>NC_090836.1:70043200-70668200 GCF_028021215.1 Eschrichtius robustus
TTAATTGACTTTTAGGGTTATTCATATTCAAAGAATTCCAGTGACCAAATGATAAAATAAAGAAATCTAAATTAGCAGGCACATATAACTTTATTTTTTTAACATCTTTATTGGAGTATAATTGCTCCACAAGGGTGTTTTAGTTTCTGCTGTATAACAAAGTGAATCAGCTATACGTATACATATATCCCCATATCTCCTCCCTCTTGCATCTCCCTCCCATCCTCCCTATCCCACCCCGCTAGGTGGTCACAAAGCACCAAGCTGATCTCCCTGTGCTATGTAGCTGCTTCCCACTAGCTATCTGTTTTACATTTGGTAGTGTATATATGTCAATGCTAATCTCTCACTTCATCCCAGTTTACCCTTCCCCATCCCCATGTCCTCAAGTCCATTCTCTACATCTGCGTCTTTATTCCTGTCCTGCCCCTAGGTTCATCAGAACGTTTTTTTTTTTTCAGATTCCATAAATATGTGTTAGCATACGATATTTGTTTTTCTCTTTCTGACTTACTTCATTCTGTATGACAGACTCTAGGTCCATCCACCTCACTACAAATAACTCAATTTCATTTCTTTTTATGGCTGAGTAATATTCCATTGTATATATGTGCCACATCTTCTTTATCCATTCATCTGTCGATGGGCACCTAGGTTGCTTCCATGTCCTGGCTATTGTAAATAGTGCTGCAATGAACATTGTGGTGCGTGTCTCTTTTTGCATTATGGTTTTCTCAGGGTATATGCCCAGTGGTGGGATTGCTGGGTCATATGGTAGTTCTATTTTTAGTTTTTTAAGGAACCTCCATACTGTTCTCCATAGTGGCTGTATCAGTTTACATTCCCACCGACAGTGCAAGAGGGTTCCCTTTTCTCCACACCCTCTCCAGCATGTGTTGTTTGTAGATTTTTTGATGATGGCAATTCTGACTGGTGTGAGGTGATACCTCATTGTAGTTTTGATTTACATTTCTCTGATGATTAGTGATGTTGAGCATTCTTTCATGTGTTTGTTGGCAATCTGTATATCTTCTTTGGAGAAATGTCTATTTAGATCTTCTGCCCATTTTTGGATTGGGTTGTTTGTTTTTTTGATATTAAGCTGCATGAGATGCTTGTATATTTTGGAGATTAATCCTTTGTCAGTTAGCAGGCACATATAACTTGAAATGTTAGACTCATATTGTTTCTTGATCAGGGATATTGAATACATCGTCATTTACTGAAGTGCACATTTAGAGAAATATATTTAAGTGCACATTTAGAGAAACATTTTTGTAGTGGGAAAACTCTTTACCAAAATTGCCATTTTAAGTTTTTCCACTTTCAGTTTTCCATTTTTATAAATAAAGTTGATCTTTCTGTGGAGGTTGCTTTAAAAAGACAACACTTTTCTCTGTCTTCTCTCCCATTTATGCACATCAAAAACTGCTGACTCTTGAGGACTAGAGAGAACATTAAAATGAAACGGTTTTGTTCCTCCTGTGGGAAGTGAGCCAAATTCTGCATTAATTTATAGGTTTTTAAATTTTCCATAAAATGTGAAGAATGGGGAATTTGCATAGTACAAAGTCACCCAGTTCTACTTGGCTTTTAGTAAATTCCAGAGTTAGAAGAGGGTAATTCCTAATAATGAGGAATTATATGTCTTTATATTTTGTATTTTTCTGCATGTAATTGTTTTTGGTCTGAATTCATTCAACTTTTTTTTTTATTATTATTAACTTCTAACATTGTGTAAAATTCTACACCAAGTGCAGTAGGATTTCCAAGTTGTGAAAAATTAACCCTGACCTTGAGAAATGTACTATATAATGCGGGGGGAAAGTGAGGGAGAGAACCAGGGATCCAAATCCTCATACTTCAAGGCAGTAAAAGATGCTGTATAATAAGTGCTCTGTGAGTGACAGAAGCTAGGTGCTGGAAAAGTGCACAGGAGAAAAAAAATACTTTCAGCTGGACTGATCCTAGAAGACATTGAGTCACAGTTGACAAACTTAGAGAATCTTGAAATGATTGGAGGTTTATAGGTGAAGTTTTTAGCAGGAAGAGGAGAAAAGAGAGAATTCTGGCAGGTAGAGGCATATGCATGAACAAAGACATGAGCTCAGAAAGCATGTACTATACCCAAGGAACAGTAAGCAGATGTGGTTAATATTGCCCACGGTTGGGGGAAGAGAGGAAGAGTGGGAGAAGATAGAACTGAAAAATAATATAAAACCAGATGAAAGGCATTGAATACCATATGGAAAATGAGGAGTTTGTATTCCAGGATTGTGTTCAGCAGGATGATGTAATGAAAGTTGTAATTTAGGATGGCCATTTATCTGATGTGATGAAGAATGTGTGTTTCATTTGGGAAAGTAGAAATGACAGATGCAGCTTTGAGAAAACCAAATAAAAGGTCATTGAAATAGTATAGGCAGGACTTTCCTGGTGGTGCAGTGGTTAAGAATCCGCCTGCCAATGCAGGGGACACAGGCTCGAGCGTTCGTCCGGGAAGATCCCATATGCCGCGGAGCAACTAAGCCCGTGCGCCACAACTACCAAGCCTGCGCTCTAGAGCCCACGAGCCACAACTACTGAAGCCCACGCACCTAGAGCCTGTGCTCCATAACAAGAGAAGCCACCACAGTGAGAAGTCCGCTCGCTGCAACTAGAGAAAGCCCACACGCAGCAACAAAGACCCAACGCAGCCAAAAATAAATAAATAAAATTTATTTTAAAACAACAACAACTTGCCTTCTCTCTTTAAAAAGAAAAAGAATAATATAGGGACAAGGCATAATATAGATCCTAAAGTACAGAAACACAGTAGAGTGGAAAAGAACATGCAGGGAAAGTAAGCATATTATTTGATAGGATATGACTAGGAAAATTAATTGGCCCAATGAGTGTTCCAAAATTTTAAATTTAGGTAACTTGGAAAAAAAGAAATCCCCTAAACAGAAATAGGACAGAAAAAATGTGTTTATTTCAAGAAGAAAGTGTTAAGTTTGAACCGAGCAGATTCTAAGTGAGAGGGAAGATATTCTAATTTTCTATGGGACATTCCTATCAAGTGGGCAGTTGGGGGAAAGGCCACTGTTAGGCATAGAGATGTAGGAGTCATTTGCAGAAACGGCATCGTACCAAAGGAGAGGATAAGATCACCGAGGGAGGGAAAGTACAAAAGGAGAGAAGAGAGCCCATTTCACAGCCATAGTGGGAAAACTCACTGTATTGGGAATATAGGGTAAGGAAGGCATAAGACAACAATAGGATGTAGAAATCAACATTGGTGAGCAATTTCCACTGCTGTTAAACAGGAAAGAAAAACAAGGCCTGAGAAAGTCCTTTGACTTCAAAGGATAAGATGACGGGCTACCTTCATGAGTTCAGTTTCATGCAAGTGATATGGGTTAAGTATGTGTTTATTAAATATTAAAAATAGGTGTTAGAGGGTATGTGTATGTGTGTGTGTTTAAATATGAGATTTAAAATGTGTCCAAGTAGAGGGGAAAGCAAAGGAAATATAGAAGATCTTAAAGGATTATTTCCTCCCCAGGGACTGAAAAAGAAAAAGTAGACTATGAAGATATAAGGATGAAAAAAAAAAAAATTAGAAATAGAGCATGTGTAGGTAGTAATTTACTACTGTCATCTTTATTTGGCTGTCCGTTGGTCCTGTGGCAAAAAGGGCAGAATTTGAAGCCAAAAGCCTGTGGATAGAGCTGAACATGCCAGGCCAGGCAGTAGATAATATTTGCCATAGGTCTGTACCATCTATATATGATCAGTAAGTGCCAGGAGAAATTCTGGCCTTAAGCCCTTTGTCATCTTGTGATAATTCTCAGTGAAGTTCTGAAATCACTGGTCGATTGCTTCTAGTTTTGATCCAGTTCTCTGACTTTTACACTGATTGTTGTATTCACCCTTTATATTTCTAGTATGTATAATATTTTATAAATGTTTTCCAGTGCACATCCATTGCATATGAATTCAAGGGGAATGTGTTCCAAGGATTGGACTGTCCAATAGAAAATTACATACATGCATTATACCTTTCCTGGGCACTTAGAACATAAATTATTTCAGAGTATTATTATAAAATCAAAGCTGATGTTATGCATTTGGGGCTCTTTGGCAATGATTATATGTCAAAGAGCAAATGAGAAATATGAGATTCAAAGAAATGAGCTTACTGTAAGAGAGTGCAGCTGTGTTATGAGCTAGTACATAGATTCTACAATATATTCCTTTCAACTTGGACTACCCTTTTTATGGTAAATATGGTTGTGGGATAGGGTAGGGAGAGGTGGCTATGCAGTAGAAATAACCACTAAGACTAGAATCCGGGGGGAAAGGGTAAGAATTAACTTCTGATGGAAGAATTACCTTCTGATAGAAGAGAGAGAAAATATTCTGAATTATAGTTATTTTCTGATGGGGAAGATATTCCTCAGCCCTAATTAAAACAAGAGACCATGAAATTCAGTTAAACAGGACAGATTCAGATTTGACCATATAGGGGATTTTGGTGGGGGAAATTGCTGAGATTGCCATCTCACTGGGGAAAAAAAAAAAAATGGTAGGGTAAATAATAATTTGTCTGGGAAGCAGTTAAACCACATTTCTGCTTGTAAATGGAGGAAAAAACATATGGCCTTTTCCAAAACTTTCCACAGGCTTCTGTGATGTGGGAAAATTACATACTATGTGTCTCTTGACTCTCAGGCATTAATAATATATGGATCCCAGAATCACCAGATTGACTTTATGAGTAAAATGCATTTTAATATTGTAAATATATTTCCCACTCTCACTAGTCATTTCAGTTTCAAATACGTCTATATATTTTACAGTCAAAAATAAGGTAAGTTGACAAACCCAGAATAAATAGGTTTCCATCAAGAGAGAAATTGCCATTAGTTTCCCTCTATATTTTACCTGGTTTTATTAAAAGAGCCCAGAGATATCATTGAAACAAAAACTGTTGGTTATTCACACATACCCAATTAAGTCAACAAACCCTAATTCTACTTCAGTTCATAAATAAGCTCAATCCTTTTGATGTTATGGACATTTATGCACACAGCCGTGGAAATCAAGTATCTAATCCTTCATGTCTGAGTTCAGCAAAGTAGATGCTCACTTCCCTAAGAGCTTCAGTTATGCCAGGATCGATTTTAGCCCCAATTTTAGATATGAGAAGACACTCATATCTGTCTTCAAACTCCTTTCTACTGTAGATCTTCTTTCCAAATTATTCAAATGTTGCTTTTCTCCTAGCAAGTTACAAAGTCGAGTTTTTGGTGCATTCATTTCTCTCTGCTTACATTGTTGTTGCTTTGTGTTATACTTCTGTTTCGAAAATGTTAGATAAACCAGAAAACATGTATTTCTGAAGTGGTTACTGTTTTTGTTTATCATCTGTATAATTCTTCGTGCTTAGAAGACAAAGATCGTTAGTATAATCCACTTGTTTACTAGCTGTTGATGTGGGCTAGTTGTCGCCTAGACTGGGATCAGATATTTGGGCTCAACTGAATTTACAGTTTTTCCATCCTTGGGGTATTGTTATTCATCACAATCCACATGCAATCACGTTTGAGCACTATTTTTTGAAAACGTATGTATGTGTTGTGTGTGTGTTTTAGATTCACAACCAGAAAAGGATGAAGGGGTGTGACATGGGCAGGAACTTACGTGGCTCTTGGCTATAAAGAAAATCAGCCTGAATACTTTAGGGTTGAGAAACATCAAAAACTTTGGGGAATTCCACTTAATTATGTTCTCTGATTCCAAACGTGTTTGTTTTTACTCACATTTCTTTGTGAGGGTATCCTTTGCATCGATTTATAGCTATAATTGTTTGAACTGTGGGGCCACACACTAAAATTACTTTTAGTCCCTTTTCTTCCGGAGAAACTAGATTCCTGTTTTGTTTTGTTTTGTTTTGTTTTGTTTTGTTTTGTTTTGAACTCAGCTAATCTAACCACACTGGCCCATGTTCCTACCTGGGAATAGCAACTAGGGTGGACCAGTGGCTGCTACCATGAGAAGGATATGACCTTCCCTCACCCCCAGTCACCACATTCTTCATAATCCCCTTTGGTTATTTCCACAGCTGGCCTCTCTCATTTCTTTTTTTTTTTTTTAATTTTTTTTATTGAAGTATAGTTGATTTACAATGTGTTAATTTCTGCTGTACAGCAAAGTGATTCAGTTCTACACATATAGACTTTCTTTTTTATATTCTTTTCCATTATAGTTTATCACAGGAGTATAGTTTCCTGTGCTATACAGTAGGACCTTGTTGTTTATCCATTCTAAATATAATAGTTTGCATCTGCTAGTCTCAAACTCCCAATTCATCCCTCCTCCGACCCCATCTCCCCTTTGGCAGCCACAAGTCTGTTCTCTATGTCTGGGAGTCTGTTTCTGTTTTGTAGATAAGTTCATCTGTGTCATATTTTAGATTCCACATATGAGTGATATCACATGATATTTGTCTTTCTCTTTCTGACTCACTTCACTTAGTAGGATAATCTCTAGGTCCATCCATGTTGCTTCAAATGGCATTATTTCATTCTTTTTTATGGCTGAGTAGTATTCCATTGTATATAAAATTTCTCCCGCATTTCTATTTCAGACATTTATGTTTCTCATCCTTGATTGGTCTTATGGGGCCATGTTTTTTGTAAATATAACTGAAACATTAACAAAAAGCCGTGTTTGTGTATGATTCTTTATCCCCTCCCTCTTCTGATTTTCCTGTAACATTCCACTCCTCTTTCTTCTATTTTCTTACCTTTCTTCTACTCCTAACTCTTTGTTATCTACCTGAACTCTCATTTACATCTACAGATAAAATTATATTTTACTTTACCCTAAAGACAAGTAAAAGTTGGGCAGATCCTGAAAAATTAGAAGATTGATAGATTAATTTCTTCTTGAAAGTCCTGTGTCTTTGTTAAAGAAAAAAAAATCATTCCAATGCTTTTTTAAAAAAATTATTTATTTATTTGGCCACACCACACGGCACGCAGAACTTCCCCACCCAAGGATCGAACCTGTGCCCCATGCAGTGGAAGCGCAGAGTCTTAACCACTGGACCACCAGGGAAGTCCCCAATGCTTTTAAAAATAGTAATGAATACTTTATTCAGGACTATTGTGATAAGTGTCATGACTATGGAAATAAGGGAGAGAGATCAGGTTCAACCTTGCATACAGCAGAGACAGCAGGGGGTGGTCAGTGGATGGAAAATTACTAAGAAGGGACCTCAAGGGTAGGAGGATTCTTGGTAAACCAACTTACAGAATTCTTGCTGAAGGCAAGCCAGTATGATCAGATAGCGAGGGTGGGGGGATTCTCGCTAAATTAACTTAGCAGAATTCTTGCTACAGCTGGCCTAGGCAGGCCTAAGAAAAGACCCAAGGATGAGGCCTAGTCAAAAAGAGGACTCAGAGGAATGTCTTCTTTGGTCAAGGAGAGTCTGTGTCATTCTGGATGACGTTATTTTCCCAGACTGAGTTGTTATAATGTTAAACTTCTTGTCACTAGATAATGTCAGAATCAGGAGTTTCCCTTTATCAGCTTGAGAAGAATTTGCTTAAATATATTGCTGTAACATCTTTGCTAACAAACCCTAGAAGCGAGCTGAAAAGAATGACATCTTTAAGAGAGGGAAAAAAATGTGTATGCTACAGAATGTCTCAGTCTTTGTCTTATTATCAACTGTTACTTCCTTAGATACCAAGTGCCAACAAATGACCACTGTGGTATGGTACTCAGAGTTTTATCAGTTGTCTGAACCTGCATTGTGATTACGGCAAAAAATGAAACTATAGAGAACTCAATTTTTTAAGAATAGGACCTTTATATTTTACTTACTCTCATTATTTCTGTGTGGTTTTCATCTCCGTTTTGTTGTTCTTGTTGTTGTTTTTGTCACTTTCTTAAATGAGATCTGTAGCGAAATAACTCGCAGAAAGGCAGCTTTACCACATACTATGACCTACTGAGACACTGCCCTTTTGAAGAGTAAATGGCAACTTAAAGAGGGCAAATATGGTGCCATTAAAGGTCTTGTGACAAGAGTTTGAAATGGTCAATTCACTGAATTGGTTTCATTTTAAAAGTAACTTCTTCAGATTAGGAATACTGAATTTTAAAGAGAGAAGCAATTTTGAAAAGATTTGTTAGAATGATTTATGAAATATATATTTATATATTTACATATATGTATATATACATATACAATTTATACTAAAGAAAATAATTGCTTAAATTACATGTGGAAATAATCAACTATGTTTTTGATAGTATCATATGATAGATCTCAACAAGCTCAAGAATGGATAGATGTAGAACATCTACTGCTACTGCTTTCAAACACTTTTTTTCCTTATTCTCCAATCTAAGTTACTGTATCCTTAACTGTTCTACTTAACTGTTTAATCCTATAAAAGATAGCTGGATCTTCCCCATGGAATCTATATTTGTACTACAGTGTATTTCTTGATTCCACCTGTAATTTTTACTGGTTGTTTATATACAAATCCTAATAAAACTACTAAAACAAATGAATAAAAATCCTCAATATGTATTAATTTAGTTTTCCTACAAGACAAATTATTTTTCTTAAATATATAGTGCATTTTCCACTATTGGTTTACAGAAACCAATGGTAGTTTTCCCTTTTTCTTAACAAGGTTCAACTATCTTTTCCCAAAGAGTCATACTATTTGTTAAATTTTTATAATCATAGCTTTCATCTGTTTCAACTAGCTGAGCTTTTATTTGTAACCACAAGTATGCTAATGTACATATCTATCAGCAAATCAAAGCTACTAAAATAAATAAATCCTTACTATGCACTGATACTTTTCTTCATCCATGATTACATGCATTATTAAAATGATACCAGAAATTGTGAAAAACTGTATTTGAAAAAGTGTCAATATGAAAATACTGAAAGAACAAAGGATTTTTAAAATGCATTTCTGTAGGTCACTCTACTTAAATGACACACCCCAAACACATGGATATCTGTGCTTATTTTTGAATTTTCTTATGGAGAAAGAGATTCCTATGTAGAATTTATAATTTCTCACTTACGTTTAGTTGCTTTTCTCCACTTTAATATCTTCTTTTTGATATAGTTTTCTTAGGCTAGCTTTGAGAGCAATAGATTCCATAAATCTGGAAGATGGAATTATTTTGCTGCCGAAGGAAGATTATGTACTTTGATTAGCCTTGGAAATCTTTACTGGATACATGCACATGTGCTTATTTTTCCTTTCATTGAGTAATATAGCATTATCATTTTCTTTTCTAGTACGCTGATTGACACAGTAACTCCTAAACATTTCCTACTTGTAGGGAACTTTTATGGTGAGCAGATGATGGATTATACCATAAGCACTGTAGTACCATATGATTGCTTTAAATCTGTTATTTACATTTGAATTTGTATAAACTGTGTCTGCATGTTTGGAAGTTAGGAACCTTTTTTATACACACTTAATGATCTAAAAAAGAGAACATTCACCTAAATGGAGGTGATAATATTGAGTGGGTTAAAAGTTGATAAACAACTATTATAGGTCCATATTTCTGCTTGTATCTATTATGAATTATTACCAAAAAAATTTTGTCTCTGTAACTTGTAGAAGAATAAACATGATAATGTTGAGACCAGAAAAACGTCTTTTTTAAAAAATTAGGAAGCGTCAACCTAACAACATCTACACTAGTTAAACATTAAAAGTTAAATTCTACCCCATTTTTACAGATGGAGAAACAGAGGCAGGGTAGTTTGTCTGGGATCTCACAGGTAGTGGTAGAGTCAGAATACAAACCCAGGCAAGCAGAATGCCTATTATATGTCAGTATCTAAAAATAAATACCGGGGATATAATGAGAAACAAGGAAGTTGTGATTCCTACTCTCTCAGAGATGTCGCTGATGCAGGCTTAGCATTTAATTGTTTCTTAATTTTTTTCATGAGTGGTTTATATAGTTTATGAGTCTTGAAAGTTTGCATCTTCCATACCTTATACAACAATTCTTAAAAACTCATGAACTCACTGTGTTATCTTCAGAGAATATTCAGGGACTTCAAGAAACATAGCAAACAAATTACTGTTTTTTGTATTGCTTGAAATGTGTCGATTACTTTGTCTTGGGCTGACATACAACCGCAGTAAATCTGCTTCTCATTTTTTCATAAAGGTAATTTATTTCCTTTCCTTTAATAAGCTGAAGCAAGCAAAATGATTTAGTGAAATGTTGGTTTAGGATTTGGAAGGCCAGATACTTTGGACAGTAGACTCTTACTTACCTGGCAGTTTCTTTGTGAAGTTTTGCTGTTAACTGAATTTGTGTTCTTTAAATGAGAGTTATGGTAGAATGACATGCAGGTATCATATCAGCTTTTATTTTATTCCTACTATATGTTTATTACGGTCTAGAGATGTATTTGACAAAAGTTCGTATGTTAAGGTTATTGTGATTTCCAGTACAATAATGTTTAAATACACAGGAATCTAAAATTCCCCCACATATAAATAAAGTAATATTAACATTCTCCTTTAAAAAAATCCCTAGAAAAGAAGAAAAAACTACTTAGAAATATGCTAAATTGATTGTAGGTTTTTAATCTGTTTAATGACGTGTTATGAATAGAGTATTACAGCAAAAAGCTTTTTTTGAGTAATTCGGAATTGATCTTTTAGTCCTTAATTTATCCAATCCTAGTACTTCTCTTACATGTCTAAGTTGAAGCTGCTGGATATGGTGAAGATGTTTATGTAAAAGGAACTACAGCATGAAGATATTATATGACTCAATTCTTTTTAAAACTTGGTTTGAATTTTCAACTCTGCTTTAATGGAAATTTATTACCTCCTCAAATATGTGCGTGCTATAACACTTAAAGTGTGCTAGAACATGCTAGGCTCTGGGAATAACCAAAGTTCTGCCAGATGCGTGTTGGCAATAGCCTCAGAACAAGTCAAGATCCCTAGTGAAGGCAGGAATGGTGACAAAACATGATACACACCATCAATAAAGTTGATAGTCAAAGGGCAATTCATGACTGCAGGTTTTGAAAGCCTATTTTGAACTAAATGTTTTCATAAAATTACAGTGTATAGTGCTAAATGATCCTTGATATAGTGTAGATTTTATTTAGTGTAGCACCTTCAAATATATATCAAGTTTTTATTTTAACATGTTTTCCAGAACCTATATCTATTCCCACCCCACCTGGTCTGGCTTATATATGCTATATCTCAAAAAGTGTAGCACTTAATCATGAATATATATTTTGTGTACCTTAATGGCATCAAAACATTTTTAATGTTTAGGGATAAAGTGTATTCCACTCATATGGCAGCAGTGAAGAAAAAGATACCTACTTCCAACATGATATTTCACAAAGAAACTTTGGGTGTTGCTTTCCTGAATGTACAGAGACATGGGTAGCACATAGGGTTTGTCTATTTACTAGATGTTGCTATAAATAGCATGCTTCAGTGACTTCACTGGTTTGGGAAGAGCAGTCTCTGCAGTGAATTTCCAGTGGAATCATGCCATTTTCACAAGGCCTGGTAGGCAACATAGCTTAGCAGTGTAGGCTCTGGAATTACATGGCTTGGGTGTACTAAACAGGGCTTCAGCTGCCTCTGGCTCTGAGATGTTGGGTGTGATCCCTAAGCCTCATTTGCTCACTCTGTAAACGGAGGTAATAAGAGCTACCTCAGAGGGTTTGTTATGGGAATTCAACAATACATACAGAGCACTTAGAATACTGCTTGGTCCAGAGCTAGTGCTAAATTATTTACATTGCAGGAATTTGTCTATATATTCTTTACACGGAGAGAATAATTTTTAAATAAGTCCATTCCACTTGCCAGGTTACATAAACAACAAACAAATTGGTGTCGCCTGTCACAGACTCAAGCAGGCTCCTTCCTCCGGGCTTTATAATCATACTTTTTCCTCCAGCTGCTGTGCTTTTCCTCCGGATAGCAGCGTGGCTAGCTCTGGCACTTTCTTAAATATCTGCTCAAATAGCAACTTGTATCAGTAAGATTTCCCATCCTGCTTCATAGGAAACACCTCTGTACCAGTAACATACCCTACCTCTTTTATCCTGTCCTGCTGTACGTTTTCTCCTTGGTTTTTATCACCATCTACAGCCTATGTATTTTCTTACCTACGTGCATTATCTGTGTCCGCTGTCCAGACCAGGAGCTCTGTGGTGGCAAGGACTTTATTTTCTGTACTTCCGCTTTCCCCAGCACATGCGGCGGTGCCTGGAAGACAGTAGGTGCTCGGTCAGTGTTGTGAAGGGATTCACTGGAAGCTTCTGTCCTCTCAGGCTGTGTTGGCTTCCTGTCCTTTCCTAGCGTGGACATCTTGCAGCGCTGAGTACGGTTCTCGTGTTTGAAACATGTTGTGTTCAACGTGTCCCCTCCCCCAATGAAATTCAGCCTCTAAATGCAAGCCAACCACAACATGGGCTGCTCAGCACAAAACACGTTGATCTTTTACAGTGCTGGAAATAAAACCAAAAGCAACGAGACTGGCTGCCAGGAACACGCTGAGAGGCTGTACTGTAGTTTACTTCAAGGGCCATCCAAGTGATTTTTTTAAGAAAGGTGTTTAAGAATAATGTTGATTTTTTTTTTTTTTTTTTTTTTTTTAACTCTCACTGAATGGAGAACCTTGAAATCTTCTCTGTCTACCCGCAACTTGCACCCACTCTGGGTCTTTTGGTTCTCTCTACCTGAGTCTTAGGAGACAGTGATCACAATGAACTGTGGAACTCTGTCGAATTTTAAATGACTTCGTACTTGCAGGAAATGCAGAATCACTCTTGATAAGTGTTCATACATTCAGATTCTGAAACTCAGCCTGTAGTAGAAGTGACAGCAGATCTCATAGAATGAAGAGCTATAAACCTTTGGAGCGGCGTCTATAGCGCTATAATCCACATAAAGTACATTTATTATTACCTAGAAAAGCAGTATAACCCTTAAACTTCTTTGTTTGACCTAATGGTATGCCTACCTCCTTTACAGGCCTCGCTTTCCTCTGCAGAACACAAAGTAAACCATAAGGTAGAAGCTGATTTTATAAATCCCTTCAGACCTTACTGAAAACTGGCCAGTGATTTTCCAAAAAGTAGCCCCTTAGAGGGCATATCTCCCTCTCCACAGGTAATCTACCTTATATAAGAGTACCTTTTTAAAAAAACAATGACAAATATTTTGATGCTAAAAATAAGAAGGGTAGGTGAGAAAACTTGTAAGAATAATAAGCCAAAAATTGTCCTCCCCATTAGTCCATTTTATGAAGGAAAAAAAAAAAAAAAGACTAGATTTTGTGGTTTAATTTCCCTGTGCTGTTGTCTATGGATGACCTATTTTGATATTGGGAGCCACAATAGGAGGAAAATACCAGTGAAAGGGGAAATGACAAGCAAACAAAAAAAATGGTGAGGCACCTATACAGAGAGGGCAACAGTGCCAAAACCTAATATGACAAGCCGCAGCCCTGAGAATCAGTGGTTTGTGTCAACCATAAGAATGAGCGAAAGGCCAATTTTTCTCCAAAAGAAAAATTGCCTGCATTTCAAGAAACCTGACTGTGGTTAAGAAATAACTTTAAAGACAAAAATAACAAATTGGCTAAACTAGTACGTGTGCTTTCCAGGGAGAGTATTTTTTTTTCCCCAGACTCTTCCTGCCATCACTGTGTCTAGCCTGGTAGTGAGTCTCTTGGGTCAGGAAGCAAGGGCCAGAGTGTTGACCACATGTCCTATGTCGGGATTTGGTGGTGATATTCTGTTTTTGTTTTTTTTTTTCAGTAGAGCTTTGCGTTACTATTAGAGCACTAAATATCACATATTTACATACATAAATCTCCAAAGTGTAATTTTGACAGCCGTGTCAGCAGCACTGCATTCTTTTTTTTTTTTAAGAGAATTTTTATTTTTTTTATTTTTTTATTCTATCTTTTTAATGCTATTCTTGTCTGCTTACATTCTTTTTATGTATGTATGTATGTATGTATGTACGGCTGTGTTGGGTCTTCGTTTCTGTGCGAGGGCTTTCTCTAGTTGTGGCGAGCGGGGGCCACTCTTCATCGCGGTGCGCGGGCCTCTCACTGTCACGGCCTCTCTTGTTGCGGAGCACAGGCTCCAGACGCGCAGGCTCAGTAATTGTGGCTCACGGGCCGAGTTGCTCCGCGGCATGTGGGATCTTCCCAGACCAGGGCTCGAACCCGCGTCCCCTGCACTGGCAGGCAGACTCTCAACCACTGCGCCACCAGGGAAGCCCAATATTCTCTTTTTAATAGGGTTGTTGAATCAACACTTCATCACTGGAAAAGAGCACTCAGTTTGAGCCCCCTCCACAGTTTACATTTGCTATTAATTCTTCTGTGAGTTCCATCAGTTGAGGAAAAGTAAAATAAGCGTGGAAAACCAAGGAGTACACTTACATTTTTTTTTAACTATGCCTTTGAGTAAAGGTCTTGGTGGGGCCAGTATTTGTCCTCCCTTCCCTCAACAGGTAAGGTTTACCAAGCATTATCCTTTTTCTACCTTACCTTTTTCTCATAGCCTTTCTGTTTGCCCTGGAGAGAGGGCATAGTTTGTTTTATTTATTTATTTATTTTTTTCTTTTTTTTCCCTTTTTTTTTTTATTAATTAATTAATTAATTTATCTTTGGCTGTGTTGGGTCTTCGTTTCTGTGCGAGGGCTTTCTCTAGTTGTGGCGAGCGGGGGCCACTCTTCATCGCGGTGCGCGGGCCTCTCACTATCGCGGCCTCTCTTATTGTGGAGCACAGGCTCCAGACGCGCAGGCTCAGTAGTTGTGGCTTACGGGCCCAGTTGCTCCGCGGCATGTGGGATCTTCCCAGACCAGGGCTTGAACCCGTGTCCCCTGCATTGGCAGGCAGATTCTCAACCACTGGGCCGCCAGGGAAGCCCTATTTATTTTTTTAATGGCTGTCCATAGACAGTTTCCATCATGCTACAAAAAATTTTGCATCCCAGATTTCTCTTTGGGACTTCATTTGTTGTTTGAAATCCCATTCATAAAACAGTAGTAAGATAGTGGTATGTATTCACTTGGATTGAGAGGAATATTTCTTATACCTTGAAAATATTGCCCTCTGTGTCTATCAGAAATAAATGCCATGAAAAATGGAACCCACAGAATGAAATTAACACTTTAGAAATTAGCCATCTATTTGAGCCCAATTGAAAAAAGATCCTGCAAGGCCTCTCCTAACATGGTATTCCTGGACTGTTTCTGGAAACAATAGAGTGAATTTACTATCCAATTAAAACTGATAAGAAAGTCAGCTTTGACATCCATTAAATAAACCCAAGATTCTATATTCACTCTGGGACTCTGTTTTGGGTTTTCTATAATGTTTTTGCTTACGATCAATGTCAATAATTTTCTAACACAGCAAAGGCAATAGTTCTATTATTTATTACTGAGTTTTTAATCTACCTCCTGCCATTGACCTTGAGCCCAAATGTTATTTTCTGAGAATAGAAATAGTAGTCTTGACTTTATGTTGTACAGTGGTTCTCAGCCCTAGCTGCATTAGAATCACCTAAGGAGCTTTTACAACATCCTGAGCCCTGCGTCTCACCAGACACTCTGATTTTAGTTGGTCAAAGACAGAACCCCATCATCCTAGTTTTTAAAGCTACCCAGTTGATTCTAATGTGCCGTGAGACTGTGGACCCCTAGTTTAAAAGCTAGCATTCTTTTCTCGATTGGCTTTACCCCCATCAGCCAGTTCCAGCTAAACCATTTACTTTGTGACCTCGAGTATGTTACTTAACCTCTCTGTCTTTCAATTTCCTCTTCTGTCAAATGGGGTATTAGTAGCACTTAAATCATAAAATCATCTTGAGAATCCAAGGAGTTAACAGATTTTAAGCATTTAAAATAGTGCCTGAAACATAATAAGTGTTCAGCAAAGGTTAGCTGTCATCAGCATTATCATCTGTTCTTAAAATTAAAATGATAATAATGAGCCTTTGAATTGCTTCCTTCTGTATACTTCCTAACTTGGGCTCTTCTGGAACATCTGCTCATTTGTGCTTTCACTATATTATAAAACTGAGTGAAACCTTTGCTTTTATTCTGGTTCAGCCACTTATATGTTGCATTGCCTTATACAGATTAACTCGAATTCCTCATTTTATTTTTTGCATCGAGTTGCTGTGAGAATTAATTTTTAAAAATTGGAGGGTACATCACAAGCATTCAATGAATGCCACTTATTATTATTGTTTTTATTAACTTTATGGTACTGTTGCTATTATTAGCTGTGGTGTTTCAGAAGATAACTAATTCACAATACAGCAGACACATTTTTGTATTTTTTATGTGCTTTTAGCCAAACCAAGTAATCACTTGGGCCCAGTAAGCACTCTGAAACTAAATCAGACAAATAACTATAGCCTGCTCTGTAGCCAGCATGATGCCTATGTCAGAAGTATAAGAACAAACACATAAGCCATAAAATCCTTAAATTTTAAATTCTTAAAATCTTTACAGGCTCGTCGTGAGAATGTCAGTTTGAAGTATGGCATGGTAGTGAGCAAAAGAAGCTCCTTTCAGCTCCAAATGCTGACCTATCCTAAGTCATGACCTTTCTGTAACCCCACTCTGGGGGTTTTCAGTGATGCATCTTGACTTGATAAAGGCAGAGCAAGGGGTTGGCTTGATAGTGTAAAAACCACAGGGCAGATTTTTATGTTCTTTTTTGTGCTTCTGTGTATGTGCTTTCTGCTTCCTATATTTTGCAGAATTCAATGCATATACCCTAGGATTACAGTCAACATGGGCTCATGGGCTCAAATTTGAGTTGTGATAGAGGACATGAGAGAAAAAAGCATCTTCCTGTCCCCATGTTTAGCGTTTTTTATGCCTTCCTTTTCACATCAAATCCCTAATAAGTTGGAAAGACTAGGCATAGTCATAATATACTGTAAGATTGTTACCGTGGTTTAGATGTTTTAAGTGCGGCATTAAAACCTCTAATTTTCAGAAGCATTAGAAGAGAAAGGTTAGATGTAGATACATTTTCCTGGATTTAGTCTGTGTCTTGAAAAAAATTACTTAAATCCACATGCTGAGTGAAGGAGAAAAGAAATGAATTACAGTTGGAGAAATCAAATGAAATATAATCACTAAAGTACTTTATTCTAACATCATATCCTGCTACGAGTGTCATGTCCATGCCCTTTAGCGAGAAAACTCATGTGCACTAATTTAATATTGAAGGTTCTATTTCCATTGTTATGCACTAAGAGTCATGCAGCTGACATATCACAAGTGTCTGCAAAAAGTTAACTTCTTTGGATAAGATAGTTTTCTGAGATCAGCTTTTATCCCTGAATTCCCAGAGTATGTGAATGGTGCCATCATCTGCCCCGGCACTGAGCAAGAGGCATAGACAGCAGCAACAAGTCTGCCCTTTTGCTAGGCATTGCATCTCTCATTTCTCAAATCTGTCTTCCCCCCTTTCCATCTCTTGCCACATTGCCCTTGTACAGGCCCTCAGGATGATCCTACCATTGCATGAGTTGTCTGCTTCCTTCTTAGATCCATTTCCTGGGTTGCTGCCGAGTGATATTTCTAAAATGTAGATGTGTTCCTATTACTCTCCTGAATGAAGTTCACACTTGTTAGGTTCCTCTTACACCCAGCACTCCAAGAGTTCTCCCAGAACTCCAAGAGTTCCTCTTGTGCTCTACTCCATTGAAACATTGGTAGATCAACTAATACATTCAGTCATATCAAGTATAACCCAGATACCCCCAAACCTCAACATAATGTGACTGCCAAATAAAGTCACATTTCCTTTAATATACAGATTTCAATGCTGAACTTAACCATTCATATTATTTTCAGGTTTTCCCCAAAGAATGGCTACATGTTCTATAGACGTGTCTGGGTGGTTTCCTAGTCACCACAGTAAGCCTTTCTCTGTCCAACCCCACTTTGTTCTAAAGCTCAGCACATCATCTTTTTGACCTCCCTTCACTGCTCTTCTCCCAGCATACTTTGCCTCAAATTCCCTTTTTAAACTACCCTTTGGGGGCTTCCCTGGTGGCGCAGTGGTTAAGAATCCGCCTGCTAATACAGGGGACACGGGTTCGAGCCCTGGTCAGGGAAGATCCCACATGCCGCGGAGCAGCTAAGCCCGTGTGCCGCAACTACTGAGCCTGCGCTCTAGAGCCCGCATGCTACAACTACTGAAGCCCGCATGCCTAGAGCCCGTGCTCTGCAACAAGAGAAGCCACTGCAATGAGAAGCCTGCGCACCACAACGAAGAGTAGCCCCCACTCGCCGCAACTAGAGAAAGCCGGCGCGCAGCAATGAAGACCCAATGCAGCCAAAAATAAATAAATAAAATAAATTTTAAAAACAAACAAACAAACAAAAAACTACCCTTTGCACAGGTGACACTAGTATGTGGCTTTAAACATTTTAAGATGCTAGAGTATAACTGAAGGTCATTTTAAAGAAGAGTAAAACTTCACTAAGGTATTACCATCAGCTTGTCAAATTTTACCCTATTGATGAACGTTTCATTTGCTTCTTTTTTCTCCCTTTCTCTAAATGCTCTTGTAAGCAGTGCTGCAATGCTTCTTTTACATAGCTCCTTAAACATTTTGTTTTTACTTCTCTAAGATAAATTCCTAAGAGTACGGTTGCTGAGTCAAAGAAGATGAACATTTTAAATGTTGATAGTTGCTATACTGCCAGATTATTTTCCAAAAAAGTTACAGCAATTCACATTCCTACCAGCCCAGCGGCCAGATTGGAGTAACAGCCATCTTTTATAATTATTAACAACCTGAAGACTAAAAATTGCTATTTTCTTGTTTCAAGTTGCATCTTTCTGCCTACTCTTGTGGTAACACAGCTTTTCAAATGTGTTTTATATATTAATTATTTGTTAAGCATCTTCTGTGAGACTTGCCTATAATATATCTTTTGCCCACTTTTCTACTAGGTTTTCTTGTTACCGAGATGTCTATCTTCTCCACTGTGGCATGTGAGTTTACACACACACAGAGGAAGGGGGATGAAAGAATATGTGTGAGAGAATACGTACCAACATGTATATGTTGGTTTGGATGGAAAGGAAGAAATGGACATTATGAACCTCCTTTGGAAAAGTACATTTGTGTGCCTTTGAGAGCCATGCTTCTGCTCGTGGGGCATCCCTAACTGGCCTACTGCCTTCATGGTTGCCACTGTGTTTTAGAGATGATCTTGCTTTCTCCCGAAGGGTATACTTTCGCAGTATTCTCACCTAGACAGAAGCCAGGCCCAACTCCTCCCAGCCTCCAAGAGAGTCTAAGGGACTCCTCCTTCCATTCTGTTCTGCCATCCCAGAGGGCATTAGCCTCTTCTACATGGTCGCAACTGATTATAGGCACAGCTCTGTCCTCACGTGTTGGAGAACAAAAGAAAGGAACTTCAGGGTAAGGATTTCCTTTTACACAAGTTACACACATCCATTCTGCTTGCATTTCATTGGTGAGAATTTAATTGCATGACCAAGCATGGCCACAAGACAAAGTGGGGAATATTGTTTCTAGCGGGTAGCCCTGTACCCAGAAAGAAGAGAAAACTAGATTGTACTGGGGGAGCAATCAGCAGTCTTCATCATGTTATTTATATTGTTTTCATCACGTACTCTTACCTTTCTAAATACATGTCTCTATTTATAATAGGTTGTTTTGCATAGTTCAGCTAAATAAAAATAGCATCCATGTTCTTGCTATCCCCATGATTAAAAATGAACCTTTACGGGCTTCCCTGGTGGTGCAGTGGTTGAGAGTCTGCCTGCCAATGCAGGGGACACGGGTTCGAGCCCTGGTCTGGGAGGATCCCACATGCCGCGGAGCGGCTGGGCCCGTGAGCCACAATTACTGAGCCTGCGCGTCTGGAGCCCGTGCTCCGCAACAAGAGAGGCCGCGATGGTGAGAGGCCCGCGCACAGCGATGAAGAGTGGTCCCCACTTGCCGCAACTGGAGAAAGCCCTCGCACAGAAACGAAGACTCAACACAGTCATAAATAAATAAATAAATAAATAAAAGAACGTGAATTTCTTTAAAAAAAAAAAAAAAAAATGAACCTTTATCATAGGTCCCCTATCAGGCATCCCTCTATCAAGCAGTATCAAGTTGTATTTACTACAACTATAAAGAGACAAGCAAAGCTTGGATGTCCCTTGTCTTGAGAAATAGACAAGTGGCAAAGTTAAATAAAAGCATACTGTGTTCTTCCCCCTACGGTTATGCAAACAGCTATTTGCACATGGGTTTGAAATTTAATGGTGGGAATGTGGAACATTTTTAAGATACGATGTGTTCAGTACTGAAGTACTGTTATGCTTCAGAGATCCCCATACTATCTCTTGGGAGGCATGCAAGGAACTCTGTTGCCTATTCAGGGTGTCACTCTGTGTGTGTATGCGTGTGTGTGTGTATGTGTGTGTGTACACACATTCCTCTATCAGAGTCTATATTACTTTAGGACATGGAATAGCTCAACAAAATAATGAGTAACAACGTTAGAGAGGAAAATCCTTGCAAAGGTAAGATACACAGCTAAATTTCTTGTGATCAAGTCTGTAAGTGATATTTTACGTATTTTTATATTTTCTGCCCTGGCTGAACTTCACCAAAAAAAGAAGGAAAGAAAAGGAAAAAGACAGACATCTGCAGACTTTTCCTTTTTCTTTGTGTCTGCGAGTTACAACTGCCAAGTTCAGTGAATGAGACAGGAACTCCAATGAATTCCCAAAGGTATCATATAAAACAGGGAAGAAGAGGCACCAAAATATTTTTTATAACTCTTGCTTCAGACTTTTTTCTGTGTATTAAATAAGTTGCCAGCTTGTTGGGTTTGTTTTTGTGAGAGTCTAGAAGGTAGCGAGGGATTGCAGTAGATGAGTTTATACTAAGCTTGTACCTGCTCCATCTTTACAGAGGAACCGCCTCTCCTGCCCTTCTTGCCTGAACAAAGGAGATAAATTGAGGTCCAGGAAACGAAGAGAACACTAATAAGCTCCCTTAAACTAGGGCAGTGGTTAAGTAGGAGAGGGAGAAGAGGCATATTTGAGAAATATTTAGGCGATCAAATGGGCAGCATTTGGTGATTCCTTAATAGGGACAAGGAAGTAAGGAGGAGGGAGGAGGCTGTAGCTTGGGTGATCACGTGGATTCTGCCACTTGTTATTTAAATAGGGGATCCTGAAAAATGAGCATTCTGATAGGCAAGACAATGCATTGACGTTGACTGCTGGATGTCCTTGATGCCTATCAGGCAACTGAATGCAAGCCTGAAAATTAGGGGAGAGATCAGGGCTAGAGATACAGGTGTCAAGGTTATTTTAAAAACCCAGAGAGAACAAGTAGAATAAGTGTTTTAAACCTAGAGTCCATGGAAAGATATCAGGAGGTTTTGTGATTCCCAAACTTGACATATTAGTGCCAATTAAAAGTGAAGTTTACAGAGGTGACTAAGAACAAATTTTTTTTTTTTTTTATACTGCAGGTTCTTATTAGGCATCAATTTTATACACATCGCTGTATACATGTCAATCCCAATCGCCCAATTCAGCACACCACCATCCCCACCTCACCGCAGTTTTCCCCCCTTGGTGTCCATATGTCCATTCTCTACATCTGTGTCTCAACTTCTGCCCTGCAAACTGGCTCATCTGTACCATTTTTCTAGGTTCCACATACATGCATTAATATACGATATTTGTTTTTCTCTTTCTGACTTAATTCACTCTGTATGACAGTCTCTAGATCCATCCACGTCTCAACAAATGACTCAATTTCGTTCCTTTTTATGGCTGAGTAATATTCCATTGTATATATGTACCACATCTTCTTTATCCATTCGTCTGCTGATGGGCATTTAGGTTGCTTCCATGACCTGGCTATTGTAAATAGTGCTGCAAGGAACATTCGGGTGCATGTGTCTTTTTGAATTACGGTTTTCTCTGGGTATATGCCCAGTAGTGGGATTGCTGGGTCATATGGTAATTCTATTTTTAGTTTTTTAAGGAACCTCCATATTGTTCTCCATAGTGGCTGTATCAATTTACATTCCCACCAACAGTGCAAGAGGGTTCCCTTTTCTCCACACCCTCTCCAGCATTTGTTGTTTGTAGATTTTCTGATGATGCCCATTCTAACAGGAGTGAGGTGATACCTCATTGTAGTTTTGATTTGCATTTCTCTAATAATTAGTGATGTTGAGCATCTTTTCATGTGCTTCGTGGCCGTCTGTATGTCTTCTTTGGAGAAATGTCTATTTAGGTCTTCTGCCCATTTTTGGATTGGGGTGTTTGTTTCTTTGATATTGAGCTGAATGAGCTGTTTATATATTTTGGAGATTAATCCTTTGTCCGTTGATTCATTTGCAAATATTTTCTCCCATTCTGAGGGTTGTCTTTTCGTCTTGTTTATGGTTTCCTTTGCTGTGCAAAAGCTTTGAAGTTTCATTAGGTCCCACTTGTTTATTTTTGTTTTTATTTCCATTACTCTAGGAGGTGGATCAAAAAAGATCTTGCTGTGATTTATGTCAAAGAGTGTTCTTCCTATGTTTTCCGCTAAGAGTTTTGTAGTGTCCAGTCTTATATTTAGGTCTCTAATCCATTTTGAGTTTATTTTTGTGTATGGTGTTAGGGAGTATTCTAATTTCATTCTTTTACATGTAGCTGTCCAGTTTTCCCAGCACCACTTATTGAAGAGACTGTCCTTTCTCCATTGTATATCTTTGCCTCCTTTGTCATAGATTAGTTGACCATAGGTGCGTGGGTTAATCTCTGGGCTTTCTATCTTGTTCCATTGATCTATGTTTCTGTTTTTGTGCCAGTACCATATTGTCTTGATTACTGTAGCTTTGTAGTATAGTCTGAAGTCAGGGAGTCTGATTCCTCCAGCTCCATTTTTTTCCCTCAAGACTGCTTTGGCTATTCGGGGTCTTTTGTGTCTCCATACAAATTTTAAGATGATTTGTTCTAGCTCCGTAAAAAATGCCATTGGTAATTTGATAGGGATTGCATTGAATCTGTAGATTGCTTTGGGTAGTATACTCATTTTCACAATGTTGATTCTTCCAATCCAAGAACATGGTATATCTCTCCACCTGTTGGTATCATCTTTAATTTCTTTCATCAGTGTCTTATAGTTTTCTGCATACAGGTCTTTTGTCTCCCTAGGTAGGTTTATTCCTAGGTATTTTATTCTTTTTGTTGCAATGGTAAATGGGAGTGTTTCCATAATTTCTCTTTCAGATTTTTCATCATTAGTGTATAGGAATGCAAGAGATTTCTGTGCATTAATTTTGTATCCTGCAACTTTACCATATTCATTAATTAGCTCTAGCAGTTTTCTGGTGGCACTTTTAGGATTCTCTATGTATAGTATCATGTCATCTGCAAACAGTGACAGTTTTACTTCTTCTTTTCCAATTTGTATTCCTTTTATTTCTTTTTCTTCTCTGATTGCCGTGGCTAGGACTTTCAGAACTATGTTGAATAATAGTGGTGAGAGTGGACGTCCTTGTCTCGTTCCTGATCTTAGAGGAAATGCTTTCAGTTTTTCACCATTGAGAATGATGTTTGCTGTGGGTTTGTCATATATGGCCTTTATTATGTTGAGGTAGGTTCCCTCTATGCCCACTTTCTGGAGAGTTTTTATCAGAAATGGGTGTTGAATTTTGTCAAAAGCTTTTTCTGCATCTATTGAGATGATCATATGGTTTTTATTCTTCAATTTGTTAATATGGTGTATCACATTGATTGATTTGCGTATATTGAAGAATCCTTGCATCCTTGGGATAAATCGCACTTGATCGTGGTGTATGATCCTGTTAATGTGTTGTTGGATTCTGTTTGCTAGTATATTGTTGAGGATTTCTGCATTTATATTCATCAGTGATATTGGTCTGTAATTTTCTTTTTTTGTAGTGTCTTTGTCTGGTTTTGGTATCAGGGTGATGGTGGCCTCATAGAATGAGTTTGGGAGTGTTCCTTCCTCTGCAATCTTTTGGAAGAGTTTGAGAAGGATGGGTGTTAGCTCTTCTCTAAATGTTTGATAGAATTCACCTGTGAAGCCATCTGGTCCTGGACTTTTGTTTCTTGG
Organism: Eschrichtius robustus; assembly: GCF_028021215.1. Taxonomy (NCBI): domain Eukaryota; kingdom Metazoa; phylum Chordata; class Mammalia; order Artiodactyla; family Eschrichtiidae; genus Eschrichtius; species Eschrichtius robustus. The sequence continues at coordinate 70,067,413 of NC_090836.1, forward strand.
AAGATTTTTAATCACAGTTTCAATTTCATTACTTGTGATTGGTCTGTTCATATTTTCTGTTTCTTCCTGGTTCAGTCTTGGAAGGTTATACCTTTCTAAGAATTTGTCCATTTCTTCCAGGTTGTCCATTTTATTGGCATAAAGTTGCTTGTAGTAGTCTCTTAGGATGCTTTGTATTTCTGCGGTGTCTGTTGTAACTTCTCCTTTTTCATTTCTGATTTTATTGATTTGAGTCCTCTCCCTCTTTTTCTTGATGAGTCTGGCTAATGGCTTATCAATTTTGTTTATCTTCTCAAAGAACCAACTTTTAGTTTTATTGATCTTTGCTATTGTTTTCTTCGTTTCTATTTCATTTATTTCTGCTCTGATCTTGATGATTTCTTTCCTTCTGCTAACTTTGGGTTTTGTTTGTTCTTCTTTCTCTAGTTTCTTTAGGTGTAAGGTTAGATTGTTTACTTGAGATTTTTCTTGTTTCTTGAGGTAGGCTTGTATAGCTATAAACTTCCCTCTTAGAACTGCTTTTGCTGCATCCCATAGGTTTTGGGTCGTCATGTTTTCATTGTCATTTGTCTCTAGGTATTTTTTTATATCCTCTTTGATTTCTTCAGTGATCTCTTGGTTATTTAGTAACGTATTGTTTAGCCTCCATGTGTTTGTCTTTTTTACGTTTTTTTCCCTGTAGTTCATTTCTAATCTCATAGCGTTGTGGTCAGAAAAGATGCTTGATGTGATTTCAATTTTCATAAATTTACTGAGGCTTGATTTGTGACCCAAGATGTGATCTATCCTGGAGAATATTCCGTGCGCACTTGAGAAGAACGTGTAATCTGCTGTTTATGGATGGAATGTCCTATATATATCAATTAAATCTATCTGGTCTATTGTGTCATTTAAAGCTTCTGTTACCTTATTTATTTTCATTTTGGATGATCTGTCCGTTGGTGTAAGTGAGGTGTTAAAGTCCCCCACTCTTATTGTGTTACTGTCGATTTCCTCTTTTATAGCTGTTAGCAGTTGCCTTATGTATTGAGGTGCTCCTATGTTGGGTGCATATATATTTATAATTGTTATATCTTCTTCTTGGATTGATCCCTGGATCATTATGTAGTGTCCTTCCTTGTCTCTTGTAACATTCTTTATTTTAAAGTCTATTTTATCTGATATGAGTATAGCTACTCCAGCTTTCTTTTGATTTCCATTTGCATGGAATATCTTTTTCCATCCCCTCACTTTCAGTCTGTATGTGTCCCTAGGTCTAAAGTGGGTCTCTTGTAGACAGCATATATATGGGTCTTGTTTTTGTATCCATTCAGCCAGTCTGTGTCTTTTGGTTGGAGCATTTAATCCATTCACGTTTAAGGTAATTATCGATATGTATGTTCCTATGACCATTTTCTTAATTGTTTTGGGTTTGTTTTTGTAGGTCCTTTTCTTCTCTTGTGTTTCCCACTTAGAGAAGTTCCTTTAGCATTTGTTGTAGAGCTGGTTTGGTGGTGCTGAATTCTCTTAGCTTTTGCTTGTCTGTAAAGCTTTTGATTTCTCCATCAAATCTAAATGAGATCCTTGCTGGGTAGAGTAATCTTGGTTGTAGGTTCTTCCCTTTCATCACTTTAAGTATATCATGCCACTCCCTTCTGGCTTGTAGAGTTTCTGCTGAGAAATCAGCTGTTAACCTTATGGGAGTTCCCTTGTATGTTATTTGTCGTTTTTCCCTTGCTGCTTTCAATAATTTTTCTTTGTCTTTAATTTTTTCCACTTTGATTACTCTGTGTCTCGGCGTGTTTCTCCTTGGGTTTATTCTGTATGGGACTCTCTGCGCTTCCTGGACTTGGGTGGCTATTTCCTTTCCCATGTTAGGGAAGTTTTCGACTATAATCTCATCAAATATTTTCTCTGGTCCTTTCTCTCTCTCTTCTCCTTCTGGGACCCCTATAATGCGAATGTTGTTGCGTTTAATGTTGTCCCAGAGGTCTCTTAGGCTGTCTTCATTTCTTTTCATTCTTTTTTCTTTAGTCTGTTCTGCAGCAGTGAATTCCACCATTCTGTCTTCCAGGTCACTTATCCGTTCTTCTGCCTCAGTTATTCTGCTATTGATTCCTTCTAGTGTAGTTTTCATTTCAGTTATTGTATTGGTCATCTCTGTTTTTTTGTTCTTTAATTCTTCTAGGTCTTTGTTAATCATTTCTTGCATCTTCTCAATCTTTGCCTCCATTCTTATTCCGAGGTCCTGGATCATCTTCATTATCATTATTCTGAATTCTTTTTCTGGAAGGTTGCCTATCTCCACTTCATTTAGTTGTTTTTCTGGGGTTTTTTCTTGTTCCTTCATCTGGTACATAGCCCTCTGCCATTTCATCTTGTCTATCTTTCTGTAACTGTGGTTTTTGGTCCACAGGCTGCAGGATTGTAGTTTTTCTTGCTTCTGCTGTCTGCCCTCTGGTGGTTGAGGCTATCTAAGAGGCTTGATGGGAGGCCAAGAACAAATTCTTGAAGAGGTGGGATGATCGTGGGTGTGTGTATGAGTGACTGTGTCTGCGTGTACATATGTTTAAGCAGAACCTACAGTATTGGCTGATGGATTTGATGTACGGTGTGAGAGAGAAAAGTCGAGAAGATTCCATGGTTTTTGGCTTGAGCAACTTTCATAAGGATGGAGTTGCCATATCCTGAGATGGGGAAGACTCCCCAAGGAGCAGGGTGAGTGAGTGAGTGAGTGAGTGAGTGAGTGAGTGAAAGAAATAGAGAATGAATGAATTTTAATAGAAAACGCAGCTTTATAACTTTATCACAGTGACTTAACTAATGATAGTGCGTTTCTAAGCCTTACTAGACCATTGTAATGAACAAACTAATTTACATTTTGTAGCTTCTCATTTGCCTGTAAACCATGTATTGTAAAGTAGTTGGCCTTGCAGGTAGGTTAAATATGCCTCCAGGAAACCCTCTCCACAATATTAATTTGCTTAACAAGCTCTTTCTTCCTAAATATTAGAAATGGAAATTTACACTCAGATGAGGAAGACTGCTCTAGATCTGAAGTCATGACTGATGATTTCTTACTATTATAAAAATTTGACATCATGAGCCTTCTGTATATGTGGAAGAGTTTATGGTTTTTAGAGACACTGTTTGGGATAGTAAGTTTTCTGCCACATTCAGGAAGTTTACTATACCTACACCAAAGTATGCACGTTGTTATCAGTGGGAGAAGCTACCACGGAAAGGCAGCATGTGGGAGCCCTTCATTCACTAAGCCCTTAAGGGGGCCTTTAGCCCCTCATGATATGGTCTTGAGTGACCTTTTTAGTCACATCTCACATTTCTCTCTCCTTTGCTCTCTGAGCACTCATCAGCCTGGTTTTCTGTCAGGTTCTTACACATGCTGTGCTTCATCCCAACTCAGGAATTTGAACTTCTACCCGTACCTCCCTCATCTGTGAATTTCTACTCATTCATCTGATCTCAACTTGGCAATCATCATCTAGGGAAACCTCCTCTGAACTGCATTTGCTTCCTACAATTTGCTTCATATTTATAGTTTGTATCATAGTTGATCTTCATTTAGTTGTGTGATGATTTGATTGGTCATTCCCCTCACAAGAGTATAGGCTCCATGAGGGCAGAGTCCCACAGTATCTTTCCACGGCGAACGCTTAGTAAATAGCTATCAAATAAATAGATGAAGATGGGTGATCTGCCTGAAGTCATACACCTAACTAGTGGTGGAGCCAAGGTTCCAATTCAAGCTACTAGTCATTGAAAGAGAAATCAAGGAGAGGTGAGTTTTAGTTTGTTTCTGTGTCCTGGAAAGGATATAATGAAGTTACTTAAAAGTAATTATTATGGGGATGTCGTTCTTTTCAAACACGCACACTCACACACTCTCTCTCTCTCTCTCTCTCAATCTCTCTCTCTCTCATACATGCAAACACAAGTAGTAGCTTAGCCTACAAGATATAAATCAATCATTGTACAACTGTTCCTAATCCCTCTAACTGTTTCTCCAGGCTTTCTCTTTCCTCTGGGCTCAAAACTACGTCCGAGCTATATGCACATAGCTGTGCCACGGGGCACTTCAAGCACACCATTTATTCTTTCATTTACCAAATATGTATTGAATATCTATTCACAGTCAGCGCTGCCCTAGGCCTTAGGAACGAACAGTAACAAGGGAAATACAGTCCCTTTTATTTACAAAAAAGGATTTTTATTCTGGTCGTGGAAAGGACATAAAAACATAAAATATTATTGAATGATGCATGTTATGAAAAAAAAAAGCATAAGCCATAAAAAAAATAAGAGTAATTGGCGGGCCACATACTGTAGTTTGGATAATCACTGTTTAGCATATGTAAAAAGTGAGATATAATCTGGGACTGAAATACCAAGGAGCTAGTCATGCAAAAAAGTGGAGACGAACAGCTTGTGTAAAGGCCTGAAGACAAGATGGGAGGAAGCTTGGAGCAGAAGGAAAATCCGTGTGGGCAAGAAGCATATGAGAGAGAGAGAGAGAGAGAGAGGGAGGGAGGGGCAGGAGCCAAGGTTGGAGAGATAAGTAGGGGTAGGCAGGAATGACTTTGGTTTTAAGTACAGAGGGAAATCTCTTGGGTAATTTAAGTGTGAGTAAAATAATTTTATTTATATGTTACAAAGATGTCTGGCGTTACTGCATGGAGAATGAATTATAGAGACCAGCTGGAAGCAGAGAGACAGTTAATCAGCCATTGGAAGAGTCTACGCTGTAGACGGTGATGGCTTAGTCCTAGGTAGAGATGGGGAAAGTGGACATATTGAGAACAACTGATTCCATCCTTCCATCCCAGCACATCTCTTCCTCATGGATTCTTCACATCAGTTATTACATTTACCCCCACTCAAGTGGCCAAGCTAATAATTTCCAAGTTAGCTTCACCTTTCTTTTCTTTTTCCGCCCCCCTCCCCCAGGAGATCACCAAATTCTATCAGATAACAGCCAAAATGGCTCGCTGTAATATCTCTTCTTCATCTCTCTTTTCACTGCCTTAGCTTAGGGTTCCACAATTCCTGGCATGACATTTTCAAGAGGTCTCTAACTGCTCTCTCTCTCTGTCTCAAATCTCAGGTTCCTCAAACTGATCCTCTAATTTAGCCATGAGAACTGCATCTAAAACACATTCCTTTCCAATTACAAATATAAATACTCTTTGACTTCTCATTGCTGATAATAATCTTTTCCCACACTTTTTGGGCAGAAACAAAATCCTTTTTCTAACAAAAGTTTTATCAGAAACCAAAGATGTAAAAGATGAGCTCACCTTAGCAAGTGTGCCCCTACCCAATGCCGGCAACCCCGGTACTACAAGGCACTTCATTTTACTACCTCCCATTCTCCCAGTACCACCACCATCCAAGAACGCAACATGCTGTGAAATTCCATGCACTTTACCCTTTCATTCCCCTGAAGTTCTTCTCCTGCCCATAGGTCCTGCCCTGTTCTTCTCCCTGGCCCCAGGAATTCATCCTTGAAAATCTATATCAAATGCCATCCCTGGGTACTGCAGCATTGTTTCTAAACAGCAAAGAAAGTAGAAACAACCTAAATACCCACTGAGAAGACTTGTTCGATAGATTAGGGTATGTTATACCCTTTTAAGGAATTTAGAGTAAATTAGAGTATGTCATATCTTTTTAAGGAATTCTTTTAATGAATATGCTATACTAAGAGAGAAATCTATCTCTGTTGCTGGAAGAGAGTGATTTTTCTCCATAATCATCAGATTCTCTTAATGCCAGTATCCTCCTGTAAAGGTCCAATATTTTTTTCAGGCTTTCCTACTTTGCAAAAGAATGAAATATGATGCCTCCTCCTTCCCCAGCTGTTTCCCAGGGAGCTCCTAATTTCTTGATTAAAAGCTTAATTTCGTTCTTTTTTCTTACACCATAGGTGTTATTCTTTAGCATTTATGGTAAAGATTTATAGCAGGAATGAAATTTTCCAAACTAAATAAAAACAACCCCATAGGCAACCAGATGAGTTCAATTTAATTTTTTTTCTCTAATAAGATTCTTACTGTGCACAACATCCACAGTCCCCTCACACTGGATTTTAAATGTACACTTGTGATTTAGAGCCGAAGTTTAACCATATGCTGCTTTGAATTTCCTTGTGCTACCATTAGTATAGTTTGCTTTTTTCCCAGAGTCCAAATTCCTCCAGCATTAGGAAGGAAATGAAATATACTTGTATATATGCTCTATGCACATACATTTACATCTCCTCAGACGCCTCTTGGGAATAAGCAAGATTAAGAGATTCTCCGAGGCTTATTATTGTTCTTCTTCAACCAAAGAATTTACAAAACAGAATTTTCCTCCACAAATTAAAAGAAGAAAAATGTTGATTTTCTTTCAGTTTGGGGTTGGTTACCTTACCCTTATAACTAATGTATTTTCACCCTTGATCTAGTTTTTTTTTTCTACTAAGACAGTACCATCTGGAAGTTTGCGCATTACCACTGAAATATTACAGCTTTTCTTTTGGTAACATGCTGTAAAATAATATCTAACATTTCTGCAGGGTTTTATAAATTGTTTGTGTACCTACTTTATTATTTGTACCTACTTTATTATTTGTACCTACTTTATTATTCCTCATAATATCTAATGAGAAAAACAACAGCTATTTTTGCAGGGGTTTTTTTGTTTGTTTTTCATTTAGGAAACTGACTTAGCAATGTTGGGTAATTTTTCCAAAGTCATATAGGTAGAAAATGCTAAAGTACAAATTAAAATTTGGATTTTCCTACTATTAATCCAGAACTGTTCCTACTTGCCATTTTGGAGATATACATACATATATATTGTTTTGGTATATTTGTCTTAAAACATTTCCTTCTCATTGGGGAATAAATTTATCAGCACCTTTATAATCTGAGGTCTGTTTGTTATTTTCAGCAAGAATGATCTGTCTGAACAAAATATAATTATGTAGATCAGGCAGCTTGGGAAAAAACCCCATTGTAATGCATCTTAACCTAGATATATACATGGAGCTAATTCTGTATTTTACCTATCTAGAACACTATTTTTTTTTCCACTAACAAATACTAGCAAGAATGGCTGCAGTTAAGATGATCTTTCTACTTCTAATACCTAATAAACACTGAAGTAAGTATTACAAAATCTCTGGAACTTTCTTCCAGAAAGTAAGTATGGCACTACCAGCACATCCTAGATGCTTCTAATTGATTAATAGTTATTTTATTATTGAATTGCTTTGCAGTTTGTGTTTTATAACTAGTTTTCCCTGTACTTTGGTGGCTAGCTAAAAACAATATTGATCATATTTTTAATCAGTCTTCATTGAATAGAACTTGATAAATGAAAATTAAACTTATAAATCAAGTAAATTAAAACAGGCATTTAGCATGATTGCTCGTGACACGATTTTGCATTCAAAGATAAAACTTCAATAGCATATTTGGTGTGATTAAATAATCTTGGACAGCTGTGTTTTGTTTTTAAATATCAAAGCATTATAATTTTAACCCTACTGTTTGTGAGCAGTGGGCCAATTATAAACATATAAATTTGTCTTTCTTCAAGTAGATAGTGATTTATTTTCACTCTTAGAGTACATGAAGCAAGAAGTAAAGGCTAAATTAAGAATAATTTCATTGACCCCAAATACTGTTTAGTGTGTTTCAGAAAAATCATAGAAAATTCGTGCTGGTGCAGATAGATTCGCTGTCTCTGTCAATACCTCTGTCTAATTCTCTCCATCTTCCAGTTAGCCTTATGCCCTTAAATTATAGTTACAGGATATTGTCAGTGCAGTCTATCCGAATGTTTGTGACAGACATTGTGAATCACTGCCAGTGTTTACCGAAATGAAAACAATCCCCATATCACCATCACAATAAGTTGGAATAGTAGAGTGGAAATAGAGTGGAGAGAATTGGGTTTTGGACCCAGTAGTACTGATCACTGGCTGTGTTACTTTGAACAACTGAATCCTTCAGGATGAAACCATGTAAGTATATGTGCTTTGAAAAATTTAAAAATAGCAAAAAAAAAAAAAAAAAAAAAAGTAAAGTACCTGTAGTGTAAATAATGGAAGACAGACTTTCAGACCCATTAAGACACTAAGACTAAAAAAAAGATCTGGGAGCTTTATATATACAATACCTTTGAACAAAAAATTGCACTGAGGATGAAGATGATTTGTCATGCTTAAGGTGAACAGTGGGCTAATGCTGTTTTCACTAGGGAAATTGTACTAGAAAGCAGGTAACAAATTCATATTACAAAGGTAATTCAAAAACTTGCAGTTGACAGCAAAGCGTATGTGACTAGCTTACGTATTGACATTAGCTCCTTGCAACTGGGTAGACCTTTGAGACTTTCAGGCCGTTAGGGTGCAGATATTCCTGTAAGTGAGTTTGTACCCACATGAGAAAAAGCTTGATTTTGGATAGACAGCAAGAAGAGTAGATACGTGAGTCCTTCATCCATCCCGTGAACATCAATCCTAGCAGCATGGAAAGTATGCCACGTCTTACTTTTTCTATAAGTGAAGAAAGGAACAAAATATATTTGGTCACTAGTCTAATTTGCTACTTAATGATGAAAGGAGAGAATAGAGGAAGGAAAGCAAATTTCTTCTCATTTTGTGGGGATGAAATTAGACTTTATCTTGGCAAGAAGTCAAATTGCTCTGCTGACAACACGATATCAAACTGAAATATAAGAAAAGGGTTGTGTCAAAGTGCAGATCAGTCAGTGTTCTTTATAGGAAAAGCATTACATACTTCTGATAAACTGTGGGTTGTGTAGTGGTTCTCAGTAGTAAGCTGAACAAAGTGAAGTACTGCCAAAAGTGGATAACATTCCAGGAGGATGTCAAAGTGTTTAATTAGATGTCTGTGTGCTTTTATTTGTTTATGTTGCTTATCTGTATTTGCCACTTCCTCCCTTCCCTTGAGTTTGAAAACATTTTGAGAGCAAGATCCACTTTCCTTTTTACTCCCCGTTACTTTGAATGGTCTTCACAAGATGCAGACTCCGTAGTTGTTGTTAACTAACTTCATTAATATGACACCTTTGAATTTTGAAGCCAACTCTTAAAATTTCAATGACTTTTATAATCACAAAGACTTCTACTTCAGTCACTGTAGCAGAGCATAGAGATTCTCTCTGCTGGTAGAGGATAGAATAATGTTCTCCTTCTGAAATGCTGTTGGGCTTTTAAGAGGGAGATGAGAACCACTCTTCTGAAGTGGGGAGGGGTAAAGGAAATAACTGTAAACTGGAGTTGGAGATTAGAGAACTGTGGTTACCAGGAGGGAAGGGTTGGGGGGAGGGATAGTTAGGGAGTTTGGGATTGACATGAACACACTGCTATATATATATATATATATATATTTTTTTTTTTTTAGAAAGTTATTCTTTTTTTTTTTTTAAGTTTGCTGTTTTTTATTTATTTATTTATTTATTTATATTTATGGCTGTGTTGGGTCTTCGTTTCTGTGCGAGGGCTTTCTCTAGTTGTGGCAAGTGGGGGCCACTCTTCATCGCGGTGCGCGGGCCTCTCACTATCGCGGCCTCTCTTGTTGCGGAGCACAGGCTCCAGACGCGCAGGCTCAGTAATTGTGGCTCACAGGCCTAGCCGCTCCGCGGCATGTGGGATCTTCCCAGACCAGGGCTCGAACCCGTGTCCCCTGCATTGGCGGGCAGATTCTCAACCACTGCGCCAACAGGGAAGCCCCACACTGCTATATTTAAAATGGATAACCAACAAGGACCTACTGCATAGCACAGGGAACTCTTGCTCAATATTATGTAACAACCTAAATGGGAAGAGAATTCGAAAAAGAATGGATACATGGATATGTATAACTGAATCACTTTAGCTGTACACCTGAAACTAACACAATATTGCTAATCAACTATACTCCAGTATAAAATAAAAAGTTTAAATGAAATAAAATAAAATTTTAAAAAGGAAAAAAAAAGTTATCCTAACTAATTAATGCCCCTCCTTGCTAGTTATTTGTTAACAAAATTGTTGTGTCATTTTTTTTCCTTGGTACCATGAGGACTAATCTCAGTCATGTTTTCTATCCCTGTTCACAGAAGTCACCCCAAAAGGCCCCGTCCTCACAAGTCATCCCTCTTCCCCAGAATCTAATTCCCATAAGATTCTATTTCCCTCGTTTGCCTGCATCACCCATCAATCACTCCCCAACTCTTAAAATACTGTATTAACTTTGGTCTGTCAAGAGAGCCCTCTTAACTAGTTGCTCTTTTCTCTACCTCCACGATCTCATTTCACACAGCCTAGTACCTGCCTACCATCTCTAACTCTGGCACCAATTTCCCAAATGCTTCGGCCACACCCAGGACCTACAGTCCATTGAAATCACAAGTGTTTCAATGTTCTTGACCATTATACCTCACATTCCTCTTTATTGAGATTACATTTCAACGTCAATCATTATCACTACCTTGCATGCAACCTCAGCTCCTTTGCTTCTTTTTGCCCATCATACTTTTTGGGCGCAATCAACACCTGGTTAAGTCCATCTCTGCCTGTTCCATATCTGCATCTTGAAGCTAAACGTAGCTCGAGAAGAAGACAACACACTTTAAGCTCAATATCACTACTTCAAGTGAGACCACAGTGCTGGGTGGCAAACCTACTATAATTTTCTAGTCTGTTCTGTCTGACATTTTTCTAGATTACTGTTCACACTTTACTGTCTCACCTGAAATTTCCAACAGCTCTTCTTGCATCATCACACTCAACTGATGGCCTTGCTTCCTCTTTCACTGAGAATATAGAAGTAATCAGAGAGAACTTCCACAGGATCCCATCACAAAATCTAACCATCTATTTCCATCTGTGCCTTTAAATGCTACCTTTCCTCCCGTTATTATGGATAAACTGTCCATACGTGTAGCTCAAACCAACCTCTGCTTTTCTTCACTGAATGCCTCTGTTCTTGACTGAAGGATGTGCCCCATCCCTCTTCCTCTGTCTCTCCTCCCTCTCTGCGTTTTTCTGTTTCTGTATCTCTGACTCTCTCTTATATTAACAAATTTTTTTCTCTCTACCAGGTTTTCTCCATCAGCATTTAAACATGACATTATGTCTCCCAAAATTGAAAAACAAAAAGCCTGTCAAGCCCATTTCTGCCTCTAACTACCACTCAATGTCCCTCCTTCTGTTTATAGCAAAACTTTCTATTTTCATTTGGACCTACTCCATACAGGCTTTTTCCCCAATGATGTCACCAAAACTGCTCCTGTCAAGGTTACTAAAACAGCACAGAACATCATTAAATCTGTTTGTTCTCAGTTTAACGTTATTTGTCCTATTAATCGCGTTTGACACAGATAATTACTCGTTCCTCCTGGAAGCACTTTCTTCACTTGGTTACCAGCACACCCTCTCTCTGCTACCTCCTAAATCTGGTCCGTCTTATCACTCATTCCCTTGGCTGATTCCTTCCCAACCTTCCAGTCTCTTAACCTTGAAGTTCTTCTCTCTTGTTGAACAGCTTCACTCTTCTTTGTATACTCAGTCTGTCAGAGATCCCAACCTCTCTCATAGCTTTAAATACAGTGACGACTCCCAAATTTATATCTCAGGCTGAGATCACTTCTTTGGACTCCAGGCTAATCTATTCAATATGTACTTAGTATCTCCACTTGCAGGGACCCCCCCCTCAAGCAACTAGTCCGAAACTGAGCTCCTGATCTTCTTCCCACACCTTCTTCTCACATGGTCTTTCCCACTGCAGTAAATCATCTCATTCTTCTAGTCGCATAAACCAACTTCCACTGCAACTACCCTTGTCAAAGGCAACAACGTCACTACTGACCTATAATACTAAACTTGAGTCCTTCATTAGTCTACTTTCAGCACAACATTCAAAGCATAAGTGAGATCATGTCACTGCTTGAGAAGCTTACACCTTCACCTCCTTCAATTCTTCAGTCAAGTGCCATCTTCTCTTAAGACGTTTCCTGATCTCCCTATTTAATATTGGCAAACTTTGGTTGTAGCAGACCAGATGGTAAATATTTTAGGCTTTGCAGTCATAATGTCTCTGTTTCAGCTATTCAGCTCTTTGCATGCCTTTGCAGCATGGAAGCAGCCATAGACAATACATAGATGATTGAATGTGGCTATGTTCCAGAAACATTTTATTTATGGGCATTGAAATTTGAATTTTATGTAATTTTCATGTATCATAATATATTATTCTTTCTTTTGAGTGTTTTCAGCCATTTAAAACATGTAAGTTTTTAAATGGGCCAGCAGTGTGCTGGAGATGACCCACAGACTGTAGTTTGTTGACCTCTCTCCTTACATACATTCCTTAAACCCTTTCTTTGTTATATTTTTTTTACCCTATCGTATCGCAATATAACATGCTATATATTTTACTTATTTTTTTGTGTATGTCTTAGAAGTAGCATTTAAGCTCCATGAGGCCTGAGATTTTTGAACTGTTTTGTGAACTGCTGACTCCCCAACATAGGTGCTCAATAATTAGATGAATGAATTAGTGAATGAACAAATTTCATTAAAAAAGAAAGTAAAGAAATTTGGCTATGATGGATGAGATCAATGAAGAACTCAAACGTATTTTAGAAATGATAGTCACAGAACTACGGGAGAGATATTTTAACCATTTGCAGCTTACAAGTCTCCTTCAGTGACTTTCTTCTTGAAATTTTAATTATTTCATTGTTATAGTTTTTTTTTTTCAACCTCCCTAAACCCCCATTTATTTAGTAAGAGATACTTAATGTAGTGATCTGCTTACACTTGGGATGGCCATGCTTCCTGTCCTGCTATGGTTTGTCGACTGAAAAAAATTACACAACCTGAAAGTAGAGAGTTATGTTTTATTCAATGGACGCTCTGAGGACTTCAAGCCTGGGACACAGCATCTCAGATAACACTGAAAAACCGTTCCCAAAGAGGCAAGGGGGGATCCAGGATATATCAATATATGAGATTTTGCAACAAAAGACCAGGTAGTCTAAACATTTCTTTTATTAACATTAGTGTTAATAAAAGAAAACCAGATATCTCAAGTTAAAAATTCAGCACTTTTCTATGTATAGGAAGATGCAAGAGTCAGGGCTGACTGAAATCATTCCTTTGATATGCACTTCAGCTATCTGGGGCCAGTATCCTGTGTTTTCTCATCCTGAGTTGCCTCGGGGTGCATCGTCAGAGGTGGTTGCAGCAGCTGATTTCTAGATGGGCTTGGCAGTAGGCAGCCCATTTGTCTCCATCCTGAGTTCCCTCAGGGCTCACTCTCCGGGCAGCTGTAATGTGATGGCTTGATGGCTGCAACATTCTTTATTTACTGATATGGCAGGCAATACTTTAGTTCACAGGTTCTTTAAGTTCTGGCATTAAAAAGACCTGTAGATTCACCACATGCCCTCCTGCTTCTCTGCTGGAGGCTGCCCTTTCACGTGGCCGTCATGTTCACTTAGCATCCAGGACTTAATTTTCTAAGAATATTGCCTTCATAATTACCACTTAATTTCTTCTTCTCTTGGATGAACCAAAGAAGGTCACAAAGTTCTAAAACTTCTGTCTTTGACTGAAGTAAATAAAAGTGTTAAATTATAGGCATTAGAGCATAGCTTAATTTCTATGAGCCATTTCAAGATACTGAAATTGGACTTAGTTATTATATGTAATGGACATTAAGCATTTATGAGACGAATGGCCTATAATTTAATTAGATACTTAGTGAAGTATTCATAAGATACTTTAAGACTAGCTAATATGTAATAGCAGAAAAGGATCTTGCCTCTAATTTCTTACATGAAATAATTGAGATGTGCCTCTCTTATACTTCTAGAGAAGTTCTTTTTGTTTTCTTGTTCAGATACAAATCATAGGTAGAGATGAAATGTAGCCAAGTTTTTTCTGTAGTCAAATATCAAATCACTATTCAAGGTTGTTGCATTATCAATACAAAATTATGTTTTTTGAGTAAGTAAAAATGTATTACTTTGTGATTTTGTAGACATATTTGACATGTATCACATATTCATTACAGTTCCCTAACTCAGTATTGAAGATGAGTCTAAAAGAAATCAAAGTTGGCATATGAGATTTAATCATTGGAATAATTTATTTTGTTCTACCTTCCTTTTCAAGTATTTTGGTTGTTATTTGTGAGCATGGGTGAATAAGTATTCAATAAATATATTTGAGATTCTCAGTTGCTTGGACTCTTGGTCTGTGCGGTTGCTTTATTGATTGCTTATTATTTGCTTGCTTGCTCACTGGTTTTATATTAATAGTTTAGACCAAGGAAGGGAGTCAAGAAAATAAGTGGTGTAGCATTTTCGAAAATAGAGTTGCTCAGAGAAGAGATAAGATTAGGTCAAGGTGATACAAAATCTGTTTTATTTACAATTTTGGAAGCTATTATGCAGAAAAGTGTCATCAAGCCAGTCTTTAATGCCTTCCTATAATGTGCTGACTATACAGGCTTTAAGTTAGGAGGTTCAGTCTGAATGTGACAATTTCAGGTAACGAACGTTTCAGAAACAAAGGCCAAGTGTGCAATTGAATGCAGAGATCTTGAGGGGGAGATGTGAGCTTAGGCTACGTGAGCGGCAGAAGTTCTGCCATTTAGCCTCCCTTGATTTGCCATGAGTGTAGATACACACAAGCCATGTTTATTTTTACATTTTCAGCAGGTGTGACACTTTGGCCAGTATAATGGCTTGGAGTACAGCATGGCTTCACCTTGATTGGTGTGTCCTGATGGAATATTTTCTGAAATGATGTGTGAAGAGCTTGCATCATTATTTTTACAAGCATGTATCAACAAAGTCTAGGCCCTAGGAAAGTGCAAATAGAATGCCATGCAGCAGACAGTGTGTTTACATTTTATTTTTAGTCCCTGGAAAGATTTATAGTTTCGGGAGGAATTGCTTTGCTTCTGCTTGTTACATTTGATCTGGTCATCCTAACTTAGAGCATTCACAAAACTTTCCACTTGCTGTGTGCCGGAATTCTCCCAGGGAAATGTATTTCTTCCTATTCATTCTGCGGATGTACAGTTGCTGCCTTCTAATGTCATGTTGAAATGTGATTGCTGTGAATGACACTGTCGACCTTGCATTAATCCTGCTTGTTCACACCAGGGTCCCCATCTGCTTTGTGAAAGGGAAAAAAAAATGTGTTATCCATCTTTAGAGAGTGTATGCCTAACCTAAATTTCATCTTAATCCACTGTTTTAAGGTCTCTGACATGCTTATTTCCATAATAAAAAAATTAATATTTTCAATTAGTCCCATTCAGGAACAAATCTGTCATTTCCACAACATGCAAACTACTGTCTCTCAGTTGACCTCCATCAGATCAAAGCTATTTATTGCAAACATAGAAGTTAATTATGAGAAGTGATGTACATAGGTTAAAAATAATCTCCTGGATCTGATTGTTGTGGCATCTGTCAAGTCTTTACTCCAGTATAACTTTGATTCTGTCAATGTGGTATGTCCATACCTCTTGCTATATTGTATTTTTTTGATCAGATCAATTTACACAGCAAAAAAAAAAAAAAAAGGCCAGCCGCCGGCCCCCCCGCCCGGCAAACAAAAAAGAATTAGCTCTCTGCTTCCATCTTCCATGGCAGTTGAGTTCTTAAATATTATAAGTCTAAATCTCAACTTCCAACATGTCTCTGAAAATACATTTTAATAACAACGTGATTATTCCAGTGACATGTTTCAACTCCTTGGGAGCAGTCATTGTATTAGATATATTCAAACTCATGCTTCACACATACACACTAGGATGGCCTGTACAGCTGGAAATCCTTCTGTGTAATATGACTATGATTGAGGAAGCATGCCCGTGTTCCTGCCTCCCCTTCATGCTAAAAAGAAACGAATAAAGTATAAAGTGAATTATGTCGCTTAACTCATATTTGGACTAGAAACAGGCAAGGACTTTGGTTCAAAGAAAAGGAGAAGAAGATGCTATGGGCTTTTGTAGCAGCTCTCTAGATTAGTAAGAGAAGACAGCTCTTGGTGTTTGAGAGAAATAATGTTTGCCTACCGTGCAGATCTTTTTCTAAACTTCTTTCCTTCATTGTTTTTAACCTTCAATAAATTCTTCTTACTTTCATCTTTCTAATCTTCATGCACTTTAAGTCATAGTATATTTTCTCACATAGGTAGAAATTTATTTAGTCATTTTCCTTCAAATGATGAACTACGTGCTTGTTGCAAATCAAGATAAAGTGTGCCAATTGCATTTTTTTAAATTTATTCATTTATTTAATTTTTGGCTGCATTGGGTCTTCGCTGCTGCACGCGGGCTTTCTCTAGTTGCAGTGGGTGGGGGCTACTCTTTGTTGCGGGGCGCAGGCTTCTCATTGTGGTGGCTTCTCTTGTTGCAGAGCACAGGCTTTAGGCGCGCGGGCTTCAGTAGTTGTGGCTCGCGGGCTCTAGAGCGCAGGCTCAGTAGTTGTGGCGCACGGGCTTAGTTGCTCCGCGGCATGTGGGATCTTCCCAGACCAGGGCTCGAACCTGTGTCCCCTGCATTGGCAGGCGGATTCTTAACCACTGCGCCACCAGGGAAGCCCCGCAGTTGCATTTTATAAAAGCTGTGAGTAAGGGATAGGGGGAGAAGAGGGTTATTATGGGACTGTATGAAATCATGTGTGTGTGAAACTTTTGAAAACTGTAAAGCACTATAGAATTTAAAGACTTTTTCATTCAATTAAAAAAGGTTAAAAAAAAAAAAAGCTGTGAGTGAAACTTAGGTGGCCTGGGATCAAGGTTTTCCATTTGGATCATGTGAGAGACTTCCTGTGAAATTAAGGACATAAGGAAAACCTATCTTTGAGATTGGATCATCCTCAGTGAAGAATAATTTCTGCGGTCATATCCTTAATTTAGTAGATGTACTTTAAAATCTGTTAGAAATTGCCACCACCTTTGAAATGACTTTGTTACAGTCACTGTTTGCTATCCCCCAAACCACAGCTGTTGGCATTTTGATTGCTATAGAAATGAATAGCACTCCACATTGTGGCAATCACACCCATCATAAAAGTTAAATGAACATTCTTGTAATACCAGCTGGGATGGGACAGAGGTAGGAGATAAGGATTGAGCACACAGGATAAAATTTGTCACTGACAAATTGAAACTACTGCGTCGTGTCTTGCTTGTCACCTATATCATTTTGTTTTATTCAAAGCTATTTCAAAAACACAAATACTGTGTTGAAACTGAGAATCAGAATGAATCATTTCTGTTATCTGTCAGAATTTGCCTTGCCATTGCTAGACTTCCTGTGTTGCTTTCCCTTGCTGGATGTACAGTTTGATAAATCTTTTTGCAGAGATGCTTTATTCAAAATATGACTGTAGTCAGAGTATGACTACAAAGAGCTATCATTTCTGAATTGGGAACATTGCACTGGTTGTGGGGTTTTTTTGTCATAAAATTTTGTGAAAGACCTTTCATTTGTTGTATTAATATTTCATTTTTTAATAAATTTTTTTCCATTTTGGTTTGGTCTCAGAAGGGTTAACATCATGGCTGTCACTACTAACATCTGAATCTCCAGACTAATTGAAATGCAGACCCTGCTCTATGAGGGCTTCTCTCCACTGCTGGCTCTGCTCTCCACAGTTTGCTTTAAAAAGTAACAAACTGATTTTGATATGACCCATTCATTTCAGAAGTTTCTGTATCATTCTTATTTCGGAAGAATAAAAGATTTGAAGCAAACTGATCATTTATCTTGTCTAAAAGCTTCACACCCATAAGGAAGGAATCTCCCTTTACCCCTTAGCTCAGTCTTCGTATGTCCTTTGTAGACATGTCTGATTCTTCTTTGGCGTAGAAGAATTTGTATTCATGCCCTGGACTATAAACTCCTTGAGGGCAGTGAAGCCTTCTGTACAATCCCCTATAGTTCTTAAAACAGGGCATGGATATCAGTTTTGCCTACCTCACAAATTTCAGGAGCCTAAATGATATATAATAGAATGTACACCTCCTGATACTTTGTGATAAATGCCAAGTGTGCAATTAAAGTTAGCTCAAGACACATACAGACCAAAAAAATATATTGTTCTTTTTCACCACTTATATAGCGTATCTGGCAGCAACCTTGACATATAGTAAGTGCTTAATAAATGTTTGTTAAATTACACTAAGATTGGACTAGAATTTACCTCTCCTAGGTCACCTCTTTTTGCTAAACCATACAAATTTTCCTTCTTTCAGAAAGCATTCACTGAGAGTCTCTTTCACATGCCAGAGCGTGGCACTAGCACTATAAAAACAAAGTAAATTCACTATCTTACCTTCCAGCATAGAAGGCAGACACAACAAATAGATATAATTCATTGTGGTAAGTGTTGCAATTAATGTGTGTAGACAGTACTATGGCAACATAGAAAGTAAGCTATGAATAAGAGATTGTTCAGTTCGTTTTTGAAATGAACAGAAGTTTGTAAAAAAGAGAGTGGAAGAAGAGCTTTGTCAGAATAGTAGTTTGATAAGAAATGGATGCTCAAAATAGCACATGGCAGAAAGAGAAGTTTCACGTGGCTCATGAAGAATGTATGTGGAGGGCTTATTTGGGGTGCCAAGTTGTAAAGGGTTTCTTAGTACTGGGATGAAGAGTGGATTCTTTTCTGTCGGCACAGGTTGACCCTCTAAAACCCCATTGCGCTTAAGAAAGACATGGTCAGGTGGAAGGTATTGGAGTAAGGAAGAAATTGAAAGTGGGGAGAATAGGAGGCTGATAGCATCTCATCCCATTCCTAAATGCTATCCCAGGCAGTGCCAGTAGAAATGGAGGGTAGTAAAGAGAGGAAGCACATGAAACATACTGTTCATCTTAAATTTGCTTGTTGCCCCTGGGAAAAGGAACTAAGAAGCCAGCAAGCAAGGAATCTGAATAGAGACAGAGAAGCAGGCCATAAAGAAAAGTCTGTCCTGCATGCGAGGAGCACCAGCAAAAAGCCATCCTTCTCCCACATACAGTGGTCCAGGCTCCCCGTAGTCACTGGGACACATTTTGGTGGCTCCTGCTGTCCCTCTCGCTGCCCAGACTTCTGTTATCCTCCTCTCACCGCATGGAAAGTGCACCTATATCAAGGATTCTCCATTTTGTGTATAACAGATTTTTCACCTTAGAAACAGTGGTTATCTAGTTGTTAGTCTTGAGAAAGTGACTCTGACCAAGAAAACACCAGGCCAGACAGTCTTATTTACCAGCTGTTCTGAGGTGATGGGAGCCCTGAGCAATTACCTTTCAAATATCACCATGTAGTTGACAATCCCTACAGAATGTATTCTGTCCAAATGTTAAAGAACAGGTGGATCGGGCTTCCCTGGTGGCGCAGTGGTTAAAAACCCGCCTGCCAATGCAGGGGACACGGGTTCGAGCCCTGGTCTGGGAAGATCCCACATGCCGCGGAGCACCTAAGACTGTGCGCCACAACTACTGAGCCTGCGCTCTAGAGCCCGCGACCCACAACTGCTGAGCCCGCGAGCCACAACTACTGAAGCCCGCATGTCTAGAGCCTGTGCTCCACAACAACAGAAGCCACCGCAGTGAGAAACCAGCGCCCCGCAACAAAGAGTAGCCCCCGCTCATTGCAACCAGAGAAAGCCCGCGTGCAGCAACAAAGACCCAACACAGCCAAAAATAAATAAATTAAAAAAAAAAATACAACAGGTGGATCACTGAAGAGGAAATGTAAAAAGCTAGTAAGCTTCTGAAAATATTATTAACCTCTCTAGTAATCAGGAAAAAAAACTAAGCACAGAATAAGATACTGTTTTCCAACTGTCAATTTGCAAAACTTAAAAAGCCAGACAACACTAAGTGGTATTAAGGATAGGAAACAGAGAGACCCCTGTTACATGTTGATGCTAATGCATTTTGCTACAACCACACAGAAGAGCAATTTGGTGATGTCTGGCAAAGTTGAAGATCCTGCATGTCTAGCAACTCCACTCTTAGAAACTCTCCCATAAGTACATGTGGAGATATTCACAAGAATATTGATGGCAGGGCTTCCCTGGTGGCACAGTGGTTGAGAATCTGCCTGCTAATGCAGGGGACACGGGTTCGAGCCCTGGTCTGGGAAGATCCCACATGCCGCGGAGCAACTGGGCCCGTGAGCCACAGCTACTGAGCCTGCACGTCTGGAGCCTGTGCTCCGCAACAAGAGAGGCCGTGATAGTGAGAGGCCCGCGCACCGCGATGAGGAGTGGCCCCCGCTTGCCGCAACTAGAGAAAGCCCTCGTACAGAAACGAAGACCCAACACAGCCAAAAATAAATAAATTAAAAAAAAAAAAAAAAGAATATTGACGGCAACCTCCTTTTTTTTAAGATGAGAGTTTTTTTTTTTAATTGAAGTGTAGTTGATTTACAATGTTGTGTTAATTTCTGCTGTACAGCAAAGTGATTCAGTTATACATATATATATATACACACACACACACATTCTTTTTTATATTCTTCTTCCTTTATGGTTTATCACAGGATATTGAATATAGTTCCCTGTGCTAGACGGTAGGACCTTGTTGCTTATCCATTCTATATCTAATAGTTTGCATCTGCTAACCCCAACCTCCCAATTCATTCCTCCCCCATCCTCCTTCCCCTTAGCAACCACAAGTCTGTTCTTTATGTCTGTGAGTCTGTTTCTGTTTCGTAGGTAGGTTCATCTGTGTCATATTTTAGACCCCACATATAAGTGATATCATATGGTATTTGTCTTTCTCTTTCTGGCTTACTTCACCTAGTATAATAATCTCTAGTTGCATCCATGTTGCTGCAAATGGCATTATCTCATTCTTTTTTATGGCTGAGTAGCATTCCATTGTTTATATGTTCCACATCTTTTTTATCCATTCATCTGTCAGTGGACATTTAGGTTGTTTCCATGTCTTGGCTATTATGAATAGTGCTGTTATGAACATAGGAGGGCGTGTAGCTTTTTGAATTATAGTGGCAGCCTCTTATAAATAGTCTGTAAGCCCATCCTTCAGAAAATGGGTAGTCATTCAACAGAATTTATGTGAAACAACAAAACCTTACATATATCAACAAGGATAAATCTGAAAAACAAAAAGATGAGCAGAAATTTCAAGTTCCAAGTGAGTGCTTGTCAGGATGGCATCCCATGATGGATAATGACATATGTATAAAATTAAAACTTATAAATGTATAAGATCATACATTTGCTATGGGTACACAAAAAATAAAAGTGTGAAACATACATGGGAATGATAAATACCAACTTCAGGATAGTGGCTTTCTTGGAAGGAAGGGGGGTTGTTTCACTGAAAGATATTTGGGGGCTTCAATTGTCTTTATAAAGTTTTATTTGTTAGGCAGGTACACAGTTTTTATTGTATTCTCTGAAATTCTTGTATGACTAAAATATTTACAATAAAGAAAAACCCTGCATATGGCTTTACTTGTGTGTTCATTCATTTAACCTGTCACCCATCAGTCTTTTCAGCTACCCATTCATTTATTATCCTTTTCTGTCAAAATAATTTTATTTAAACAATCTCAGAAGTTGATCACGGCTTAAGCCAAATTGGGAGAAAGGAGCATAATTATAATTGAAAGACAGATTTAAGGGAGATTTGAGGGTGAAGTTGCCAAGACTAAACAATTGGATGAATGTGTATGTGTGCACGTGGGGGAATGTATTCATTCCCCAGGAATCAAGGGTAACGTATTGAGGTTTCTAGCTTGGTATCGGCCCACTGCGCATGCTAGTGGGACCAAGGAGAAGGAGTGATATTGGAACCGAGGGGAGTAGGGTATCTAATTTTGTCTCAGTCCATGTCACACTTTTTTTCCATAAACCTGATAATCTTTAAAACTTTAATTCGGTAATTATTTATTAAATATTTGCCATGTACAAGGCACAGTAAATATAAAGAGATGCCTTAAATGTATGCATAAATGCTCTTTTTCATGAATATGTTTCTTTAAAGTTTATACCATTCATTTTTAAGCATCATGGTACAGTTACTGCTCCAGTAAATTAAATTGGGTAAGCATTTTCAACTGAATCCAGTTGAATGGCAGTAGGCAGCCTTCATTAAGTTATTGGGTAACTATTTGAAAAAGAGTGAGAATCCATTAAAAAATTCAGACTGTGCAAACTCATTTAAGTTCGCAAATTCAGAAGGGAAGTTAAAGGTGGTTATCTTGAAAACATCCCCCAAATGTGTAGTGTATTAACTGAATAACAGCTGGGTAAGGCTAACTTTAGACATTCTTTCTTAAAAGTTATTTAGTTCTTACAACAGTAAATGTACAACTATATGGATAATTTCAGCAACACTTTGAGTGATAATTGATGTATTTATAAAACTAGAACTGTTGGTCTGTTATCTCTGTCTTCATCTTTTTCATAGCTTCTCTTGCCTGTTGATTTATTTTCAGAAAAGGGAAGTGGTCTCAGGGACTAATGGGATACAGAGAGGCCAGTTACTGTGTGGGTTTACAACTCCAGAACATTTCAACCAAGTCCTTCTTTTCCTTTTCCTAGGCCTCACCCATGTCCTCTGTTCAAAGTTCTATATTTTAGTCCTGTTCCCAGTAGAAACATGGATTCCCAATCTTAAATCCCCTTATGGTCTCACTATTCCTCCTCCATAGATATCGTTCCAAGACTATGTAATAGGCAAAGGCTAGGAAGATGATTTTGTGTTCCAATGCTGTGTGATCAGCTGGGTTCCTTGGGAGCCTCAAGGGCATTAGATTAGAATAAGACCTTCATAATCTTACCTTTGCTCTACCCCACCCCAACATACATCTACATATATATTAATTTTAATTTTGCTTATTTCCTCCAATGTTAGAGAAGTAAGCCAAAGACCACAGTAAAGTAACAATAAAGGCATAATTCCCTAGAGACTTGGAAAAGACATCATTCATAGCCTCATTATGGCTGCTAGTCAGACCCTTTGATGTAAAGCATCTGTCCTCTTCAAGGAAACGAGAAAGGTCTGGTTTTCCTTTCTAGTCTGTGAAGTAGGAGGCGGTGTCATTTGCTGTGAGGAGCCACAAGCCCCATGTTACTGGGTTGCAAGCTGCTTGACTGCCTTTGTTAACATGCTGAAAATTTCATCGGCTGTCTTTAGTAAAAGAGGATGTGTGTGAGGGAAGACATCAGCAGATGTGGTCGGGTTTCTGCTCCCCAGTCCATGAGTCATAGCTGGCAGAGAGCAATGACACTACTATGTAATCAGACAGACAGCCAGTCAGTCACCTGGACTTCTTGCATTTCAGTTATATAGTGAGGTAGTCTTTAAATCTGTTTAGAAACCTTTACATGCTCCTCTTTGGTTATGAGAAGACTTTTCATTCCCTCTCCTCCTGTCTAACAATATTTAGTCATTTATGGCTTCTGTTAATAAAGTTTCATTTGAACATTTATTACCTTAAATAATTACATGGCCAAGAGAAGAATTCTACTTTATGGAAGGATAGACATGTGATCTGATACGCTTTTGTTCTGTAGGAACTTCATCTTCTTATAGGAAACTTCATCTCAAAAACCCTAAAAGGACGTAATCTAGAATCTGGAAATAACCTCTAGAACCATGCGTCTCCAATTTTAATGAGCATACAAAGCATTGGGAGATCTTGTTGAAATTCAGATTCTGAGTCAGTAGGTGGCAACTGAAATTCTGCATTTCTGTCAAGCTCCCAGGTGATGCCAATGCTACTCCTTGCAATTTTTGTAGCAAGGCTAGAAGACCTGAAGGCATTCAGTCCAGTGGGCATCCACTAAGCTACCCTAGTCATTGCTGTGGAGGTGAGACATGACAGGCTTAAAAGATAAAGAAGCCCTTGTCTTTGAAGAGAGAAAATAACCATATAAGAAGAAAGTCTTCTATATCTAGTTTTATTCATAAATGTTTAACAAACACATGAAATTTTTTATCAAAATAATGGTTGATACTATCGAAGCAGTTACCTAAGGCAGTGATACTCTTATGTCACATTTGAGCATACCAGTATGTAAATTTCATCAGTTTCTATTTATTCAAATAAGAAGCTATAGTGATGCTTTAAGCATTACATAATGTATGTCCATAGGCTTTTAAAATTTTTTTTAAAAACTTTTTTTTACTCTATTAAAATAGACATATCTAAACCAAAATGTTTCATCTGAATGTAGAAATCTATAGCTGCTTAAAAATATTGAATGATGTTCTTAAATATGCACATTTTTAGTTTATTTGGATTTTGTCTCTTTAGGAGACACAGTTAATGAGTATATGTGAGCTTTCAGGAGATCGGTTATCCCACATTAACTTCATAATGTCAATTTTTGATTATTTTTGTTTAATGAGTAACACTAACATGGATAATGCAAAACTAGAATCATTCCAAGCACCATTATAATTAGCATCCCGAACTCATTTTGATAACAGATATAACTTCCTAATTGTGTTTTCTTTGAATAATATTAACTTTTTTTCATCACTTGATAGCAGAAAGGTGACTTCAAAGTAATCTAAGGACAGATGGACCCCAGGCTGCAATTTAGTAACAGTAGTAAAGCCTATTTATGTGGCTTGGTATGTACTTCACCACCTGGTTTCACAGCTGTCTTTTCCAGGTTTAACCTAAGAAAGGCTACAAACCTAGTAGAGGCAGAGCCAGTTCACAAATCCTCAGCATCTGGACTCAGCGGTCATTCAGGCATATTGACAAGAAGATCCTACTTTGTGTGTGTGAGATGATGAGGAGACAGAAAAGAAGAGGGAAAAGACGGTAACTTTGTATCCTCATGTAATCTCATCAACAATCCTGTGAAGCAAGTACTGTTCTCATCCCGTTTCCAGAAGAAGCTGTGGTCTCAGTGCTTCCTAAGTGCACATGTCACTGGAGCAGAAATGGCATTGGAACCTAGGCAGTGTGATTCTGTAACCTCTGAGTGTTTTTAATAATCCCCTTGAGTTGCAATTATAGTTAGGTACAGACTCTGATAATAAAGTGGTTCAAGAAATAACCACTACCCCACAGAGCCATCTGGTTTCTCTCAGCCCCATCACTGGGCCTTTTCTATTTCTGGTTAGTAGGGAATGGTCTCCAGCCGTGGTTCTCCCTCCCCATTTCCTCTCTTCCCACTCAGGATAGCAGGAAGTCTGAACATTTTATCTACTTAGCATCTCCAGTAAGTCAGGCTGTGAACACACTTCGCCTTCAATTTAGTAGCTGTTTATTGACAGTCATGCTAAGCTCTGGGAGTGGACATAATTCAGAAATGTGTCCCAGCATCAAGAAACTCAGTATTAACAATGGGTGGTACGATAACAAAGTTCTTTTAGGAAGACAGAGTAGGTGGTGGTATTTTAGGTTTCCAACGTGGAGCTAGTCACTGCTCATGTAATTTAGAGCTATGTTTATTTGGATTGGTGTTTAAAATTAGAAGTTGACCATCTGTATTTTTCTTGATAAGTATGGAGTCATCCTGACCAAAAGGTTTCCGAAGGTCAGGAATAGCTTATATTTGCAACATTATTTTTGGAAAAGAAAAAAGGATACAGAAGAGTCGGAAAATAATACCCAGCAGTTGAAGACTTAAGACAACTTTGGTATACATCCAAAGAGACATGTTATGCAGCCATTGAAATAAAAACTATAAAGTACGTATAACAACATAAAAATCATAAACATGCATGTGCTAGATAGACCTCAAGCAAAATGAGACAAGAAAAAGTGAACTTGACATTTGTAGAGTGTTTATTATGTGCATGTATCAATACTATGCTACATTTATTTTCTTATTTTATCTTTCTAACAACATGCAAAAAAGTTGATGTTTATTCAGTATTTCATAAATGAAAGAATTGGGACACAGATATGTTAGGGGACCTCACCAAGGTCACAGCCAGTGGTTGAGCAAGAACTCAAATCCAGATCTCTTCAAATCCAAATCTGATCATCTTTTCCCAGCTGATTTACTCTGAGCTATTCAACCCTCCCCCCAACATTGTTTTTGATTCAGAAATAATTGTATTTACAGTAAAGAGTGGAGTCATATGAATTCAGCTGAAAAAAATGCTTGCATTGTGAAAACACTAAACCGTAAAAATAATTGTGAATTATTTTAGGCTGTATCATAGTTGCCAAGACAATTAATAGTTGACGCCATCTGTAAAATGAAAACATAATCTTAGCATAAACAATTTTAGTTTTATCTGATGTTTGAAATATACATTTATGTAACTGCCAAGGTATCAGCTGCCCTTTGTTAGCCAGAAAGTTCCAGGGACAAGACAAGAACGGAACAGCCCTTATTCGTAGATAACAAGCAAAGTGTTTTTTCCTTTGGGAAGGCCTTGTTGTTGTTAACTAATGTTTGAGAATTTGGGGATGGAAACCCTTGTATTAAACTAGTGCTACATACTATATTGCTATATTGATTGTAAACATCGACCATTAGAAGTTTAAAAGCTGTTTGACTTAAAAATTAGAACTTTATCTCGTTAAACTACATGAGTTAAATTTGGAAAGCATTTTTAGTGATTGCATTTGAATTTTTTTCAGGGTTTTCACCGTGAAAACATCAGTAAAATTTTACAATATATTTTACTTTTTTATATATGTTTGCCGAAATGGCCTAGAATATTGCTAAGGAGAGAAAGCAAAGAATGGGTAGACATAGATTTGTCAACTTTTCCCACTTAATTTTTTATTTCTTGGCATTGAGTTGAAAAAAAGTTCAATTCTTTCCATCTAAAATTGTATCCCGTTTAACTTTTTTCTCAAGAAAGTACAGTGTGACTAGGTTACTAGGTCTCCATAGGTAACCTATACTTTCTCATTAAAGAAAAAGCTACTTCCCTAACTGCCTGCCCTCTTTAAAGCACAAAGTACACAGCAGCTGTTTGAAAACCTTTTTTTCCCTTCCTGTTTTATCTATTTGTATAAATTGCTACATTGCTTCCATAAAATGCCTCCAGACATAAGGGGATCATTTGCATAAATGGATGAAGATTTTTGTCTTCCATGAAGGAAAGCTTGCCATGGCCTCTTAATCGTTTTCCTTCCTCTCTCTGGTTCCAGTATCCGGCTGCTCTGATGAACTTGGGAGCCATCCTGCACCTCAATGGACGACTCCAGAAGGCCGAGGCCAACTACCTGCGGGCACTGCAGCTCAAGCCGGATGACATCATCACGCAGTCCAATCTCCGCAAGCTCTGGAACATCATGGAAAAGCAAGGCTTGAAGACTTCCAAGACTTGACACAGGAGGGCCGTACCTCATCCTCCTCCATATTTGAAAGCCGGCTTCATTAACGAACAGAACTTCCCAGCAGTGCTATGACAAGAGCTAGTTTGGACTTCAAGACCGGGGGGGGGCAGAGGTCACTCAGGTCACTGCCACTTCTGGAAGTATCCACTTTGCTGTGGGCACAGCCGTTAACACCAAAAAGAGAAACATTGGAAACCTCCTGCAGGATGTAATTGTTACCCATAGAACTGTAAACCAGAGCACTTAAAACAGGATCTTTTGGCATTCTTAAAGGGGGAAGGGGAGTCTGAGTTTCAAATTTTGTTCAATTTTGAAAGCTAATTTAGAAATTATACTGTTCCTTAAACACTGTGAGAGGGAGTCAGAATTTCTGTTCAGCCATGGTAAACTATTACGGTCAAGTGTTCACACGCAGTGATTCAAGTGTCGTGTGAATCCTGGTGAGCTGGCCGGTTGTCCTGACGCTGCTGTCTTCCCTCTTTGGGACAGCCTGCTTATCAATGTCTAAAACTTAGAAAACTTTTTTTTTTTTTTTTAATACTGTGTCAGGATCTGTCAGAGTCTACATTTGTTTCCTGACTAGTGCACATAACGTTTTATGATTTAGATGTCACCGTCATTTGGGCATCCTTTGCTTTTCATGTTCTGAAAAGGGTATACAGAACAGAGCAAACCATGTTTCTCACTGGTGTTGTAGGAGGGACTGGGGAGGCCTTATGCGTTCCAGGCAGGCATTTTTTACTTTGACGTTACTGACGTTTTCCCAAAACTGCCTAGGAGGATTCATTGTATTAATTCTTAGGCTTTTGAAATTGCCTTTTAAAATGGCTATTCCTGGTTTAACGCTCATGCTAAGGCAGTAAATCAAAAGGAAGCTTAACAAATGGTCTAGTTCCAATAACTAACCAGCAGCTATTAGACAAAAGGGAAGATGCTTTGTGCCTTCCAGATGTTGCTGGGTTAAAAATCAAGTCTGCGCGAGGGTGTATAATGATGGTTGCCAACGATTTGATATTTTGGAAAGAGTTGGTATGAAATACTAATCACTTTCTAATAGGTACCTAAACAGCAGTGCTGATAAGTTTTTGAGGAATTATTTTTAATCATACTTTGTTCTTCCCAAAAGACATAAAAAATGACTTATTTTAAGCTGCAGTAGACTATAGCATTAGCCCACGTGTTTCTAGGTCTCCTGCCAAGTGCTTTTCACAGTTGAAAACTATTTTTCACTAGCAAATTTGGCATTTTATTTCATTACCTATTAGTAACCACTTCAGTGATAATTTCACAAGTAAAAGACTATAAGGGAAGTAGAGAGAAACATTTACTGAACATTTTTTGACTTGCAGTCAAACTTTGCTACTAAAAATTAACTTTGTAAAAACAACAATCCACTCTCAACTTCTTCCTAGAGAAAGTAGCTATACAATACCCAACATATTTATTTATTTATTCTTCTACCATAGCGAAATAACAAAATTTGATTCATTAAACCAGTTCTTTGCAACTTAAAATTAGCTTTTTTTCTTGTCCTTTCACATTCCGTGTATATATGGTCAGCGTCCCCATTTAAGGGAAGCTGGACATGCAATTAGATCATATTATGTTTTCTTCGTATTTTATATGTTTTGCTGCATATCTGAATAAGGTGGGATAAAGAATTAAAGTAGTGTTCCTATGGCGTTAGTGTTTTGGTGAGAAGGGCAACATAGTGAGAGAGATTTGTTGATGGCATTAAAAGAAGGCCCTCCTAATATGTATATTATTTGGTAAACATTTCATTGAAGGGCCAAAAGTTAAATTATAATTAAATCACTGTGTTTTCAGAATGATATTTAATGTTTAACAACAACAAACACGTGGTCAAACCAAAAGCGTGGGTTGAAGTATATTTTTCATCTTCTAGTGCATTGGCAATTGCAAAAAAAAAAATTAATAAAGGAAAAAAGGAATTTAATATAAGGATATAGAGGTGAATTCAGTGTCTAACATTTTTATTTATTTAAATAGTTATTGACCTATGATGACTTCCTCGTCTTAACATTTTGTGTCTTTTTATTGTTATTGTTCTTCTTTACACACACTTGGTTCTTGGTAGGTTCGCTGATGGCACAGCAGAGGCACTTCATGTTGACCCAATTCCCAAGTAGCATTAATAATTGGGCCTGTGTCATAAATTGCATGGATCATTAACAACTAAATGTCCCTGACACCTTTCACTACAGGGCTGGGCTTAGTAACTGACCACCTTGGGGGGAGGGTTAAGGGGGTCTATAGAACATGGTCAAAAAATGTCTCCGCTCAGGGATTTATGGTGGATTATTGCAGACAGTGCTAAAAATATAGAGCACAAGTTTACTAAATTAAAATTTTATTTTTTGAGAAACTGTTATTTGTATAAATTATCAAGATTTGTAGGCTTTCCTTTTGTAGAAATAATTGTTTTATGTGCCAGAGAATTTCGATTTTGTTTTCAACAATAAAGCATTGATAACAAATACGTTTATAAGCCTTTTTTTTTTTTTTTTTGATTTATTTATTTATGGCTGTGTTGGGTCTTCGTTTCTGTGCGAGGACTTTCTAGTTGTGGCAAGCGGGGGCCACTCTTCATCGCGGTGCGCGGGCCTCTCACTATCGCGGCCTCTCGTTGCGGAGCACAGGCTCCAGACGCGCAGGCTCAGTAATTGTGGCTCATGGGCCCAGTTGCTCCGCGGCATGTGGGATCTTCCCAGACCAGGGCTCGAACCCGTGTTCCCTGCATTGGCAGGCGGATTCTCAACCACTGCGCCACCAGGGAAGCCCTATGAGCCTTTTTAAAATCGTCTACAGCAACAACACTTATACTGTCTTGGATTTTAACAGACCGATGAGAAAGCTGGAAATCTCCAGAAACTTTTCCCAAACACCATTTTAGATATTAACTTTGTAGATTCCTTTAGGTTTTTTTTAATGACCTCATCAAGTTGTCTCACATATTTGGAACTTTCTCATTTGATCCACGATTTACTTGCTAAACAAAAGCTCTTCACTCCACTCTTTGGAAGTAGACAATGAACTAACACAATAACATCAGAGAGCAGTTGTAAGAAGTTGGGGGAATGTTTTGGAAAATTTAGGAGAAAAACTTCACAGAAATTTCAAGTGAACAAGAAGCTTCAAATTCCTGCAGTACCCCAGGGGGCAAAATACATCTCAAATCTCTATGGAATAACAACAACAAGAGGTCAATATGTGGTGAAGTGGCAGAGGGAATGAAAGCCAATTCAAAGTCTTCTCTGATTGCATTCTGCAGGAAGACCACCCAAAATCACACAGGAAGGTGCGTACGCACCTTTCTCTACTACAAAACTAAGTATAACAGAGTTACCCTGGTTGCATTGCCATTTCAGCTTGTGGCAGTTCCAATGCTTAAGCCAAGTTTTCTAGCAATACCCCTTCATTAAACTGAGTTGAGTGTTAAATAGTAGGAAGCAAATTCTATGGTATTGGAAATAATACTTAAATTAAGTGAAAAATCATATTCCAAAGGTACATAGAAATGAATTGGAATGATTGCAATTCTTAAATTATCCACAGAAACCCAGTTTTTCCCTTGTAAGAGAATAACCAAGCCTTAGATGCATTTCCTTTCTTTGTACTGGAAATGTATACTATGTGAAAACTGTCATCACTTTCATTTGTGAAAACATCAAATGAAAAGTCATTGCATCCCCAAATCTCAACTTTTTAGAAAGTGATTTTCAAAAATATCATGTTGATCATGAGCAAGTAGTAGATGTAATTTTCATTTATGGTCTATTTTATGTTTTTCTACTCCACAGTGTGCCAGACTAGAAAAACAATGTGAGAAAAGAAAGACATGGCCCCTGCCTTCACTGGTTTCAGAGCGTAGTGCCTCAATCCAAGTTAAAACTCTACCCTGATTTTAGAATAGAATCAATTATGCAATTATTTCATATACTAAGACGACTTAATATCTAACATTTCTGTAGCCTGTTGTATAACTGCCACTAACTAGTTTTGGGAACTTGGTTAAATCACTTACCTTGGGGGCCTTATACTCCTCAGGTGGAAAGTAAATGGCTTTAGTTACATGTTCACTGAAGTCTTGTTTGGCTCTCACAGTTTAAATTGTTCAGATGTTTTTCATGCCTTACCTGTCTTAGTCTGTTTGGACAGCTATAACAAAACACCACAAGCTGGGTAGTTTATAAATAACAGAAATTTGTTTCTTACAGTTCTGAAGGCTGGAAGTCTAAGATTAGGGTGCCAGCATAGTCGGGTGAGGGCCCTCTTCCGGGTAGCAGATTTCCTGTGCCCCCTCACATGATGGAAGGGGTGAGAGTTCTCTGGAGCCTCTCTTATAAGGGCATTAGTTCCATTCATGAGGGCTCTGCCCTCATGACCTAATCACCTCCTAATACCATCACCTATGGGCGTTACGTATTCAACATATGAGTTTTGGTGGAATGTAAATATCCAGACCATAGCAACCTCCTTTCATCTTCATGATCAATCTGTAGTAAGAGAGGCAGAGAATGTGATTTGTGGAAGATGGAATAGCTAGAGAAATACCAAAGGGAGCGGGGAAACCACCTCCGGACTCAGGTTCACTGCCTGAGTGCTCTCATGACACAGGACATGTGAGCATAGGGCAGCATGGGGACAGGCTTGCTGCTTGCTAGCTTTGGGACATGGACAGGTTATTTCATACCTCTGAGCCCTGGTTTCCTTAACTGTAAAGCTGGAACATAACCTCACACATCCACAGGGTGTTTGGCATAAAATAAAATCCTTATAGCTAAATTTTATCCTATAATCAAGGAATTAGGCAATATATAATTTTGTTATTATATAAAAATTTTAACAAGATAATCGAATTCTCTGTCAGTTTTTACCTTGTCTATTGTATTTTATGTTCTACTCAACAACAACTCAAGCTTTCCTTATAACTGACTCCTGAATGTGCTGTACCCATGTCTCTCAGCAGAATAGAGTTGTGCTTTCCTCCAGGATCAGAACTAGAGAATCGGGGTCTTCTAAATATGGCCATTTTTACCAGAACGGTGTTTGAAGTAGGGAATTTGGCCCTGCTTGGGATATTAACACTTTTCTATAGTTCACCAATAAAATGAAACTATGTCATCTTTTCTGAACACAGAAAATCTGTTGATATCAGCAACCCTTATTATAACTACTACAAATTAATGATTATTATTGATTATACATTAGCCACGTGTACCTACCTCTCTCTCCTACCTCCTTTGGATTTGACAGGAATATCCCTCATTCAAGACAAAGCTATCAGCCATTCTCAAGTCAGATGGAGAGAATAGAGTTCTATATTTCAGTAATAGCTCAAGACTCCTAGAAGCACTTTTTCTAATAATTTTCTATCATGTATCTTTCTTTTCCATCCCAGAAGACTCAAAATAACTCCTCTGAGAACTTTCTCTTGGCAACATCATTGAGCAGCTAGAGACTATAATGAAAGTTTAAAAAACATATTGAGAGAGAAATCAAGCAAAGTAATTTCTTTCCAAAAATACTAAAAATGTCATAAAAGAATTAAAAGGCCTTTTGTTTTTTCAGCTGGACACTCCTCCAGTATTGTGTAAAAGATCATTTGTTACCAGAGAATCAGAATTGGTGAGGGAGGAGAGGGGTGAGTTTGTGTGTGAGGAATAGAAACAAGTGATTACCTTTGATTTTTTTTAAATTAATTTATTTATTTTATTTATTTATTTTTGGCTGCGTTGGGTCTTCGTTGCAGCGTGCAGGCTTTCTCTAGTTGCGGAGAGCGGGGGCTACTCTTCGTTGTGGTGCCCGTGCTTCTCATTGCGGTGGTTTCTCTTGTTGCAGAGCACAGGCTCTACGCGCACGGGCTTCAGTAGTTGTGGCGCACGGGCTCTAGAGCGCAGGCTCAGTAGTTGTGGCGCACGGGCTTAGTTGCTCCACAGCATGTGGGATCTTCCCAGACTAGGGATCAAACCCCTGTCCCCTGCATTGGCAGGCAGATTCTTAACCACTGTGCCACCAGGGAAGTCCCTACCTTTGATTTTAATGTAGGCCCTTTTCTAATCTCATTTAGCAAGTAATGGCCATATTGACTCTGGCGATAATTAGCTTTTTAATTCTGCCGACATCAATTTATTAAATTACATAAAGCCAATTAATAATCTCAATATGTTTTCATTTTTAGTTCTTTTTGTGTTATTTTTAAAATGTTGTTATGCTTAATGTCTGGATATTTTATGTTTCCTTTGCAATAGACTATTATTCTGTAAATGTTCCTTTGCCTATACTTTGTGATGATGGCTGTTTGGGAAATTTCACTGGAATTATGATATTTTAAAGTATCTTTTTAGAAATCTGTCCTATACCACCAAGTATTTAGCTGTTACTACGTAGTATTCTATTAGATTTCAATTGAATAATTTTGCATTAAATGATATAGAAGTGTACATCAATATTGTTTTATTATATCCCATTGGGTCTATTCTCCCAATTCCCTACTGATGATATTAATAAAATGTGATTATACTGGCAAAGCATATCTCTCTATAATGTGAGTCAAGGAACTTTATCAGTTAATTTTTTGTCACTTCTGTTTATAGAACTAATTTTTGCTTGGACTTGTATTCATTCCAAAATTTTGCTCTGTGAATGATGCTAAAGATAAGTTAGTTTGCTACTATTTCTCAAGTGGCCACAAAGTGATATTCATGGAAATCATAACAGCAACCTGAACCCACATGCCACAGAGCAACTAAGCCCACGTGCCACAACTACCGAGCCTGTGCTCTAGAGCTCGTGAGCCACAACTACGGAGCCCTCATGCCACAGCTACTGAAGCCCACGCACCTAGAGCCCATGCTCCGCAACAAGAGAAGCCACCGCAATGAGAAGCCCACCCACTGCAATGAAGAGTAGCCCCCGCTTGCCACAACTAGAGAAAGCCCGCACGCAGCAACAAAGACCCAACGCAGGCAAAAATAAATAAACAAATAAAACAAATAAATTTTTTTTTTAATTCTAATATTCTCTCCTGCTCACTAGCAGGAGAGAATATTAGGTTTGACCTCTGCACTTTGAAATGAAGAAGCTGTAGTTTATAGCAGTCAAATGACATAGCTTAGCTTACACATTCACAGGGATCAAACATAGCAGGTAAAGTGTCGAGTCCTAGCTACAGGTTACATCCTACATGGCTCAATGCCAGCCATCTAGAGTTTGTGAAACATCTCTTCTTTGGAGGAGAGGGTAGACACAAAGCTCACCAGCAAAGATTTGCTCATGGATTCTTTATGGATTGCATACGTGGAAGATATTACTAACTGAAACTCCTAATCACTAAACTCAGTGTGGGTCCCTGATTTAAGACATGAACTCTTCATTTTAGGATAAATTTATGAACCATGCCTAACAAAACACAGCTGGTCTAAGTAAAAGTGGTACAGAGAAGCATTAGGGTCGATGAAACCATTTCTAAAGATCCATTCCTGTCATCTGATGACACTGCTTGGTTATTTCTTCTGACCTGGCCATGATGGATCAGTGATCCAAAGTTCATTAGCGATTTCAACAGGCACAATGTGCAAGATTTCAGTAGACATAACCAAATTGGATGTGATCCTTCATGATGAAATTGACTAGCGTTTTTTTTTTTTTTTAATTTATTTATTTTATTTATTTTTATTTTTGGCTGCGTTGGGTCTTTCTTGCTGCACACTGGCTTTTCTCTAGTTGTGGCGAGCAGGGGCTACTCTTCGTTGTGGTGCGTGGGCTTCTCATTGGGTGGCTTGTTGCAGAGCATGGGCTCTAGGCGTGCGGGCTTCGGTAGTTGTGGCACTCGGGCTCCGTAGTTGTGGCTCGCAGGCTCAGTAGTTGTGGCACACGGGCTTAGTTGCTCCACGGCATGTGGGATCTTCCCAGACCAGGGCTCGAACCTGTGTTCCCTGCATTGGCAGGAGGATTCTTAACCACTGCACCACCAGGGAAGCCCCTGGCTAGCGTTTTATCCTTTATTTTACTTGAGGCTCTTCTATTTGGAGTGCACTAGCTAGATGAAAGTTTTTTATAGGCCAGAGAATAATTGTAAAATATGAATAACATGCCATTTCCCTGTTGCAGTGTAACAACAGTAAATACATTTGCTACAAGTCTTTATGATCATTGACTAATCTGTGTGATTCCCTTTCACCAAACTTGTCCACCTTCTCTCTGTTATACACACACACGTGCTTGCACACACGTCCATGTACACACACACACACACAGTCTCACTCTAACTCACTCACTATGTGGCTGGAAAGTCTACAACTAAACTTGAGTTCAA
Source organism: Eschrichtius robustus (assembly GCF_028021215.1). NCBI lineage: Eukaryota > Metazoa > Chordata > Mammalia > Artiodactyla > Eschrichtiidae > Eschrichtius > Eschrichtius robustus. The sequence continues at coordinate 70,103,063 of NC_090836.1, forward strand.
ACATAAGTGTCTGTTCATTTGATCCTCCAGGAGAGGAAGTCATGAGGATTGAGACATACTTTGAAATGTTTTGATTAGCAGAGGAAATAAAGTGAGATCAAAGCTTTTGTCCTTCAGTGAGCGATTTAAATCCAGACAAGCAAGCGTCCAAAGGAGATGAGGGCAGGCACTTCTTAAGCTACTGTTGTAAACACCTTGGCATATCTCTTCACACTCTCCTCTGTGCCTGTCAACAACCAAGCTGAATCACTCCTTTATCTAGGGCACTTTCCTGTCCTCATTCTGGAAAAGAAATACCACTCAGATCATGGGAAGACATGGCAAATGTAGATTTGTTGCTCTCCATTTTCAGGATAAGAGAAATTGCCAAAATGACCTTTAAATATCTTAGTTTTAAACGTATTTCATCTTGGAGACCTTAACCAAATGATTAAGCAATACGAATTCTCTAATACAGGAAGCAACACAGTCAGTAATTCTAAGCACTGCTGAAAATGAGGTGACCACTGGAGCACCCCAATTATATCACCTTTCTCCATTGGCTTTAGCTCTCTGGGTGATGTTATATGCCATACATGGCATTCAACTTGCTCCTTGGAATTGCAGGGCAGTGGGGTCCTTCCCATAGATATAAATCTGAACGAAGAGAGTTAATTATTTCATTTTTTCACTCTCAAGTTTGTGTTCCTGTTGTAATTATCTTTTTTGCATGCAGAGCGTTTTGCAGTTTTCAAAAGGCTTCATATCATTTTTATACTTAGCTCTTGAAAACAATTTAACAAAGTAGACAAGAGAATCATAATTACCCTCAAATCCAAACTCCAGATGAGGATTCAGAAGCTTAGAATGGCCATACGACTCATTCAAGATCACGTTCAGTACAAAAGCAGGTCTTTCTCCTAATTTTATGACTTTAGTCTAAATCCTGGGCAGGCATTGATGGGTATGGACGCAATCAATACACCATTATTCCCTTAGTCTCTGAGGATCAGATGTGATTGAGGAGTGTTTCCGTCTGAAAGACTTTCACTGAAAACTAGAGACCAATTCCACCTGCATCCCTACATGGTGAGAGGGTAGAAAGAGGAGGAGAGGATCATTCAATTGTACAATGAGAATACATGGGTCACAAAAATAATTTAGCTTTTTTCCAGTCACTTTGTTCTCTTTCTTTACTTGTCAGTAGTGGGGGGTTGGCATGAATTGCTTCTAATCAAAGTGTACCAATTGCAGCTTTCTCCTGCAATTCAGGTGTCAGCTGAGCTCAGCCGATGTTTGGCCTCCCCATCTTCTATGGGATGTTTGGTGCAGTTCCCTAGTTCTTGTGAATACCTGCCTCTCACATCCTGAGGCTCTGAGCCTCGGCTTCCACTCTTCTCTCTTGGCTTTTTCTTCTTACTGCTCTGCCATTCAGAGAAGACTCTTTTCTGATTTCCCCTAAAACCATTTGCATTTGTGTACGTGGCCAGCTTTAAAGGTTTTGGTGGCACAGTGGTTTTAATCAAATAACTTAAAATTGAATATGAACGAACATCCTTGTTTTCTGTATTTCTCTAGCCTCTCCCAGCAAGTGGGATTTCTCACTGGTTACGTCTCTCCTCGGGTTTCACTCCCCTCTCAGGGGGTCCTCTCTCCTGTGCTCATCCTAATCTCAAAACTCCCGTTACCTGCTTATGCAAAGGCCTCCAGACCTGTCCTCCTATAAGGAAAGCTGATTATCCAGGTGTTTTTCGTAAAACAGAGTTTGAAAACTGGCAGCCTATAGGCTGAATTTAGCCTCCACACATGTTTTTTAAAGTGTGAACAAATATTTAGGAATCTAGAGTTTAAAAAAAAACAAAAATAAAAACAAACTTGGGTTTCTGGTTTTCCTTGAAATACAAAATATCTGGCAACTGGGACCACATCTCTGTGGGCTGTTCCATTCAGATAGGACTTTACTCGCAGGTGGGTCACGGTTCCCCCCCCCCTCCCCCCCCCCCCCCCCCCGCTTCTGCTCAGCCTCTAGAGGCATTTGAGTTCAAAACTCCTGCTCTAATCAAAGTCAGTTCCTCCCTTACCAGGTGACTCTGACATCTGCTGTTAATATATTTGTTTCTCCACTACATGATCTTATAAAAGTGTACTCGAAATGGGAGAAGAGGGTGGTGGTGGTGTGATGAATTGGGAGATTGGGACTGACATATATACACTAATATGTATAAAATAGATAACTAATAAGAACCTGCTGTATAACAAATAAGTAAATAAATAAAATTTTTTTAAAAGTGTACCCGAAATGTTCAAAGATGATGGTTTACCTAGAATTTTTTAAATATTTGAAAATTTCTTTAGGACTAGGTTCTATCACACCATTTTTAAAAAACTGAGTTGTTTCCACTTTTTGGATATTATGATTAGTGCTGCTACGAACATTTATGTACAAGCTTTCATGTGAACACCTGTTTTCAATTCTTTTGGATAGATACATAGGAGTAAAACTGTAGGGTCATAGGACCATTCTACATTTAGTTTTTTGAGCAACTGCCAAACTGTCTTCCACAGTGGCTGCCCCACTTTACACTCCCATCAGCAATATATGAGAGTCTAACGTCTCCATGTCCTCATCAATGCTTGATATGTTCTTGTTTTTTTTATTATAACATCCTACTGGGTGGGAAGTGATATCTCATTGTGGTATTTATTTGCATTTCCCTGATGGCTAACATCATACCATTTAAAAATTTTTTAATTTTAGTAACAATGAAGTTTGCAAACAAATTGAGGAAATAATTGACAATATTATGGAAACTTTTTCTCTTTTCTCTCAATTCGCTTTAATGTTATTAACTAATTCAGATAATGCCTGGCTTATAAAACTTAACTCTTTGTTGGTGTTTGACTAATGGATTGTTGCAATTCATCATGCCGGAAAAGGACCCCTCCTAATGTACCATATTGCCTCAGAACAGAGTTATTTTTCATATCCCTTATCTTGCAACCTTATCTATTCAGCTACAGTTATTCAAATAGTTTTAAATGCTTCCTACTGCAGAATTTAATTTTGATGGATGGAGACCCAGTCTCAAACCTACAAAGAGTGTGATGCTGAGGGAACCAAAAAAATGAGATAGATGTTTAAGGACAGTCATATTCTGTTTCACCTTTTAACTTTGACTGGAGATAATAAATGAACACCAACAAAAAAGTCCATATGCAAGAATTTTGCTCTTGAATTTGGCATATTTATTGGGGTTTTTTCGGTTAATATCAAGCGGTAACTTTTGAATCCATAAATACCTGATATATCGAATTTGTAAGTTGATTAAAGTTAGTTTACTTCATCACTTTCTATGCAGAACTCTCTGCCAAACCCTATTAAAAGTTTCATCAGTTTAGGAATTTCTTATCTGAAGGGTCTGTTTGCCCTCTGTCTCTCCATAATTGTCTTCAATAGAGTGAACATGATTAATGGGCTGTTTCATTTTTCAGGATAAAGCTTTTTCCTTTTCCCAGCAATGCTAGCAAATTACTTGATTAATATCAAAAAGCTCTCATTCACACATAACCTTTGAATAAACAAGTTGTGATACTTTTGGCAACATGTGAAGAGGTATTCCTGTAAGTAGGCTATAAAGGAAATTGCCTTTGTAATTAAATATATAAAGAGGGAGCCTATTTTTTGCTTGTTACAAATCTTTTCTTTTTTCTTCTCTCTTATAAGTGGAGAATGTATAATGAGGTTGGGCAAAAGCAGAACGCAGGATATCTTTCTCTATGCTAGGTTTCCATTTGTATTTCCCTCACCACTGGAAGCCAGGAAGAAAACTGTGAAACATTTATGAAACTTAAATAGAGTTTCTAGTTCATAAATTTTAGGGCTCTTTAGCTTTCCGTTAAAGTGCAGCAACAGGAAGTAATCAATCCCCTGTTGACTGAAAGATAGATACCCGCCCCCCCCCAAAAAAATTTTCCTGATATTAATTCTTTAAAAATCAGAGTCTGGATAACAGCTGTTTTCATGGAGCAGAGAAAAGGCCTTTATGAATAAGAAAGAATTTTAAATGAAAATGGAGGAAAGTGAAAGGAACTAAAATATGTCCTCATCATACAGTAAGTACTTTATATACATCCTATTTCATATAGAAAATTAAAGCTACCCTTTATTGCTGCATTGTTAGTTCCCTATCCAGTAGTCATTTCTCTAATAGTTCCACTATGAGAACACCAACTTTGTCATAGATTTTTGCCCAGATCCGATTGATGGGTTATCATTGGTCCAAGCCAGAGGTCAGCAAACTATGGTCTCCTGGGCCAAATCAGGCCCGCCATCTGTTTTTATATAGCCTGTGAGCTCAGATTGTTTTGTACATTTTTGAATGGTTTAAAAAAATCAAAAGAATAATATTTCATCATATGTGAGAGTTATGTCAAATTTCCATGTCCATAAATAAAGTGCTACTGGAATACAGCAGCACTCAGTCATTTATAGATTGTCTACGGTGGCTAGAATGGCAGGATTGAGTGATTACAGCAGAGACTGTATGGGCTACAAAGCCTAAAATATTTACTATCTGGCCTGTTACAGAAAAAGTTTACCAACCCCTCGTCTAAGCGAATTGTGATAGTACTGTCTCTGGCTTTTCCAGGCTCCAGTCCAGCTGGCAGTGCCCATGTGACAATGAAATGCAAGCAGAGGTCTGCTAGGCAGAATTCTGGAAAGGCTTTGCTTTCTTCATAAAAGGCTGGCATATTAACTGCCCCTTCAGGTCTTGAATAGGAAAGTGAAATCTGAAGGTGAGAGCAGCCGTCTTGCAACCATGGGGTGATGAATATAAAAGCCAAAGCTAGCACCTTAGAGGAAAGGAAAAGACCTGAGTTCCTGATAAAATTGTTAAGCAGCTGAATCAAGGCCAATACCTGCTTATTGCCAGACTTCCTGTTATGTGAGAAAAATCACCCCCATCTGTAAGGCAGTCTTCACTGGGCATTTAGTCACTAGCAGGCAAATGCCTTTCTGACTGACGTGCCCTCTTTCTTTCCTTTAGGCCTAGAACCTATTTGGTCTCAGTTGTATAAGAAGAGTTGTGGGGGCCAGGAGACCCTTCCTGGCATCCGTTCAATAGGCAGGAAGTAGGTAGCCATCTAATCTTTCCACCGGTAAGGTCGCACCTGAATTTGCTCATCCTAACAAACCAGTGTCCTCAGCAGCATTATCTTGATATTTGGGGAAATGGTTATGAGAACAGTCTACTTCCCTTAGTACAAGTAGCTCACAGCAGAAGGTCGTTTACATTGCTGCTGGTGGTGGCCCCCCTCCCCCTCCCTCCCAGTTAGATAGATGTTCCACCCTCTGTCCTCCCATAAGGTTCAGGTTAGAATGTTATTCCACTCATGACACCATATTCTGTGTATTATGTCAGTTTATGTACTCAGCTCCAAGTGCCTCAAGGGCAACATCATGTCTTATTCGCTCTGTCACCCTAGCCTCTAGCACAGTGCCTCATACATTATAGGTGATGAAGGGGTGAATGGAAGGAAAGTGGGCAGTACTGTTGCCAGATAAAAGAATGCGATGTGGAATAAAACAAATATATTCTTTAATTTATCAGATATTTATTGAGTCTCTATTATATGCCTTTTTCTGGGTGATGGGAATGGATAAATTGATGAATAAAACCAGCATCATTAGAAAAGGTTAACATTTACTGAGTACTTACTAAACGCCAGATACTGTTCTAAGCACTTTATAAGTGTTGGTTTATTTAATTGTAACAAAAATCCTGGTGAAAAACCTGAGGCACAGAAAGGTTAAGTAACTTGCCTCCAATCACACAGTTAAAAGTGATTGAGTTAGGACTGGGATTCATGTCCAATAGGTCTAGTTTCAGGATACTACTTACTTACTTACTACTATACTTTCAAGCTACCTTTCTGATGTATTAGGTGCGGAGAATATAGTGTGAAGACTACTGCCCTCCATTATGGAATTCCAAAGCAAAATAATATAAGCTACAGTTTGCATGATAGAGATCTAGGTCCAGCCTGCTGGGTTTCAAGTCCTGGCTGCAGCATGAATTTGGCTGGACAAAATGTTCGTTCAGGTTTTTCTGTAAGATGGTACAGAGAAACCCGAACGAACATTTTGGCCAACCCAATATTTGAGTATGTTAATTAATCCCTCTGTGCCTCGGTTTCCTTATTTGTAAATTCGAATCATAATGATATCTAACTCACAGGTTTGTTGTAGGGATTGCATGAATTAATACATATAAAGTACTAAAAACAGTGCCTGACATTTTTTTAGGTGTAAAACAACGGTTGAATGTCATTACTGTCGCTGTAGTGGGTAGTTTGGTAATTACTACATTGTAATAATACTAACAATAGCTATTGCTATTGTAATACACTCAGGGGACATGTAGTCAGACCATAAATGATCTCACAAATAATTTTATATAAAGTGACAAGTAGTGATTAAATGTTGAACAGGTATATTAGAGTTCTCCCAAGAAACAGAACTAGAATGAACAGGATATATTGGCTCATGAGGAGAATTGGCTCACAAGATTGTGGAAGCTGAGAAGTCCCAAGATCTTCTGGAGACTTAGGGGAGCTGATAATACCATCAGCTGGAACAATACCGTTCCAGTCCAAGTCCGAGTTCAAGTCCAAGAACCAGGAGTGTGGAAGGTATAAGTTCCAGTCTGAGTCTGGGTCCAAAGGCAGCAGAATAGTTATGTCCCAGCTTGAAGACAGTCAGGCAGAGAAAGCAAATTCTCCCTTACTCAACCTTTTGTTCTATTCAGACACTCAGTGGATTGGGTGAAGTTCACCCATGGGAGGGCACTGTGTTTTACTCAGTCTATAATTCAAATGTTAATCTCATGCAGAAACACCCTCAGAGACACATCCAGGGTAATGTTTGTCCAAATGTCTGAACACCCCGTAGCCCAGTCAAGCTGACATGTAAAATTAGCCATCACAAGTTGTACACACACACACACACACACACACACACAAATATCCATACCAAAATAAGGAGGAAATACTCATGACAGTACAGTCCATGTTTCTGTAACTGGTCACATGGTTGTAGCTGATATTTATGCCTATCTTCTTCTACTACCGATTCTGTATTTTCTTTGCCTTCAGCAAGTACCTCAGCTGGTCGTGATTCTTTACCTGGTGGAGTGACCCAAACCTTCACTCCTGAAGCTTCTGAGCCATAAGTAGTGCTGCCTGGATTAGGTTGTTGACGTTTTCCATTGATCTTAGTCACAGAGCATGGTAATAGTAAGAGATGCCCTACAGGGTCTCCTGTATTTTAGACATGCTCTTCCTTACCTCCATTATGGAATAATAGTCCAATTTCCCTTGATAGTCAGGGTCAATCACCCCAGCCAACACCATAATTCCCTTCTTTGCCTGTTGATTCAGAGGCATGAGGAGTATAAAGTGGCCAGGTGGCAGTCTTAACTTCCAGTTCAATGGAATTATTGTGTCTCCTGGTAAAAACATTCTTCTCTCTGGATAAGACTTCTAGGCTGGTAGGGCATAAGGTCAAGAGAACAGGAACCAAAAATTTTGCCAGTGGGTCACTAGGAGTAATGATGAGTAGTGAATTTTCCATTTTTACCCTCTGATTCCTGGGCTCATGAATCCTGGCTATTGGAGAGACAGCACCATATATTGGATGCTGATTCTGAGCATATACAGCCTTCTGGAGAACCTAGCTGCAGTCCTGCAAGGTATTGCCATCTAGCTGTCACTGTAACTCAGTCTTCAAAAGGCCATTCCACCAGTTATCAAACCAGCTGATTCAGGATGACCAGTGAATTACATGAGCATGGGCCCATTGCCAATCTTCACTTGCTGTGAATTGAGTTCCTTGATGAGAAGCAATGTAAAACATGACAGTAGATAAGGCATTCTATAAGTCCACGGATGGTGGTTTTGCAGAAGCATTTCAGGGAAAGTAAATCCATATCCAAAGTAAGTGTGTATTCCAATAAGAAAAAAATGCTGCCCTTATTATGATACAAGCCATCCAATATGGTCAACCTGCTACAGGTAGCTGGCTGATCACCCTGAGGAATGGTGCCATATGGGGGACTCAGTGTTGGTCTTTTGCGGCTGGCAGATTGGGCACTCAGCAAGGCCACAGCCAGATTGGCTTTGGTGAGTGGAAGTCCATGTTGCTTACACCATGCATGACTTTTATCCTTGCCACCATGGCCACTTTGTTCATGAGCCCATTAGTTGATGACAGGGGTGGCTGGGGAAAGAGGGTGACTGGTACCCACAGAATAGGTCATTTTTTTCCACTTAATTATCAAAGTGTTCCTTTGCTAAGTCACCTTTTGGTTAGCATTCACATGGGACACAAATATCTTCACATTTTTGCCCACTCAGAGAGGTCTGTCCAAATATTTGTCATCAATTTTCCCCAAATTTCCTTGTCATCAGTTTTCCAATCATATTCCTTCCTGACCATCTAGCCAAACCATTGGCCATAGTCCATGAATTGGTATATAACTGCATGTCTGGCTAATTATCTTTCCAAGCCAAGTGAACATCCGGGTACACTGCCTGAAGCCCTGCCCTCAGCGAGGATTTCCCTTCACCACTGTCCTTCAGGGATGTCCCAGCGAGGAACTGTGATCCTGCAGCGTCCACTTCTAGGAGGTTCCTGCATATTGTGCAGAACCATCTGTAAACCAGGATTCTCTTCCTCTGTCAACTGAATATAGGGAACTCCCCGTGAGGCCATAGATACAGGCTGAGAGAGGAAAGGTGGTGTAGCAGGAGTGGGCACCATGAGCATTTGGGAGGTAAGATAGGTGGCACCATACACTTCTACTTCTTTTCCCCTTGAATTGAAGATGATCCCTGGTGCTGTGTGATCAAGTGGTTAGCTATGTCTATTACACCCACATCAAAGTTACTGCTCATATAAAGACTTTCATTTTACTTTATGGCCGCATTCTTTACCAACCTCCTGGATTTTTAAAAATTGTGCTTTGCATTGTGTTAACGTTTACTATGCTGAGGAGACCATATAATGTTGGAAAGACATGGATAAATTCATCACTGCCTTGGGGAAATATGTCTGATGAACAGGGACGAACAGTCTTGGCTTGAACACATTTCCATTGAGCAGAGAGCAGGATTTTGAGACCTGGGAGCTAGGCCAGGAGAGGAATGGATCCTGAAGGAGAAAGGAGAAGAAGGCTCTAGTAGTATGCTTCAGCCAAGGCCTGGGAAAGCTGGGAAGACCCAAGCCTGGACAGTCAGACTTACTCAGCCATCAAGTCTAAGCACTAGAGGTAGAATCGAAAGCCAGCATAAAGAGCCCTAAATCGGAACCTGGATCCAACCAAGCAGTGGGTGAAAAGTCCTGAGCAAATCTAGGTTGTTCACGCAATTGCTGTAAAAATTCCCAAAGTGTTCCTGGTTACTTCTTGTGGACCTCAGCCTGGCTCTACTTCTCCAGGACATGCAGTAGACTATGATGCTTTAACATATAGAGGAGAGTGAAGTATAGGGCAGAGAGGAGAAGAAGCATCATTTATATTCAAAACATCACATTTTTTAAAGCCCTAAACTATTTCATTTGCTCATGCATTTTTTTTTAATTTATTTATATTTTTGGCTGTGTTGGGTCTTCGTTTCTGTGCAAGGGCTTTCTCTAGTTATGGCAAGCGGGAGCCACTCTTCATCACGGTGCGCGGACCTCTCACTATCGCGGCCTCTCTTGTTGCGGAGCACAGGCTCCAGACGCGCAGGCTCAGTAGTTGTGGCTCACAGGCCTAGTTGCTCCGCGTCATGTGGGATCTTCCCAGACCAGGGCTCGAACCCGTGTCCCCTGCATTGGCAGGCAGATTCTCAACCACTGTGCCACCAGGGAAGCCCTGCTCATGCATTTTTCACTTCTCTATAGGGCTATTTATACTTCATTCGTTCATTCCTTACCTATCCCTTAAGTTATGGAGAAGATTTAAAAGGCCCTATGTAATGAAAAGAAATAATACAATGGAATTAGAAGTGGAGAATTATAAAAAAGAAAACATGAACACAAATGGAAAACTGAGACAAAGTAGAAAGACAGGGAACCATGTTTGTGTTTAATTCCTCAATATAGATGAAAACCCTCAAGAAAAATATGATGGAAGCCCATCTCGTAATATCTTAATGGGTGATAAGGTCAAAATGCAGACTAAATTGGGTTTTCAAGAGCCGAGATGTCTCATCCCAGCTCCATCACCCCCTTCCAATCAATGACGAGCCCTAGGTTTCAGTTTCCTCTCACATAAAACAATAATCATTGCTTAGTGAAAAGAGCCAAGGTTAAGAATCAGCAGTGTCTAGATCTTTCTCTGCCACCTGACCTTGGAAAATTTATTAAACCTTTCAGATCCTCAACTTTTTCATCTGTTAAATGGAAATCATGTGGAATTTAGACAATATGTGATGCATTTAGTAGAACACACCATGACATTTGCAAATGTTCTATCACGGTAGCTGTTTAAAAATAAGGTATCGAAGCAAGTGATCTTGAAGGTCTCATATAGTTTCAAATTCAGATTCTTTGAATTAACTCTTTATCATATGAAATTTTAATAACCATTACTCTTTTATCAGTGTTTGCTAGAAAAATTTATCTGTGAATCACACAACCGATTATATTCTTGGCATAACCACTAGGGAACTCAAGAAAAATAAATGCAAACTGACAGCAAAACTGACTATAAACGTTTGTAAATCCTTATAAAAGAACAGGCTGCAGATGAAAAGCTTTCCTTGGTTTCAAATGAAACTAAGTTTGAGACAAAAATTTATAAACCAAAATGCTGCAGTGTAAAGGAAAAGCACATAAGAGCTCTTTAGCTCTTATGGGAGATGATTTCTCCCATCATCTGTTTTGCAAAATACAATAATAATCCTAATAAAGAATTAATTGGAAAGCTACTTTGGATCACAAGAAATTATGACAAAAGGATAACTTTTCCAATGAATGTCATTGAAGTTTATAGGAAGAAAAACCAAACACTTTTTCTAGGGGAGATGCTGGTTTGTGGGGGGATGGGCTGAGGAATACTGGTTCAGAGAGAAGGAGTCTGCAATGAATGGTCCTGATAGCTTCTTGGATGCTGCCAGAAGAATAGAAAAAGAATTGAAGATGGAATAAAGACAGGATATACCATGTATTAAAGACCTATTTAGTGATCAAAACTACATCAGAAGCTTCACTTTGATTTCTTACTTAAGCCTTACAATATCCTAAAAGGGTAGTTCAGTTCTTTTTAATCTAGTAGGAGGGAATCAAGATTACAAGAATTACAAGGATTGAGTAACTGCCCAGGATTCAACTGCTGGTAGATAAGCGATAAACCATGATTAGAAAATGAGCTTGTCTGACTATAAAACTTATGCCGTTTCCCCTCTGCCAGGCTGAGAGACAGTTTCTCTTGGGAAGTCAGCTGCAAACCTATTTCAGCCGGGCTGGACTACTATTTATCACCACCACAGTAGCTGCCATCCTCATGATTGGGATACAAAGCATGTAGCTGACCAAGCACAGGGAAGAGTGTACATCTGTTCCTTTATCTCCTTGGGGGGTGCCGAGGAGGGAAGCAGCAGTGGTGAAAACCATCTGAGGCAGGGCACAAGGATGCCCGTGGATGGCATCTTACCATTCCTTTCTCTCAACTTCTCTGCAGAGAGGGGAGAGGTTACTGACAAAAATAATGTTAAAAATATCTTTACACAAACAGTATTTTTATCATTCATAGAGAATGTCTGAATATATATGGAATGTATCCACATTATTATATATATATTTATATATATTATTTATGTACACATTATTTATATGCTATACCTTATTTTATATATGAATATATATAAATATTCATATATAAAATAATGTGTATATATTATTCATATACATTATTATACACATATGCTATTCTATTCCTCTTCATGGCCATAATTTGTGGTTATGAAGAGGATATGAAAACAGAGAAATCTGAAGTCTAAAGTGCTAGCAAGGGACAGACACAAACACAAACCCAGGTCACCTAACTACCTTCTGTTACAATCCCAGCACTCGCTAGAAGATGTCTGCCTGTTTTAATATAATTTGCCAGTTTCACAGGGCAATTGCAAAGCTGACTTCCTATTTGAAATTAAGATTCTTTACTTCCTCAGAAGAAAGCTTCTATATACAAAATATAATGGCATAGTAATGAGCTCCCCTGAGTGTATCAACCCTCTATGCCCACCCTCAAATATTACCCCTCTTTTGCCTCCTGTAGTGTCCAAAGTAAAAATCAACAGGAACAGTAGGTGGCTGGGAGAGCATAGAAGTTGGAAGTTCAAAACAGTTGAATAACATTTAAGAATAAGTCCTTATGAATGGTGAAATCTTGGTTTAGAAATACTTCCTTTTTGGAAGAGATGCTAGGGTGGGGAGAAGGACCCTGTTATTTAGAGACAGACTGGGGACTAGGAACAATCTCTCCTTTTCAGTTTCTTGTCTTTGAAAATGTGTGATCCTGCTAAAATAATTCTCAGCCAATTGAATATCCATTGAACAAAAAACATAGATGACATTTTTTTAGATGAAGCCTCTCTGTTTCGTGCTAATTATATCTGACCACCGATACCTTGAGAGCAGTGCAAGGTATTCATGGGAGGTAGATCAGAAGTTTGCTGTGAGAAATAATTTCTATCCACCTTGTATTTGCTGACAACAGATGAGAACGCAAACACAATAGGAAAATTCCTTTGGGGACTCCTGACCAATCATATAGTAAAATGTGGGATTTGGGTACAATAATTTATTCATCTTTATTTCTTTGTTGAAGAACATTAAACGTAAAAAATTGGAACATCAACGCAGTTCATCTTAGATATTCAAAATTACAGAAGTGGAGAAAAGAAAACATCTATGACAATGATTCTGAACTAGCAAGGAAACTGAAACATTGCTTGATCTCAAATTACTTCTTTTAAATCAACTTGGGAAATGACATAACCATACTTAATTCCTCCGAGAAGAATTGTTCAGTTCCAACCATCTGCTAAATTAAGCAGCAGTGATTATAATGAACATTTACAACAGACCTGATACAAAAGGGGATAATAACTTTATGCATAAGACAAAGTCCTGGGAGGCTACTGCAATCTCGAAGATGAAGATGGAAATTAGGAGAACAGATTTTACAGTGTACTGGAACTCTAGGAGTGGTGATGGTCAAAGTGCAACAACACATTTCCTTAAATTTTTATTTCATTTTAGGAAAAATGGTCACCAAATTCTATCAAACTACCAGTTTTCCAGATTTTTCTTTTACCACGTCTCATCAGATCACTAGTATTTCTTTTTCCTGGTGGTAACGGAGATTTTGTTTTCTTGTTTATTGTCCCTTCCTCTGGGCAGGTACAAAAGTTTTCAGCATAACTGCTAACAAATGTAAGAAGACCAAAAAATTAAAATAGCTGGTCTCCTAAGGACCAATAACCCTGAAAGATGTGTCATTAATGAGTCTAGCAGTTTTCTTCTTTGGTCCTTGAGTGGATGTTCAATGTTTCTGCAATTTTCTGGCAGTGTTTATTTATGCGTGCGGGTCCACACACATTTTCCATGAAACTAGTTGCCTCAGACTAGTATTATTCAGGTGAAATAGTAATAATAATAATAAGTTTTTCGGCCTTGCCTGCCCTAGAATGTCGCCTATGTTTATTCTTCAACCGGAGAAACTGTTTTCATAGCACAGGATCACATTATTAAACATTAGCAGGGACTCCTCATCAAAAAAGAAAAAAAAAATTTGTATTTGCACGTGGCTCCAAGTTCACGGAAAATAAAATGCCTTAGAAGTTCTCTTCCTTCCAAATGCCAACAGAGCTAATATGATAGGGGCACTAAGGCATCTGGGAGAGAGCTAAGTGATGTTTTAGATTTTCAAAGACATAGTTCTGATTGTGTTGCTGCCTCCACCACCGACAGGATTTGAAAGCTTGAGAACAGGGGAACCTCCCTCTCCTTCCTCATGCACACGCCCACTGCCGTGGAAGATATTATTTATGAGTCTTCACAATAGTCTCACTCATGAAATGCCTTCCCTGAACTTTACAGTCTATGGAACAAAGAGGTCTGGAAATTGATTAAAGGCGCTAATTATTGTAGTTGCATTTAGAGGTGTGATTGACAGGGCAGATCCCAGGGAAAACACAAATAGTCCCTCCTACTCTAGCAACTGCTCATATGTTAATTTACTAGAATTAAACATGTTCAGATTACATAATGCGAATAATATTCAGTTTAGGAATACTAGTGAGGTTAATAAACACAGAGGTCTTAAAGGGCCTTTCTTTTTTTTGTATCACTAATTGTACTTAGCGGAGTCTTTAACAAGGCTTTCTTCCTCTTTCTTAATGCCATTTTGTAGGGATATTGGGATGATTCATTTCAAATAATACTGAACTCTGTGAAACCCAAAGACCCATGAGAAAATGTTTGCCCATCACCCATTCATTTATCCATCCATCCATCCATCCATCCAGCCAGCCATCCAGCCATCCCCTAAACATTTATTCACTCACCATATATTTCTTACATCACTACCATGTTTCAGGCACATAGTGAGCAAGAAAGATATAGTTTCTGCCCTCATGTGGCTTATATTCAAAATAGAAAAGACAGAATATTGAAAAGAATGATTGATCGGGTATTTTTGACAGACACTGTGTTAGGTTCGGCAAAGAGGCAAAGATTTCCCTCGGATGTCACTCCCAAGGACTTAATATCCTAGGCACATGGCCTCCTAGCCTTTCTAAAGTTTCCCACATTCCAGTAGTGACTCTGAGGCAGAAGTCTTCAGACCAGAGAGACCACATGGGCTAGTCCAGCTTATGTCTCTGTGGTAACCAGGGAGGACAGATGCCCGACTTAATGATGAGCAGGTATGGCAAGAAGAGGGCAGTGCCCAGTGAAAATGCTGGCAGTGTGCCAAAGCCACACAGATGATCGTTATTTTTGCAGAAAGATACAGTATGCCTCACGTGAGAAATGTTACACTGAATACAATTCCACTTGCTTCAATGGCAGGTGACAAGGATTTTTACCTGCTCTTTCAGTGAGGCTAACTAGAGAAGCAGTGAATGCACATCAGCCAAAGAGGAGGAAATAGGTGACACAGTGATTCTGGATCCCCCTCACCTCTAGAGGCCACAGCCATCTGGGGGTTTGGCTTCCTCCCTGGGCCGTCACAAGGAAGTGCTTGTAGGATCCACAAACCTTCTATTCATTCCCCAGGCTGTGGGTTCTCTCCCTGCCTCTCCCACCCTGTGGTTGCAAATGCTGCTCTGGAAGACAGCAATACAATTGCAAGTTAACAGGCATGTACAATCTACTTTACTGTTTGTAGACTAAAATTTGTCTTTCTACCTCAGCCTTCCCAATAGGTGTTCCATGTTGAACTAGCTCTTCAATTTTGAGGCAGTATTTGCACTGTCTTGAAGAAGAACCAGGTTCATAGCCGAGTGCATCTTCTGGAAATGAATGCATTCAATGAATTATTTACCGAGACTCTTGGGTACATTACTGGTGCCTTGACAATAGCTTTAGCTTTTGAGTGAATTATGGGGTCTAGGGTACTGGCCCCAGAGAATGTCTTAGGAGGTCAGGAAAGTAATATGTTTTATAACATCACTAGGGTAACTGCAAGAGGTGTGAGAGAACTGGTGGATTTAAAGAGTTGCTTCTTCAGACAGCTTAAGTTTTCATTTTCTATGCCAGGTTTATGTCAAAAATGATATTTTGGCAGTGAAATAACAGAATAACTAAAGCAACTAGCTAAAATGTGGGAATTCAGTCAATTCAGTGATTTAGGATCAGGTAGACAAAATAACTCATTTTAAAAAAATAATATTTGAAGGGAAAGATATTTCTGGATGTTTTATTCAACTCTGCATGTATACATAGCATAAATAAGTATTTTATTAGGATGTAGATAACTTGCAGCAACTGATCAGGTACATACAAAGTTAAAAACAGATGTTTTATTGAAAGCCATAGATTGTTTGCAAACTTGAACTCTCTTTGCCTTAGATCTGCCCTTACTTAAAGATCTAACACACTTTATATTTCTGTATTTTAGATAAAACTAAGAGCATAGACCTATGACTTCCAGCTCTGCCACGTCACATAGAATTATGAAAATATTTCACTTATCTAGTCTTCATTTTGTGATCCAGTGACAAAATAATCAGGTGTTTGTGTGATAGAGCAGCAATAATAAGAGTTCTTTGTTTCTATGATTCTGCCCCTACTCACTCTGTGATAAATTGATACCTTCTCACAAGGGCTTGTAAATGTAGAGCTCCTGACTAAGACAGGACATTCTGCCATTCTGGTCACTTCTCTGATCATCCCAATGATGTCTCCTGTCCCTCAAAAGTCTAGTGTTTGGTCCCACATCTGGTTGGTCTTGCTTGTGGCTCAGACCATTGTGTGTCCCATTCTTGTTCCATCCTGCACCAACTCTCACACCCAGATGTGGAAAGTTGACTTAACATCAACCTGAACCACATGTATTCATATGGGCCCCAAGGTCTTGCTGCTTTATGCTGTCAGTATCTCACAGATCTGTGGCAATGTGATTCTCATTTTATTATTATTTTTTAAAATTCCATGCCCCTTGCCCTAGATCTCCACAGCTCTGTTGAGGGTTGGGAGCTGATCTGGAAGATCCAGCACACCCTGCCTAACACTGTTTCTCTGACACTTTCATTCTCCAGTGACTATTGCTTGAACATGTATGTGCTTAGCATTGTGCTGGGTGCTGGAAATAGAGTTTTGAGCAAGACAGACACAGTTTCTGTCCTAAGGGGGCTTAGAGTCTAATGGGGGTGATAGGTGCAAACAAGTAAATCAATCAATAAATTATTGTTTAAAGATAGATATTGAAGAAATAATTACAAATGTAAGGGATGTTGCAAAATGGGAAGTAAAGAGTGGTATGAAAGGTTATATTGAGGGGAAATTAAACAACCTCAGAGGGTCAGGAAAGGATTCCTGAGGAAGTAATATTTAGGCTGAGATCTGAGAGCAGAGAAGGAATTAAGTAAGTAAGTGGCCGTGGGAAAAATTGGAGGAAAAGCAAGGGTGCCTCAGCCATGTTCAAAAATGATATTCTGGCAGTGAAATAATTAACAGAATAACTAAAACAACCAGGTAAAACGTGAGAATTCAGTATATTCAGTGATTTAGGATCAGGAAAATGTGTGAAGACCCTGCATTCCCAGAGATCAAACCCCATTTGAAGAGGTCAAATGAGAGCACTGTGTTTTCTTTAATGAGGCTGGAAAGACCAATGAAAACCAGATCAAGGGGGGCCTTGTAAGTCACAGGAAAAGGCTTGACTTTTATTCTAAGATAATGAGAAACACTGAAAGCTTGATTAAAAATATTTTAAATTATTAAATATTCTAAAAGGACAAAATAATGTAAAAAAAAATAATACATTAGATACCTCTGTAGTCATCATCGAGCCTAGTATTTTGCATTTGCCTCACAGGGTTTGAAGAAATAAAATATTTCACTTCAGCTAAAATCCCGGACTCATGTCCCTTCTTCCTCCCTATCTTTCCAGATAACCACTATCCTGAAGTTGGAGTATATCAGTCCTATGTAATGATGTAGTATCTAGTGAAGCTCAAAAAGTGCAATCCCCATGACCTTGCAATTTGTCTTTTAGGTATCTATTTTAGAGACCTCACATATATGCATAAGAGACATTTTCAAGAAACTTAATCACAGCATTTTTTATTGCAATGAAAAAGTGGGACTAACATAATAGTCCTCAGTAGAGGGGTAAATAAAGAAACCCTGGTTTAGTCATACAGTGGAACCCTGTTCATGAGTTGAAAAAAAGTGCCTTGGAGCTTATGAATTGTTGAGGATAACATTTAAAAAATAAGATGTTTAGTTAGAAAGGCAAGTTCCAAAGCAATATCTAGTATATAGTTCATGTATAAAAAATTTAAATACATAAATAAAATGGTATCTATTATTTATGGAAGCAAATATATATAGTGAAAATATAAAAAACATTCAAGCTTCTAAGCAGGGAGATATACAGTAGAAATTGCATTTTATAAGCTCAGTCTGGCTACAGTTTTAAGAATGCAATCACAAGGGTATACCAGTAGAGTATATTGCAATATATTACTATATTATAGTCGAGTAGTTGAACAATAACTGGAACTTTGATTAGGGAGCAATGTAGACAGATTCTAGAGCTATTAGAAGGTAGAATTTTTAGGATACGTGTTTGGCTATGAGGGTGTGAAGGGTGGAAAGGAGGCAAGTGACTTATAAGTTTCTGGCTTGAGTAACTTGGTCACTTGTGCTTCTACTTACTGATGTAGGGAACAAGGATTGCATTGACAGCTCTGGGAATGAGCGGAGGTAATAAATCCAGTGTTTGAAAATTGAAGTGGGGTTGCTTTCTTCAACTAGAGAAGTCAGGGATAGATGGGAAATGGACCTGATGGTCAATAGAGAATTCCGAAATGGAGATAAAGTTTGAGCATCCTCAGCATATACTATGGGAGGTCATTCAATTTGTAAGAGTAGGTAGAATTGATTAAACACACGGGATGAGAAGAAAAGATGGCCTAGGACTGAGCCCTGAGAGACATTAAAATGTAGTGCTCTCAATGGAGGCTGAGAGGAAGAGGCCATAGAAATACGGGGGGAAAAGAGATGGGAGAGAATATGGAATCAGAGAAGCCAAGGAAGCAAATTATTTCCAGAAAAAAAGGAGCAGCTAACAATTTTGAATGCTGATGATACTTCAAGCAAGAGAAGGGATGAAAAGTTGAATTTTGGGATTTGCTCTGTTGGATTTTGCTCTATAGAAGTCATTAGTGATATAAAAGTGAGCATATTCAGGAGAATGGTTGGGCTGAAAGCCATTTGGGGTAGGTTGAGAAGTAAATGGAGGAGTAGAAGTGGAGATAAGCAAGAGGAAGCGACATCTTATATGAGTAGTTTGGGAAGGAAAGGACAACCATGGGTAAGAACTGGGGGACTAGGAAGCTAGGGTGAAAGGAATAATTGTTTTGTTTTTGTACATTTGTTTCTTTAAGATGAGGCAAATTTGAACGTGTTTAAATGCTGCTGGGAAAGATTCAGTAAGGAGGAAGAGACTGAAGATATAGAAAAAGGAGAAGATAACCAATGGGTGAGTTTCCCCAAAGAAGGTGAAATTCAAAGCATTCTACAATGATTTATTGTTGAATTAATTGATGCATGAATAGGAAGAAGGATGTCATTTCTCCAGAAACAGCAGTAAAGCATAAAAAAAATGGCCGTGGTCATCAATAGGTTTACTGATTTGGGTAGAAGTGAGCTGAGGGTTTTGATACCTGATCGCTTCTGTTATCTCTCTGAGGTGGGAAGTGAAACCATCTGCCGAGAGAAAGGAGAGGGAGGGGTAGGACTTAGAGGTTTTAGGTGAACAGAGTTTGCAATAGTTGTGGAGTGTTGGAATGAATTCTGGATCAGGAAACAACATAGGATTTCTGTCACTTTTTAGTTTCAAGTTGAGGTTGGAAATTGTGAATTCACGGTGGTGCATTGTCCTTGGACCACACTTGTGTATCTACGCTCTATTCCCTTTGGATTAATTCTTTCACAAGAGTCTCCTCATTTCTTCCTACAGACTCCCCTTCCAGGTGTGCCACACATGTCTGAATTTACAGTCAATATAAGGCATAAGTCAGTTTCAAGGAGCCAATGCTGTTTTCTTAAACTATGTCCAGCATATTTGAAAGAACCTTATACAATGGCAATATTCTAAGGCTTAGCTATCTATAACTGTGTCAGAAGCATTCATGGACTCCCAAATTTGTTGGGTTCTTAAGCCCTGAAGGAAGAATTGGGTATTTAACATTTTAGCTCTCTATAAATGACAATGTGAGAATAAAGAGTTCCATTTTTCACGGACAATTTGTATAGTCTGTGACACAGGTTTCATCAACCCTGGACTGGAAATACAGAACCTGTGGTGTGCCTTCTTAAGTGTGGCAATGTTTATGTTATGCAAATTTTTATTGTTGTTGTCATTTGGTCATAGTCTTAGTTTGGGAAAATGTCATAAGTATTCAGAAGTCTGGGAACACTGCAGAATATTCTCATATGGTTACTGTGGTCTGATTGAGTCAGCAGCATATTGACACACATTCGCTTTTCCATGGATTCAAAAGAACCAATGTTTTCTTTTTAAAAGTGACCTCATTTTCCATCGTAAACGTCTCTACTCTAAGGCCTGTTGAGAGAATTCCTTGGAAACCAAAGAACATTTAGTCATTTAATGTGTATATGGGTGTTTTTCTCTTTAATTTATGGAGTCCTTTGAGCGAGTAAATTAAAAAGTGGTGTGTTGGTATTCCACAGTTTGTCATTTTTGAGGCGAGTTTATTTCATAAGCAAGTCTATAATTTAAACAGTGTTCATGATCTTCTATGAAACTTTTAGTTATATCTATGCCATGCAAACTGGTTGAACCGTTTTCACACGATTTTGATCAGAAGGGTATAGAGCAGTAGAATGATCACCAGTTGTGGAATAAGAACTCTTGGGTTCCACTTCTAACTCTGCTACTAACAAATATAATCTCGAGTAACTCTTTATCTGAGCTCCAGTTTCCTGACCTGTGAAAAGAGGAGTTTTATTAGGTGATTCTTAAAATATTTTCTAGATCTTAATCTCAGTTTTAGAAGTTGACACAGCTGTTTGGCAGCATGAAAAAAAAAAAGGCTAAACATTGTTAATTCTTATATGGTGCAATTAAAAATGTGCATGTTCAAGCCTGGGGTTTAAGTTCATAGGATTTATTCATTCATGCATATGGTTTTTTTTTTTAAACATCTTTATTGGAGTATAATTGCTTCACAATGGTGTGTTAGTTTGTGCTTTATAACAAAGTGAATCAGCTATACATATACATATATCCCCATATCTCCTCCCTCTTGCGTCTCCTTCCCACCCTGCCTATCCCACCCATCTACGTGGTCACAAAGCACCTAGCTGATCTCCCTGTGCTATGTGGCTGCTTCCCACTAGCTATCTATTTTACATTTGGTAGTGTATATATGTCCATGCCACTCTCTCACTTCGTCCCAGCTTACCCTTCCCCCTCCCCGTGTCCTCAAGTCCATTCTCTACATCTGCGTCTTTATTCCTGTCCTATCCCTAGGTTCTTCATAAACTTTTTTTTTTTTTTTAGATTCCATATATCTGTGCTAACATACAGTATTCGTTTTTCTCTTTCTGACTTACTTCACTCTGTATGACAGACTCTAGGTCCATCCACCTCACTACAAATAACTCAATTTCATTTCTTTTTATGGCTGAGTAATATTCCATTGTATATATGTGCCACATCTTCTTTATCCATTCATCTGTCAATGGACACTTAGATTTCTTCCATGACCTGGCTATTGTAAATAGAGCTGCAATGAACATTGTGGTACATGTCTCTTTTTGCATTACGGTTTTCTCAGGGTATATGCCCAGTAGTGGGGTTGCTGGGTCATATGGTAGTTCCATTTTTAGTTTTTTAAGGAACCTCCATACTGTTCTCCATAGTGGCTGTATCAATTTACATTCCCACCAACAGTGCAAGAGAGTTCACTTTTCTCCACACCCTCTCCAGCATTTATTGTTTGTAGATATTTTGATGATGGCCATTCTGACAGTGTGAGGTGATACCTCATTGTAGTTTTGATTTGCATTTCTCTGATGATTGGTGATGTTGAGCGTTCTTTCATTCATGTGTATTTTTATTCAATAATGAGCATCAGAAATTTGCTGGACAACGATGAATAAGAAACGTACCCGTCCGCAGGTGGTTCACATTGATGCATGGTACAGATATGTCAGCAGGTTATTGGAACAAATATGATAAGTGATCCTGCTATGATGTCTACATAATGTTCAGAACTTTCAATTCCCATGGATACCACTCTGGTCCAAGCTACCATTATGTCAATACCTCATCTAGACTGTTGTAAGAACCTCCTTATTGCTCTCCTTACTTCCATTCCTGTCCCATTCCAACTTACTCTCAAAAGGCAGCAAAAAGCAACATATTAAAAATATAAATTTAGTCATGGCACTTCCATTCTTGGATCCTCCACTGACTTCCCATTGTATCTCAAATGAAATCCAAGAATTGGCACGATCTGCCCCTCCCTACATCTCCAACCTCATCATGGTGCTTTACCTCTTGGTCCTAAAAGTCAGCCATGCTGGGTCAAGTTCTCATTCTTCAGGTTTCAATTCGGAGGTCTTCATCTCAGAATGATTTCTGTTACCATCTAAATAGATTGTACATCCTCACTTCTTTTTCTGTTTCACTACCACTTGCTCTTATTTTTCACAGCACTTACAGCAACGTTTAACTTGATAATATTTTATTCCCTTATTTATTGTTTAACTCGCCCACTAGAATGACATCTCCATACAGGCAAGGAATTTGTCAGTTTTACTCACTTAGCATCTAGCATAGTCCTTATTGTATAGCTCATGAAATATTACTTGAAAAAAAACCAGTCCAATTATTATGACTTTTTCTGTTTTGCAACCTGAAAATATCAAGGAAATGGAAACAGAAGACATTCTTTGACATTTCTTATAAATGATGTGTCTAACAGTTACCAATTATGCAAAGATTGGCATGATTAAAATAATAATTTGCAATTTGTAGTATTATCACATTCTTTGTTTTTTAAAAACAAGGCATCTATGAAGAACCATAAAAAGAGAAATTCTTTTTTTTTTTTTTTTAATTTTACACATGTGTGCATGTATGTGTGTGTGTGTGTGTGTGTGTACAGTGCATTTTTGGGTGGGGTGATGCTCTGTGGTTTTTGTTTTTTGGTTTTTTTTTTTTTTTAAAGACAGTGAAATAGAGAGAAAGTCTTTTTTATTTATTTATGGCTGTGTTGGGTCTCCGTTTCTGTGCGAGGGCTTTCTCTAGTTGCGGCAAGTGGGGGCCACTCTTCATCGCGGTGCGCGGGCCTCTCACCATCGCGGCCTCTCTTGTTGCGGAGCACAGGCTCCAGACGCACAAGTTCAGTAATTGTGCCTCACGGGCCCAGTTGCTCCGCGGCATGTGGGATCTTCCCAGACCAGGGCTCAAACCCGTGTCCCCTGCATTGGCAGGCAGACTCTCAACCACTGCGCCACCAGGGAAGCCCCAGAGAAATTCTTAATCGAACTAAGTCAAGTTCTATTTAAGTACTTATTCATACAGCAAGTTTTGGAAGAGTTTTAATTAGTGATGGGCTTAACGACTGTCTAACAATGTTTCACACCATTCAGCGTTCACTCTTATACTGTTAACAAAATAAACAATAATTATATTATTCCTTCTTATTAATTTTTCACTCATAAAAGCCTAAGTACTAATGTGCTGGTAAATAGCATCAATTTTCGTGTGCAATAATTTACTTACTTTTTGGTCTTTCCTATTACATTGTGATCTTATTTATTTTTACATAAGATTGAATATCAGGTCATGATGATAAATCTTATGTTTATAAATAATAAAGGGAAAGAAGGAAATATAAAAATAATAAAGTAATTTTTCACTTATATAGCCATTTGAAATTAATAAAAACTTGTGAGTGATACAAATGAAATTATTATGAAATATGGCTATAGATAGTTCAAATTTTATAGCAAAGTGTTTATTTTCCATAGTAGATAATACAGTAGGCTACTTAGACTCTATTAATACAGAGCTGTCTCTTTTTTTGTGTTATTCTCACTTCCTGGAATATTCGTAGTTCTCCTTTGAAGACCCACTACATCTCTAGAATTCTTAGTATATAAGAATCTATCACAGAACAGGTAGCTAATAAAATTTTGTTGACATGAAATGAAATATTTCTCCAAATTATTAAGTCCTACAGTGCTTATACTCTATGCCATATGAATTATCAAAACAGATCTGAATTCTATTTTGTGTTTTAAAAATAGGATATTCACTAACAGTTTGTTATTTACAGTTAAATTTTATTTAGTTTTTGGATAGGCAATATGCACACACAGGTTATGCTTTTAGGGAAATGGAACCACTATTAATAATCTTGACATGCTCTCTTTCTTTTTAGTCTTTTTTCTAGGTATATTTAATTTGTTAAGGTCATACCATAATATAAGGTTTTGTTGTTTGTACTTAATGTGTTGTAAATATTATCACAGTGCTTTTTAATAGCTACAAAATATTCTGTCTACAGTTATATCTTACTTACTGTTATGCTATTTTAAAATACCTGGATTATTTCCACTCTATGTTAATATAAACCACGCTGTGACTAATATCTTGTGGTGTATATCTTTGTCTGCATTTTCTTCCCATTGCACCTCATGATAGGGATATTTTTATGCATTTTGAGATGTGTTGAAATAGCATTTAAAAAATTAGACAACTTTTAATAATAGCTAAATTTACTATGAATACTTCAGGCATATTTTCTCATAACTCCCTTTGGGTAGATATTATTATTATTCATCACTTAAAACCATTGGCGAGCTCAAGTAATGCAGCCAAGGCCACATAGCTAGTTTGTGTTAGAACCAGGTGTTCAGCATAGTTTTTTCTGACCACAAGGATATACAATCTGAGTTGGCTTGCTTGGCTGCCATAACAAAATACCAGAGACCAGGTGACGTGAACAACAGAAATTTATTTTCTCCCATTTCCGGAGGCTGGAAGCTCAAGATCAAGGTTTGGTGTTCCAAGTTCTCTCTCCTCGGCTTGCAGCTGGCTGCCTTCTCACTGTGTCCTCACATGGTCTTTCCTCTGTGCATACATGCTGTGTTCTAATCTCTTTTTCTCTTAAGGATACCAGTCGTACTGGATTAGGGCCTTCCCAATAAAACCTCATTTTACCGTAATTACCTCTTTAAAGGCCCTATTTCCAAACACAGTTATATTCTGAGCTACTTGGGATTAGGACTTCAACATACAAGTTTTGGAGGGACACATTTCAGCTCATAACATCATCCTGTATAATAAATGACATTTTCCTAAAGCAACGATCTACCTTACACTCAGTAGTGAAATGTCATTTCTTTTACAGTGTAGAATAAAAGAAAATATTTTATTTTTTAATGAAAAAATGTCTTTTGTTTTTAATTTTTCTGGAACTTCTAGATTAAACAATTTGACATAAAACAACAACAGCAAAAAGAACTATAGCAAACAGGAGGAAACAAAATTATTGTTATATGCAGATGATATGACTATACAACTAGAACTACACCCCACCCAAAATTAACAATAAAGCTCTTCAAATATTGAGGTATTCTTTAAAGTCTTAGATATAAAATATTCAAAACCAATAATTCTTCTATTGTTAATT
Source organism: Eschrichtius robustus (assembly GCF_028021215.1). Taxonomy (NCBI): domain Eukaryota; kingdom Metazoa; phylum Chordata; class Mammalia; order Artiodactyla; family Eschrichtiidae; genus Eschrichtius; species Eschrichtius robustus. The sequence continues at coordinate 70,128,494 of NC_090836.1, forward strand.
AAAAGAATGTTGTTCTAACAACAGTAATTTCACTGTAGAAATTTTTTTTTATAAAATATACATACAAAAGAGTACACATAACCTGTATATATTGTTTAAAGTATAACAAAAAACAAACACATACACTCCACATCAGCTTAAGAAATGGAAACAACACACTTCCCTAAATGTCTGTCTGTCCTTTCAGGCTCCAAGATGTAATCAGAATTCTGATGTATTTACCACCCCTTTCCTTTTTTAAAAAAAAAAAGTTTTCTCATATCAGTGTATATCACTAAGCCATATATTTTCTATTTTGACTATTTTAGCACTTTATGTAAGTGGAGTAAATCTGTGTATCCTCTTCTGTGAGTGGTTTTTTCATTTGACATGTTTTTGAGATTTATCTGTGCTGTTTTCTAAAGCTGTAGTGTATTCATTTTTATTGCAGTCTAGTATTCCATGATATAAAAATGCTACCGTTTATTTATCCATTTTCCTGTCTAAGGATGTTCAGAGTTGCCACTTTTTTAAGATATAAATAATGCTGCTATGAAGGTTTGTGTTTCTTAGGATACATGTTTAAGAATATTCTAGGGCAGTGGCTTTTAAACTGTTTTGACTCCCACCCTCAGTAAAGAATTCATTTTACATTGTAGTGCAGTACACAGACAAGCACATACAAACACCCACACATGTATATGCACATATAACTAAAACAATATTTTTACAAAATAATAATATGTGCAGTGCTCACTGACATTTTCTATTCTATTCTATTTTTTAAAATGCTGGTGGTGGACCAAAAAATTGATTTTATGGTACCAAAATATCTCTTTTAAAAGCAGTAAAGAATAATATGGAGTTTTACTCCATATTAATAATGTGGAATGCTTCATATTATTCTCCAGGAGAAGGATGGCTTTAAAATTCTACTAATATGGTAAAATTTTCTTTAAATCAATTTTAATCATATCTGTTCTTTTCTCAAAATCCCTCTTTTTTTTTTAAATAAATTTATTTATTTATTTATTTTTTGCTGCGTTGGGTCTGTTGCTGCGTGCGGGCTTTCTCTAGTTGCGGTGAGGGGGGGTTACTCTTCGTTGCGGTGCGCGGGCTTCTCACTGTGGTGGCTTCTCTTGTTGCGGAGCACGGGCTCTAGGCGTGCAGGATTCAGTAGTTGTGGCTCATGGGCTCTCTTAGAGCACAGGCTCAGTAGTTGTGGCGCACGGGCTTAGTTGTTCCATGGCATGTGGGATCTTCCCAGACCAGGGCTCGAACCCGTGTCCCCTGCATTCATAGGCAGATTCTTAATGACTGCGCCACCAGGGAAGTCCTCAAAGTGCCTCTTAATCTGGTAGGTATTACATCATCCACTTCCCTCCTCTCGCTCTAATCAGTTTTTCCTGCCTCTTTCTATTTCTAGTGTTGATCCACCAGTCTCCTTGCCCTTTCTAAATCTTTCTCTTTGTGTGTCTCTAATCTTTTTTTTTTTTTTAACATCTTTATTAGAGTATAATTGCCTTACAATGGTATATTAGTTTCTGCTTTATAACAAAGTGAATCAGTTATACATATACATATGTCCCCACATCTCTTCCTTCTTGCGTCTCCCTCCCTTCCACCCTCCCTATCCCACCCCTCTAGATGGTCACAAAGCACTGAGCTGATCTCCCTGTGCTATGCGGCTGCTTCCCACTAGCTATCTATTTTAGGTTTGGTAGTGTATATATGTCCATGCCACTTTCTCACTTTGTCCCAGCTTCCCCCTCCCTGTATCCTCAAGTCCATTCTCTATTAGGTCTGCATCTTTATTCCCATCTTGCCCCTAGGTTCTTCATGACCATTTTCTTTTTCTTTTTTTTTTTTAGATTCCATATACATGTGTTAGCATACGGTTTTTGTTTTTCTCTTTCTGACTTACTTCACTCTGTATGACAGACTCTAGGTCCATCCACCTCACTACAAATAACTCAATTTCGTTTCTTTTTTTGACTGAGTAATATTACATTGTATATATGTGCCACATCTTCTTTATCCATTCATCTGTTGATGGACACGTAGGTTGCTTCCATGTCCTGGCTATTGTAAATAGAGCTGCAATGAACATTTTGGTACATGACTCTTTTTGAATTATGGTTTTCTCAGGGTATATGCCCAGTAGTGGGATTGCTGGGTCGTATGGTAGTTCTATTTGTAGTTTTTTCAGGAACCTCCATACTGTTCTCCATAGTGGCTGTATCAGTTTACATTCCCACCAACAGTGCAAGAGGGTTCCCTTTTCTCCACACCCTCTCCAGCATTTATTGTTCGTAGATTTTTTGATGGTGGCCATTCTGACCGGTGTGAGATGATATCTCATGGTAGTTTTGATTTGCATTTCTCTAATGATTAATGATGTTGAGCATTCTTTCATGTGTTTGTTGGCAATCTGTATATCATCTTTGGAGAAATGTCTATTTAGGTCTTCTGCCCATTTTTGGACTGGGTTTTTGTTTTTTTGACATTGAGTTGCATGAGCTGATTGTAAATTTTGGAGATTAACCCTTTGTCATTTGCTTCATTTGCAAATATTTTCTCCCATTCTGAGGGTTGTCTTTTCCTCTTGTTTATGGTTTCCTTTGTTGTGCAAAAGCTTTTAAGTTTCATTAAGTCCCATTTGTTTATTTTTGTTTTTATTTCCATTTCTCTAGGAGGTGGGTCAAAAAGGATCTTGCTGTGACTTATGTCATAGAGTGTTCTGCCTATGTTTTCCTCTAAGAGTTTGATAGTGTCTGGCCTTACGTTTACGTCTTTAATCCATTTTGAGTTTATTTTTGTGTATGGTGTTAGGGAGTGTTCTAATTTCATTCTTTTACATGTAGCTGTCCAGTTTTCCCAGCGCCACTTATTGAAGAGGCTGTCTATTCTCCATTGTATACTCTTGCCTCCTTTATCAAAGATAAGGTGACCATATGTGCGTGGGTTTATCTCTGGGCTTTCTATCCTGTTCCATTCATCTATATTTCTGTTTTTGTGCCAGTACCATACTGTCTTGATTACTGTAGCTTTTTAGTATAGTCTGAAGTCAGGGAGCCTGATTCCTCCAGCTCCGTTTTTCTCTCTCAAGATTGCTTTGGCTATTCAGGGTCTTTTGTGTTTCCATACAAATTGTGAAATTTTTTGTTCTAGCTCTGTGAAAAATGCCATTGGTAGTTTGATAGGGATTGCATTGAATCTATAGATTGCTTTGGGTAATATAGTCATTTTCACAATGTTGATTCTTCCCATCCAAGAACATGGTATATCTCTCCATCTATTTGTATCATCTTTAATTTCTTTCATCAGTGTCTTATAATTTTCTGCATACAGGTCTTTTGTCTCCTTAGGTAGGTTTATTCCTAGATATTTTTTTCTTTTTGTCGCAATGGTAAATGGGAGTGTTTTCTTAATTTCACTTTCAGATGTTTCATCATTAGTGTATAGGAATGCAAGAGATTTCTGTGCATTAATTTTGTATCCTGCTACTTTACCAAATTCATTGATTAGCTCTAGTTTTCTGGTATCATCTTTAGGATTCTCTATGTATAGTATCATGTCATCTGCAAACAGTGACAGCTTTACTTCTTATTTTCCGATTTGGATTCCTTTTATTTCTTTTTCTTCTCTGATTGCTGTGGCTAAAACTTCCAAAACTATGTTGAATAATAGTGGTGAGAGTGGGCAACCTTGTCTTGTTCTTGATCTTAGTGGAAATGGTTTCAGTTTTTCACCATTGAGGATGATGTTGGCTGTGGGTTTGTCAGATATGGCCTTTATTATGTTGAGGAAATTTCCCTCTATGCCTACTCTCTGGAGGGTTTTTATCATAAATGGGTGTTGAATTTTGTCAAAAGCTTTCTCTGCATCTACTGAGATGATTATATGGATTTTCTCCTTCAGTTTGTTAATATGGTATATCACAATGATTGATTTGTGTATATTGAAGAATCCTTGCATTCCTGGGATAAACCCCACTTGATCATGGTGTATGATCCTGTTAATGTGCTGTTGGATTCTGTTTGCTAGTATTTTGTTGAGGATTTTTGCATCTATGTTCATCAGTGATATTGGCCTGTAGTTTTCTTTCTTTGTGACATCTTTGTCTGGTTTTGGTATCAGGGTGATGTTGGCCTTGTAGAATGAGTTTGGGAGTGTTCCTCCCTCTGCTATATTTTGGAAGAGTTTGAGAAGGATAAGGGTTAGCTGTTCTCTAAATGTTTGATAGAATTCGCCTGTGAAGCCATCTGGTCCTGGACTTTTGTTTGTTGGATGATTTTTTTTTTTTTTCCTAATTGTTTATTTATTTATTTATTTTGGCTGTGTTGGGTCTTCATTTCTGTGCGAGGGCTTTCTCCAGTTGCGGCAAGCAGGCGCCACTGTTCATCACGGTGTGCGGGCCTCTCACTATCGTGGCCTCTCTTGTTGCGGAGCACAGGCTCCAGACGTGCAGGCTTAGTACTTGTGGCTCACAGGCCTAGTTGCTCTGCGGCATGTGGGATCCTCCCAGACCAGGGCTCGAACCCATGTCCCCTGCATCGGCAGGCAGATTCTCAACCACTGTGCCACCAGGGAAGCCCCTGTTGGATGATTTTTAATCACAGTTTCAATTTCAGCGCTTGTGATTGGTCTGTTCATATTTTCTATTTCTTCCTGGTTCAGTCTCAGCAGGTTGTGCATTTCTAAGAATTTGTCCACCTCTTCCAGGTTGTCCATTTTATTGGCATACAGTTGCTTATAGTAATCTCTCAGGATCCTTTGTATTTCTGCAGTGTCAGTAGTTTCTTCTCCTTTTTCATTTCTAATTCTGTTGATTTGAGTCTTCTCCCCTTTTTTCTTGATGAGTCTGGCTAATGGTTTATCAATTTTGTTTATCTTCTCAAAGAGCCGGCTTTTAGTTTTATTGATCTTTGTTATTGTTTCCTTCATTTCTTTTTCATTTATTTCTGATCTGATCTTTATGATTTCTTTCCTTCTGCTAACTTTGGGGTTTTTTTGTTCTTCTTTCTCTAATTGCTTTAGGTGTAAGGTTAGGTTGTTTATGTGAGATGTTTCTTGTTTCTTAAGGTAGGATTGTACTGCTATAAACTTCCCTCTTAAAACTGCTTTTGCTGCATCTCATAGGTTTTGGGTTATCTTGTTTTCATTGTCATTTGTTTCTAGCTATTTTTTTTTTAAACCAGATTTTTTATATTTTATTCAAATCACATTTATTTTAAATTTATTTATTTATTTATTTATGGCTGTGTTGGGTCTTCGTTTCTGTGCTAGGGCTTTCTCCAGTTGCGGCAAGCGGGGGCCACTCTTCATCGCGATGCGCGGGCCTCTCACTATCGCGGCCTCTCTTGTTGCGGAGCACAGGCTCCAGACGCGCAGGCTCAGTAATTGTGGCTCACGGGCCTAGTTGCTCCGCGGCATGTGGGATCTTCCCAGACCAGGGCTCAAACCCGTGTCCCCTGCATTGGCAGGCAGATTCTCAACCACTGCGCCACCAGGGAAGCCCTCTAGCTATTTTTTGATTTCCTCTTTGATTTCTTCAGTGTTCTCTTGGTTATTAAGTAGTGTATTGTTTACCCTCCATGTGTTTGTATTTTTTACAGATTTTTTCCTGTAACTGATATCTAGTCTCATAGCGTTGTGGTCAGAAAAGATACTTGATACGATTTCAATTTTCTTAAATTTACCAAGGTTTGATTTGTGACCCAAGATATGATCTATCCTGGAGAATGTTCCATGAGCACTTGAGAAGAATGTGTATTCTGTTGTTTTTGGATGGAATGTCCTATAAATATCAATTAAGTCCATCTTGTTTAATGTATCATTTAAAGCTTGTGTTTCCTTATTTATTTTCATTTTGGATGATCTGTCCATTGGTGAAAGTGGGGTGTTAACGTCCCCTACTATGATTGTGTTACTGTCGACTTCCCATTTTATGGCTGTTAGTATTTGCCTTATGTATTGAGGTGCTCCTATGTTGGGTGCATAAATATTTACAATTTTTATATATTCTTCTTGGATTGATCCCTTGATCATTATATAGTGTCCTTCTTCGTCTCTTGTAATAGTCTTTGTTTTAAAGTCTATTTTGTCTGGTATGAGAATTGCTACTCCAGCTTTCTTTTGATTTCCATTTGCATGGAATATCTTTTTCCGTCCCCTCACTTTCAGTTTGTATGTGTCCCTAGGTCTGAAGTGGGTCTCTTGTAGACAGCATATATACGGGTCTTGTTTTTGTATCCATTCAGCCAGTCTATGTCTTTTGGTTGGAGCATTTAATCCTTTTACATTTAAGGTAATTATCAATATGTATGTTCCTATTACCATTTTCTTAATTTTGGGGGGTTTGTTATTGTAGGTCTTTTACTTGTCTTGTATTTCCTGCCTAGAGAAGTTCCTTTAGCATTTTTTGTAAAGCTGGTTTGGTGGTGCTGAATTCTCTTAGCTTTTGCTTGTCTGTAAAGGTTTTAATTTCTCCGTCAAATCTGAATGAGATTTTTGCTGGGTAGAGTAATCTTGGTTGTAGGTTTTTCTCCTTCATCACTTTAAATATGTCCTGACACTACCTTCTGGCTTGCAGAGTTTCTGCTGAAAGATCAGCTGTTAACCTTATGGGGATTCCCTTGTGTGTTATTTGTTGTTTTTCCCTTGCTGCTTTTAATATTTTTTCTTTGTATTTAATTTTTGATAGTTTGAATAATATGTGTCTTGGCGTGTTTCTCCTTGGATTTATCCAGTATGGGACTCTCTGTGCTTACTGGCCTTGAATAACTGTTTCCTTTCCCATATTAGGGAAGTTTTCAACTATAATCTCTTCAATTATTTTCTCAGTCCTTTTCTTTTTCTCTTCTTCTTCTGGGACCCCTATAATTCGAATGTTGGTGTGTTTAATGTTGTCCCAGAGGTCTCTGAGACTGTCCTGAATTCTTTTCATTCTTTTTTCTTTATTCTGCTCTGCAGTTGTTATTTCCACTATTTTATCTTCCAGGTCACTTATCCTTTCTTCTATCTCAGTTATTGTGCTTTTGATCCCTTCTAGAGAATTTTTAATTTCATTTATTGTGTTGTTCATCACTGTTTGTTTGCTCTTTAATTCTTCTAGGTCCTTGTTAAACGTTTCTTGTATTTTCTCCATTCTCTTTCCAAGATTTTGGATCATCTTTACTATCATTATTCTGAATTCTTTTTCAGGTAGACTGCCTATTTCCTCTTCATTTGTTAGGTCTGGTGGGTTTTTGCCTTGCTCCTTCATCTGCTGTGTGTTTCTCTGTCTTCTCATTTTGCTTAACTTCCTGTGTTTGGGGTCTCCTTTTCGCAGGCTGCTGGTTCATAGTTCCCGTAGTTTTTGGTGTCTGTCCCCAGTGGCTAAGATTGGTTCAGTGGGTTGTGTAGACTTCCTGGTCAAGTTGACTAGTGCCTGTGTTCTGGTGGATGAGGCTGGATCTTGTCTTTCTGGTGGGCAGGTCCACGTCTGGTGGTGTGTTTTGGGGTGTCTGTGGCCTTATTATGATTTTAGGCAGCCTCTCTGGTAATGGATGGGGTTGTGTTCCTGTCTTGCTATTTGTTTGGCATAGGGTGTCCAGCACTGTAGCTTGCTGGTCATTGAGTGGAGCTGGGTCTTGGTGTTGAGATGGAGATCTCTGGGAGATTTTTGCCATTTGATATTATGTGGAGCTGGGAGGTCTCTTGTGGACCAGTGTCCTGAAGTTGGCTCTCCCACCTCAGAGGCACAGCTCTGATGCCTGGCTGGAGCACCAAGGGCCTATCATCCACATGGCTCAGAATAAAAGGGACAAAAAAAAGAAAGAAGGAAAGAAGAAGATAAAATAAAATAAAATAAAATAAAATAAAGTAAAATAAAATAAAATAAAGTTATTAAAATAAAAAATGAAAAATAATTATTAAATAAAATTTTTTTAAGGAATAAAAAAAAAGAAAGAAGAGAGCAACCAAACCAAAAAACAAATCCACCAATGATAACAAGCACCAAAAATTATACTAAAAAAAACCCCCCAAAAATCAGACAGACAGAACCCTAGGACAAATGGTAAAAGCAAAGCTATACAGACAAAATGACACACAGAAGCATAGACATACACACTCACAAAAAGAGTAAAAGGGGGAAAAAATATATATATCATTGCTCCCAAAGTCCACCTCCTCAATTTGGGATGATTTGTTGTCTATTCAGGTATTCCACAGTTGCAGGGTACATCAAGTTGATTGTGGAGATTTAATCTGCTGCTCCTGAGGCTGCTGGGAGAGATTTCCCTTTCTCTTCTTTGTTTGCACAGCCCCTGGGGTTTAGCTTTGGATTTGGACCCGCCTCTGCCTGAGGGCATCTGTTCTTCGCTCATACAGGACGGGGTTAAAGAAGCAGCTGATTAGGGGGCTCTGGCTCACTCAGACCCGGGGCGGGAGTGGGGTGGGGGAGGGAGGGGCACAGATGCAGGGCGAACCTGCGGCGGCAGAGGCCGGCGTGACGTTGCACCAGCCTGAGGTGTGCTGTGTGTTCTCGAGGGAAGTTATCCCTGGATCATGGGACCCTGGCAGTGGCGGGCTGCATAGGCTCCCAGGAGGGACGGTGTGGATAGTGACCTGTGCTTGCACACAGGCTTCTTTGTGGCTGCAGCAGCCTTAGCGTCTCACGCCCATCTCTGGGGTCCACGCTGATCGCCGTGGCTCGCGCCCGTCTCTGGAGCTCCTTTAAGCGGCGCTCTTAATCCCCTCTCCTCGCGCACCAGGAAACAAAGAGGCAAGAAAAAGTCTCTTGTCTCTTCGGCACCTCCAGACTTTTTCCTGGACTCCCTCCTGGCTAGCTGTGGCGCACTAGCCCCCTTCAGGCTGTGTTCACGCCACCAACCCCAGTCCTCTCCCTGCGATCCGACCGAAGCCCGAGCCTCAGCTCCCAGCCCCCACCTATCCCAGCGGGTGAGCAGACAAGCCTCTCGGGCTGGTGAGCGCTGCTCGGCACTGAGCCTCCGTGCGGGAATCTCTCCGCTTTGCCCTCCGCACCCCTGTTGCTGCGCTCTCCTCCGTGGCTCCGAAGCTCCTCCCTCCGCCCCCCACAGTCTCCGCCCGTGAAGGGGCTTTCTAGTGTGTGGAAACCTTTCCTCCTTCACAGCTCCCTCCCACTGGTGCGGGTCCCATCCCTATTCTTTTGTCTCCGTTTTTCTTTTTTCTTTTGCCCTACCCAGGTACGTGGGGAGTTTCTTGCCTTTTGGGGAGGTCTGAGGTCTTCTGCCAGCGTTCAGTAGGTGTTCTGTAGGGGTTGTTCCACATGTAGATGTATTTCTGATGTTTTTGTGGGGAGGAAGGTGATCTCCACGTCTTACTCTTCTGCCATCTTGAAGCTCCTCTCTAATCTTTTATTATGTAGAAAAATTTAACTTTAGGATCAATGCACCTTGAAACAGGACGTTTTATGTAACATACTTTCCAAAAGATAGGTATTTATCAATTAATGAATCCCGAAACCAAGGTGGGTAAGACCATTGTTTTTTCTCTGAACTATAATAGATCAGAAAATAAGGAGGTTTTGTTTTGCAAGACCTTTGCTACAATTGTGTGTGTGTGTGTGGACTAGGTTGCAATAATATGTATTTCTTATTTTAGGTATGTAACAAAATATTTTTTCCATCATATTCTTCTTAGTCAACAAAACAAAATACAATACAATAACAAACAAAAACAATAACAACAAAAAACAAAACAACTTCTTAATCTTCTTTACACTGAGCTACACTATTTACTGACAACCTCTACCCCCCTTATCATTGAAACCTCCAGAGATGTTATAGCAGAAACTGACCCTGTGATTCAGGCAAATCCATTGGTATAAGAATTTCAATGGGTCTGCATGTAATAACTGCCCAGTTTATCTCTTAGCTCTACCTGTGTCTTCAATAGGAATCAGATAGTATTTTTCAGAGTTACTTTCTGACAATGAAATCTGGGAGGATTTCCATCTCCCAAGAGTTGAGCAATATTGGGTTACTTCTTAAACTTTTCCCATCAGCCTTGTGGTCTAGTTCTAAGCGAACAGTGCCTGAGCGATCATGATGATCTTGCTTTCATCATACTTCACCACATTTAATGCAGATTCCAGGGCCCAGCCTGGCTCTGAGGAGGCTTTGGAATCGGGTTGGAAATTGACCCTCCTGCCTGGGGGCCTCAGTGGTCAGGAAGCCCACCTCAGGTCTCCAAGGCAGGCCTACAACAGCTTACTGCACTGGTGCTTCACATGATTTTCTTATTCTTTCAGAGTAAACACCTTCTGTTTTTCTCCCTCTTCTTTCTGATTTGGTTTCACTCATCCGTAAGAGCAGTACAGGCTCTGGGGAATCCTAAGCTTTTTCAGTCCCTTGTGCCAATGTGCTGATACATTGTTGATTCTGCCTTGTTCCAGTCATTTCCAGTTCTTTAAACTACAATCTACATAATCTTCAAATCTTGCTACCAGAATCTTTTGATTCTGCATAAACATTCAGGGCAAATCTCTCTCTAAAGTTTACATATGCTTATAAATATAAGAATCTGCACATCTCTCCATCTTTTCTTAAGCTCTTTTGAATGAAATGCAATGTTCTTCTATAGACCTAGAGCTTTGGGGTATTAAGTTCTCATATAATTACAGCACTGAAATCCTCTAAACTCCTAGGTCATCTCTGTTACTTGTCTACCTGTGAGGCTTGATATACAATATAATACCCAGAAGTATGTTCTAATCATGACTCGGAAGGCAACATCCCATGCCTGTGTGTATTTTCACATTTCAGTGTTTTAGGTGTGTAGCATACTAACTATAAATATGTTACATACCTAAAATAAATTTTTGCCTGAGCCCCAGCGTTTCTAGTTAGTCTATACCAGATAATAACATCCCCAGAGATTTCAGTGTTAAAGATCACTAAATTATTCTACAAAATGAAAGATAAGAGACACCAAAGGGGAAGATTTTTAAATGGCAAAGAGGCTAGTGGATCAGTGTTTTTAAAACTTACTTCATAATATACCCCACAGCTTCTCTTTCCGAGGGATCACTTTTGAGCAGGTGAAGCATAACAAGGCTGTGAACCAGCGCAAACATGCCTGCCTCAGATCTACTAGTGTGTTAGCACCTGCACCTGTTGACTCAGGAGAGACAATGGTGTGCAATTATTTGTAACCCTGCCTTCAGTGACATCATGTTAGTGACAATATCAATGTTGAACTTGGCCATGGTGGTAGTATTTACACTGCAGAAATCGGCAAACGTATGTTACAAGTGAGTGCTTTTTTTTTTTTTTTAATATACTTTGTTAGCACATTTGCCGGCATACATCAGCTTATACCTGATCTTTCTTTGATTTTCTTTTCCAGGAAATAATATAACTTATTAAGACACATCACATATGGAAAGGTTGGGTTAAACTGCAATTTTCAGTCTAGGATTTCACATGGATTCCCTTGGATTATTTTATTAGAGTAAGATTTTATAGCATTGTGTTCATCTGCTTTTTCAATGGAAACGGCCAGTCCTGAATACTTCCTTAACTCTCTAACCTGTGAAAAACTGAAAGCATGATTGATGGGTGTTTTCCACTCTCTTAATTTACATTTGATGTGGTCTGTCATCACACCTCTTGTCAGTTCAATATACACTGACTTGCCCCTCACAGTCATTACAGGGATGCAATGTTGCCTCAATTCTAAGTTGATAATTCAAATTGAGTTGTGGCTGTACTTTCATTTTAGGGTAAATATTCTAGACAGAAACCCTCAAGGGTTAATCTGAATGTAATTGGACTTGGAAACTTCTGCTCTTGCCCTGGGCTGCACTGAGACCAACTTGCACATCCAAGGAAACAAACAAAGGAGAACTTTAACATAAATTAAAACATTACACACATATACCTACTAAACCCTGAAAGCACAGATAACCAGTGTAGACCTTTATCAAAATGTTTGAGGGCTTCCCTGGTGGCGCAGTGGTTGAGCATCTGCCTGCCAATGCAGGGGACACGGGTTCGAGCCCTGGTCTGGGAAGATCCCACATGCTGTGCAGCAGCTGGGCCCGTGAGCCACAATTGCTGAGGCTGCGCGTCTGGAGCCTGTGCTCCGCAACAAGAGAGGCCGCGATAGTGAGAGGCCCGCGCACCGCGATGAAGAGGGGCCCCCGCTTGCCACAACTAGAGAAAGCCCTCGCACAGAAACGAAGACCCAACACAGCCAAAAATAAATTAATTAATTAATTAATTTAAGAAAAAAAAGGTTTGAGATTAGATCAGTGGTTCTCAAGGGAGGGTGATTTTGCCCCCCAGGAGACATTTAGCAATGTCTAGAGACACTTTGGTTGTCACGATTAGGGGAAGAGTGCTACTATCTCTAGGGGTGAGCCCCTGCTGCTCAAGTTAGTAGAATGCATAGGAATGTCCCCACAATGAGGAGCCATCCCGTCCCAAATGTCAATATGCTCAGGCCAAGAAACCCTAGGTTGGAGGGATATGGACCTTATAAAATCTATCACTTTATAAAACTTCCTTAAAAATCCATTTTGGAAATTCCCTGGCGGTCCAGTGGTTAGGACTCGGTGCTTTCACTGCCAGAGTCTGGGTTCGATCCCTGGTCGGGGAACTAAGATCCTGCAAGCCATACGGCGTGGCCGGAAAAAAAAAAAAAATCCATTTTAATTACCTCTGCTCTCTGTCCTTGGCAGCTGTCACATCTATTTCCACAACTCCAGTCTTCTGGCTGACCCACCCTTCCTCTCATAAAATTCACACTTCCATTTCTTTGGAACAATTTAGCAATGGTTTATTTCTCTTCTTGCCTCCTGTCTCCCCTTCATTTTCCAAAATTATCGTTACTTGTCACTCTACTCAGGAGGGCAAATGAGTTTCCCTAAGATCTATTCTCCTTAGAGAGGAAAAGAATCAGGAAGAGTTGTGAATAATAAAGGTCGTTTTCCTCTCTCATACACGGGAGAGCTAAGTTAACCTTAGAACGCATGAGTAATATCTCTCTTAACTTTAAATTCACTTTTTCTATTTAAGTTTGACATGCTTTCTACTTTGTTCTTTATTTGGGTAATTAAAAGGTAGTAACTCAGCAGGTGGATTTTTCCCAGCTGTCAGAATTCCTGCTAAAATATGGTTTAGAACACCTTGAATCAAAAACGGCCTGACAAAGTGGTCTTTTAAAGAACAGCACAATGAATGTGCGTCTTTGGAAAGTTTATTTTCCATCCATTACTATACTTTGAAGTAGAATTACTGATTGTTATTTAACAATATTTCATTACAGTTAATTGGCTTCCAACATTTGAAAATGATTTTCTCCCACTGCTCCAGAAGTTACTACTAGTAGCCCCTAAATCACAACCTTGATGGGAGAGCTTCATGTTCTTTCCTGATAACATTGTTTTTGCAATTCCAAATTTAACAAGGTGATTATATCCTTGAATTTTTGTACTTTGTGAATTTTTTTAGGAGGAGTGACAGGGTCATGCTAAATGAATCCTATTTTTTAATTGGAATCTTAAATCTTCCTCCCTCCTAAAAGATATTCCCAAATTTTACCATTCAGATGGTCTCTGGGAAAATCCATGCAGAGTTTTACAAGGGCTTTTATACATGACCCCATGAGTGGATATAAAAGCACTTCAGAGATAAATTAGCTTCCTCCTAGACGACTTCATCTGCAACTCATGGAAATCAAATGCAGAGTTACGTACTCCAAAATCACTGGAAACTCTGGCGTCTTCTAAGGAAAAATTAAGTAAGCAGACACTGGAAAACGGAGCAGTTACTATCTTTTGTTAACAGCACAATCAGATTAAGCTATGGTTCTGCTACTGTGTAATCTACAGACAGATCACTTTACTTTTTGGAACTTCTGTAAAGTTGGAACATAGTGTTTGCCATTACTCTCTCCCAGTGCTGCGTGGATCATTTGGGGAGCTCATTATTCTCTTAATAAATATTTATTTAAAACCAAGCATGTAATAGGCCCTACAGTAGATAAAACAGATGTGGTGATGAGCAAAGATGTCAAGGTCTTTGCTCTTTTGTAGCTTTTACTATCTAGCACTCTGCCGTTGAAAGAGCAGTGCATACTATAACATTGGCATGCTCCAGAAGCTTGTTAAAAATCCAGAACCTCAGGCCCTCCTCAAGCCTACTGAATCAGAATCTATATTTCAACAAGATCCCTAGGTGATTCATAGGTACGTTAAAGTTTGATGAACATTGATCTAGCAGATATTACAAAAACTAATTCTAAAGTTAGGAAAGTGCTATGCAAATATTTTTAAAAGGACAGTTACTCCTAAAACGAAATACAAGCTGTATTAAAATTTCAAAGAAATATATGCACATGTGCTTACTTGTCAGATACTTTCTGTTAAAATTATAGATGAAAGATAAATTGTAATTATTATTTATATTATTATTAGACCTTTTAACACCAAAGCAGTTCAAGAAAAATGTCAGAAAAAATAAATGAGATTTCCGGAGGAAACTATCCATTGAAGTTCACATATAAGAAAATAAGAAGGATGGAACTTCTGGTTCAAATCAGTTGAGCCATGGAATCATCCTTAGGTTATTCTTGGAAAACAGTATTTCATAGTACTTGCTCTTTGTGGAATCACAAGGAAAAAACATAATAGAAAAAATGTCTTTTTTTTGGGAAAGAAAGTACATTTAAGGCAGAGAGTAAGAAACAGAGAGATGAGTAAGGAAATAACAGAGTTGGCTTGAGACAAGAAATGAGTCTGAAAGGGAAAGAATCAGTTAGAAAGTAATTAGTGTGTCTCCAGACATTAAAAAGAAGAGTAGAATATATTTCAGGGCTTGATATCCCTGAACAATCAGAACAGCCACAAACTACTGTCAGTAATTTAGCAGAGACGTTATGTCAAGAACAAAATCCACACCCACAACCTCATACTCAACCAAATTGCATGCAATTGCTTATGACAAGTCCTTGCTGGAATCCTCTTATCATAGCAAACATCCTCAGTGTTCTAAACAGTGTCATGAAGGAAGAAAAAAGAAAAAAGTCCGAGACTGGGGCACAGATTTTCTGTGGAAACAAGAAAAAAAATTGAGTGGCTCTACAAGAAACTGTTGTCCATGTGCAAAGATGGTTGTAAATTTTATAGATACTATGCATACAAAATACACGCATTCAAGCATTGTTTCCTAAAAGGTATATAAATAAGTAGACAAAGGTGACTTTTTTTTATTACAGAGCAGTCAATTTCAGTTTAAGGATGGAGAAGATTCCAGAACTAACCCTCCTATTACTGATTTTAAGCTTGCTAGAACACAGTACTGGAACACAGCCAAAGGATTGTGCCAACAGTGTAGGTTTAAACACTTGCCAAATTCTGCTACTCAGGCAGTACACTATTCATTGATGGAGTGCTTAATAACAGAAGAGAATTCAATCCAGTTCACCTGTCCTTGGGAGGTATTTACAGTGTGATACCAATAGAGCTTCAGTCCATTTATTCACCAAATATTAATTAGGCCACTAATATATTACCAGTCACAGTGATTTGAGGAAGTTTATAATCAAATTGAAGATATGAAAATGACAGTAGCAACTGAATGAATGTGAATCATCCATGCAGAAACTAACCCCAGACTTATTTTAGTTCTATAACTGGCCTCTGTAATATCTCCATCAATAATGTTATTGCCTAGACGTCACCAGTGGAGAGACCAGTTAATTGTAAGTCTATTGCATGGCTGGAGTATTGTATATACAACACTGATATGGAGTGTGGAGGTGAGAACAATCTCAAATAGGGAAGGCAACAAGTGATTTAATAATATGGACCGTCAAACATTTGGGGGTCAACTGTAACAATAGTCATTACCGTTAATTCATAGAACGATGCAAACTCCAAACTCTCTGACCCCAGAAAAAAGTGATAAGCTTAAAAAAAAAAAAAAAAGCATTGCACACTATATTCCCTTTAACATACAGCTTGCCACACTTATTGTAGGGTAACTTCCTATTTTATTATTCATCTTCTCAATCGTAAGCTCCCTGAAAGCAGGGATTGTATTTATATTGGTTGCCATTCTATTTGTAGCAAGTAGCATAATGCTTGACATTTATTCATTCTAAACCTTTAGTAAGCATATGTTATGTGACATCATTGTCCTAGCTGTTACCAGAAAACTGGGCTCGGTTCTCGATGAGTGTCAAACCAGTAGGCACAACCAAACCAAAGATAGGGAGAAGGAAGGATTTATTATTACTTGCAGCAAGTAAGGAGAACACTTCCCAAAGCAGTGTCTCCCCAAACAGCGAAATTGGGGAAGTTTTAAGCTAAGGCTACGTGCATATTCATGAAGGGGCCTGAGCAGAGGAAAATTCAGCATAGAATTGAGGCAAAGGTTGACAGTGTCCAAGCTTTAGTTGACTGAAGTCAGGGGGGGTCAGAAAATAGACTTTATTTTTTAGAGCAGGTTTAAGTTCACAGAAAAATTGGGCAGAGAGTACCGAGTTGCCATGTACCCACTGCCCCAACATATGCACAACATCCCTCACTATCAACATCTTGAACCAGAGTGGTACATTTGTTACAATCCATGAACAATCTATATTGTTCATACTCACCCAAAGTTCATAGTTTACATTAGGGTTTACTCTTGGTGGCATTCATTCTATGTGTTTTGGCAAATGTATAATGACAGGTATCCAGCCTAATATCATACAGAAAAAAGTAGTCTCACTACCTTAAAAATCTTCTGTGCTCTGACTATTCATTCCTCCCTCTCTCACAACCCCTAGAACCACTTGTTTGTTTGTTTTTTACTGTATCCATAGTTTTGCCTTTTTCAGATGTCATATGGTTGAAATCGTACAGCATATAGCCTTTCCAGATTGGCTTCTTTCACTTAGTAATTGGCATGTGAGACTTCTCCATGTCTTTTCATGGTTTGATAGCTCATTTCTTTTTAGTGCTGAATAATATTCTATTGTCCAGATGTACTGGGGTCTTTTTATCCATTCACCTACTGAAGGACATCTTGGTTACTTCCAAGTTTTGGCAATTATGAATAAAGCTGCTATAAATATCAGTGCAAGTTTTTGTGTGGACATAGTTTTCAACTCTTTTGGCTAAATACCAAAGAGACTAATTGCTGGATTGTATGGTAAGATGTTTAGCTTTTGTAAGAAAGTGCCAAACCCTCTTCTAAAGTGGCTGTATCATTTTACATTCCAGTTCCTGTTGATCCACATCCTCATCAGTTGTTAGTGTTTTGGATTTTGGCCATTCTAATACATATATAATGGTATCGAATTGCTTTAATTTTAACTTCCCTGATGACATATGACGTGGAGCATCTTTTCAAAGGCTTATTTGCCTCTATATATCTTCTTTGGTGAGGTGTCTGCTAGTCTTTGGCCCATTTTTTAGACAGGATGTTTGTTTTCTTATTCTTGAGTTTAGGGATCCTTTATATATTTTGCATAACAGTCCTTTATCGGATATATCTTTTGCAAATTTTTTTTTCCAGTCTATGGCTCATCTGCTCATTACGTTGACAGTGTCTTTTGGAGAGAAGTTTTTAATTGTAATGAAGTCCAGCTTATCAATTATTTCTTCCATTGATCACAACTTTGGTGTTGTATCTAAAAGTCATTGTCATACTCAAGGTCATCTAGATTTTCTCCTACATTATCTTCTAGGGGGTCTTATAGTTTTGTGTTTTACATTAGGTCAGTGGCCCATTTTCAGTTAATTTTTGAGAAGGGTATAAGGTCTGTGTCTGAATTCACTTTTTTGCAATATGGATGTCCAGTTGTTCTAGCACTATTTGTTGAAGATACTATCTTTGCTCCGTTATATTGCCTTTGCTTCTTTGTCAGAGATCAGTTAACTATATGTGGATCTATTTCTGAGATTTCTATTCTGTTGCATTGATCTATTTGTCTGTTCTTTCACAAATACCACACTGTCTTGATTACTGTAGATTTATTGTAAGTCTTGAAGTCTGGTAGTGTCAGTGCTCGAGTTTATTCTCCATTCATATTGTGTTGGCTACTTAGGTCTTTTACTCTCCATATAAACTTTAAAATCAGTTTGTCAATATCCACAAAATAACTTACTGAGATTTTGGTT
Source organism: Eschrichtius robustus (assembly GCF_028021215.1). Lineage (NCBI taxonomy): Eukaryota > Metazoa > Chordata > Mammalia > Artiodactyla > Eschrichtiidae > Eschrichtius > Eschrichtius robustus. The sequence continues at coordinate 70,146,615 of NC_090836.1, forward strand.
GGGATTACATTGAATTTATAGATCAAGTTGGGAAGAACTGACATCTTAACAGTACTGAGTTTGCTATACATGAGCATGGAATATCTCTCCATTTATTTAATTCTTTGAGTTTTGTTTTGTTTTGTTTTGTTTTTAGCAGAGCTTGATTGTTTTTCACATATAGATCTTATCCATATTTTGTTAGATCCAACAGTATTTTTAAAAATTTAGTCATTCAATTATTTCTAAAAATTTAAAAACTATCTACCTTTCCAGCTAGACCGTTAACTGCATGAGATCAAACCAATGACTGCATTGTTTAATACTATATCTCTAGTGACACATAATAGACACCTAAGATAAGAAGTATTTATTAAATAAATGAAATAATGAATACCATATGTGCTGAAATATGTACTAAATACTAGAGTTTTCTCCCCAACATCCCTACCCCAAATGAATAGGCTAGCCACATGGTATTAAATTACCCCTTGTCAGTGACTTGTTCCAAAAAGAATATGGCCATTCTGTCTCATGAAATGTTAGAAGTTCTGGAGGATTCTAGGGAAAATATTTCTTACTCTTAAAAGAGGCTTCTTTGTAGGCATGTTGCTGGATCTGGATCCAGCACCTGGAAATTATGCAGCCACCTTACTATGAGCCCTAACATGAAGACAACATGAAGGATGGAACTACAGAAAGGTTGAGAAAAAGATAAATCCCAAACTGAGCCTTGAAAAATGTAATTGTGCTGTTGAGTCAACCAGTCTGGAGTCTGCTTCTCCTCTGGGTGCCATGTTATGTGAGATAGTCAATATTCTAGCTGTTTAAGCTAATTTTAGTCTCTAGATTATCAGAAAAAGTTGGACATTTAAAAGTTGTTCTAGTTTGAAATGTACCTATTTGAGGTCTACTTAAGCTAAAAGCAAATATCCCCAATTGGATAGAAGCATAAAGATTCTGACACTTCCTTGTTGACACTATTTGATATATTCACCTTCTTCTCACATCCACTTCCAAGAATACACTATGTGCTTTAGTTCTGCCCTAGGTCATCTTTGTATGTATCTCACTGGATTCTACTAGGTAATTAAGTAGGTATTTTTGTTTATCCAAGTGTAATGTCTATATATATATATATATATATATTTTTTTTTTTTTTTTAAATCCAGGATATGATACTCATCACCACTTTAAATTATTGAGGCATAAAAATAATGACCTCAAATTCAACCTTCATAAAAAACATCTTTATAGGGTAAACATCTCCCCACATAGCCTTGTCTTTTTTACTTTTAATTACCAAATCCTCTGCACACACACACACACACACACACACACACACACACACCCCACCATAATCTCTCTCTTTCATAAAAACTCTTTTAAACTCCAACAATTATCTTTGTGCTGCCTGTATAACTTTAAAATGAAGGGTATTTGAACTGGTAAGTGGATTAAAAGGTTAATTGCCTAATCTTAGTTTCATTCCTGAAAAGACTATTTTGACCTATACAAGTTTCCTGTCTGGAAGCTAGGAATCTTTTGAAACATACTTAAATGAATCAGTCTTATCTCAAAGGTTAACTACTTTTACGTAATTATTCTAGTTTCTTGGCAACTGGTATTTTTCTTGTTATGCTATTATGTTTGGAAAACTAAGATCTCTAACCTTTGTTTCTATTAAATATTTTGAGAAAATATTTTGGAAAATGTCATAAATATTTGAATAAACCTTGTATATTTCCTTCTTTTCAAGATGCTTGCACTCTGAAAATAAATTATCTGAAAAATTAGAGCCATTTCAGAAATTATTCTATTTCTATTTTTATTAAATATTTAGGATGACAAATTGGCCCTTCAAAGGTGTTAGAAAAATATTTCATTTGGAATAGCTTGCATAAGCCATGAAATGTCCCAGTATAGTTCTCAAAAATGCTGGTGAAAAATCGCAGTTATTCTCAGCATACCGTTAACATTTAAGCATCTCACATTCAGTAGTGGGAATTTGAAATGTTTCATGTCTTAAATTTCCCCAATGTGTTATTAGCTTGAATGTTCACACTTTGCTTACATGATAAACATAAAGCTAGTATTGATTTTATTGGGCTCAGTTCCTTGAGTTTCATCTTAAATGATCATACTTTCATTTTTACACATTTGATATCTTTGATTTGGATTCAAGGATATTTAAAATATACTGTTTCTTAGTGATATTAAAGTACCATGCTGAAGAAGTGACATTTAAGATTTTGGCTATTGATTCCACTCCTGTATAATTTTTAGGAACTTATAAAAGTAGAGAAAAACCTGAGGCAGGGCTGTCAGAGTTAATATCCTCATTAAATTATTTTTTTCTTTTACCAGTTCAAAAGACAAGGTCCTTATTAGTTAATGCATTTTTTTTTTCCACACACACACACTGTATTTTATTTTTACAAGAGATAAATAGACTGACACCAAACATTGTACATGGATGACCACAACAAAAGCAACAATGATTGCAATTACCAAACATGAAACACACTCATACTATGTCATAATATTGACATTCAGTCCAGTAATCCTCCACTGTAACAGCTCCTTTACTTTGCAGTGAAAATTGATTTGTATATTCTTTGCCTCTGAGTCCTTCTGGGATTTTTTTTTTTTTTTAAATTCAGCTTAGAACTGCTTTTGCTGCATCCCATAGGTTTTGTGTCGTCGTGTTTTCATTGTCATTTGTCTCCAGGTATTTTTTGATTTCCTCTTTGATTTCTTCAGTGATCTCTTGGTTATTTAGTAACGTATTGTTTAGCCTCCATGTGTTTGTGCTTTTCACGTTTTTTTCCCTGTAATTCATTTCTGATCTCATAGTGTTGTGGTCAGAAAAGATGCTTGATATGATTTCAATTTTCTTAAATTTACTGAAGCTTGGTTTGTGACCCAAGATGTGATCTATCCTGGAGAATGTTCTGTGCGCACTTGAGAAGAAAGTGTAATCTGCTGTTTTTGGATGGAATGTCCTATAAATATCAATTAAATCTCTCTGGTCTATTGTGTCATTTAAAGCTTCTGTTTCCTTATTTATTTTCATTTTGGATAATCTGTCCATTGGTGTAAGTGAGGTGTTGAAGTCCCCCACTATTATTGTGTTACTGTCGATTTCCTCTTTTATAGCTGTTAGCAGTTGCCTTATGTATTGAGGTGCTCCTATGTTGGGTGCATATATATTTATAATTGTTATATCTTCTTCTTGGATTGATCCCTGGATCATTATGTAGTGTCCTTCCTTGTCTCTTGTAACATTCTTTATTTTAAAGTCTATTTTATCTGATATGAGTATAGCTACTCCAGCTTTCTTTTGACTTCCATTTGCATGGAATATCTTTTTCCATCCCCTCACTTTCAGTCTGTATGTGTCCCTAGGTCTAAAGTGGGTCTCTTGTAGACAGCATATATATGGGTCTTGTTTTTGTATCCATTCAACCAGTCTATGTCTTTTGGTTGGGGCATTTAATCCATTTACGTTTAAGGTAATTATCGATATGTATGTTCCTATGACCATTTTCTTAATTGTTTTGGGTTTGTTTTTGTAGGTCCTTTTCTTCTCTTGTGTTTCTCACTTAGAGAAGTTCCTTTAGCATTTGTTGTAGAGCTGGTTTGGTGGTGCTGAATTCTCTTAGCTTTTGCTTGTCTGTAAAGCTTTTGACTTCTCCATCAAATCTAAATGAGATCCTTGCCAGGTAGAGTAATCTTGGTTGTAGGTTCTTCCCTTTCATCACTTTAAGTATATCATGCCACTCCCTTCTGGCTTGCAGAGTTTCTGCTGAGAAATCAGCTGTTAACCTTATGGGAGTTCCCTTGTATGTTATTTGTCGTTTTTCCCTTGCTGCTTTCAATAATTTTTCTTTGTCTTTAATTTTTGCCACTTTGATTACTACGTGTCTCGGCGTGTTTCTCCTTGGGTTTATTCTGTATGGGACTCTCTGCGCTTCCTGGACTTGGGTGGCTATTTCCTTTCCCATGTTAGGGAAGTTTTCTACTATAATCTCTTCAAATATTTTCTCTGGTCCTTTCTCTCTCTCTTCTCCTTCTGGGACCCCTATAATGCGAATGTTGTTGCGTTTAATGTTGTCCCAGAGGTCTCTTAGGCTGTCTTCATTTCTTTTCATTCTTTTTTCTTTAGTCTGTTCCGCAGCAGTGAATTCCACCATTCTGTCTTCCAGGTCACTTATCCGTTCTTCTGCCTCAGTTATTCTGCTATTGATTCCTTCTAGTGCAGTTTTCATTTCAGTTATTGTATTGGTCATCTCTGTTTGTTTGTTCTTTAATTCTTCCAGGTCTTTGTTAATCATTTCTTGCATCTTCTCAATCTTTGCCTCCATTCTTTTTCTGAGGTCCTGGATCATCTTCACTATCATTATTCTGAATTCTTTTTCTGGAAGGTTGCCTATCTCCACTTCATTTAGTTCTTTTTCTGGGGTTTTTTCTGTTCCTTCATCTGGTACATAGCCCTCTGCCTTTTCATCTTGTCTGTCTTTCTGTAACTGTCTTAGTTAATGCATTTTAACTCTTCTTTTCTTTCTAAAATAATCTTCATTTAGAAAGAGACCTAAGTCAATGTTTAGACATTTCCATGAAGGAAAAGTAATGGAAAAAGCACTAAATGGGATTGTCAGCAAGGGAAGAAGAAAGCCACAGTGATACAGCCTGAAGGCATAAAGGCAGGGAAAAGTGAAATAATAAGAGAGAAAAGAGAAACATACAAAATCAGAGAATACCTAGATAGCACAAAGAAAAATGCCTGTGTTTTTGATGTAGGAAGTTTGCTAAGCAGAGGAGCAAATGGGGTTGACTGAGTTAGGCTGGGAATAGTCATTACCTCATGAGAACATTTATGTGGCTTGTCTCTAAAGGCCAATAAACTAACACATGACCTGGCTGCCATGGAGCATAATGGGTCAATACATCACAACAAGTCTAAGTAGAGAATTGTTTCATTTCCAGTATCTTTGGTCTTCTAAAAAAATATGAAATATATAAAAATACAAAAGAGTATATTAAGAGTGCACAGCAATGTTTCTCAAACCTAGTTATGTATTAGAATCACTTGGAAAGCATTTGAACCCAAATACCTCAGGATAAATCAGTCGGTGCTAGGGCATCTGTTTTTGGGTTTTGTTCTTGGTTTTTTAACCTCTTTAGAAGAGTCCAAAGTGCAGCCTGGATTGAGAGCCACTAGCAAAAAGAATGACAATAAGATTAATACTCATATATGCATCGTAAGCTTAAGAAATATAACATCACCAATTCCTTTGAAGGCCTCTGTGTTTCTCTAACAGAATTACCACCACTGCTCACCCCACATGTACAAAAGCGTACATATCCTACACTTTGTATTAATCATGTCTTGCTTTTCTCTCATGTATCTCCAAATATTTTAACTTTTAGGTTTCTGGCCTTAGAAGTTTTTATAAATGGAGTTATATAAATATACTCTTCTACATAAAGTATTTCAATGATTTAAATTTTCTAGTTGAATCTATTTGATGCATGTAGTTACCGTTCATTCATTTTCACTATTGAATAGTATTCTGTTGTATCAACATAAACCATTTTACTGTAATATCTTGTGGTATCTTAATATTGTCTGTAAACCTGGCCTATGCTTTTTCTTGTCAATTGAACATTAAGGAAATCTTATAAGGCTGTAAGTGTGGGTTAAGGCAGGAGGGGCAATGCAACAGGATTAGTTGCTGCAGACATCTGAGCCATCTGGTCATTCAACTTACTTGTGCCTTTGAAGACTTGCTTTAGCTTGACATCTTTTATACCATTTCCACTTGGTTTTGAGTTGCTGCTTTGCATGACTGAACTAACACTTGCTAAATCAGTTAAAAAAAACAGTCCATGACATGTTTCAAGGTCTCTGGATGCTCTCTGGTGGGATATTCAGTCTTTTCCAGGACCTAGTAGCAAGCAGAGTTGTTGTTTGCAGAAGAAGATATGGTTTTACTTCTATTGCTTGGGGGTTTGCAATGTGATTCTCCTATTTGGGTTGGCTAAAGGCTCTGTACAGAGCCCTCCTTGCCCTGGACAGTTTAAATATCATTGGACTTGCTGGGTCATAAAATCCAATTGATAAACACATTTCACTATGGTCAGACTTAATGTAGAGTTTTCTTTTGCTTTAAGCCCCATAACTCTCAGACTTATGGTTACTTGTTTAATGGATCAGAGAAGAACACTCAAATGTGACTTTTGCCTTCAAAATCCAAAAATGCCTAGTAAACATTATGACTCTTCTTCAGTGCTAAGTGGAGCTGGGTATAACAATTTTTCTTAAAGGGAATTTCCTAGCACTTTGTAGATCATTGAACCTCTAGAAAGTTGACTAAGATGCTGGGCCTCAGAAATGGTATAGAGTTTATTTCCTTCTGGTACTGATAATCTCCCAAGGTGCTAGCTATATCCTACTCAGCAGATCCAATTGGCATGATGGCCACAACATAGTGAACCAGGGTGGGATGAGAAAGTGAACAAGTTTGCTGTGGGTTGATTATGGTAGAGAATATGAAAATTGAAATAGCTTTGAGGCAATGCAGTGAAGATGCACTAGGCCTATGACTGGGATAGGCTATTTGGATGTCCTCCCCTCCACACTGCTGACCCCCAGCCCACACTGAATATTCCAGGAATTCTCTTCTTCCTGTAAGATTTCTCTAGCACCCTGTACCAAGAAAGCTTAACATCAAGCTCATTTTAAAGGAGAAAATCTTAAAGGAATCTGTTATTGGTTACAATGCATATATTGAAAGGGACATTCAGAGCTAAGAGCTAAGAGGCCATACATGGAAAACTGACACAGTAGGCATTAAACAGCAAAATAGACAAAAAAACTTGATGCCAGCCAACCTCTGTCACCCACCATTCTGCTACTAGCACAGTGAGCTCAGATGAAATAGCAATGGTGGCCAGGATGGGGTTTGCATGGGCTCCCATTCACCAAGGGTGCCACTGGTGAATGAATGTTTTACCTGCCAGCAAGAGACCATTGTTGTACCTCAGTCTGGCCCCATCCCTGGAGGAGACCAAAGAGTTAATTGGTAGGAAATTGAGTACACCAGATTCCTTACATCTTGGAAGTCAGTGATTTGTCTTGACAGTGATTTGTCTGGAACTGACATGTATTCCATACTCCTGTTTGTTTAACTTGCCTGCAGAGAGCCTTAGGCAGCACCCCTCTATGAGGGTTTATAGTTGTTTGATTCACTAAGAAGATATGTGATATAACGTGCCTCATACTAAGAAACCCTCTAAAGCAGAGGATTTGTAGCTGTGGGCACATGACTTGATATCCACTGGTCCGATCACCTACCAAACCACCCAGAAATTTTTGGCCTGCTATAGCAATGGAATGGATTTTAAGGGTACGACCTGAGTATTGCCTGGAAGATGGTATTCTACAAGGATAGGGCCCCATCCTCCAGAACACAGCATACACCCTAACTAGCAACCATGAAAAGGTGCTCTGTCCTGAGTAGTTAGAACGCAAGGAACTAGAACCAAGAACTGGAAACAGGAGTGGCCTCAATTACCATCACTCTCGATGATCTACTTGGGGATTTTATATTAACTGAACCCCCAATTCTAAGTTTATAGAGAGCCTGGTTCCCAGGGAAGGAATGCTTCCATCAGGGGACACAGATTCCTAAGAACTTTTATTCCGTGGTTGCCATCTAATCACTTTGTGTTCCTCAGCCCAAGAGACCAGCAGACAAGAAGTCGCTATATTGGCAAGGGTAATTGACTCTAATCCTTAGGCGAAGTTAGAGCTTCTGTTACACGATGAAGGTGGAAGAGACTATATTTACCACCCAAATGATCTAGGTGTGTGTCCTTTGTCATTTCTTTGCCCAGTGTTGATGGTGAATGGATGAGGGCAGCAGCCACGGCTAGAGAAAGGCTTAGTGAACAGATGCTCAGAATAAGTGTTTGTCACCCCACGCATAAAGCACCTAAACCAGTAGGTGGGGTAGCCAAGGGTGAATCTGGAATGGTCAGTAGAGTAGAGAGACAATGAAGGTCAATTATATCTCCAGGAACTGTTGCAATCGTGAGGGCTGTAATATGTCCACTAACTTTGTCCTTGCAAATTTACACAGGAATAGAGATAAACAAGAATCCTGGAGTTGTTTCCAGGGAGGTGAACTTATATGAAGCAGGTAGCTCCAAGTGTGGGCAATCGTGGAGGCTATGGGGAACCAGCTTGTGGTGAATCCAGATGCCTCGCTCATTCCCCCAACCACTAGGAATGTTGACTTCTGACAACTCACAGCTGAGGCCCCGCTTGGCGTGGCTGGCAGCCAAAGAGAGCAGCTTTGCCCAAGTTTATGGCTCCTTCGCAGAGGATACTGCATTCAGTGACAGGTGCAACATGGAGGTTAAAATGCCCAGCTTCCTTGCCTCAATTTGGGACATCTTTGAAGAGCCATCCCAGTTCCAAAACTTCTACGGGATTGACTAAGGCCTCTCTTGCAATTGAATTTCAGTTCAATTTCTCCCTCTGCTCAATCATGCTTTGCTTCCTAACAATGTTTTTCTGGAGAGCTCTCACTATTAAATGTCCTGAATGCAAATCTTTTCATCAAAGTCCTTTCTCTGGGGTACCTGAACAAAGACAATGTCCCACAGTCTTTTACATTTTTGTATGTGTGTGCTTTCTCATACCTCTTTTTTTCTGCTTTGGTTTTTTAAAAACTAATTTCTAGTTCACTAGCACCTAGTTCTAGTCACTGTTTTCAGCTGCGTTCAGTCGGCTGTTCAACTCATTAATTACTTAGCTTCAGATATTTTCTTTTTTTCATTTATGGAATGTTCATTTCATTCTCTTTTATAGATTTTAATTCTCTTTTAAATTCTCCACCCTTTGATCTGCTTTGCCTCTCTTTTTCTCTATTGTTTTTTTAACATTAACCACAGGTTTTTGAAAGGCCTTGTTTGCTAACTCCAGTATCTGGCTCATCTCTCCTCTCCTTTGCTCATGAGAGTTGGTCATAGTTTCTCATCTCCACACTTGTAGTAATTTCTTGTTGCATGTTGGACATTGTGCTCTAACTCTTGAAGTTCTACATTATGTTATCTTCCTTTCTTGGTAGAGTGAGGGTTGGAGCACCTGAATCCAATCACACGTTAATTAAAGTTGGGGCTGGGCTTCTGTTTTATGTAAACCCAGCCTGATTCTGCTTTACGCCTGCGCCTGCTTTACGCCTGCGCCTGCTTTACGCCTGCTCATCATGTTTGCTCTGCTCCCTCTCTGCCTGCACAGGGTTTTGATTCTAAGTCGGTAAGTCTCTGCCTCCTCCAGTTTGGAGGACTGCAGAAAATTCAACTATATGTCCTTCAGAGATCTCAACCCAGCTCTTCAGTCTTCCTGCTTACCTTGCTTCAAAATATGGCCAATTCCTTGAAGGTAAGACTAGTAGAATAATTGAGTTAGGTTATTTCCACAAGACTTCTGGAGATTTCACTTTGCCTTCAGGAAGCTTTTGGCCTAGTTCTCAGCCTGCTGTATAGCACCAAAACTTAGCAAATGTTCTGTGAGGAGGAGCAGTTGCGAGTTTGAAAACCCCCAGGTTTCCAATTTGTTCCACTACTCCTGCAGAATCACTAAAATTTTTGCTAGTTTCTCTTTTCTGTAGCAAAGGGCCTGACTGATCAAGCCAGAGCCTCCACAAGCACCCAGAGTTAGAAAACGCCTGCAGGAGAAAGAAAGAGAAAAATCCTTGCTCACAAAAAAGAGTTTTTCTTCTTTCTGGAATTTTAGTTTGTTGCTTCTAAAGTTCTCTGATGCTTTTAAAATATGATATTTATAACTTACCTGGTTTTGTGCAGTTTTGCAGCAAAAGTGCTTTCTTGTCCTGACCTATTTTAAAACAGAACGCTTGTCATTAGTTTTTAACTACATCAGTTATACATTGTTAATATTATGGTTTGGTAAAATCAAGCTTTCAATGATTTATTTGAATTGAATTTATTTATTACAACTTAGCTTTTCTTTTGGGTCAATTTCTTTCTTCTTGAAGTACTTTCTTTAGAAGTTCCTTTAAGGAGTGTTTGTTGATGGTAATATTCTTAGTAAATGTTTGCATAGAAATGTCTTTAATTCACCCCAATTCTTGAAATATGGTTAAATTGGGTATACACTGAATTTTCTCTCTTGAAGATTTAATCCAACTCTCTCTTGCCTTCCATTGTTGAGAAATATATTGTTGGTGTAAATGTAAGCTCTTTGTAAGTTGTTCTGTTTTTCTGATGGGCTTTTAAAATCTTCTTTTTACGTTTGGTGTTTTTCAGTTTCCTTGGATGGCTCTGACTATAGATTTGTTTATTTTATTGTGCTTAGGATGTATTTTGCTTCCTGAATCTAGAATAGGAGTCTTTTATCAATTCTGGAAAATTTTATTATGTCTGAATATTCCTTCTGCCCTTTCTCACTAGGTTTCCTAGAAGTCCAATGAAATGTTTATTATATTGCTTCACTACATGTTCTAAATCTTTTACTCTCATCTGTATTTTGCATCTTTTCCCCCAATTTCATTAGGAATAATTTCTTCTGACCTACCCACCAGCTTACTAGTTCTTTGTATAACTATGTCTATTCTGCTGTTAAATTGATTCAAAGAGATTTAAATCTTCAGAGTTTCTGTTTGATTCTATTTCCAATCACTAGGGTCAACTTTTATGAACATATTTTAGAACACATGACTATCTTATTTTCTTAACCCTTCTTTTATGTTTTATATATTTTTTTCTGTGCTACATTCTAAATATTATTTTTATATCTTTTCAATTCATTTATTCTCTTTTCAGAATTTAATTAGTGTCTAATCTGGAGTTTCTAAATTCAATTATTACATTTTTATTTCTAGAAATCACGTTTGGTTCTTTCCAAATCTGCATGGTAAATCTCGAAATTCTGTTACTGTTTAATTACAATTTTAATGTAACAATTAATATAGTATTTTATTAATAGAAACATTTTTATTATCCCTGTGATAATTCTAATAATTGTTGCTTTTGCATTTCTACTTCTGCAGTTTATTTTTTCTGCTCTCTTGTGCATGGTGGCTTGTCTCCTTCTATGTTTTATTATTTTTATTTGTAAAATAATCCTGGAACTGTATCTTTGAGAATATTTGATCCTAGATTTAAAGTTTGTTTGCAGAGAGAGAATTTGTATTTCATCTGCAACGTACCTGGGGGGCTCTAACAGTTTGAGGCCACTCTGAACTAATTTTTGTTTGGAGTCTTTTTATTTTTCCCCCAACACAGCTGTGAGTATTAATTTCAGCATCGTATTCCTATTGAGGGCAGGTATTCCAATTATTTCTCTCTGTGGAGCTAGTTTTTTTTTTTTTCCTGGTTCAGTTATTTTAATAATCAAAATTATTAGACTAAATGTAGTTGGAAGTAAACCCCCAAATTTCAATGGCTTAAGAGAATGAAGGTTTATTTTCCTCATGCCAAGTCTGATGTGGAGTGGGCTGTCCTCTCACATTTTTAAACTGTACTGTGTGGAATACATTACCTCTAGAGGGCCAGGTCTGGAAATAGAGAACATCATTTCCACCCGCATCCTACTGGCCAGAATGCTGTCACACAGTCCCCAAAAAACTGCAAGGGAGGGTGGGAAATGGGCCTTCCTCTGTGCCCAGGAAGAGAAAGGATTATGATCAACATATAATACTGTTTCTGTCACATCCAGCAAAGTTGAATGCTTTTCTGGTGTCCAGCATTATGTGGAGGTCTCCATTCTGACTTCCCAACTTTCAGGGGACCTAAACTTTTTTATTAATGCTCCCCTAAGTCAGGGTTATGGTTAATTAAAATCACATCCTTGGGAATGTCATTTCTAGTGCTTCAGGGCTTTATGGGTTTGTACTTTGTTGACAATTCTGGCTTCAGAGAATTTCCCTTGTTTTTCTGCCAGCTCATCAGTGAATATTTTTAAGGGTTTTTGGTTTGTTTGCTTCTTTAATTGGGGTAGAGTTGGTTTACAATGTTGTGTTAGTTTCTGCTGTACAACGAAGTGAATCAGCTATATGTATACGTATATCCCATCCCTCTGACACCTCCCTTCCCAACCCCCCATCCCACCCGTCTAGGTCACCACATGTGCACTCTTCTTAGGTATTGTGTACCAGAAGATTTCTTAGGACTTGTCTGACATACTGCTAAAAATGGAAGTCAACCTCAGTCTTTTTGAGAGGTTATTCTGGGCCCAACTGATAGCCATACACTGTGATTTCTCATATGGAAGAAGAAACTGGGTGATTTCTTCATTTTGAAAGTGTATGAAATGTTAGGGCTGCCAGGTAGCTGCTTCCTAGTCATACCGCCTCTCTCAATTTTATACTTTATGTGAGAATCCAAGTTATTGCCAGACCAAGTTATTTGAATTGTTTCCAAGGGGCTGCTGTTATCTAGCTTTCATTTAAATCAGTACTGTGTCATCTTTCTCATTATTTTTCTTTCAAGATGTCCTTCAGGGACATTTAGTCTGTGGGGAAGAAGAACTAATTTGATAACACAAGATACAGTTGACACTTGAACAACACGGGTTTCAACTGCATAGGTCCACCTATACACTGATTCTTTTTCCATAGTAAATATGACCCAAGTTGGTTGAATCTGAAGATAACGAGGAACCCTGGATACCAAGGGCTGACCATAATAAGTTATATGAGATTTTCGATTGTTCAGAGGGTCGGCATCCCTAACCCCCAGATTGTTCAAGGGTCAGCTGTAAATTCATAATTACCCACATTCCAATTACAACTAAGTAATATAAATGACATCTAATATTGAATTTATAGTTAGAGTACTAGCATTTCCTTTCTTAAAAAACTTTAAATAAAGCTCCCTTGTAGTAAAAACGCACTGAAAACTCAAGAATTAAGATAAGTGGTCCAATCCAAGATTATTTTATTGTGAGTTGTCAGTTATAGATCATGAACTAATTTAAATGTCATGTTTAATTACCTGTAAAGATTATTTTGTATTTTCTTCAAAAAAATGATTACTGTGGCATAGTTGATTTTATTTATGGTAAGTTGTTATTAATCAGGACTATATATTCTCATATAGTGTTAAACAAATTTCTATTGCAAAAAATGCTTTAAAATTACTTTTGAAAAATTTTGCAAACCTTAAGAGGCAACATTGGATGAGCTCGATTTAGGATTTTAGATCGAAATTAGCTTTAATTAATTCAGTGTCTTGATAAAGTCTCTTCTGTTTTTGTTATAATATTTCTAAAAGAATTTCAAATCGAAAAAATTGCTTTAGCCCCAATTGTCTTTTTTGTTTTTGTAAACTGACTTCAGGAAATCCACCATAAATGTTTGCTAAACAGTAGAATCAGTACTACGTAAGGCAAACTTAAAACTTTTTCAAACTCTTTTTCTCAAATTATATCTTTCAGCTTTTCAAATGATATTCCCTGTTAAAAATTGTTTTTCTATATTGCTCCCTTTAAATGTTTTACTTTTCTTTCAATTATCAAGAAACGTTGATTTTATGAACCTAATTGATTTGAACTTACCTTATTATATTCTCAAATTGTCAAATTCATGACATGTACTCTAATACCATTGTCAGTTTGGTTATAGAAGGTAACTGTTGCTTTTTAAATATTATTCTTGAAACTTTTTCTTGTCTTTAAATTTGATAGATAATATTCCCTTGTTTCACTCATTTCTTTCCATGACAGTGTAGTTTGTTGCATGAATAAGACACTGCAGCTTATAAACAGTACCTTTAAGTCCAATGAAAAGAGAACATGTATTAGTTAAACAAAATTCAGCTGAGTAAATTTGAAAATCTAATTGGCTTTATCCAGTGATTCATGAATCTGGCAGCAACCCACCTAGTAAACAGGTGCTGCAAGGAGTTTTGCAAATTGGAAGGCTTTTCTAGATATCAGGTGGGACAAGGAGGTTATTAGCAAAAAACAAAACAAAACCAAAAAAGAATTGTTTCAGGCTGGGTAACCTTTCCTTAGAGGGAAGGGCAGGGAGTCTTATCAAGCAGATTACCTCATTAGTGCTGACAAGGAAATTCCACACTGATTGGTTTAAAATTCCATTCCTGGGAGAGGCTGAAACTGCAGTTGGGTTAGATACTAAGTCTAGGTGAGGTTTAGCAGAAGTGACTCCAGGCTTGTTTCTTTTTAATGTAGTGTTTGCATTAAAAAAAGAAATCCTGTTCTGTAGCCCTTGTGCAGGTTTTCTCTCAAACATTGTTTTGACTTTATTCACGATTCCAGCAAGGTTTCCAACCTGCATCTTATAAGTATTGCAAAGGTGAAGGAATATCTGCTAATGAAAGCTAAACTGGCAATAGCTGGATATGGAGTATAAGCATCAATTGGGCAGCACAAACAGAAGAAAATAGAGTATTTGAGGAACGGATGACCACACTTGAATTGGAGAGTTCAGGAAAGATCCAAGGAGGCGACAGAACTTGAAATAGTCTATTACACTTATTCTTCTTTTTCCTTCTCTATGTTAAGCCCCAAGCTTCTAAACATTTTATGGGTGACTTTTTTCTTTTGTCGTGGGACTATTTTACCAGGCTAAGTTGAAAATGGAAACATTTATTCATATATCTAACACCTGGAAAAACACGTTCTTCAAGTAGGTAGATTTTTATACCTTAAGGGAAGTCTTGTCAGTAGATCCCATTGAGATTCTTTGACCAGAGAAATTTCTATGTACCCAACATTTTACAAACAATATTTGAGTGTTCTTGGAATTTATGCATTGATCCCAGGCTAAGAATATAATATTTCACTACCAAATGAATCAAATTTGAAAGTCTTAAGAAGGAAAAAGTAGACTACAATGATAGTGAATGATTCAGCCACTTGACTAGTTTCTACCACTTTTTCTGTGTATTTCTATAGCTTTGTGTCTTTTTATTATGCAGATTTGAAGTGTTGAAAACTGTACTCCATGTATTACATACCCTCGATGAAATAAAGTATTTAGGGAACCAGGTAGGTTAATGAGTTCATTGAAGAATAGTAAGACTGGTCTGAAGGGATTAGTTGTCTAAGGAGAGGAACAAGGAGGAGGAGGCTGGAGAAGTTTCCAGGGATCCAGAATAAACAACTTCTGATGAGAACTGTGTATATTAGTCTGTTTGGACTGCCACAATAAAATACCACAAATTGGTTGGTGTCAACTGAAAAAAAAAAAGCACAGTGTGCGAGTTGTGAGTTAAGTTTTATTTGGGGCAAAATGAGGACTGTAGCCCAGGAGACAGTATTTTAGGTAGCTCTGAGAAACTGCTCCAAAGATGTGGGGGGGGGGGGGGAAGGTCAATATATATGTGATTTTGGTGAAGGGGGAGTACATGCAATCAAGCACGTATTTTTTGCAGAAGTTTTCTGCTAGTCTCATGAAGGTTATTGCTAGTCACAAGGAGCAGATATCACCATGAAGGATTTTAGTGCTTTTCTAGATATGAGGAGATGCAAGAATTGGGCTCATAGAATCTTCTTCTGAAAATAGCTATCTAAAAGACCTGTTCTGCCAGTTTTTCCCAGAGCACAGAGTGCCTCATTCCTGATCACCATCCTGAACTCCTTTCAGGGGGTGTTGGTCAGTAGCTGCAGTGGCTCATAATTTGATCCTTGTAGAGGTAGACGGCAAGTGCCAATTTATAGGTGACAGTGGCTTCAAAAAAAGAAATGTATTTTCTCACTGTTCTGGAGGCTAGAAGACCAAGATCTAGGTTCGAGCTGATTCAGTTTCTGGTAAGGACTTTCTTCCTAGCTTACAGACAACCTCCTTTTTGCCATATCCCAAAATGGCCTTTCCTAGGTGCATGTGTAGAGAGAATGTTTCCTGGTGTCTCTTCTTATAAAGACATTAATCCTATCAGAGCAGGACCCTACACTTATGACCTCATTTAACCTTAATTGCTTCCTTAGAGGCCCTATTTCCAAAGACAGCCACACTGAGAGTTAGGACCTCAACATATAAATTTGGAGGGGAGGGAAACAATTCATTTCATAACCCTGTGTGTCTCATAGTAGGCCGTAAGCCAATAAGGAGTAGCCGAGGACGTTTCTCAAGTTCAGTTTCTGAGCCGTCTCTGTTCAACTCATCTGACCAAATGCAGATTCAGGGGTTTCTGAACTCACATATTTACTGAAATGAAATCTCTAGGATTGGGGCAAAAATATCAGTTTTAAATAAGACCAGGTAATTAATTTGTACATCAAATATTAAGATTCATAGCCTAAAATACTTAAAAAAGAGTTGATACTAGGAGAAATCAGTAGTTTCCATCAGAGAGGCTATTTTATTGAGCACTTGTTAGACTTCTACTGCGTATAAATGGAAGTGTTGATGAGGGCGACACTTTTTTCTTCCCTTTTAAGTTCTTCTGGCTGGTCTAAGAATCAAATTTACATGAGACAGATTAACAGGCGAAAAAAAATTTAATAATATGTATACATGGGAGAGACCCAGGAAAACTGAGTAACCCCTGAAAATGGCCAAAACCCTCACCTTAAATACCATCTTCAGTTAAAGACTAAAGAGGATGTTGGGGGTAGGGGTTTGGGACTTCAGAGGGGAGGAAGGCAGATCACACTGAGATGGAAAAGCAAATTTTGGGTAAATGTTTGTTGGGCCCTGCAGAGGCAATGGGACAGAGTGGACTTTGATCTTAGGCCAGGTTGAATTTCCCTACCATACCTGGATCATATTCTCTATAGAGAGCTCTCTGATAGCTCTTATCTGGAACAGGCCCTTTATCTAAATTCTTTGAGGTAGTTAAGAAGGATATAACAAGAAAAACTTTCTGAGTCATTGTTATTTATTTATTTATTGAAAATTTATTTTTATCTAATTTTTAAAAATTGAAGTATAGTTGACTTATGTTAGTTTCCGATGTACAACATAGTGATTTGATAATTTTATAGATTACACTCCAGAAAAATATAATATTACTGACTCTATTCTCTTTGATGTACATTACATCCTGTGAATTATTTATTTTATAACTAGTAATTTGTACCTCTTAATCCCTTTTACCCATCCCCCAACCCACTTCCCCTCGGCAACCAACTGTTCATTCTCTATACCTATGAGTCTGTTTCTGATTTTTTTTTTTTTTAATTTATTTATTTATTTTTGGCTGTGTTGGGTCTTCGTTTCTATGCGAGGGCTTTCTCTAGTTGCGGCAAGCGGGGGCCACTCGTCATCGCGGTGCACGGGCCTCTCACTATCGCGGCCTCTCTTGTTGCGGAGCACAGGCTCCAGACGCGCAGGCTCAGTAGTGGTGGCTCACGGGCCTAGTTGCTCCGCGGCATGTGGGATCTTCCCAGACCAGGGCTCGAACCCGTGTCCCCTGTATTGGCAGGCAGATTCTCAACCACTGCGCCACTAGGGAAGCCCTCTGTTTCTGTTTTATTTGTTCATTTGTTTTGTTTTTTAGATTCCACATATAAGTGAAAACATATAGTATTTGTCTTTCTCTGACTTATTTCACTTAGCATAATGCACTCTAGGTCCATCCATATTATTGCAAATTGCAAAATTTCATTTTTTTAATGTATGAGTAGTATTCCATATCGTGTGTGTGTGTGTGTGAGAGAGAGAGGTGTATACAGATTTTATATATTTAAATATTAATATATATATATAATTATTATCCATTCATCTGTCTGTGGACATATGGGTTGCTTTCATATCTTGGCTATTGTAAATAAGGCTGCTATGAATATTGGGGTGCATATATCTTTTTAAATTAGTGTTTTCATTTTCTCTGGATAAATACCCAGGAGTGGAATTGCTGGATCTTATGGTAGTTTTATTTCTAATTTTTTGAGAAATCTTTATACTGTTTTCCATAGTGGCTGTACCAATTTCCACCAACACACCAACAGTGCATGAGGGTTCCCTTTTCTCCACATCCTCACCAACACTTTGTTATTTCTTATCTTGCTGATGATAGCCATTTTGAAATGTGTGAGGTGATAGCTCATTGAGGTTTTGATTTGCATTTCCCTGATGATTAGTGACAGATGAGCATCTTTTCATGTGCCTGCTGGCCATTTGTATGTCTTCTATGGAAAAATTCCTCTGCCCATTTTTTAATTGGATTGTTTGTTTTTTTGATGTTGAGTTGTATGAGTTCTTCATATGTTTTGGAAACTAACCCTTTATCATGCATATCATATGCAAATATCTTCTGCCATTCAGTAGGTTGCCTTTTCATTTTGTTGATGGTTTCCTTCACTGTGCAAAAGCTTTTTAGTTTGATATAGTTGTCCCATTTTTTTCATTTTTGGTTTTGTTGCCCTTGCCTGAGGAGACATATGAAAAAAATAGGCTAAGAGCAGTGTCAAAGAGCATACTGCCTATGTTTTCTTCTAGGAGTTTTATGGTTTCAGGTCTTACATTTAAGCATTTTATCCATTTTGAGTTTCTTTTTTGTACATGGTGTGACAAAATGGTCTAGTTTCATTCTTTTACATGTAGCTGTCCAGTTGTCACAGCACTACTTATTGAAGGGACTGTCTTTCCCCATTGCCTATTCTTACCTTCTTTATTGTAGATTAATTGACCGCATGTGTATGGATTTATTTCTGGACTCTCTAATCTGTTCCATTGATCTATGTGTCTGTTTTTATGCCAGTACCATACTCTTTTGATTACTATAGCTTTGTAGTATACTTTGAAGTCAGGGAGTGTAATGCCTCCTGGTTTGTTCTTTCTCAAGATTAATTTGGCTATTTGGGTCTTTTGTGGTTCCATAAAAATTTTAGGATTCTTTGTTCTAGTTCTGTGAGAAATGCCATGAGTATTTTGATAGGGATTGCATTGAATTTCTAGATTGCTTTGGATAGTATGGCTATTTTAATATTAATTTCAATCCACAAGCACAAAAAATTATTTTCATTTATTTGTGTTGTCTTCAATTTCTTTCATCAATGTCTTAATGTTTTCAGAGTCCAAGCCTTTCACCTCCTTGGTGAAATTTGTTCCTAGGTATTTTATTCTTTTTGATTTGATTGTAAATGGGATTTTTAAAATTTCTCTTTCTTATAGTTTATTATTACTGTATAGAAATGCAACACATTTCTATATATTAATTTTGTATCCTGCAACTTTACTGAATTCATTGATGAGGTCTAGTAGTTTTTTGGTAACATCTTTAGGATTTTCTATGTATAATAATCATGTCATCTGGAAACAGTGAGTATTTTACTTCTTCCTTTCCAATTTGGGTTTATTTTTATCTCTTGTCTGATTGCTGTGGCTAGGACTTCCAATACTATTTTGAATAAAAGTGGTGAGTGTGAGCATCATTGTCTTGTTCCTGATCTTAGAGGAAAAGCTTTCAGCTTTTCACCATTGAGTATGAAGTTAGTTGTGGGTTTGTCATAAATGGCTTTTATTATGTTGAGGTATATTTCCTCTATACCAACTTTGTTAAGAGTTTTTTCATGAATGGATGTTGTATTTTGTCAAATGCATTTTCTGCATCAAATGAGATGAACATGTGATTTTTATTCTTCATTTTGTTAATGTGGATATCATGCTGATTGGTTTGCACATATTGAACCATTCTCACGTTCCAGGATAAAAACCCCCTTGATCATGATGTATGATCCTTTAATGTATTGTTGAATTTGGTTTGCTAATATTTTGTTGAAAATATTTGCATCTATGTTCATCAGGGATATTGATCTGTATTTTTTTTTTTTTTTAGAGTGTCTTTGTTTTTGGTATCAGGGAAAAGCTGATCTTGTAGAATAAGTTTAAAATTATTCTCTCCTCTTCAGTTTTTTGGAATAATTTGAGAAGGATAGGTATTATCTCTTTTTTAAATGTTTGGTGGAATTCCCCTGTGAAACCATTTGGTCTTGTACTTTGGTTTGTTGGTAGTTTTTAATTATTCAATTTAATGCCTAGTAATCAATCTGTTCAGATTTTCTGTTTCTTTCCAATTCAGTCTTGATAGGTTGTATGTTTCTAGGAATTTATGTATTCTAGGTTGTCCAATTAGTTGGCATATAATTGTAGTATTCTCTTATGATTGTTTTTCTTCATGATTCTTACTAAAGGTTTATCAATTTTGTTATCTTTTCAAAAAACCAGCTTTTAGCTTTACTGATCTTTTCTATTGTTTTTGGTCTCTATTTCATTTATTTCCACTCTGATATTTGTTATTTCCTGTCTTCTACTAATTTTGGGGGGTTTTTTTGTTCTTCTTTTTCTAATTCCTTTAGGTGTAAAGTTAAGTTTGAGATTTTTCTTGTTTCTTGAGGTAGGCCTGTATTGCCATAAACTTCCCTCTTAGAACTGCTTTTGCTGCATCCCATAGATTTTGGAAAGTTGTGTTTCTATTTTCATTTTTCTCAAAGTATTTTTGATTTCCTTTTTTATTTCTTTGTTGACCCATTTGTTTTATAGTGTCATGTTGTTTTAGTCTCCACATGTTTGTGTTTTTCCCCATTTTCTTCCTTAAATTGATTTCTAATTTCATACCATTGTGGTTGCTAAAGATGCTTGATATGGTTTCCATCTCTTAAATTTATTGAGACCTGTTTTGTGGTCTAGCATGTGATCTATCCTGGAAAATATTCAACATGTACTTGAAAAGAATGTGTTTTCTGTTTTTGGATGGAATGTTCTATAGATATCTATTAAGTTAATCTTCTCTAATGTGTCATTTAAGGCCAATGTTTCCTTATTGGATTTCTGTTTGGATAGGATAATTTATTCATCGATGTAACTGGGGTATTAATGTCTCCTACTATTATTGCATAACTGTCAATTTCTTACCTTATATTTGTTAATATTTGCTTTATATATTTAGGTGCTCCTATGTTAGGTGCTCATTTTCTTGGTGCCAGTCCCCAGGCCTGGAGTGTGCAATATGGGTCTTTAACCTCTTGCTCCTTAGGGAGGACTTCCAAATTTGTGATATCTGCTTCTTAGTGTGGCTTTTTCTTTATATCCTTAATTGTAGACGAGCTGTTCTGCTTTTAGAGTTGCTTTTAGAGTTGTTGCTTTTAGAGTTGGTCTGTTTGTAGTTGTAGTTTTGATGTATCTGTGAGGAGGTAAACTCAGAGTCTTCCTACTCTGCCATCTTGATCCCACCATTTCTGAGTCTTCTATTTTTTAAAAATAATCAGCCTAAATTAATCTTAATGCCAAAAGGACACATTTTGGGGTGGCACATTTTGCTCCCCTACACTCCCACCTTTGAAACTTCTCCAAGAAATTTCACAGTCCAGAAGCTGAGTTGGTAGATTGTTCCATGTTATTGAGTCACTTAGTCCTGACAATAGGTCAGTCCAGTTAAATTCATTTCAAGAGGTGCTGATGCAGGTGGGTTCTCAAAGTTAGGCCTATAATATGCAAGCAGTCAGGATTTTAATAAGATGCATTTCTATGGAGGTGAAAGAAAAACAGTGGTTAATGATTGGAACAAATTATAAAACCAGTCTCTGGATCCTGAGAGCTGCCAGTTGAGATTTCTAGATGTCAGGCTCAAAGCATCTTCAGCTGGAGTGAGGGCAATCTGACAGATTTTCCTGTTTTATATTTTAAGTGTCTCTGATGATGTCATCGAGTGTTTGGGTAAATTTTCTGAGTGGCTTACATAGCAACAGGCTCAAATATTGTCTAAACATGGACTGTTGTTGTGGTCTCTCTGAAGTCTATATCAAATTGTTCAGCTTCTGTTTGCAGGGCTTCAGGAGAAGGACAGCTTTTTCTCTCAATCATTCTAAGTAAAATGTAGGTGAAATATTGGAAACACTAGTTTGGAGAGTTGTAGCCAGATATTTGAGGAAACTAGAAATAGGACCAAGTCCAGTTTACAGGTAGAAAAATGAAGATGATTTACAGAACAAGAATTTAATATCCACAATTGTGTATTATAGTTTCTACTGAAACACATTGTTTTTTTCCACTATAAAATCACACTTATTTTTACCAAAGAGAGCCAAATTAAGGCTAATCTGTTTGTAAAATAAGTCTAGTTTTAATAAACCTGGCCTGATTACATAATTCCAGCAAGAATAGTGATTGAGCATATAGACTCCATTAAAAATCCTTTGCTGGAACTTTTCATAAGGACTCGCCAGACTGAACTTTTATATGCCTCTGAGGCCAGGAAACCAAGTCAATAACTTGCAGCAGACTCATATGTAATACTTATGGATTTGGGAGAACTCTTCTCTTCTTGAGGTCCCCCAGATTTCCTCTGGTTCCTGTACCTTCCAGGAAGTGACCTTCTTTAATCACCTGGTGAGGCTGCTTACACCCTCTAAGCAATGTACCAGGCTGTTTTTCCAAGGGACTTTTTGACTTCATAAAGTCAACCTTAGCTTCTTAAATCTGTCTAGTCACATGTGATTCAAGGCACATTCTCAGTTATGATATTCCAGTCAAATCTTTGGTAATATAAGCAGTGTTCCCAATTGTGTCCTGTTACAAGCAGAACAGATTCTTAGTGAATTTATGTAAAAAACTATATCACCATGAAAATAAGAATATTAAAATTCGCCAAATTCTGGAGGGATCAGGTAGGGAGGAAAAGATAAATGTTTCAGTTCTGTTTATAAAAGTATAATTTGCCAAATTGCTGCAAGTCATAGCATAAGGGGAAAGGTTTCTTTATATATGGAAAACAAAGATTAAACACCAGTAATATTTCAGACAAGAAGTCATGAAAATTGTAATCATATTCATTAGTTCATTGACTCCCCTGTAAGTAGTTCTTGTTCTTGATCTGTTTTTAACAGTTTTATGAAGCCATCAGTTTTCCATTAGAATTCTGTATTTTCTTTCTAAGTTCAGTGGTATAAAATGAAAGTTTTCAGAAACTTGTACTTGTCAAAAATCCTTTCTATGAATCTTCTTGAAGATGAAACATTTTTGCGAAAGTGTCAAAGTAAAAAAATAATTGTCTATAAATGGCAAAAGCATAGTAAAGGTCTGATTCATTATAATGCAATTGACAGGTAAATTTAGTTATTTCTGCAACACATAGAATTTGAAGATAAGTAGAATTATGACTGATAACATTTTACCATTACATTAGCAGAATTTTAGGAATTTCATATAATTTCTAGAACATTAGAAATGTTCTTACAATATAATGTAAGAAGGTTATTCCTCGTATTTTTCTTACCCCAATATACATGTACGTTCTTTACATACAGATATGCTTTCCTTATTTCTAATAGATTTAATGACATATTAATTAGATTTCTTAACCCTTAGAAACTTTTAATTTCTAGTGAAAAGTAAGAGGTAAACAATTATGAACTGTCTTTTTTTTTTCTTATAAATTTATTTATTTATTTTGGCTGCGTTGGTTCTTTGTTGCTGCGCGCAGGCTTTCTCTAGTTGCAGGAGCGTGGGCTACTCTTCATTGCAGTGCGCAGGCTTCTCATTGTGGTGGCTTCTCTTGTTGTGGAGCACGGGCTCTAGGCATGTGGGCTCCAGTAGTTGTGGCATGTGGGCTTCAGTAGTTGTGGCTCACGGGCTCTAGAGCACAGGCTTAGTTGCTCTGCGGCATGTGGGATCTTCTTGGCCCAGGGCTCGAACCCGTGTCCCCTGCATTGGCAGGCGGATTCTTAACCACTGTGCCACCAGGGAAGCCCTATGAACTGTCTTTTAAATTAGCATTCTGTGGATTGGCATACTTGTAAATTGGATTGGCCAAAAATTTCGTTCCGTTTGTGTATAACATTGCTCAATAAAATTCTTGGTGAAAGTGAAAAATGTCTTATTTTTACTTAAAACCGAATGAACTTTTTGGCCAAGCCAGTACTTCTTAGAAATATGTGCTTTCTCATAAAAAATTTCTCAGTGCAGCATAAGACATGCTTAGTAATAGACCCAAATATTTTAATTCCTCTGTAAAAGTAAGCAAACAGTAGTTAAACCTATATACAGTAACAAATGTTTCATTATTTAATCTTATTTGGAAATGACCTAGATATTCAGTGAAGTTAACTTAATATTTAACTTAGCAAAACTTTAAGGTTGCTAGTAACCAAAAAGATTTTGGAAGTTATTTTTACATACACACATACTGTAACACATAATTATTATTAAAATATTCACCTCAAAACATTTTATCCTGCTTAAATCTATTTAATTTTACTTGTTCTGTTACCGAGTCCAAGCTTGCTCTGCTCCTCACATGACAGGCCAGTGAATCGGGAGACGAGGTGTTGAGGCAAGGAATGGGACTTTATTCGGAAAGCCTGCAGACTGAGAAGATGGCAGACTAGTGTCTCTGAAAAACCATCTTAGTAAGGTCTGGATGCCAGTTTCTTGCATACAATCAGAGAGGGAGAGGCAGTGAGGAAGTAAAGTCAAAGGGCCATCAGTCTTGCAAAATATCTCCTGGAATGAACAGCCTCCGTGGGTGAGGGGATGTATTAGTTTCTTCTTTCTTGCAGCCATCCACAGGTGAGCAGGGTCAGATTGTCCCCCGGTGAGCTGAACAGCAGAGGGGCAGGGTTCCCCGAGGCAGGCCGTTATGTATGATCATAATAACAAAAGCAACAAAAAGCAAAGATTAAAGTCGAAGAAACAGATCCAACATGGAGTCCGATTTCGCTCTTCCCTGTTATAGTTCTTTACAATTATGTTTAGATTACCTATTAAAATTTCATAAGACATCAAAATCAACTATCATCTTAAGCTGTTTTTCTTTTTCCTGACACATTTTCTAACAGATAACATGAGCTTATTTGACTTTTAGTAGACCTAGGTAGAATAAAATAATTGTACTTAATGCTGATAACTCTAAAGACATCTGTTTTAATTAAACGAAAACCTTAAACTTGTTTTAATTTACTGAAGTTTAATTCTAGATCACGTGAACTTGAAAAACAGTTGGCTTAGTTTCTATTCTACTTCTGAGATTTAGAAATGTTTAATTCATAAGTGCTTACTTTTAAGCTTAATAAATAGAGCCCTTTTATAAATTAATTTTAGTGATACCATCTGGGGGATTAAAAAAAATATTGTGCATCTACAATAGACACATAAACACATATAGACAGATGCAAACAGATCTTACAGCTTTCATTTAATTAAAAAAAAAACCTTAGGAGACAGGTGCAATAGTACAAAATTCACTAGTTTATAAATAACAGTTGGAATAAGTTAAGTTTATCTGTTCAGGTGGCTAAGGCGTTTTACTATTGGTGGGAAAGACTTGTATCATTTGTATTTGTCCTTGATATCTAATCTTGAATTAGATTTTGAGTGAGGGAGCCTTTCACTGGTTTGTGTTTTTAAAAGGTCTCTTTCCCCCTCTTTTTTTCTTTGGTTTTAGGTTCTACTGCTTGAGTTAACTGGGCTCAGTCTTAGGAGATTGTGGGCTGTGTTTACATTTCTGATTTTGTATAGATTTGCCAGACGAAGATAGTTGCTTCCGTTAACCCTTGAACATTGGCCCCAAGCTTCTACCTTACACTATGTGAGCTCAGGCAATCCCACTGGTTCCCTTGAGCATTTGTTTAACTAACAAAGATGGAAGGGGGGGGGGATTTACATACTCTGTTTTATAATACCAGGGAGGGGAAATGTTCCCCAGTGAGACATGACACCCATCCTGATAATACAATCATGCAAAAAATAGGCAACCACATTACATAAAGCCCATTCAAATACTTTCACCTCACTTCCATCAATTCTTATACTTTTAACCATTGGCTTCACTAGGACCCCATCAACAAGTCTTGGTCTTACAACCCTAGATAGGGGAAGTGTTACTGGCCAGACAGAACATCCATTCCCAGAAAACATGAAGGCAATGTTGACATAACCTCCTCGCATAACACCCACTTAAATAGTCCAACCTCTATAATCATATCAACCCTAATTGTAGCCAGGCCCCACCAATAGATTTTGGTACCAAAGCTCATGGGGTTACTGCATCAAGGAATCCTGGAAACTTCTCCTTTCTACCCCCAGGCCCTTTTACCTACTTTTGTGTAAAAGACCTTAGGTCCCCAGTGAGGGGTCAAGCCAAGGGACCCAGGTTCTTTTGTCAATCTTTAATTAATCAGCCTAACTGCTGCCCCAAGCCATTGCTGGTTAGGTTTCTCATTGTAAATTCTGCCTTCTGGATTTTGAAGTTTCTCCAAACTGGGGTAAATAGAGTGCATTTGTTTGGGACCCGTTAGTGCTAGGCGACCAGCAAGGTGTCCCTTTGACCCACCCAACCTTCAGTAGTGCTGTATTAAAACTTTTGTTTTAACCCCATCAATGTCTGTTTTATTCATTCCATTTCTTTTTTTTTTTTTTTAATTTATTTAATTTATTTATTTATGGCTGTGTTGGGTCCTCGTTTCTGTGTGAGGGCTTTCTCTAGTTGTGGCAAGCGGGGGCCACTCTTCATCGTGGTGCGCGGGCCTCTCACCACCGCGGCCTCACTCGTTGCGGAGCACAGGCTCCACACGCGCAGGCTCAGTAGCTGTGGCTCACGGGCCCAGCCGCTCTGCGGCATGTGGGATCTTCCCAGACCAGGGCTCGAACCCGTGTCCCCTGCATTGGCAGGCAGACTCTCAACCACTGCGCCACCAGGGAAGCCCTCATCCCATTTCTTAATAACCATCTAAAAATTTTTACCCTGCTGGGGTGAGTCCCATGATTCTTCCCTTTCTGATTCCTTTTTGTTCTGCCTCTTTGAATATTTAGTTTATTTACTTTATTTCTTAATAACCCTTCAAAAATTTCCAACTTGTTGGGAAGAGTCCCTAGGTTTCCCCTTGGCCTCTTCCCGTTCTTTTGTTAATTAACCTGATTAGCATCTGTAAGGCCCAAGAGGAGAAGCTGAGAGGCAAATTTGATGAGATTTCCTGAACTGTTTTTTTTTTTTTTAATCAAGAGAGTTCTTAAGACTAGCTATTCTATTTCTTTGTATCCACCTTTTAATTTGATCTTTTCCTAGGTACCAAGAAAATCAGCTGTTTGTAATGAGAGCTCTCTGAAAAATTTACCAATTTAGAAGTTTTTCCAATTTAAGGGACTCACTGGCCATTGATGAGTAGACTTTTTTTTTTTTTAATTAATTAATTTATTTATTTTTGGCTGTGTTGGGTCTTCGTTTCTGTGCGAGGGCTTTCTCTAGTTGCCGCCAGCGGGGGCCACTCTTCATCGCGGTGCGCGAGCCTCTCACTATCGCGGCCTCTCGTTGCGGAGCACAGGCTCCAGATGCGCAGGCTCAGTAGTTGTGGCTCACGGGCCTAGTTGCTCCGCGGCATGTGGGATCCTCCCAGACCAGGGCTCGAACCCGTGTCCCCTGCATTGGCAGGCAGATTCTCAACCACTGCGCCACCAGGGAAGCCCCTAGACTCTTAATAGTGACTCAAATGATAAGCTTTTTTATGGCTTAATCATGGTCACAAGAAGCATCCCCAAAGGACAGTGCAAAAAGATGCAGCCCTCAGATGGTCCAGAAAGTCCGCTCCCAAGAATAGTTTAACAAAGTTGCACAAGTGTACGCACAAAGCAACAAAGGTTGAGATGACAAAGATCCCTTATGGACTGGGACCCCTTATGACAAACTCCCCTGAGAGTGGCATGGGTAGACAAACAGATGCCAGTCGCTTTGTTACCTACTTCTGATCAACTGGCTACAGCAGCTTAGATCCCAGGTCTATTCAACTGACCACCAAATGCACGTCAGTACGTGCACCTTCCAGATGGCAGAGACCAGAAAGTATATTCTCACTGGTCATAAAAGTCAAACTCTCAGGATATAGAACAAGACAAAAAACACAACAGAGACAAAGAAAAACAGTGACCATCTCCAGGAGGGAAACGATCAATAAAGCCATAAATTACTCTATGAAATTTACCAGAGTTGCTAAGTCCAAGGAACTAGTTCCACAAATATTTTCTCCTGCTAATCTAATTTTAGAAGAAGAAAAAAGAGTCTTACTACTCATTCTCCTTTCCAACAGGACTTGCAGGCAGAGATCAGGGAGACTGACATGGTAAGAATTCTTACTTTCTGCTGTCCTTTGTCATTTGTCTCAGGATCTCCTCCTGGCTGCAGCAGCCTCAGGGAGAAAAGCTGAATCCTGCCGACTACACCAACTGTTTGCAAGGAAGAAATTTTCCTCTGCTTTGTTAGGTCCTTCTGGCTGATCTAAGAATTAAATTGACATGAGAGAGATTAACAGGAGAAAATTTTAAAAGTTTAATTACGTGTATACATGGGAGAGACCCAGGAAGACTGAGTAACTTGCCAAAATGGCTGAAAACCTAACCTTAATTACCACCTTCAGGTAAAGGCAAAGGAGGATGCTGTGGGTAGTGGCTTGGGACTTCAAAAGGGAGGAAGAAAATTCACATGGAGGTAATAAAGCAAATGTTTGGTAAACAAATGTATGCTGGGCCATGCAGAGACAGTGGGACACAGAGTAGACTCTGATCTCTAGTGCCCGCCACCACACCTAGCCCCATATTCTTGGCAGATAACTCTGGTGATAGCTCTATTCTGGGAACAGGCCGTTTACCTCAATTCTTTTAGGCAGTTAAGAGGGAATTAACAAGAAAAATTCCTGAGTTTTCTGTTTCTTAAAAATAATCAGCCTAAATTAATCCTCATGCCAAAGAGACACATTTTTTGGGTGGTAAATTTTGCTTCCATAGACAAACTTAGTAAGTACTCATTTTAATAAATAATTTTGTTGCACCAAAATAACAAGAATGGTTTTCTTGTCCTTTGATAGTTTGCTATAATGTTTAGCAACATAGTTAATTTGATGAAGAATCTTGTCATTTGGACCCATTTAAAAAAAAAAAAAAAAAAGCCTTGTTCTTAGGTGTTGTGGTTGGAATAAATTCCAAAGAGTGATTTATTCAAATTCAGTTTAAAAAATTGAGGAAGGTAACAGATTTTCTTATTGTGTAAAAGAATGCCAATGCATGGTTAAAAAACGAAATTTTTCTTTGACTTGTAAATATCCATCTGAATTTGCCAAATTTACGCGTGGGGAAGATGAAAGGGAAACCTATCTTTTATTCCTGGATTGATTATTGCTCTGTCGGATGTCCAGGGGCAAAAATCAAGCAGAAGAAACAAGTTGCTATTTGCAAAGTATTAAAACAACAGCCAGATTGTTTCTTCTTCACTTACTGTGCACAGTATGCGCTGGCACCCCTGCGGTAGCTTAGAAATCTCAAATGCTGTCAGGAAAAAACAAACGCAGCCCTCCAGGTAGAATAAAAGGGTGGAAAAACAAGCAAGGAGGAAGACCAAGAATTTATCTGCAGTTAACAAAAGAATGATATATTTGCTAACAGAGTGGTGGAAACTGCTCAGAGAGGAGGGAGTGATCTCAGGAAATGTCTTTCTCCCTTTTTGCTGTCTTTGTTCCTGCGTGTAGCATAGATATTGATTTAATTACCAGTGCATTCTTTTAAGATGTAAAATTTCCTTTATGACCCTAAAGCCCGTATAGCCTGCATGATGGTGTTGACTTGAAGAGTTCATATATTACTTAGATACTTACTGAAAGAGTGTCTTAGGAAGCTTTTTCAGTGAAAACTAAGTGGTAGAAAAGAAAATGAAAAAAAAATTTTTTCTTTTGTTACACTAAACTAGTTTTAAGCTATTTACCTGGATTATGTACAAGGCAAACACTTGTGGTAAACAGTCTCTCTCTCTCTCTCCCCATAAGAAATATTAAATTTCTGGAATTTTGGAGTCGTAATATCAATCACCGATATTGTATAGACAATTTTAGCATAAACACGGGTTTAAATTGTTAATGATACTCTGGTCACAGTGACTGAAAAGATAAACTAATTCACTCCAAAAAATGGAGTCCATTAGCCAGTTTTACTGACACTTTGTGTTGTTTGACTGAAATGACCAAATAACCAATTTTATCTTTTCTGTTGTTTGATTGGTTTTCTGCATTTCCTTGTTGTCTTTTCTTACTCAGTATAAATCAGATTTTATCCTGATCATTTTCATAGCGTTTTTAGGGAGGTGGATTGGTGGTAAGAATCTGTCTATTCCTCTAAGAGTGCTCCAAACTGATTTTCACTTGTAGTAGTTTAGCGTGTCATGTGTTTTAACTTAATAACTGGAGGTGGGGAAAGGATTGCTACTACTAAAACACATTAACTATAAATACTTACCTAGACATTTCTTGGTAATGGACTCTTTTGCTAAATAATAAATTCCTCAGGAAGTAAAAGGTACCATGTTAAAAAGTTTTAGCCACAGGATGACTCATCTGGGCTATGGGATAATCATTTATACTTGTATATCATTTAGACATTTAGAAAGAGTTCTTTCTAAATCAACTCATAAAAGATGATAGAAAAAATGGGAAAATGATTGTAAAGTTAATGAACTGGTTAACAATACATGTTCATATGCCACTTCGGTTTGTGTTACCACAAGCGTAAGAGTCTAAACTTAAGGACTTAGTGAAAGTTGTAATAGTTAGATTTCTGTGAATAAATGCACACCCTTTAATCCTTTTCAACCACTAAATCAGGTATTAATAAAGGGAACCAGATCAGAGAAGGGAAGTAACTCAAATTATTTTATTATTTTACCGTGTATGCTTACTTCATTGTTTTAGCACAGTGGTCTGGAAACCTGAGGTTATCAAATGTTTCTGTGTTCATGTTCAACAGACTTTTCCTGATTATGCTTTTGACTAGTAAGTAGGTGCTCAAAAAATTGTTCTTGAAATAATGAGTGAATGAATAAATGAAGCCTCTTAAACATCTTATGAAGAAAAAAGTATACATATCATTACATATGTCTGATATGTATTACATTTTATATTATATGTTTGCTAGGGTCTAGTAATTTGAATTGACTTTATATTTTTGTATCTCTTTACTCATTTACATTCCTGTCATTTATGGACATAAGTCCCTCTGATTACTTATCCCCTTCAGAACTTAAATTCTTATTTGCTTTCCTCTATCCAAGATTCATGCTTCCATTTCTAATTTTTCACACAACTCTTTCTATTGTTCCCATACATGTTTTACCTCTTCACAGAATGCTTCTCGCATCCTTTCTCCTAGTTGACTTAATTTCCTTTGTGCATTGAAGACACTTGGTCTATACAGTCATTTAAACTAAATGCTGCTCGTTCTCCTACATGCCCATGTTTTTTTAGATTTACTATATTTTTTTAGATCAATTAAGCATTCTTTAAATATTTTTTGAGTAATTATAGAGATTATCATTCTTCCATCTCTCTGTAAAAACCCATTCATTATTCCAGACTAATGGAGTCCGGTTATCTCTCCTACTTTTAAACATGGCTCTTTTCTAACATCAATTAACACCCCCCCCCCCCCCCCGCCATGTATATTAAGCATTTTGGTGATTTGCCTTAATCTCTCTTGTCATCCCTTCCCCTGGTTCAATATTCCTGTTGCTGGCCCAACTGATGCCTTCAGAGTTTGCTATTCCAATCCATGTAAGCTATATGCTTCTACTCATTACATGGTCAGACCATAGATTTTTAGATCATCTGAAATTCTACAACATCTGAAATTCCAAACTTCTCCAATCTCTTCCATAACTAAATCTTCCAAACACCTCATCAGAATCCTACCTTTCTCATTATATTTTAGCCACTCTTCCTCTTAAAAACTAGCTATATTTTTCCTTAGAACACTTATCACTATGAAGAATTATACTATTTATTTGTTTGCTAAATAACTTTATTTCTCTCTTGAGAATGGAAACTCTTGGAGGATAGGAGTTTTGTCTTGTTCATAATACATGCCCCAGGTTTACAACAATGTACAATGTAGAGTGAGTGTTAGATAATATCTGTTGAATTGATGAGTGAATAAAATAATTCTAATGAATTAGGGAGTCATTTTTTTTTCCTTAAAATATTATTGTATATCAGATTAACTATGTCTTTCAATCATATCTACAAGATGGTTTCCCTGAAACCATCTCAGAAGCATGCACATTTTGGGGTAAGTATTTCCTTTAGAGTAAGTTTACAAATAATGAACTATAGTAAATTAGGCATATTATCTTTTATGGTGGAGTGACACTTTTGTAGACCTGCCTACTTACTTTGATCACCCTCTGTAGGAAGACTGCAAACATTAAAGTGCCAAAAGAACAACACATTTAGTTCTTTGTGACCAAAAGTAGGATTTGGGAAGATATATATATATATACATATATGTGTATATATATATGTATATATATATGTGTGTATATATATATATGAGAAAATTTTGAAAGAAAGCCTAGATCAATAATATATGAAAACTTCTTTTACATTTTACCCAGAAACAAGAACTCCCTCTAATGCATTTTATTTGGGGTCATCTATATAGGTTGCTTTATTTCCTTCCTTTTGCATGTTAGGATGTAACTCTACTTAAAAGAAAAGAAAGCACAATTGTAAACTGAGAATTAAGCAATGATATAAGCTTTCTATCAGTGCTGCTATTACTTATTTACAAAGTATTATGTAGAATGTAATTGAGAGGGATAACATTGTATTAATCTTTGCATCCCTCCAAAAGCAAAACACTGTGTCTAACATTTGGCAGGAAACAGCACTTGTAAAATGATCAATCAGATTGATTATACTCTTGAAAGCTGGTATTTAATATGAATTTTTATTCATTTTCTGAAAATTAATTTTTGCTTTTTTGTTTGTCCTTTGTCATCATTAAAGCCTATGATAAATTATTATGTAATTATGATCAAATAATACATAGCTGTAAATTCATAGTCTCATACGAAGAACATCTTGAAACCAGAATTTTAGGGCTAGATGGGCCATTAGAGATCAGCCAGTCCAACCATTTTATTTTACAGATGGGCAAAAATGTTCCTGAGAGGTGAGTTGACTTGCCTGGGACTTTACAACTTTTTAAATTGGATTAGAATCTACGTCACTCAGTGCTGGGCTATTTCCATTTTATTAGATGATTGTGCACCATAAAGCATATTCAGAGAGTAATAAACCTATGTTGTGCAACATTCTCTGTGGCAGTGATTCCCAAACTTTTTTGATAACACACACTAATGAGCAATTCTGAGAATACTCTTAGTATACCTAAAATTGTTTAATAATAAATTACTTACTAAAGTACAATATATATAATTTTCATAATAGAAATTTAAAAGAATAATATAGAGTAATAAGATTTTAAAATAATTTCATTCATTTTTATTATTAACACAAACATCCTTTTTTGTTTTCATCCAACATTATTATTAATAACATTGCAGAGAATATACTATGTTTTAATATGCTTTATTATTTTTGAAAATCTTTGTTTAAATATCATTTAAAGTGATTTAAGAGTCAGGTTTTGAATTCAGTTTGATTCTTGGTTTTAATGGCTGTCATAGAAGTTGGACATTTAAATGCAAGAAATAGTGTACAAACTTCCAGTTTTAAAATGAATAAGTTCTGGCAATCTAAACTACAGCATGGTGACTATAGTTAATAATACTGTATTATCTGTTTGAAAGTCTCTAAGAGAATAGATTTAAATGTTTTCATCATACACATACATACACAAAATGGTAATTATGTGAGGTGATGGAGCTGTTAACTAACCCTATTGTGGTAATCATTTTGCAGTATATACATGTATCAAATCATCATGTTGTACACCTTAAACTTACACAATAATATATGCCAATTATATCTCAATAAAGCTCGAAAAAAATTTAAAAACACGTGTAAAGAAAAGGAAGAAATAATTCATTGGCTGCAGCTAATACAACGTGATATTCACTTTTAAACTGCTTTCACTAATTATGCAAAGATTCCTAGATTGAATTCATTTTATAAATTCTAATCTCTCCCGGGAGTCAAAAATTCATTCTTGCAAACAAAATCTAGATTTCGAACAATTGGCGTAAATATCTAAAACCATTTCTTTGAATGAAAATGTACAGACATAAACTTTTCTTTTAACATATTGATATGCACACATTTTCACAGTAACTGCACATCAGGAGAGATATTTCCAAAATGTTCTCCAAAACGTTCTCTTCATAACATGAAGTTATTTTAGAAACTAATTGCTTTCTCACTCATTGTTAAAGTCACAAACACTCTGTAAAAATGTTCATTGTAAATAATATATGAATTCACATTTCAAAAGCCTTCTAGATAATTTCAACATTTTGGGCAGCTTCTTGTCTGATTTGATTAGATTATCATTATTTATCTTTCAATGTGGCTGATGAGGAGCTGGTACTAGAGATTAGAAGAAGATTTAGTCTGCCATTCTTTATTCAGTTTTACCTCTTCCCCATATTACCAATCCATGATTTTTTACAAAAATAGTCTGTAGTTTTGTACCCATTTAATGAGGATTAGTTTACTTACAACTGGATAATATAATACACACATCTCTTTCTTGGTTACCTGTCCACTGAAATATGATACTCTCTGTTGAAAGCAAAAGGATGAGTGGGAACCACTATGTCAAACTCTCCATTGTGGAGCTTCTACTCTCTTTGGGATAGAAATCCCACATGACATGAACTTACCTGAATTACGTATCTGATACAGACTGAGTGAGGACATCAATATGAAATCATATTAATAGCTAAGTACTAGTAAATATTGGTTTTTCTCATTCTTTAAATTGAAAGTGTTAAGTAGAGATTCCAATGTTTTTTTTCTGTCTTTCTAATAGATCATTTTGCATACACAGATGGGTGCCTTCACCCCTCTTTACAGATAACTATCTTTTGTGAGGCTGTTTACCTGGTTTGCCTAATATTAAAACTGGAATCAAGACTGTAGCAGTCTAGAGAGAATTTGCTCTGAGTAGGTACCTATCCAGTTATAACTATGATTATCTCTATTGAAGTTCAGTCTTGAATTCTCTTTGGGAGTTGCCTATTTTACTGAGGCTTTGAGTGCCCTGCTTTGATTTGTGCTAGGATACTACTTTCTTGAATTGAGATTAAGTTACTATTTACAAAATAATTAAGCTTTTGACATTTGTAATTGCTCAAAGTTTGTTTCATTGATACTTAGATGCACTTTACACAATATGGTCAGCAAAATACCCGTTTCTAGTTGTTTCTTAAGGGATTGCTTTCTTTCTTTGCCATTATTTTGTAGCTAGTCTCTCTGCTGTGAATACTTTGTGAGCTGCTTGAGATTATGTGATCTGAAAGGTGATTAACTCAGATTGAATGAAATGCTAATAATATGACACTCCCTCTGTAGCTCTACTATGTACATGTCATTTAGGATAATTTAAAAAAATTTTAAACACTTAAAAATTGCAATATACATATTTTCCATTTTCCCATATGTAAAACTGAAAGTTATTATACCAAACCTTTGGTTAGAAGAGATTTTATGTATAATAATGTAGATCATTTGGGTATCGGCTTCAACTGTCTCGTAGTGTATTGCATTAGTATTCCAGAGGGTGTATTCCTACCTTGCGACATATACATACAAATAAATTTAAAACAGGGCACAGCCTCAAATGTAAGAGCAAAAACTATAAAATTCTTGGAAAAACAACAGGTGTGAATCTTCATGACCTTGGATTAGGTAATGGTTTTTAAAATATGCAGCTAAATCACTTCTCAGCCTTTTGGTTAAGGTCAAGTGTAAAATATGACAGCTAAAGCATAAACAATTGAAAAATAGATAAATTGGGTTTTCTAAAAATTAAAAACTTTTGTGCTTCAAAGGACATCATTAAGAAAGTGAAAAGAAAACCCACAGAGCGGGAGAAAATAATTTCATATCACATTTCTGACAAGGGTCTTTTACTCAGAATATATGAAAACTTTTACTACTAAATCAAAAAAGCTTAATAAAAATGGACAAAATCTAAATAGACCTTTTTTTCCCAAATAAGATATGCAAATGGCCAATAAGCACATGAAAGGATTCTCAATATCATTATTCATCAGGGACGTGTCTATCAAAACCACCATAAAATATCACTTCACACCCACTAAGATGGCTATAGTTAAAGAAAAAAAAGAAAGGAAATAACAAATATTGGCAAAGGTGTATAGAAATGGGAACTCTTATACATTGCTAGTGAGCATGTAAAATAGTGTAGCACCTTTGGAAAACAGTTTGGCAAATCCTCAGAAAGTTAAGCATAGAGTTATCATTTGACTAAGCAGTTCTCCAAAAGAATTGCCAATAAATGTTCACAGAAATACTAAGACACAGATATTCGTAGTATTAAATATGAGACCCCAAACGTGGAAACAACCCAAATGTTCAACTGATGAATGAATGAACATAATGTGATCTATCCATATACAGTTGACCTGAACAACACAAGGTCAATCCGTGTATTGCTTACAGTTGGCCCTCCATACCACTGTTCCTCTGCATCCGCAGATTCAACCCACCATGGACTGTGTAGTACTATAGTCTTTACTCTTGACAAATACCTGCATATGAGTGGGCCCACACAGTTCAAAGTTCCTGTAATGGAATATTATTCAGCAATAAAAAGGAATGAAATACTGAGACATTCAACAACATGGATAAACCTTGAGAATTGATGAAAACTATCTCTTCTCTCCCCAGAAAAAAAAATTTCCAAATATACAGACACAAAAATTTTACCATACATTTCTGGGCGTTTATGAGCCTCCTTAAACACTTCATGAAATCTTAAGGCTCATTGACCCTAAGCTAAGAATCCCTGATTGGCAAGACGCTGGCTGAAACGATATGATCATAAATAATTCTGGCACCTATCTTTATAGCAGTTACAACATTTGAGTGATAATAACAATCAAAACAGCTACAACAATAGCAACCACAAAAGTTGGCATTTATTGATTATTATATTTTGGGCACTGTACTTTATAAGCATTTTCTCATTTAATAATCCCTACTCTCTATCCCACAAGTTAATTGTAAAATATGTAATGTGAACAAGGCATTGGAGTAGAAGTGAGGAGTTCCTGGTATCAGTTCAAACTGATTCTGCTATCAATTAACTTATATAACTTGGAGTAGTTACCGAGTTTCTGGATATCAGTCGCTTTATCTATAAAATGAAAGCATGGTTAGCATATTATTCTTTTAATTTCCTTGCAAGCTATTGTATGTTATTCTAATTTAACTTAAATTTGTGTTTGTGTGTGTATATAGTACAAACACACATGATATTTAAAGCAAGGGATTATTATTGTTAAAATACACTTAACAAATATATTATTTTCCAAATCAAATAAGCTGCTTTTCAGAGGATATTTTAGGGAGGGATACTAAAAACACCACACCTGTATGGGCTCCAGGGTCAGAACATTGTGGGGATTAGAGATGGTAGGAGTCCAAGATAAGAAAGTAGCTGCTTTGTAGATCTAGTTTATTCTTCCGCGAAAAATGTTTTCCCCAAGGTGGGAAACAATTAGTGCTAACCCTTTGCTTAAGCACCAGAGGGACTCTACAAAAGGATTAGCTCTAGAAAGTTTCAAAGGAAGCTTAAGTGACTTTTGAATATATTTATAGAATAAAAGCAAAATTTAAACTGGGCTATTCCCATAAAATCTTATTTTGTGAGTGAAAATTTGCCTTGACTAAGACTTTTGTGTCTTCCTTCTCTCTGAAACCTTCCTAAGTCACATGTTGAGGCAGAGACAAAATATCCAGCTGGAAAACTGGGTCCTCTCTATGGGCCCAGTTGGAGTAAAAGGAGAGTAGAATTCATGCCTAAAGAATAAAAGTCTCCCCGAACTAAATTTATTTCTTCTGACAATTGGACAGAAGTGCTCTGGAGGTCAAGTTGCACCCAATCTGACATTTTGCTACTGAGATAGCAGTTACATGGTTAGAAATGGAGAAAGATGTGTCTGGATAATTGAAGAGTAGTTGTCAAGAAAGGGTCCAGAGAAAATTTAATTGAGGAAATGGGGAAGAATATAAAGAGCTGAAGGAAAAAGGAGGAGAGATCAGAGACACTGGTAGTTTTTATTTAGGGAGTAAATTGCATCTTACACAGAGATTGAGGGAATAATATAGTATTATAGAACATTTTAAATAGAAGATCTAATGAGCATAGTCTTTTTCTCTTTTGTTTGCAAAAAAAGTTTTCCAGTTTTAAAGTATTCTTGTTTTTGAAATAAGAAAGTGTAAATGGAAGACCTCTTCCCTCTGCTTGATAAACTACTACTTCAAGTATTTCAAGACCCAACTTGTTTCCCTTTCCCCCGACTTTCCCCTCTCCTACTTCTGTAGGATTGACTGCTGTCCCCTTATGCTTCTATTACAGGTGTATATTTCAACATTCTGTGTATATCTCTAGTATACCATATGTCACATTGTATTAGCAGTCATTTCCTTAACTATAGGTTTCGTCTAACAGAATATGAGCCCCGTGAGAGAGGATCATGCTTGTTTTATGAGCACCTAGCCTGGGTCCTGCTGGAACTGCACAACTCAGATTGGGATTCAAACCCAATCACACCTCAGTTGGGACTCAAACCCACAATCTCAGGCTTAGGAGGGGACTCGAACCCGCAATCTCCCAGCAGAAACTGCACACCTGGTCACAGGACTTAATGAAGCTCAGGTTCTTTATGTCTCAGTACAGAAGGAGTTCAGCAAAAGGCAAAGTGATAGGTAAGAAACAGATTTATTAAAAAAGGATGCTTGTGAAGGATACAGGCGGGCAGGCAAGAGGGCTCTGCCCCAAGAGCTAAGTGGGAAAGTAGGTTTATTTAGGGAGATACAAACTCCATAGACAGAGTGTGGGCCATCTCAGAAGGTGAGAGGCCCTGAAATATGGGGTGGTTTGTTTTTATGGGCTGGGTAATTTCATAGGCTAATGAGTGGGAGGGTTACTCCAACTATTTCGGAGAAGGGGTCGGAGATTTCCAGGAATTGGGCCACCGGCCACTTTTTGGCCTTTCATAGTCAGCCTCAGAACTGTCATGGCACCTGTGGTTGTATCACTTAGCATATGCTAATGTATTACAATGAGTGTATAATAAGGCTCAAGGCCAACTGGAAGTCGAATCTTCTGCCATCTTGGGCCTAATCGATTCTAACCAGTTTCTGTCATATCCTCAACAGCTGTGTCATTCTTTTAAAGGTTGTGCACTGCCCCCTTCCCTCCTGTCTCACTGGCACATTACAGTCAGCTAGTTGGTTAGATGGTTTAATGAAAATTCATAACCCATGGTCTTTAAATTTTAGGAACCACAATCTTGATAGTGACCATGATGTGATTTTTGTCATCTCTTTAAAAAAAATATCTTTATGTTAATTCTGAGCCTCCCAAAATTGCAGGTCTTCTAGAATTTCATCTTCTTTGGAGGCTGAGGTGGCTATTCTGCTCTTCTAAGAGGCAGCAGAAGCTTATATAGTCTAGAGAATAGGATGTCAAAGAGAAAAAAAAAGTGTGTATTTCAGAATTTTACAAAAAGATGATTCACACAAAGTAAAGAAACTTAGCGAAGTCGCAGCAAGAGTAGGATGAGGATAGGCTGTGGGGATGAAAGGATATCACACAGATTCTAACTTGGAAATAGCATAACTCTGCTGGACTTGTGTGTTAAAAATGGGTCACCAACTGTCCTTCCCATTCTCACTTTCTTTGCCTGCCTTATGTATCAAGACAAGTGAAGGTGCAAGGAAACTTTATAAATAGTCAGAGAAAGATTTGTTGTTGACCTAGGTCATTGTGGTTCTTGTAGATCAGAAATAATAAAATCAAACCATAGGAGAACAGAGGAGAATTTTCACTTGAAAACTTTAGTGAAAGGGAGAGAGACATAGGAGAGCAGAATGGTTGGGTCAGGAAAACGATTTTCTTACTCATAACTGAGAAAATGCTTTCAAGTTTGAAAGTCCAATGAAGAGACCCATACAGGTAGTAAAAAGTGAGCAGGGAGATAATCAAAACTGAAACTACAGGTTATAAACTACTATGTGAAACTATCATGAAATTCAAAATAGAAATAAAAAGTTTGGAAATTAATCTTTTTTCAGAAAAAATATTATTTATCTTTCTTGTAAGATGAAATAGTCTTTTGTGATAACTAAGACCTATGTCAGTGGTTATCGACTTTACCAGTAGTCATTATGGCTTCCACTTGTTCTTTCCTCCATTGACCTTATATTTTGGAAAAAAAAATTGCTAGTTCAATTACATTTATTAATAATCGTTTCTCATTATATATTATAATGAAAGACAGTTGCCAATCAGAGCTTCTCATGAGCAGGAAAAGCAACATCACACCAGTTTATTAAGAATTCAACTGAAAACAAAATAAATTTAAATTCTGGTTAGCTTGTGCATTGTGATCTTAGATAACACATATTTTGTTCAACTTTTAAATGTTACTGAAATGTACAGCAGAAACTAACAAAACATTGTAAAGCAATTATACTCCAATAAAGATACAAAAAATAATAATAAATAAATAAATGTTACTGAAAACAGCTTACATAGAGGAGCAAAATTTGCCACTCCAAAATGTGTCTCTTTGACATGAGGATTAGTTTAGGCTGATTATTTCTAAGAAACAGAGGACTCAGGAAGTTTTTCTTGATACCTCCCCCTTAACTGCTTAAAAGAATTTTTATAAGGGATCTGTCCCTAGAATAGAGCTATCACAGAGGTATCTACAAAGAATATGGGCAAGATGTGGTAGGGGAAACTGCCAGGACCTAGGGATCAGAGTTCATGCTATGTCCCATTGTCTCTGCATGGCACTGCAA
Source organism: Eschrichtius robustus (assembly GCF_028021215.1). Classification (NCBI taxonomy): domain Eukaryota; kingdom Metazoa; phylum Chordata; class Mammalia; order Artiodactyla; family Eschrichtiidae; genus Eschrichtius; species Eschrichtius robustus. The sequence goes on from NC_090836.1 coordinate 70,187,356, forward strand.
ACATTTGTTTACCAAATACTTGCTTTTCCATCACCCTGTGAATTGTCTTCCTCCTTTTTAAAGTCCCAAACCACTACCCCTCACATCCTCTTTTGTCTTTAGCCGAAGATGGTATTTAAAGTGAGGGTCTTGGCCCTTTGGTGAGTTACTCAGTTTTCCTGGGCCTCTCTCATGTATACATATTGTTAAACTTTTTTTGATTTTCTCCTGTTAATCTATCTAATGTCAGATTAATTCATAGACAAGATAGAAGAACTTAAAAGGGTAGAGGAAAATTTCTTTCTTTCTTTCTTTCTTTCTGACACTTAAAATATCCATTGCTTCCTTTTTGTGGAGTTTCTCAACAATGGGACTATTGATATTCGTGGTCTCAGAATTACTTATTGTGGGGGACTGTGCTGTGCATTGTAGGATGTTAAGTGGCATCGCTGGGCTCTACTCAGTAGATGCCAGTAGCGCCCTCTAGTGGTGACAATCAAAAATAACTCCAGGCATTGCCAAATCCCTAGGGAGCAAAACTGGCCCCAGTTGAGATTTGACAGAGAGAGGTCTGGGGTCCTGGTTTGAGAACCAGAAACAAATAGCACATAGAACCAAATAGTGCAGCTAAAGGAGGAATAGAGGAGATTGCCAGAGGGAACGGTCCATTTTCTTTCACAGAAAGCCAACCCTGGCTATAAGAAGATTCCCAAGCTGGGCTGTTATCTTTCTTGTATCTGAACTGGAGTGTACTCTGCATAGCATCAATTCACATAAATTCAAAGTAGGATCACACACACTGGAAAGTGCGGAGGATACCTCTTTGAGATCCTCCAAACTGATGGCTTAATTCAGAAAGAAGCGATTACAAAGAAAAAAGTAGGCGACTATGGATTCATCAGTTCGGATTGTTTCTAATTTAGTGGAAAGTGCTATCACAGTTTTGCAAAGGCAGAGGACTAATAAGAGTTCCCAAGCTTTACAGTCCTGTTAGGAACAAACTTTAAATTGCTTGATGTGCTGTCCAAATGTAAAAAAAAATAAAAATAAAATAAAGGCCTTTTACAATAATGTGTGTTGGGAATTTTCTTTCATTCTATCACTTTCTGAATTTGAGGGTTGAATTCTAATCAAAGTCTTTCTTCCCACATGGTTCTGTTATACAATATAGATATTGTTTAGCAGTTTTTAAGTCTTTAGCTACAATTATGGTGACTGGGCAGACTTAATAGTGGTTGTCAAGGCCCAATTGTATTTTTTCCTACAATTTTCTGCAGAATTAAATATTGAGGCTTGGTCTAAGAAAAGCTATAAATTAAAACTGAATTTGAAATTTTGTTCATAATCACTATCATTCTATCAGCTGAGGAGTGAATTACTGGGGAGTGTGACCCTAGCTAGGTTTGGACTTGGAGCAGCCCATCTGTCACAAATGCGAAAACTGGCTTAAGCACCACATTACCTGAGACAAAGTAACTAGAAGTGGTCTCAGACTATGTGATTAGGCCATTAGTTTTAAGGTACATTGAGGGAACCTGAATTGTCTAAGAAGAATGAACTCGAGGCTCTGACACCATAATTTCCATATACAAGAATGGGGAAGAGAAGGACGTGGTTAGCTCAGCACCACTGAAGTCTCTTTTTACATAATAAAGGGAGAGTGCATTCTAGTGTTACTAGCTAAGTAGTTTACTACTAATGCTACTACTATTACTACTATTACTGCTACCACTATTATTACTACTAATAACAAGAACAGCAGTAGTTTTAATCAATTTAGAAGCATCTACTCTATGCCAGTGCTTGACATTCAAAATCATTATTTCAAATCCTCCCCAAAAAAACTGTAAACTTGCACTATTTCCAATCTCAAGAGGAAGAAATTGAATTTTGGAGAAATTACTGTCCTCAAGTCAAATTATGTGGTAGAGCCTGGATTGACCAAGTTTGATTACCTCCAAACTCCATGTTTTTTTTTGTTTTTGTTTCTTTGGTTGCTTTAAATACATTGCACAGAATCTATAACAAAGTTCCTGTGATGAAGACAAGAAAGGAAGCAAGAAGAATGCCAAAGAACTAGCCTGCACCCCTGGCATTTCACAGAGGATCACAAATCTGCTGCTGCTGCAGTCCACCTACCCAGCTGAATACTTGGGTGGAGGAGTTTTTTCTTTCCTTTACTTGTCTCTACTTGTTATATGCCCTTTTTCCTAAGCCCATTCATTCCTGGCAATGAGGTCATACAGATAATTCAACTTTGTGATATTTTGTTTAGGTTTGAGAGACCAACTATTTGCTAGTCCATTGTTCAGTTCCTGTTTACACTTAGAGACTGATATTACTGCATACATTAATGAGAAAGCTTGGAATTTTGAACCTGTTCTATTCAGTTCTAAAAATGAAATTTGGAGTCCCAATGGAAAAATGACAATCATCCTCAACCTCAGTAGGTGCAAATTTCTATTTTTAAATATAATCTTTGCCCCATTACAGCATAGTGAGGGAATAATCATTTTGGAAGAGAATGCGAATCATAAGCACAGTTTTTCTAATAAATGTATCTCTCTAAAGCAGAAAGATCATCTAAATGATAAATCCAACTGGTACATGATTTTGGTGAAATTAGCCAAGAATAAAGTCTTCTGAGATAATTAACAATAACTCTTTGTTCTTTTTGCTGCTTTGTATATTTATGCATTATCCTTCTCTGACAATTTTGAAGCCAAGGCCAATTAATATTCATTTAAAAATGTTCAAGCTCATATTATCTTTTTAAAAAATTTTTTTTTTCTATTTCTTTATTTAATTAATTTATTATTTTTTTGGGCTGTGTTGGGTCTTCGTTGCTGCACACGGGCTTTCTCTAGTTGCGGTGGGCGAGCGGGGGCTACTCTTCGTTGCGGTGCGTGGGCTTTCATTGCAATGGCTTCTCTTGTTGTAGGAGCACAGGCTCTAGGGGCCCAGGCTTCAGTAGTTGCAGCACGCAGGCTCAGTAGTTGTGGCTTGTGGGCTCTAGAGCACAGGCTCAGTAGTTGTGGCACCCAGGCTAGTTGCTCCGCAGCACGTGGGATCTTCCCGGACCAGGGCACGAACCCGTGTCCCCTGCACTGGCAGGTGGATTCTTAACCAGTGCGCCACCAGGGAAGCCCCAAGCTCATATTTTCTTATATCTACTTTTGTAATATTCAACATTTCTTATTGTGATAAATGTACAACCCTGCATATACATGTATAATTTTATATTTATTTTACTTGTTGATTTTTGTCCATGATAAACATAAAAGGCACTATGTAAAGGTGGAAGGAAGAATATACCAGTAAACTGTCATTTATGTAAAAGTGTCTAGGAGGTGGCTACAATGTCCCCAGCGAGGTGCTGTGAATAGCAACAGCAATCCGATTCCTGCTTTCATGGGACATTGGTTGGGGGAGCAGCATATATGTACATTTCTTTGGATTTGTTTCTTCTACCTCTCTTTCCTGGTCTATCTATGCTTCTGGAATATTCTGAAAGAGCAGAAGTCTCAGAGTCAGATGGAATAGTATTCAACCTAGCTAGTTCTGAGCTTACTCTGAATCTCACTTTTCCCATTTGTAAAATGGGTGTGATGATACCTTCTAATTGTCAGATTACATGCAATACTATATACAAAGAATGCAGCATAGTGCCAGACAGGGAGGCACTTAATATTAGCTTTTATTACCACCATCTCTGTTTCTTTCTAACATCTACCTCCCTGCCATTGCGCGCTATCCTCTGTGGAACTCTTGTCTATGAAGTCTTAAGAGATAAGTACCTGTGGATTCTAGGACTACTGATCCTAGCACTGAGATCCAAGGACTTTGAATTAGGAAACCGAGTGGCTTGGCTCAAAGATCAGAAACAGGGAGATCAGAAGATCATACCTGGGGACTGAGGGTCCTCAGCACGATGAAGCATTTAGGTTTACTACTTTATGGAGGTATAGTTTTCCATCTATGTTTTAAAGATACAGGCATATCTTATGTTAATGCACTTTGCTTTATTGTGCTTCATAGGTCCTGTATGGTTTTTACAAATTGAAGGTTTGTGGCAACGCTGCATCCAGCAAGTGTTAATTTTCCAACAGCATTTGCTCATTTCATGTCTCTGTTTCACATTTTGGTGATTCTTGCAATATTTCAAACTTTTTCATTATTATGATATTTGTTATGGTGATCTGTGATCAGTGATTCTGATGTTATCGTAATTGTTCTGGGGCACCACTAACTGTGCTATATATTGACAAACTTAATTGATAAATGTGTATGTTCCAGTGCTCCACTGACCAGCCCTTCCCAGTCTCTCTCCCTCTCTTCATGCCTCTCTATTCCCTGAGATGCAATAATATTGAAATTAGGTCAGTTGATAATCCTACGGTGGCTTCTAAGCGTTCAAGTGAAAGGAAGAGTTGTACATCTCTTACTTTAAATCAAAAGTTAGGAATGATTACGCTTAATGAGGAAGGCATGTCGAAAGCTGAGGTAGGCCAAAAGCTGGACCTCTTGCACCAAACAGTTAGCCAAGTTGTGAATGCAAAGGAAAAGTTCTTGAAGGAAATTAAAAGTGCTACTTTAGTGAACACACTAATGATAAGAAAGCAAAACAGCATTACTGTGGATGTGGAGAAAGTTGTAGTGATCTGGATAGAAGATCAAGCTAACCACAATATTCTCTTAAGGCAAAGCGTAATCCAGAGCAAGGCCCTAACTCTCTTCAATTCCATGAAGGCCAAGAGAGGTGAGGAAGCTGCGGAAGAAGAGTTCGAAGCCTGCAGAGGTTGGCTCATGAGGTTTAAGGAAAGAAGCTGTTTCCATAACATCAAAGTGCAAGGTGAAGTAGCAAGTGCTGGTGTGGAAGCTGCAGCAAGTTATCCAAGAGATCTACCTAAGATCATTAATGAAGGTGGCTGCACTAAACAACAGGTTTTCAATGTAGATGAAATGCTTTATATTGGAAGAAGATGCCATCTAGGACTTTCATAGCTAGAGAGGAGAAGTCAATGCCTGGCTTCAAAGCTTCAAAGGACAGGTTAACTCTCTTGTTAGGGCCTAATGCAGCTGGTGACTTTAAGTTGAAACCAGTGCTTATTTACCATTACCCAAACCTAGAGCCTTTAAGAATTTTGCTAAATCTGCTCTGTCTGTGCTCTCTAAATGGAATAATAAAGTCTGAATGACAGCACATCTGTTTACAGCATGGTTTACTGAATATTTTAAACCCACTGGTGAGACCTACTGTTCAGAAAAAAAACATTTCTTTTAAAATATTACTGCTCATTGACAATGCACCTGGTCACTTAAGAGCTCTGATAGAAACATATGATGAAATTCATGTTGTTTTCATGCCTGCATTCTGCAGTCCATGGATCAAGGAATAATTTTGACTTTCAAGTCTTGTTATTTAAGGCTAACATTTTCTAAGGCTATAGCTGTTACAGATAGTGACTCCTCTGATGGATCTGACAAAGTACATTGAAAACCTTCTGGAAAGTAGTCACTGTTCTAGATGCCATTAAGAACTTTTATGATTTATGGAAAGAGGTCAAATATCAACATTAACAGGAATTTGAAAGAAGTTGATTCCAACTCTCATGAGTGACTGAGGGATTCAAGACTTCCATGGAGGAAGGAACTACAGATGTGATAGAAATAGCAGGAGAAGTAGAATTAGAAGTGGAGCTGAAGATGTGACTGAATTGCTACAACTTCACGATAAAGCTTTCACAGGTAAGGAGTTGCTTCTTATGGAGGAGCAAAGAAAGTGGTTTCTTGAGATGGGATCTACTCCTGGTGAAGATGTTGTGAAGACTGTTGAGATGACAACAAAGGATTTAGAATATTACATAAATTTAGTTTATAAAGTAGCAGCAGAGTTTGAGAGGATTGACTCCAATTTTGAAAGACATTCTGCTGTGGGGAAAATGCTATCCAACAGCATTGCCTGCTACAGGGAAAATGTGAAAGGTCAATCTGTGGGTCAAACTTCACTGTTGCCATATTTTAAGGAATGGCCACTGCCACCCCAGCCTTCAGCAGCCTGATCAGTCACCACCCTGCTCAGTCAGCACCACCTACATAGAGGCAAGACTCTGCACCAGCAAAAAGACTAGGACTTGCTGAAGGCTCAGATGATGGTCAGCAGTTTTCAGCAATAAAGTATTTTTTTAGTTAAGGTATACACATATTTTTCTTTTTATGTAATGCTATTACACACTTAATAAACTAGAGTATAGTGTAAGCATTTCTAAGTACTGGGAAACCAAGAAATTCAAGTGACTCATTTTGTGATATTTGCTTTGTTGTGGTAGTCTGGACTCAAACCCACAATATCTGAGGTATGCCTGTATTAGTAAATTGAAGTCATTATTAAGCAAAACATACATAGCTAATGGTAAAAGAAGAACCATTAATCAAAAAAAGAAAAAAAAATTATGTGACTAAATACCTAGCTCTAATAGGACCAAAAGTTTTTTTTTCCCCCTCAGTTAGTTTTTTGGGTGTTGTAGTAGACATCAGAAAGCCATATATACTTGGCAAACAGTTTATGCTCAATATATATTTACTAAACAAGCAAATGAACAACCAAAAAAAGGAGTGAATGAATAACTCTGCCCTTGATTAAATAAAATTATGAAAGATGCCCTTAGAACAAGTGATTTACAAGAAGTAGGCAAATCAGTTAACAGTTTTGAAGTTTATTGATACTGGTGAAGATTAGAAACGTGTACTAGTTCTGCTTAAGTTAAACCTTTTGAAACATACATGTTGGTTTCCAGAGCTTTCAACCCAAGAGCACAGAGGCAGTAACCCTTCTGTAGAGAAAAAATTTAACTACCTTACTCAGTTAAAATTTTTCAGAGATATACTGTACCAAATACCATATTCTAATCTACAATGACACTGTAATACCTGAATGAACTAACAGAATTTCCTTCTATTAACATGCAGTCCTTGTTGTTTGACAACATTAATCAGAAAAACGTGCTACCTTATAAAAAGAAGCATTATCCTTTGGTTTAGGAAGTTCTCCAAACATGATTAATTCATTAAATCTTTTAAAATGTTATGTTGCTTTGTCATTCAGTTTGTGATATAAAGGTTCTTGTTGAAATTTATTCTGGATAAAAGTCATTTTCTCATGAAAGATAAATGAGAAATGGCCAATATCCCCTCATTCCATGAGCTCATCGAAGTTCAGATTATGTTCAGGTAGTGTTTCGTTTAGTTGGATAATGATTTAGGAAAAAAAAAAAGCATTTGTGCAAACACATATAAAATTAGAGACTTCTGGGGAACCTACAGAACATCTAGTCCAAACCTGCATTTCAGGAACTAGAATATTGAAAAAGAGGAAGAGTAAGTGCTTGGCTCCAGGTTGTTCACTTTGATTGGCAAAGCAGTGTTTTTAATGGAATCATGATGCTTTATCCTGAGGGTAACTTCTCTTTCAGGTAAACAAGTTTATGTAAGTTTACACATGTTCTTAACCTTGAGGTTGGCATATTTGGTTGTTTTTTTTAAGTGTATTTACTTTCTCTTAATTAATTGGCCTGACTGTTTTCCCGTGACCTATGAACATCCTTACAAGAAATGTTTTAAAGAAGAAACTGTGAAATAGAGATAGGTATCAAATGTTGGCTCTTCTCCCAAATAACTATCAGTTGATTGTTTTTTTTAGCACTGACCTATGCTTTATTCTACCCCTAGTAACTATTCCTAAGACCCTCCTCTGTTCTTCCCTAAAATACCATGAAAAACTAATGCAATGACAAGATAGCATTGGGTTTTTGTTTTGTTTTGGTTTTTTGGTGCATTTATCCTTTAAAATTCTCCCAATATTTCATCTATACCCAAGGTTTTTTACTTTCCTTAATGGCCATTGAATAGAAGTATAAATACCTTTTTTTTCTATTGATCCATCAATATAGATATGTGTATAATCTTTCCATATGCAGACCCTCCCTTTAGAGAAACAGCAACATATAGTAGATAAAATAATTTATGTGCCTGATAACCAAAGAAGTCATACAGTGGGAAATTGGGTGATAAACATTAGTAGATACTACCTTACTCAGATAATTGAGCCTCTTTGCCTGTTGCAGTACCTGACAATTTTGTTCACAATGATAATAGATGGAAACTTAGTTTATTTTTGTTAGAAAAAGTCACTTCTCTCAGTAATGTCATTTATGGCAAATTGTGGTAGAGCAATAAAACAAAATAACAGAAACATTAAATTGTTGCTTGTCTTGATCACAAACAATAAAATCCCATGACAATAATGTTTCTCTTATTCATTATCACTGCATCTAGAGAGGTCCTATTTTGGCATTTATTTCTTAGGTTTTACTTATGATTTTTTTTTGGAACATTCTTCCTTTTAAAAAAAACTATGTAGCATAGTACCTGCCATCTGAATGTTCTTGGCTCCAGGGTCCTCATCTATAAAATTAATGAGATGATATTAAGACTTTTTTAAGGCCATTTCCAATACTAAAAATCAGATTCTATTATTTAGTTACACCACATGAAACAGTTCCTCCCTGTTGAAACATGTATTTGTATGTAAGTGATCAAAAGTCCTATCTACAACGTACCTATTTATTCATTCAAATTTTAGCCAGTGTGTACTACTTGCCTGACAACTTGCGCTCACTGATATAAATCAAGGATTGCAAACCATGGTCCCCAGACTACACGTGACCTGCCACCAATTTTTGTGAATAAATCTTTTTAGAACATAGCCACACCGTATTGGTTGCCTCTGTCTATGGCTGCTTTCATTTTACAGTGCAGAGTTGACTATGAAAGAGTATATTGCCCACAAAACCCCAAATATTTACTATTAGGCCTTTTACAGAAAAAGTCTGCAAAACAAAACTATTCTTTTATATATACTCATTTTATTAACTCTGTTACAGATTTTTACTGATTGAGCTAAAATAAGGATTTTTGTTGTTGGTACTGTTTTCGGGTTTGTGTCTGTGTCTGTGTGTGTATTTGGTCTTCCTGACAGTAAATTGCACCTTTGTTGTGTTCATTTTTCAATCTATTACTCCGTTCCATGTGAATATTTCTATTGATTTTACACTAAGTAAACAAATGGTGACTTGTCATTTCACTTAAAGGCTAGTAAAGGATAATGGTCCCTGTGCTATTTAAAGGTGACAGAAATAGCTTAAATAGAAATTGTATTTTTGTTCATGAAAACACTGTCAATGAATTGAAGAGCCATTTCCAAGTTCTATGTCACTATAGTCGGTTGCATTGGAATATTTCCTTTTTGTGACGATCAGAAAAGAATATGCAAGTTATAATCTGTCACAGATTACTTTAAGTTTGATATTTATAGAATTTTGGGTAGATTGAAAAGTAAATCCCATTTGACAAAATAGAGGATTTTTCAGACTGCTCTTTTCTCTCTAAAATGACCTTTTTATTTAAGGGTCATTTTCGGTTTTCTCCTTGATTTTGTTCTTCCATAAAGCATGGTGGGGAGAGGGGAAGATGGGGAAAAAGAGACAACTGCAGAAGCCATAACAGTCAGAGGCACGTGAAGAAAGGGTCTTGTTTCAGTTAACATTTAGGCCTGATAGTTGTTTAAGCTTCATGGTTCCTCATCATCTCTTCAGGAAATTAGCCTTAATACAATTTTTTACAGCTGACTCTATTATATGAGGATGATTAATGAAGATGACCTTTACCCTGATTGTTGTGCTCTTTAGAAAGATATTCTCCATGAAGAGCTCGCCTTTCTAGGCTCCAGATGGAGAGGACATTCTTTGGGGAAAAAATACAGTTGAACTCTGTTTCACTAACCACATTTTCACGTACAGATTCCTATCATGGCCTTCTTGTCAGACTCACAGAAGAGAGAGATTTTCTTTGAAGTACAGTACTCATCAGTTTCTGAGCCTTGAATTACATGACCTCCTTCTCTTTTGCTTAAAGTTCATTGAAGATGCTAACATTCTGCCTTAAATTAAACTGAATTGTTTGAAAAATTCCAGGAAACTTTTGTTGGAAAAGCTTCAAAGCTTCCAATTGTGGCTTAAATTGGTGATTCAGAACATGAATATCTAAAAGCAGACAGGGTTTACATCCCATAAATTTACCTTTTGGGTCTCACAAGCAGGAGGACTGTGCAATCTTTCAGGAATTCTGAGATCCTTGTCCTTTGGAAGTGACATTCAGCCATTTTTGCTCATCAGTATCTGCATCAAAAACCTTAGATCTGTTCTGGAGTTATTGGAAGCTAAATGGACAGGAAATAGTGCTAACCTAATTGCTGTATAATTCTGTAGATTCAGAATGCAACATTGATTTTGTACCAGGGGACAAGGAAAGGGGGAACTTGTCTGAATTTCTTCCCTGGAGAAGCAGATACTCTGGTTGCTGGGCGTGGACTAGATTTATTTGTTAATTAATTATTAATTGAGTTTCTCATACACATCAGCCACTGTATTTGTTCTCATGGAACTCAGAGTCTAAGTGAGCCCCAGAGGCATTGTCTGAGCCACCATGTAGGCAGGAGAGATCCACAGGACTGACTTGGAGGCCCTAGACTATGATAGCCAGTAGAATCTAAAAGGTAGTTTTGAGGGAACAAATCTGAAAATGAAATTTGACACAGATAGTCCAATGAGGCATCATTCCAAAAGGACAAGGCAGAATCTAGGTATGAGCTCACAGATCTAGACCAGAGTTATCAGGCAGACATGAGAGGCTTTGTGTTGGATGATTTGATGGAGAGCTGAGACACGGGCTGGGCAGAGGGGCAGGGGGTTTATTCAGAACACTGAACTATCTAGGCAGAACTCACCTTCTAATTAATGCAGAATAAACCTGGGGAAGAGCCTCTGAAATAAAGAGCAGACACAATCACAGAAAACTTGAAGGACATGGTTTTATTACTTTTAAGTATGTCTTTGTTGTAGTATCTAGGACATCAAAGTTATTGCCCAACAGTAAACCCTTAGGAATGGTCTTAAGAATAGATGCCATGGATTTGTAATTAGAACATAATGTGATTTCATATTCTTTATTGCTTCTAACGTACTTTAAAATAGTTTTTCCCTACTCAGGTAAAATGTTTTTCCTTGCAATTGCATTTAGGCTGTGCTTAGTTAAGCCTTTCTCTATGCGTTGTGAAAAATCAACTTTCTTTCTGTTAGTGCTGTAATTACATGGTCACAAATCTCAGATTTCTAGAGTCCAAAATGAACCTTTCTTAGAAACATTCGTTTGTCACTCTACATTAGGAGAAATGACAACTTTTTCTTTTTCATTCTACTCATTGTTAGTTACATCTGGGAGTTTATCTCACTGGAATGAAAAATTATAAATCAGCAAGAGCTAACGTATCAAAATAAACTTAGGAAGATCCTACGCTGAGTGTTGCAGGTCTGCTGAGAATATAAAGGGATTCAAAGAAAAGACCTGTCTTCTTAAGGAGGTGAATGAATTTCCTCAAACATATTTTAATATTTCTAGCACCTGGATGAGCCTTTGATTACAGGAGAATGTTGCCAGTCACAATTAAATTTTTTTTTAATCCTTTAAATTTGTCAGTTAATTGATGATGTGCCTTACAACTGAGGGTGTTTGGGAAATAAGAAAACATGGCTTTTAAGATTCTCTGACATTCTCATATTTCAGAGGTATCTGCTCTTTTGGATCTATCTAATTTCAGCCACATGTCTGATAAGCTTTCCCTTCTAACCCTAGTAAAATAATACGCTTCTATTCACTTCTTCTTTTGCCCTTTTTAAAAACACTTTTGCTTGGCAACTTTATCCTTTTACAATTCCTTTTCCTGTTTCTGACATAAACCATTAGCATTTTCCTTAAGCTCTTCAATCCCTCCTTGAGCCTTCACTGTCAAAAGATGACCTTTTGGTCTTGATAGAATAAAATGGGCTAGCTCCAATTTTCTCCAAACTATACCTTTACCAACTTTTACATCTATTAGTCCTGTCTAAGAAAATGCTCTTTTCATCTGCTCCCATCTCTTTTGTGGCTTTGCCCCATTATTGACTCCCTCTTTCTATAACATCTTCCATTTTCTTCGTATTGATTCCTTCTCTTCAGATTCTTACCATAACTGACTCTCTCATATAACACAAAATTATGCAAAATAAATTTTTTAAAAAAGAAAAAAAAAACCCTTGACCTACATTTGTTCACAAGTTTACTTTCCTTCTTCTTACCTCTTAAAAATATCAAATTCACCATCACTGTTGCCCACCTCAGTCCCTTAGTCATTCCTCAACGTACAGTAATCTGAATATACCTTTCTGTTGAAATTGCCCTCAGTGGTCAACAACTCTGCTCTGGTTACAACATCTAATGATCTTTTCTTAAAATTTATCCTTTTGACATGTATAGAATTTATAATGATGACTCCCCTCAGGCGACTGCTACTCCTATTTCTCATATTAATTTATTCTCAGCATCCTCAACATACTATTTTGAATCTGTTCTTAATTGTTGGTATTTCCCAGGTTTCCACATCATTCTTCATCTCATTTTGCTTTCTAATTTCCTTCCCACCCAGTACTAACTCAATATATCAGATCAACAGCGAGCCCTCCTAATTCTACCTTAGAATGTCTTTTCCCGATCTATCCTCTTCTTTCCATTCTTATTACCAAATCTTCAGTTCAGTTTCTCATTGCCATAAAAAACATATTTGAATTCCTTAACCTATCCTGTTTCTAACCTGTCCTATTTCAAATCCTATTACAAACTGATCTTTTCAGTGTATTCTCTTGATGCTTTCCCACCATTCTTGCCACTGTGGGTCATATATCATCTTCTGAATAATAATTTAAGGAATAAGATGTTGAAAAGCTTACTACTTGTATGTTTTGATCATTTTCTTTCTTCTGCTTTCAGTGCTTGTCTTTCCTTTATGGCCTGGTAAAATTCTACTCAGTTATAAATCCCTATACATGTGTCCTCTTCTTTGTGAAAACTTCCCTACTTTTGTACTCAGGGAGAAATAATCCCTCCCTTTTCCATATCTCAGCTGTGGCTATTTAGCTTTTAAGTAACAGAAACATAGTCACATTAGATTAAATGGAGACAGATTCCTGGGGAAAGAAAGATAAAATGTCCTTCACATACATTAACCATTTGTATTAGTAATCTATTGCTGTGTAACAAATTAGCCCCAAATATAGTGACTGAAAACAATACATATTTACTATATCACAATTTCTGTGAGAAAAGACACCTGGGCATGGCCTACCTGGGTCTTCTGCTTCATGGCTTAACGATTAATCTCCAAAATATACAAAGAGCTCATGCAGCTCAATATCAAAGAAAACAAACAACCCAATCAAAAATGGGCAGAAGACCTAAATAGACATTTCTCCAAAGAAGATATACAGATTGCCAACAGACACATGAAAGAATGTTCAACATCATTAATCATTAGAGAAATGCAAATCAAAACTACAATAAGGTATCCCCTCACACTAGTCAGAATGGCCTTCATCACAAAATCTACAAACAATAAATGCTGCAGAGGCTGTGGAAAAAGGGAACCCTCTTGCACTGTTTGTGGGAATGTAAATTGATACAGCCACTATAGAGAACAGTATGGATGTTCCTTAAAAAACCAAAAACAGAACTACCATATGACCCAGCAATCCCACTCCTGGGCATATACCCAGAGAAAACCATAATTCAAAAAGACACATGCACCCCGATATTCACTATAGCACTATTTACAATAGCCAGGTCATGGAAACAACCTAAATGTCCATCAACAGAGGAATGGATAAAGAAGATGTGGTACATATATACAACGGAATATTACTCAGCTATAAAAAGGAACGAAATTGGGTCATTTGCAGAGATGTGGATGGACCTAGAGACTGTCAAACAGAGTGAAGTAAGTCAGAAAGAGAAAAACAAACAAACCTACCTCCTCCTTGAAGCCTGCAGTTGTCATTCAACATAGATTTATAAAAAGTGTGTTGTATATGAGCCAAAGGGATGGATATTGATGGCACGATGAATATGGTGGTTTCTGCTCCCCACGAATTCTGTCCACTGGGAAAGACATGTTGGTAAAGAGGTATAAAACATTGGTAGATGTATGGCATATTTATAGGAGAGATAATCAGAAATTATCTCTTTCCTTGAAGGTCTACAGTATATGTTTTTATTAGTTATAGAAATATTTGCCTTAAATTACTTGTTTTAGTTGTTTTTGTATTTGCCTCATTTCTTATATTAAATAAATTCCTAAAGAGCATGTAACTGAATGAGATTGTTTCCTTCAACTCTCAGCTCAAGGATCTTTTTCTAGTATGCTTTCTCACACTTCCCCCTTCATATGCCTCATGTTCCCAAAGCATCTGGCTATATCTCCATTTGCTTCTCTATACTGTAAATACTTTATTTTATTGAGCTAAAATCGACATATAACATTATATTAGTTTCAGGTGTACAACAGAAGGATTTAATATTTGTATATATTTCAAAACGATCACCGCAGTAAGTCTAGTGAACATCTGTCACCATACATAGATACAATTTTTTTCTTGTAATGAGAACATTTAAGGTTTATTCTCTTAGCAACTTTCAAATATGCAATATAGCATAATTAACTATCGTCATGATACTGTATATTACATCCCCATGACTTATTTATTTTATAACTGGAAGTTCGAACCCCCCTTTCAACAATTTTGTCCATCCTCTAGTCCCTGTGTCTGGACCACCAATCTGTTCTCTGTATCTATGAGCTTAGTGTTTTTGTTTTTTCACTCCACATATAAATGAGATCATACAGTATTTGTCTTTCTCTGTCTGACTTAATTTCACTTAGCATAATACCCTCTAGGTCCATGCATGTTGTTGCAAATTACAAGATTTTATTTTTTTTTATAGCTGGGTAATGTTCCTGTGTGTGTGTGTGTGTGTGTGTGTATTTATCCAGTCACCTATTGATGGATACACTTAGGTTGCTTCCGTATCTTAGCTATTGAAAATAATTTTGAAAGGAACATTGGTGTGCATATCTTGTCTAATTAGTGTTTTTTTCCTTCAGATAAATAGCCAGGAGTGGAATTTCTGGATATGATAGTTCTATTTTTAATCTTTTGAGAAACATCCATACTGTTTTCCATAGTGGCTGCACCAGTTTAAATTCCTACTGACAGTGCACAGGTTCTCCCTTCTCTACATCCTCACCAACACTTGTTATTTCTTGTCTTTTTTTTTAGTAGATCTTTATTGAAGTATAATTGCTTCACAATACCATGTTAGTTTCTGTTGCACAGCAAAGCAAATCAGCCATATGCATACACATGACCCCATATCCCCCCCCTCTTGAGCCTCCCTCCCATCCTCCCTATCCCATCCCTCTAGGTCATTGCAAAGCACTGAGCCGATCTACCTGTGTTATGCTGCTGCTTCCCATCAGCCAACTATTTTACATTCGCTAGTGTATATATGTCGATGCTACTCTCACTTCACCCCAGCTTTGCCCTCCCACTCCATGTCATCAAGTCCATTCTCTATGTCTACCTCTTTATTCCTGCCCTGCAAGTAGGTTCATCGGTACCATCTTTTTTTTCCCCTGGATTCCATATATATGCGTTAGCATGCGGGATTTGTTTTTCTCTTTCTGACTTACTTCACTCTGTATGACAGACTCTAGGTCCATCCACCTCACTACAAATAACTCAATTTCATTTCTTTTTATGGCTGAGTAATATTCCATTGTATATATGTGCCACATCTTCTTTATCCATTCATCTGTTGGTGGACATTTAGGTTGGTTCCATGTCCTGCTATTGTAAATGGTGCTTCAGTGAACATTGTGGTGCATGTCTCTTTTTGAATTATGGTTTTCTCAGGGTATATGCCCAGTAGTGGGGTTGCTGGGTCGTATAGTAGTTCTATTTTTAGTTTTTTAAGGAACCTCCATACTGTTTTCCATAGTGGTTGTATCAATTTACATTCCCACCAACAGTGTAGGAGACTTCCCTTTTCACCACACCCTTTCCAGCAATTATTGTTTCTAGCTGTTTTGATAATGGCCGTTCTGACTGGCATGAGGTGATAGCTCATTGTAGTTTTGATTTGCATTTCTCTAATAATTAGTGATGTTGAGCATCTTTTCATGTGCCTCTTGGCCATCTGTATGTCTTCCTTGGTGAAATGTCTAAGTCTTCTGCCCATTTTTTAACTTGATTGTTTGCTTTTTTGATATTGAGCTCCATGAGCTGTTTGTATAGTTTTTAGATTAATCCTTTGTTGTTTCATTTGCAAATATTTTCTCCCACTCTGAGTGTTGTCTTTTTGTCTTGTTTATGGCTTCCTTTGCTGTGCAAAAGCTTTTAAGTTTAATTAAGTCCCATTTGTTTATTTTTGTTTTCATTTCTGTTACTCTAGGAGGTGGGTCAAAAAAGATCTTGCTGTGGTTTATGTCAAAGAGTGCTTTTCCTATGTTTTCCTCTAAAAGTTTTATAGTGTCTGGTCTTACATGTAAGTCTTTAATTCATTTGGAGTTTATTTTTGTGTATGGTGTTAGGGAGTGTTCTAATTTCATTCTTTTACATGTAGCTGTCCAGTTTTCCCACCACCAATTATTGAAGAGGCTGTCCTTTCTCCATTGTATGTTCTTGCCTCCTTTGCCATAAATTAGGTTCCCATATGGGCGTGGGTTTATCTCTGGGCATTCTATCCTGTACCATTGATCTATATTTCTTTTCTTGTGCCAGTACCATACTGTCCTGATTACTGTAACTTTGTGGTATAATTTGAAGTCGGGGAGCCTGATTCCTCCAACTCCTTTTTCTTTCTCAAGATTGCTTTGGCTATTTGGGTTCTTCTGTGTTTCCATACGAATTGTAAGATTTTTTGTTCTAATTCTGTGAAGAATGCCATTGGTAGTTTGATAGGGGTTGCATTGAATCTGTAGATTGCTTTGAGTAGTATAGTCATTTTAACAATATTGATTCTTCCAATCCAAGAACATGGTATATTTCTCCCTCTGTTTATGTCATCTTTGATTTCTTTCATCAGTGTTTTATAGTTTTCTGAGTACAAGCCTTTGGCCTCCTTAGGCAGGTTTATTCCTAGGTATTTTATTCTTTTTGTTGTAGTGGTAAATGGGAGTGTTTCCTTAATTTCTCTTTCTGATTTTTCGTTGTTGGTGTATAGAAACGCCAGAGATTTCTGTGCATTAATTTTGTATCCTGCAACCTTATGAAATTCATTGATTAGTTCTAGTAGTTTTCTGGTGGCATCTTTAGAATTTTCTGTGTATAGTATCATGTCATTGGCAAACAGTGACAGTTTTACTTCTTATTTTCCAGTTTGTATTCCTTTTATTTCTTTTTCTTCTCTGACTGCTGTGGCTAGAACTTCCAAAACTATGTTGAATAAGAGTGGCAAGAGTGGACATCCTTGTCTTGTTCCTGATCTTAGTGGAAATACTTTCAGTTTTTCCATTGAGTATGATGCGCTGTGGGTTTGTCATATATGGCCTTTATTATATTGAGGTAGGTTCCCTCTATGCCCATTTTCTGGAGAGTTTGTATCATAAATGGGTGTTGAATTTTGTCAAAAGCTTTCTTTGCATCTCCTGAGATGATCATATGGTTTTTATTCCTTAATTTGTTAAAGTGGTGTATCACATTGATCAATTTGCATATATTGAGGAATCCTTGCATCCCTGGGATAAATCCCACTTGATCATGGTGTATGATCCTTTTAATGTGCTGTTGGATTCTGTTTGCTAGTATTTTGTTGAGGATTTTTGCATCTATGTTCATCAGTGATATTGGTCTGTAATTTTCTTTTTTTGTGATATCTTTTTGTGGTTTTGGTATCAGGGTGATGGTGGCTTCATAGAATGAATTTGGGAGTGTTTCTCTCTCTGCAGTTTTTTGGAAGAGTTTGAGAAGGATCAGTGTTAGGTCTTCTCTAAATGTTTGATAGAATTCACCAGTGAAGCCATCTGGTCCTGGACTTCTGTTTGTTGGAAGGTTTTTAATTACGGTTTCAATTTCATAACTTGTGATAGGTCTGTTTATATTTTCTAATTCTTCCTGGTTCAGTCTTGGAAAATTGTACCTTTCCAAGAATTTGTCCATTTCTTCCAGGTTGTCCATTTTATTGGCATATAGTTGTTTGTACTAGTCTCTTATAATCCTTTGTATTTCTGCAGTGTCAGTTGTGATTTCTCCTCTTTCATTTCTAATTTTATTGATTTGCATCCTCTCCCTTTTTTTCTTGATGAGTTTGGCTAAGGGTTTATCAATTTTGTTTATCTTCTCAAAGAACCAGCTTCTAGTTTTATTGATCTTTGCTATTGTTTCTTCGTTTCTATTTCATTTATTTCTGCTCTGATCTTTATGATTTCTTTCCTTCTACTGACTTTGGGTTTTCTTTGTTCTTCTTTCTCTAGTTGTTTTCAGTGTAGGGTTAGATTGTTTATTTGAGATTTTTCTTGTTTCTTGGAGTGAGATTGAATTGCTGTAAACTTTCCTCTTAGAACTGCTTTTGCTGGATCCCATAGGTTTTGGGTTGTCGTGTTTTTGTTGTCATTTGTTTCTATGTATTTTTAAATATCTTCTTTGATTTCTTCAGTGATTTCTTGGTTATTTAGTAGCGCACTGTTTAGCCTCCATGTTTTTGTGTTGTTTACAGTTTTTTTCCTGTAATGGATTTCCAATCCCATAGAGTTGTGGTCAGAAAAGATGCTTGATACGACCTCAAATTTTTAAAATTTTCCGAGGCTTCATTTGTGACCCAAGAGGTGATCTATCCTGGAGAATGTTCTGTGTGCACTTGAGAAGAAAGTGTATTCTGCCACTTTTGGGTGGAATGTTCTATAAATATCAGTTAGATCTATCTGATCTGTTGTGTCATTTAAAGCTTGTGTTTCCTTATTTATTTTTTGTTTGGATGATCTGTCCATTGGTATAAGTGGGGTGTTAATGTCGCCTACTATTATTGTGTTACTGTCAATTTCTCCTTTCATGGTTGTTAACATTTTGCCTTATGTATTGAGGTGCTCCTATGTGGGTGCATAAACATTCATAATTGTTATATCTTCTTCTTGGATTGATCCTTTGATCATTATGTAGTGTCCCTCCTTATCTCTTGTAACATTCTTTACTTGAAAGTCTATTTTATCTTATACGAGCGTTGCTCCTCCAGCTTTCTTTTGATTTCCATTTGCATGGAATATCTTTTTCCATCTCGTCACTTTCAGTCTGTATGTGTCCCTAGGTCTGAAGTGCATCTCTTGTAGACAGCATATATATGGGTCTTGTTTTTGGATCCTTCCGGCCAGTATGTGTCTTTTGGTTGGGGCATTTAATCCATTTACATTCAAGGTTATTATCGATATGTATGTTCCTATTATCATTTTCTTAATGGTTTCAGGTTTGTTTTTGTGGGTCTTTTTCTTCTTTTGTGTTTCCCACTTAGAGAAGTTTGTTTAGCATTTGTTGCAAAGCTGGTTTTTGTGGTGCTGAATTCTCTTAGCTTTTGCTTGTCTGAAAAGCTTTTGACTTCTCCATAGAATTTGAGTGAGATCCTTGCTGGGTAGAGGAATCTTGGTTGTAGATTTTTCTCTTTCATCACTTTAAGTATATCCTGCCATTCCCTTCTGGCCTGCAGAGTTTCCACTGAAAAACCAGCTGATAACCTTATGGGGATTCCTTTGTATGTTATTTTTTGTTTTTCCCTTGCTGCTTTTAATATTTTTTCTCTGATTTCAATTTTTGTTAGTTTGATTAATATGTGCCTTTGTGTGTTTTTCCTAGGGTTTATCCTGTATGGGACTCTCTGTGCTTCCTGGACTTGACTGTTTCCTTTCCCATGTTAGGGAAGTTTTCCACTATAATCTCTTCAAATATTTTCTTAGTCCCTTTCTTTTTCTCTTCTTCTTCTGGGACCCCTATAATTCGAATGTTGGTACGTTTAGTGTTGTCCCAGAGGTCTCTGGGATTGTCTTCAATTCTTTTCATTCTTTTTTCTTTATTCTGCTCCTCAGCAGTTATTTACACCATTTTGTCTTCCAGCTCACTTATTCGTTCCTCTGCCTCCATTATTCTGTTATTGATTCCTTCTAGTGTATTTTTCATTTCAGTTATTGTGTTGTTCATTTTTGTTTGTTCTTTAGTTCTTCTAGATCCTTGTTAAACATTTCTTATATTTTCTCAATCCGTGCTTCCATTCTATTTCCGAGATTCTGGATCATCTTTGTTATCATTACTCTGAATTCTTTTTCAGGTAGATTGCCTCTCTCCTCTTCATTTATTTGGTCTTGTAGGTTTTTACCTTGCTGCTTCATCATCTGTGACATTTTTTTTTTTAATATTTGTTTATTTATTTATTTATTTATGGCTGTGTTGGGTCTTCGCCTCTGTGCGAGGGCTCTCTCCAGCTGCGGTAAGTGGGAGCCACGCCTCATCGCGGTGCGCAGGCCTCTCATTATCGCGGCCTCTCTTGTTGCGGAGCACAGGCTCCAGACGCGCAGGCTCAGTGATTGTGGCTCATGGGCCTAGTTGCTCCGTGGCATGTGGGATCCTCCCAGACCAGGGCTCGAACCTGTGTCCCCTGCATTGGCAGGCAGATTCTCAACCACTGCGCCACCAGGGAAGCCCCATGACATATTTTCTTGCCATCTCATTTTTTTTTTTTTTTTAATGAGTGGGACTGTGTTTCTGTTTTACTGGTTGTTTGGCCTGAGGCTTCCAACACTGGAGTTTTTAGGCTATTGCGTAGAGCTGGGTCTTGGTGCTGAGATGAGGACCTCTGTGAGACCTCACTCTGATGAATATTCCCTGGGGTCTGAGGTTCTCTGTTAGTCCAGTGGTTTGGACTTAGAGCTCCCACTGCAGGAGCTTCTGCCCGACCCCGGGCTCGCCAACCAGGTTCTTGCAAGCCACCTGGGGCGGCAAAAAAAGAAAAAAAGAACAATAACAAAGTAAAAAATAAAATTAGATTAGGAAACTAACAGGTATGTTAGAAAGAATGTAAAAATAGAAATATAGATGAGTCAACAATGGAAGATACATCAGTACCACAATAGTAAAAAAGAGGAGGAGGGAAAAGAAAAATAAAAGAAAAAGGGTGGGGGGAAAGGCCTTGGCTGTGGAGAGCGGGGGCCTAAGCAAGGGCAAGGTTTGGGTGGTGGGTGGGGCCTATGCTCAGGACCCACAGGGCTGGAAAAGACCCTTGGGGCTGTGTGGGGTGGGGTTTAGTCTCAAGGAACAGAAGGGGCCCAGCCATGCACCCACGCCTGGTCTCAGAGGGCAGGGGACCTCACCTGGGTGCCCAGCAGCCTTCCTGGGCTCGAGTGGGCAGGGCAAACTCTCTCCTCTCCTCTACTGCTGCTCTGGTCTGGGGTCTGGGAGGGTCCCTCCCAAGGGAGGGTCCCTCCCACCTGCCTCTCTTGATCTCCCCAGCCTCCCTCCTATGCCCCTAGGAACCACGTGGTTTGGAGGGGGCCTTGAGGGCAGGGGATCAGCCTGGGAGCTCAGCAGGTTCCCCAGCCCCAGTGGGCCAGGTGATCGCCCTCCGCCCCTCTCCCACTCTTCCGGGAGAGTCCCTCCAACCTGCCTCTCCTGATCTCCCTGACCTTATGGGCGCTGATCTTGTCAGCCTCCACTTCTCCTCCCCCTCAGTCCCTCTATGTCCTACTGGTTCACTCTGGGTGCCTCCTGTCTCCCTGGGTGTCAGAGTTCCCTTCTTGTCTTTTTGATAATAGCCATTCTATCAGGTGCGAGGTGTATCACATTGTGGTTTTGATTTGCATTTCCCTGATGATTAGTGATGCTGAGCATGTTTTCATGTACCTATTGGCCATCTGTATGTCTTCTTTGGAAAAATATCTATTCAGGTCCTCTGCCCATTTTTTAGTCAGATTGTTTTTTTCACTATTGGTAGTTTTATGAGTTCTTTTATGTATTTTGGATATTAGCCCCTTACCAGATATATTATTTGCAAATATTTTCTCCCATTCAGGAGGTTAACTTTTCATTTTGTTGATGGAGACTATAAATTCTTTATGGAAAAGAATTACATTTCTTATATTTAACCTTAAATCTTTTGGTACTGTACTAGGTCTTGGCTACTGAAAATGTGAGTCTTAGACTGACCACATTGGCATCACCTCTAAGTTTGTTAGGAATACAGGATCTCAGGGCTCACCTTAGACCTATTGAATCAGAATATTTTATCATTTTCTCCTGACGAATGTGTGCACCTAAAATTTAATTAACACAGTGCTGGGGGACACAGTGTACCATAGCACAAGGTTTCTCAAATGTAATTAAAGGATCATCAATAGTAGAATCATTGAATTTGGGTTAGGGTGATTGGTAGTGGTGGCAGTAATGATTGGTGGTGGCTTATGAGTTTGTAAAAATTCACTTTCTTTGGCCTCATCTCAGAATCTGCTAAAAATGATAGCATTCATGTTTCTGTATTTTTAACAAGTTCTTCAAGTGATTCTTTTTTTTTTAATTAATTAATTAATTAATTAATTAATTTTTGGCTATGTTGGGTTTTCGTTTCTGTGCGAGGGCTTTCTCTAGTTGCGGCGAGCGGGGGCCACTCTTCATCGCGGTGCACGTGCCTCTCACTGTCACGGCCTCTCTTGTTGCGGAGCACAGGGTCCAGATGCGCAGGCTCAGTAATTGTGGCTCACGGGCCTAGTTGCTCCGTGGCATGTGGGATCTTCCCAGACCAGGGCTCGAACCCGTGTCCCCTGCATTGGCAGGCAGATTCGCAACCACTGTGCCACCAGGGAAGCCCAGTGATTCTTATTCTAATAGAAGTTTGAGAAGAGTCTGGGTGAAGTGTCCAACCTCCTTTATCATATGGGATAATGATAGTACCCATCTATTTGACTTACAGAGCTGCTAGAAGGGTTGCATGAGATCATGTATGCACAGTGCTTAGCACACTCCTTGATGCCTAGTAATCATCTGGTGCTATTAGCTGCTAATAGCTGAA
This sequence comes from Eschrichtius robustus, assembly GCF_028021215.1. Lineage (NCBI taxonomy): Eukaryota > Metazoa > Chordata > Mammalia > Artiodactyla > Eschrichtiidae > Eschrichtius > Eschrichtius robustus. The sequence goes on from NC_090836.1 coordinate 70,210,354, forward strand.
ACACATACTTGTTGTTCAATAAATGCATGTCTGCCTTATAAAGTTGCTGGCAATGCAAAGATTATTTTCACTTTCTTTATCATCTTCTTATTTACTCCTTTGCCCAAAATATATTTTGTTATTTTTTTCTTCCTCTTTTTCTTCCCTAAGACTTTTCTTTTTCTGTATCCTTTGTAATATCCTCCATAGTGTTTAGTATGAGGAAGTTTCTTGATAAACTTGGTTGCATGATACATTTGCTGACTTTAGTAATAAGAGATATGAAGGAGCAGCAGGGCAGAGAAAGAAAATACTGTGACCCTGAGAGCAGAAGTGTAAGGAAGACAATATGTAGATAATCAAGAAGCATGCTTTTGTAGCCAGTTTGAAGAGGTAGCCACAAATCAGTAGGCTCTTAGAGTCAAGGTAAAGTGGACGCAGCATTTTTGTAGTCACCTAGTCATGGAAACTAACAGTCTGGACTGAACTTAAAATCTTCTGACTCGAGTGTGCCTCCAACTATATTTTTCCTAAATTATTTTCAAAGGTCATGTATTTTAGGTCCTCAAACTTTCATATCATTAAATGTTTAATTGGTATAAAAGTCAAGGTTTCCACATGGGAAGAAGTTGTGTGCCACAGAGAAGGAAAAGTGCAAGGTATGTTTTAGTAGAAATTGTAAAGTAATTTTACTAGAGCAGAAGGTTCAAAGTTAAGAGTAGATTGATTTAAAACAGGTTGGTTTGTATCACATCCTTATCTAAATACATTTGAATAGGTTAATCTTGCATTTGTAAGAAAATCTGAACTCTCTTCTATCCCAACAAGGCCTTCTGGATGGGCTTCTGCCTACATTTCCAACCTCATGTCTTAGCACCAATTCCCTAGTTCACTGCTCTAGCCAGATCTCCTTTCCAAGCCTTGGGCAGACCATGTGGAAGTTACTAAATAGATACTTATTAAATTAACTGATTGGATGGATAAGTAAATGCATGATAAATGGATGCATGTTATGTAAAATGAATGAAGAGTGTTTGCTTTATTTTTTAAATATTTATTTATTTATTTATTGCTGCACCTTGCAGCATGTGAGATCTTAGTTCCCCAACCAGTGATTGAACCCATGCCCCCTGTAGTGGAAGTGTGGAGTCCTAACCACTGGACCTCAAGGAAATTCCCTGTTTTGCTTTATTTTTCCTTTAACTAAATCTGTGCCTACAGAATTGAATTTGAATAAAATTGAAAACAAAAGCATTTGCTAGTATAAATAGTGATATTGATAGAATTGGAAAGCTTTGTCTGTAAGACTATATCATTTTCCCTGTAACCAAGTCCCCTTTTATGAATCTGAGCTTCGGTTTCTCATTCTATAAAAATAAATCTACTTTATTTAGTTAATCAGTTTCCTTCCAAAAGAAACATTTGCTTGCTTCAGTTATTCCTTGTTATTTTTGATTGAAACTCAGCTAATTTTCAAGAGTATCTTGATCTATACCTAAATGCATTTCAATTGGATATTTTTTATTAATTTGTGTAAAAATGGGGAAGAAACTTTTTTTCTAACTAAATTCATGGAAGGTTTGAATTGACAATTAGAAAGTTATTTTAGCGTTCTTCAGTTATTTTTTTAATTAGCAACCTCTACAGTGGCAACCTCAAAATGTTAAACATGGAGATTTAAGCTGCAAAAAAAGGTCTGGGTTTAGGTTTGAATGAATCCAGAAATATCAACAAAGTATTTTTTTTTACCACAAGCAGATACTTTATCAGAGCCAATTCTATTGGACTGTCCTTTCTTCTTACCTTATAAATTAATTCTTCTGGTAGATGACCTGGTTTGGAAACAAGGTAAATAAAAATAACCTTTATGCTTGTTGGATCAGCTCTTTATAAACAGATGATTATGTAAGCACAACAGGGCATGCATTGCTAAACTTTAAGCTAACTGTGGTAAGTCTCTAGAACTTACTTTGTGCCAAAGGCAGCTGGCCCATGGCAAGGGTATTTTTATCCACAGAGAAGTATATCTACAGAAAATGTTCACATGTCACTGAAAATTTTTTTGTGCTGCTGTCCTACAGTTGGACACCACAAATACAAATTAGGAGACTCTGTAAACCAGATGTTCTGACTCTGTGGTAGTATTTAGTGGTCTGTGGATGAATGTTTGAGGGTCCTGGAAACCTCTGCAATTGTATACTAAACTTTGGTATAATTAGAATATGCATTTTCTTGGAAGGGAGTCTATAATTATTATCAGATTCTCCAGTATCTTCAATATCTCTGCAATTGCTTCTGCATCAAATGTGGTTTACTTGACTATACTCTAATCACCATCAAACACAAGGCTTATTCATTGTTAAGACCCTGGTGCCAAGCTTAGTACTTAGTACTGAAAAAGGCACTCAGTGTTAATGAATAAGTGAATAAATGACTGTATGGTTGAGAGAACAAACAAACGGACTGTATCATCTGTTGCTAGCATCTAGTGTCTTGTTATGATGGTATGGCCCTTCCATTCCATTTTTTCCTTGGCTTGGGGAGTGATTATCTTCAGATTGGTTTTACTGTAAGTGTTCCATGCCAGACCATTTAATAGGGTGTTTATGCTCCTAAAATTTCTATAACAGACTAAGAATAACTTTTAGCATATTGTATAACAAAACCATTTAAATTCTTGTTCTTATGAGAATTAACAAAACTGATAAAGTTTTCCAAATATATCTTCCCCCCCCAAAATTGTTATTATATTTTTTACCATGCAACCCATCATTAAGTTGATATCTGATTTGTTGTTTATTATATCAGTTAAGGTAGTTTACATGTGGGCTATCTTTCAGACTTCTGGGATCTGGTCCTCTCCTCCTCTATGACACATTTGTAAAACACACGATGAAAACGTGTAATATAATTAAAGCAAAATATTCCCAACATTCATTATTTAATTGATACCCCATAAATTTAATGAGGACTTGATAAGGGGACTAACTGGGAACCAAAGTGCATTCTTGTGTTTATCTCTATATTCAACTCAATAAGTATTTGTAAAACAATATTTGATACCAAACTATTTTGCCAGTTCAACAAAAACTTTGTGAGTCTGATGGGAGAAGGGTATGTGTGTGCAGGCGAAAGGAAGGTGGTTCAGAGTGAATACTTCTGATTAGAACCAGACTCATATCCAGTCTTGGAGGATTTCAGTGGTATATCAATTTCTTTATGGTGAGAAAAGGGAGAACTCATCGTCTTTCAAACCTAATTTTGCTGTATTCTCTTTAGTAGAGACAAGTCACTAGGTTCAGCTCATGCATCAGGATGTGAATACCAGAAGATAGGGATCACTGGGGGCCATTTTAGATGCTGCCTGCCACATTGACCAAATTCCCTTGCTCTCTGCTCTTGTAGATCAGTATAACTCCCCTTGTAGGACTTCAGTGATTGCAATATTACATGAATGGAAAGATGGATTGAGGGAGAGGCACTAGGTTGGGGTCTTGTTCCTGGTGTCCTCCTTTGTATAGTTTTTCATAATGGCTATCTCCTCCCTTGACTATGAGTTCCATGAAGACTAATTTCCAGAACCTCTCAGAGTTAATGGCGCTCACAGGAATATAATATTTAATGAATAAATGATTGTATTGTCCCCAGAATATATTAGCCTTGAATACAGATCTCTGCTGGAGGAGAAATCTGTACTAAATCAAAAGCCAAGATAAAGAAAGTTCCATAACCCGTTAGAATTCTTTGGTGCCTTACTTCTTTACACATCAGACACCCCCATGTAGCATATATTCACATACCAAACATTATTATAAGCATGAAATTTATGCTTAAAAAACAAGCAGACTCTTGGGAGCAAGGATAGACTGCTATTTAATCATTCACCCACTCATCAATCAGTGCAGAAATTTTGAAGATGTTATGTGTTTTGAGGCTTAGTCAATGCTTTATGTAGTCTGCAGTTAAATGTGCAAAATGTTCCCTGATGCAAAAGAACTTATCATCTAATCATTGAATTAAGACTAACGTATGAAAAGACAATTAATGTTGTGTATACATTTCAAGTGTCAAGTGAATAGGAAGGACAGAAAGGTGAAAGATGGAAGGGAATTTTCCATTGAACTGATCAAGGAAGGCTTTACAGTGGTTCTGGTAGCTTATCCATATCTTTAAGGATGGTGAAGATTTAGATGGCTAAGGAGGGCAGGGGAGCAAGAGCCTTTTTTAAAGAAAATACTGTGAACAGCAAAGGATCTGACGTAGGAAAGCTTGATAAATTTTAGAGGAATAATGAGAAAAAGAATGCTTAAAGTAGATGCAGTAGCATTAAGGTTCTTCTTACTGGTTCTATTTTGAAAGGCAGAAACTTAATCGTCACACAAAAAAATTTTTTTTAAAGATCTTTAACTCTGGCCTGTCTCTAAGGTGCAGGGGATAATAAGGCCAACCCTAGGTAAATTTTGGAAGAAGTCCCTATATCCCTAGTATGTTTCTTTCTTTCTTTTTTTTTTTTAAATTAATTTATTTATTTTTGGCTGCGTTGGGTCCTCGTTGCGCACGGGCTTTCTCTAGTTGCGGCGAGGGGGGGGCTGCTCTTCGTTGCGCTGAGCAGGCTTCTCATTGCAGTGGCTTCTCTTGCTGCCGAGCATGGGCTCTAGGCGCATGGGCTTCAGTAGTTGCAGCATGCGTGCTCAGTAGTTGTGGCGCACGGGCTTAGTTGCTCCGTGGCATGTGGGATCTTCCCAGACCAGGGCTCGAACCTGTGTCCCCTGCATTGGCAGGCAGCTTCCCAACCACTGCGCCACCTGGGAAGCCCCCTAGTATGTTTCTGAATTAAGATCATGTTAAATTATTCTCCGTATCACCCTACTAAAGATCTTTTGATTCAAAATTATTTTTTTCTCCTTCTTTTCCTCAGATTTCAGTTATTTGAGAAAGCAGATCACAACAAATTCAGACTGAGGTGTGAATGACTGATATTCCTAAAACTTTTCTGAGATATTTAAATTTTCAAAAAAACAACAAAACATCCCAGGAAGGGGATTATGCCATTTATTACTTTGGGAAAATGAAAGTTTACCTTGTATTCTGCAAGTTTGGAAAGGAAGGCAATGTGCGTGTATCCACCTCTTTTAGATTTTTATTTAGTTTCCTCAAAGGGACCTCACTGCAATTTCTGCCCAGTCCACATATCATACCAGCTCCATTCAGTTGAAACCAACTGTGCTTCCTTCATTGCAACTTTTACAGGCCCCTATTCTGACCCAGAGCCAGGACTGGACTGGTTTGTTTGTTAATGAATTGGGGAACAGCGTCTTGGAGGGTATATTAGTCTGCCAGGACTGCCACAAAAGAAAACACCACAGACTGGGTGACTTAAATAACAGAATTTTTTTTTTCTTAGAGTTCTGGAGGCTGAAAGTCCAAGATCACGTTACCAGCAGGATTGGTTTCTCCTGAGGCCTCTCTCCTTGGCTGGCAGACAAGTCCCTTTTCACTCTGTCCTCGTGTGGCTTTTTTTCTGTGTGTTTGTATTTTTGGTGTTTCTTCATCTTCTCATGAGGACACCAGTCATATTAGATTAGGGTCCCACCCTCGTGACCTCGCTTAACCTCTATTACCTCTTTAAAGGCCCTACCTCCAAATATAGTCACATTGGGGGTTAGAGTTTCAACATATGAATTTTGGGGAGACACAATTCAGTCCATAACAGATGGATACCTTTCACTAGGTAACTTCACAAGGAAGAATCTTAAGGTTATGCTGTGTAGTAGCGTAAAGAAGTACTGAGACAAGACACAACGTTTTTCAGTTTAATAAATATTTATTGCACACTTTTTGGGGACTGAGTACTAGGCTAGGCCTTAAATATTCAAAGGCAGTGAAGACACTCTCATACCCCTTGCTTCCTCAATGTAACAGATGAAATGGAGCTGTAAGTACATAATTACAAGGTGTGATGATTAATTTTATGTGTTAATTTGGCTGGGCCACAGTGCCTAGCTATTTGGTCAACCATGACTCTGGATGTTTCTGGGAAGGTGTTTTTGTGTGGGTGAGGTTAACATTTAAATCCACAGACTTTGAGTAAAGCAGATTGCCCTCCATAATGTGGGTATGTCTCATCCAGTTAGTTGAGGTCTTAATAGAAGAAAGACTGACTTCCTGAGCAAGAAGGAATTCTGCCAGCAGACAGCCTTCTGACTTGAACTACAGCACTGGCTCCTATCCGGGTCTCCAGCCTGCTGCCCCACCTTGTAGATTTTGGACTTGCAGCTTTCATTGGTTGCATAAGCCAATTCCTTAAAGTAAATCTCTCTCTCTCTCTCTCTCTATCTCTCTCTCTCTCTCTCTCTCTCTCTCTCTCTCTCTCTCTCTCTCTCCCCCCCCCCCCACACACACACACACACACACAGACACATACACATTCTATTGGTTCTCTTTCTCTGGAAATCCCTGACTAATACACCAGGTAACCTTTAAGAGCAGAGTGTACTCTGTTCCTTCAGTCACCTGCCCTCCCCTCTATGGGCTTCACCTGTTCAGAGTGTGTCTCCTGCGGGATGTTGGCACACAGGCAAGGAGCTAGAATGTCAGTTTAATTGAACTCTCTTCAGACCACTAGCCAGAATGAGCCCATGAGGCCTGGTTTTCATACTGTGTAGTTTGATTTTATGGTTAGGAATTTACAACTTTACAAAAAAACAGAATGAATAGATGATCAAACTATTCTTCTTTCCGATCTAATTGGGCTGGCTGTAGGGCAGAGCTTCTCTGTGTGAGGGGCTAATGAGAATTGTGCACATGGATATGGTACAGCACCATTGGGAGGGGGCTTGTATGTTATACAGTGCAGGGCTGGGCCAGGGGTATGCACTAGGCTCTGTGTAATTTTATTTCTAAAAGTAGCAGGTTTGTTTGTAGTCGGAGGCTCTGTATCTCCAGAGCACCTTTTTTGGTAACTCACTGATTTATAGTCTTTTCTCGTTAGCCTCCTAGCCTTGCCTGAAGGGGATCAGTGATAAGCATTATTAACTCCTTAGTAGCATCTAGGGATACTAAAATGCAAGGAAGAAGGTGACCTGCCATACATCACGCTGCAGACCTGGGGGGGGCGGAAGCTGCTGCACACAGCTTTCTTCTCATGTGTTCATTCTTTGAAGTCACTGCTGGGGTCTGAAAGGTTTTTCTTTTGTTCTGTGGGAAATCTCATTGTTGTCATTTGTGGTATGTAAGTCGAGGGCGAAAAAGCTTCTTAATGAGTATATAAATGGATGTTCCATTTTTCATTCCTGAAATGGCAAGTCAACCAGTGGAGAACTGTATTGACTTGAAACAAAATAAAAAAGGGCGCTTGAACATCGTGGTACATGACTCTTTTTGAATTATGGTTTTCTCCGGGTATATGCCCTGTAGAGGGATTGCTGGGTCGTATGGTAGTTCTATTTTTAGTTGTTTAAGGAACCTCTGTACTGTTCTCCATAGTGGCTGTATCAATTTACATTCCGACCAACAGTGCAAGAGGGTTCCCTTTTCTCCACACCCTCTCCAGCATTTATTGTTTGCAGGTTTTTTGATGATGGCCATTCTGACTAGTGTGAGGTGATATCTCATTGTAGTTTTGATTTGCATTTCTCTAATACTTAGCAATGTTGAGTCATCTTTTCATGTGTGTCTTGGCCATCTGTATGTCTTCTGCCCATTTTTGGATTGTGTTGTTTGGTTTTTTTGATATTGAGCTGCATGAGCTGTATGTAAATTTTGGAGACTTATCCCTTGTCAGTTGCATCGTTTGCAAATATTTTCTCTCATTCTGTGGGTTGTCTTTACGTTTTCTTTATAGTTTCCTTTGCTGTGCAAAAGCTTCTGAGTTTAATTAGGTCCCATTTATTTTTGTTTATATTTCCATTACTCTGGGAGACAGATTGAAAAAGATATTGCTGTGATTTATGTCAAAGAGTGTTCTGCCTATGTTTTCCTCTAAGAGTTTTGTAGTATCTGATCTTATATTTAGGTCTTTAATGCATTTTGAGTTTATCTTTGGATGTGGTGTTAAAGAATGTTCTAATTTCATTCTTTTACATGTAGCTGTCCCGTTTTCCCAGCACCATTTATTGAAGAGACTGTCTTTCCTCCATTTTATAGTCTTGTTCCCTTTGTTGTAGATTAATTGGCCATAGGTGTGTGGGTTATTTCTCGGTTTTCTATCCTGTTCCATTGATATATATTTCTGTTTTTGTGCCAGTACCATACTATCTTGGTTACCATAGCTTTGTAATATAGTCTGAAGTCAGGGAGCCTGATTCCTCCAGCTCTGTTTTTCTTTCTCAGGATTGCTTTGGCTATTTGGGGTCTTTTGTGTCTCCATACAAATTTTAAGATTTTTTTGTGCTAGTTCTGTGAAAAATGTCATTGGTAATTTCATAGAGATTGCATTGAATCTGTAGATTTCCTTGGGTAGTGTAGTCATTTTGACAGTATTGATTCTTCCAATCCAAGAACATGGTATATCCATCCATCTGTTCGTGTTGTCTTCAATTTCTTTCATCAGTGTTTTATAGTTTTCAGAATACAGGTCTTTTGCCTCCTGAGGTAGATTTATTCTTAAGTATTTTATTCTTTTTGATGTGATGGCAACTGGGATTGTTTTTTAAATTTCTCTTTCTGATCTTTCATTGTTAGTGTGTAGAAATGCAACAGATTTCTGTGTATTAATTTTGTATCATACAACTTTACGGAATTCATTGATGGGCTCTATTAGTTTTCTGGTAACATCTTTAGGATTTTCTCTGTATGGTATCATGTCATCTGCAAACAGTGACAGTTCTACTTCTTCTTTTCCAATTTGGATTCCTTTTATTTCTTTTTCTTCTCTGACTGTCGTGGCTAGGACTTCCAAAACTATGTTGAATAAGAGTGGCAAGAGTGGACATCCTTGTCTCATTCCTGATCTTAGAGGAAATGCTTTCAGTTTTTCACCATTGAGAATGATGTTTGCTGTGGGTTTGTCGTATGTGGCCTTTATTATGTTGAGGTAGGTTCCCTCTATGCCCACTTTCTGGAGAGTTTTTATCATAAACAGGTGTTGAATTTTGTCAAAAGCTTTTTCTGCATCTATTGAGATGATCACATGGTTTTTATTTTTCAATTTGTTAATGTGGTGTCTCACGCTGATCGATTTGTGGATATTGAAAAATCTTGCATCCCTGGGATAAAGCCCACTTGATCATGGTGTATGATCCTTTTAATGTATTGTTGGATTCGGATTGCTAGTATTTTGTTGAGGATTTTTGCATCTATGTTCATCAGTGATATTGGTCTGTAATTTTCTTTTTTTGTAGTGTCTTTGTCTGGTTTTGGTATCAGGGTGATGGTGGCCTCATAGAATGAGTTTGGTAGTATTCCTTTCTCTGCTATATTTTGGAAGAGTTTGAGAAGGGTGGGTGTTAGCTCTTCTCTTAATGTTTGATAGAATTCACCTGTGAAGCCAGCAGGTCCTGCTTTTGTTGGGAGTTTTTTAATCACAATTTCAATTTCAGTACTTGTGATTGGTCTGTTCATATTTTCTATTTCTTCCTGGGTCAGTCTTTGAAGATTGTACCTTTCTAAGAATTTGTCCATTTCTTCCAGGTTGTCCATTTTATTGGCATAGTGTTGCTTGTAGTAGTCTCGTATAATCTTTTGTATTTCTGTGGTGTCCGTTGTAACTTCTTTTTTTTCATTTCTAATTTTATTGATTTGAGCCCTCCCCCTTTTTTTCTGATGAGTCTGGCTAAAGGTTTGTTAATTTTGTTTATCTTTTCAAAGAACCAGCTTTTAGTTCCATTGATCTTTGCTATAGTTTTCTTTGTTTCTATTTCATTTATTTCTGCTCCGATCTTTATGTTTTATTTCCTTTTGCTAACTTTGGGTTTTGTTTGTTCTTCTTTCTCTAGTTGCTTTTGGTGTAAGGTTAGGTTGTTTATTTGTGATTTTTCTTGTTTTTTTGAGGTAAGATTGTATTGCTATAAACTTTCCTCTTAGAAATATTCTTGCTCCATCCCATAGGTTTTGGATCATCGTACTTTCATTTTCATTAGTCTCTAGGTATTTTTTGATTTCATCTTTGATTTTCTTCAGTGATACGTTAGTTGTTTAGTAGCATATTGTTTAGCCTCCACGTGTTTGTGTTTTTTACAGTTTTTTTCTTGTAGTTGATTTCTAATCTCAGAGTGTTGTGGTCAGAAAAGATGCTTGATATGATTTCAATTTTCTTAAATTTACTGAGGCTCACTCTGTGGCCCAGCATATGATCAATCCTGGAGAATGTTCCATGTGCACTTGAGAAGAATGTGTATTCTGCTTCCTTTGGATGTAATGTTCTATAAATATCAATTAAGTCCATCCGGTCTACTGTGTCATTTAAAGCCTATGTTTCCTTGTTGATTTTCTGTCTGGACGATTTGTCCATTGATGAAAGTGGGGTGTTAAAGTCCCCCACTATTATTGTGTTACTGTCAGTTGCTCTGTTTATGGCTGTTAGCATTTGCCTTATATATTGAGGTGCTTCTATGTTGGTGCATATATATTTACAATTTTTATAGCTTCTTTTTCGGTTGATCCCTTGATCATTATGTAGTGTCCTTCTGAAGACAACTTCTATTATTTTGTGATTATTGTTATTTATTGTTATTATTGATTATTATGAGCTTTTGTCCTTTGATCTCTTTTCAAATAATTTTTCATCCCCTCTGTCTTTTTTGGCAAAACCTAAAATGTAGACTGGAGGAGGGAAATGTTATGGTCAATATAAAAGCTGGGCTGGGGTGTATCCCAGGGGTCAGAATCGATGTACCCAAACGAGAATCATCTCTGCTTACTCTCCCACAGATAAATGAAACAATAGCACCAAAAATAATGGAAGCTACCAATTATTAAGTGCTTATTCTGTGCACTTCAATTTTACTTACAACATTTTATTTCTTAAGCTGGTAGGTGAGACTTCATTTTATTTTCCTTATACTTTTTTTTTTAAAGATTTTTTTTTGATGTAGACCATTTTTTAACGTCTTTACTGAATTTGTTATAACATGGCTTCTGTTTTATGTTTTGGTGTTTTGGCTGTGAGGCATGTGGGATCATACCTCCCCAACCAGGGATTGAACCCACATCCCCTGTGTTGGAAGGCAAAGTCTTAACCACTGGACCACCAGGGAAGTCCCCCATTTTCCTTATACTTTTGAGTTACTTAACTATTTCATAATATTAAAAAGAGTTAAAAAGGGGGGCAGGTAACTTCAGGACGATCATTAGGAGGATGAGATATATGAAGAAGAGGAAAGGAATGACCCGACTATCTAACTACCAGCACATCTACTCAGAAGAAACCATGGGATCATTGAAGAGGTGAGCTCAGGGAGAAGATAAATATCTGTTTCTCTTTTCCTGTTTGAGAGTCATAGATTCTCACTTCTGCTTGTCCTTAAAGTACTCAGCAAAGGGGCAATTATAACAGCTAACGCCATATAGGAGATTTTTAACATACTGCGTTCCACCAGACAGTATCCAATAATTAATAACTTGGCTACTGTGCATGACAGCTGCTCTCCCTTCTTGGGAAGGGTGTTGGTTTTAAATGTGTAGGGTTGTTTTTTGGTTGTTGTATTGAGAGGGGAGCAGTACTGTCATTTAGTGGGTAAGGACCAGGGAAACTCTATGTCCTACTGTTCAGCACTGCACAAAATGCCAAAGAGCTCTTCGGGTGGGGGTGAGGTGAGGGCAGGGGTGGAGATACTGGTAGAACTACACTTCATCTGATACAAGAGGTGTGTGTGTGTGTGTCTGTGTATGAATCACAAGGATTTTATCACCTTAGAACTTTATTTTCTATCAGAATGACAGGAATATAAAGGAATAAAGGAAAAACTCAGTAAAGTCAAGGAAATTATTACACTCCCTTCTACACTAAAGATGTATACAACTAAATTTTATAGACTGGTTTCACATAGATTTTGTTCACCCTGACTTCTTGGTCTATCCCATAAGCTTGTAGTTTCTAGAGACCTAAATTTCACTCTTCCTTGTTCAAAAGAAAAGATAAAACACAGAAAAAAAAATCAAAGAAGACTATCCACATAAACCATAATTTTATTGAAACCATGTAGATTTGATTTTATTAACCCCTCAATGACACTTTAAATTTTCTGCCATGCTAGCTTTTTATGTAACAAATGATCTTATAGTACTAACATTTAGAGCAAGTGTTTAAAAACCACTCTTTGAAATAAACAAGAGATATTTGAATTGGAAACTTTATCTCTTAAGTGTTGCCTGAAAGTGAGAGCTGTGTGGTCGAAGAGTCTATTATTGTTACCAGAGAACTTTAAATCTGCAGAAAGAGCAATTTACATTCACTGTGGCTGCTACCATAGTGGCTGATTCTTAAATTATTTATGCAAGGAAGCAAATTGTTTTGTTCTTTATCTGAAATTATGCCAACTGCATGCTTAACAAGGCTAAACTTTTTACTGAAAATTCAGCTTCATTTTCAAGCTCATATTTTTTATCTTGTCACTAACTGTTCACACTGAGAAAGATGAATCATGAACACATAGCACAATGCTCTACCCAGACTCTTGAGAGAGTAATAACTAGAAGCTGTAATAGCAGATTCCATAAGCAAAATCCAACAGGTTCATACTTGGCTCGTAGGGCTATTAATGTGTCTTGAAGTTATACTGCTGAATAAACAAGCTTGGGACATTATTATTTTTGCTCAGCAGAATGTATTCTCAGTCAAAAAAAATTGGAGGTTAAAAGACTGTCACCCAAAATCCGTTTGCTACAAAACTAATGAACTTTATGTGCCAAAGAAAACTCAGACATATCAGAGTTGGGATTTGGTTTACTAAGGAAATAGAAAGGAACGTAGCCCAAGTGGTTTATAAGAAACATAAAATTTAGAAAATTAAAATTATTTTGGACATTTATCACCAAGCCCAAAGCAAACCAATACATTGACAATTTTATATATGCTAGGTATTATGCTCAGGACTTTTCACATAAATTGTCTCATTTATTATTATCAACCTTCTTTGTGATAGGTATGACTGTCCAGACTCAGACAGGAGTGATGGCTCAGTCATAACCAACAGTTAATTGATCATGGAGCAGAAATGGATCTCTGAAGTTTTGGTACAGTGGGCCTCTGACACCTAGCTTGAGAAATTTTCATTTCCACTGTTTTCTGCAGTACAAGAAAAAAGTGTGATATCTTTTTTATTTTTGGTATTTCTTAGTATCATTAACAGGATATTAATTGGTACCAACAGGTACTTTCTTTGGTTACTCAAGCTACAAGTGTGGTTAGCTCTTTACCATAAACTGTGTAATCTCTTGACAATGTTATTTTGGCTAAGCTCACATCAGGAAACAAAATTCTCTTCAGAAAAAATAAAACAGAATTAGTCTCCCTGGGTATGATTGGGCAGGCCTTGCTTCATTTTTTCCTCTTATTTGCTTTCTATGCCAGCACCAAACAGTTTTTATTTCAGTGGCTTTCAAGTACACTTAAGTTGTATCTAAAGTAAAGCTACCTACTTTCATCCTTCTTTTGATTTTCTTTGTTTCCCTCTGAATATTCTAAACCATTTTTGCTAAATTTATTCTTCTATGTTAAATTCAATTTGTCAAGTTTTAAAAACAAGGAAGTAAACAAATACACCTTAAGTTTATAACTGACGTTACATTAAATTAATTTGGGGGAGAATTGGCTTTTTCATTACAGACCGTCTCACCCAAGGACATGATATTTCCAATTGTTCAACTGTTATCTCATCCTTCAATAAGAGTTTATAGATTTTTTTTCACTCTTGCAAATTGAATATTTAATATCATTTCCATTTCTAACTAGCTATTGCCATTAGGAATATAGTTTATTAATGTATCTACCATCATCTTTATTATCTTGTTAAATATAGTACTTTTGCTAGAGACTCAGGAATATAGAAGAAGGAAGGATTTACTGAGGGAACTAACCTAAGCTTTGAGATATCATATATGAAAGAGGAGGAATCTACTTTCAAAAAGTAGATTTTGGTCAAGAGTATTACATGTTTTTAAGAAGTAAAGGAAATTGAAGACTTAAAAATGGTACAGATGAGCTGGTTTGCAGGGCAGAAGTTGAGACACAGATGTAGAGAACAGACATATGGACACCAAGGGGGGAAAACTGCGGTGGGGTGGGGATGGTGGTGTGCTGAATTGGGCGAATGGGATTGACATGTATACACTGATGTGTATAGAATTGGTGACTAATAAGAACCTGCAGTATAAAAAAACAAACAAACAAAACAACTAATACTAAACTTTCATTGGGTTATTTGTATGGAAATATGTTAATATAAATGTTTCAGACATTACATGAAATTTCTAAAAATCTTATATGTTCTGGTATAATGTTATAAGTCATAATTCTAGTTATTACTTTAAAATGTATATCTCAGAAATAACTAAATTTCCTTGTCAATTGCATTATTATGAACTTTCATCAAATCTTTAACCGTGGTCATTTTAAAGTCTTTTGTCATTTACAGACAGTTCTGGGTGCACTCTGATGCTTTTGCAAATATGTTCCTATAAAAGGGTTTCATCTTCAAGGAATTCATGGAAAAGACTCTGACAAGTACAGGTTTCTGGTAACTGACTGTACTGCTGAACTGAATGAACAAGCATTTTCAGAACTCTAATGAAAAACTGATGAACTCATAAAAGTGCTAACAAAAGAGCAAGATAAAAAAAATTAATTACATGGGACTGAGTGAACTGATGAGGATGATTATAATTTTTGTGACTTTCTGTTTGAATTAAAAAAAAAACTAAAAAAAAATAAAAAATAAAAAATTGAACACTTTAAAAAAAAAAAGAAAAGAAAGAAAATAGGAATATGATTAGACAACCAGAGTGAAGTCTCCATAATATGTCAAATGCATGTGTTAAAGAGTTAATTGTTTTAAGGAATTCTATAAGAATTCTTAAAGTGGGATGTGAAGATATGGAATGGCTGCTGGACAGTGAGCTGTATCAAATGAAGGTTTTTCTTTTGGGGACGTGTTCTTAGATAGAAGGGTATGAATCTGTGGAGAGATAAGATTGAAGGTAGGAATGAGAGGAAATAACTGGGCAAGCAAATGCTTGAAGGACAAATTGTTGTCAAAATTTCTGTAGTTATGCTTCATAAGTGTAAAATAATTTATATTAGGTGTATCTTGTGATACCACCCTCTCAGTCCAACCTGTGTATGATCTGAACTCAATTTTAAACTTGATTCTTCCTGTTGGAAAATTCATCAGACATACTCATATTAGATTCTTATATTAGTTCATTGATTATCTCCTGACCTATTCAAATTGACTTCAGTGGTGTTTTGCAAGAAAAAAATGTCATGCAGGTAATTATTTCTCACAGGATGCCAAGTAATACTTTGATCATATTTGAATTTTCTAATAAGTTGTTTTAATGTCACCTGGGAGATTTCATTTTAACTTCAGACCATCATCTTCACTTACATGGGGCTTCTTAGGTTCCAGGATGTATTCTAGTGCATTTCTGTGTACTATCTCATTTAAATTTCATAGCAATACTGTGAGAAAGATAATATTACTATCCTTGTTTGATGGGAAAACTAAAATACAGAAAAGTTAAGTCAGGTGGTCAAGGTTTCATAGCTAGTAAGTAGCAGAGCAGGTATCTGAACTGCTGAAGTCTGGTTCCAGCCAATCTGCTTTTCCTTTTTTTTTTTTTTTTTTTAGTTAATTTTATTTATTTTTTTTATACAGCAGGTTCTTATTAGTCACCCATTTGATACACATCAGCGTATACATGTCAATCCCAATCGCCCAGTTCATCACACACCCACCCCCCCGCCGCTTTCCCCCCTTGGTGTCCATAGGTTTTTTCTCTTCTTCTGTGTCTCAATTTCTGCTCTGCAAATGGGTTCATCTGTACCATTTTCTAGGTTCCACATATATGTGTTAATATACGATATTTGTTTTTCTCTTTCTGACTTACTTCACTCTGTATGACAGTCTCTAGATGCATCCACGTCTCTAAAAACGACCCAATTTCGTTCCTTTTTATGGCTGAGTAATATTCCATTCTATATATGTACCACATCTTCTTTATCCATTCATCTGTCGATGGGCATTTAGGTTGCTTCCATGACCTGGCTATTGTAAATAGTGCTGCAATGAACATTGGGGTGTGTGTGTCTGTTTGAATTATGCTTTTCTCTGTGTATATGCCCTGTAGTGGGATTGCTGGGTCATATGGTAATTCTATTTTTAGTTTTTGTTTTTTTTTGGTTTTTTTTTTTTGTTTTTTAAGGAACCTCCATACTGTTCTCCATAGTGGCTGTATCAATTTACATTCCCACCAACCGTGCAAGAGGGTTCCCTTTTCTCCACACCCTCTCCAGCCTTTGTTGTTTGTAGATTTTCTGGTGATACCCATTCTAACTGCTGTGAGGTGATACCTCATTGTAGTTTTGATTTGCATTTCTCTAATAATTAGTGATGTTGAGCATCTTTTCATATGCTTCTTGGCCATCTGTATGTCTTCTTTGGAGAAATGTCTGTTTGGGTCTTCTCCCCATTTTTGGATTGGGTTGTTTATTTTTTAAATATTGAGCTGCATGAGCTGTTTATATGTTTTGGAGATTAATCCTTTGTCCGTTGATTTGTTTGCAAATATTTTCTCCCATTCTGAGGGTTGTCTTTTTGTCTTGTTTATGGTGTCCTTTGCTGTGCAAAAGCTTTGAAGTTTCATTAGGTCCCATTTGTTTATTTTTGTTTTTGTTTCCATTACTCTAGAAGGTGGATCAAAAAGGATCTTGCTGTGATTTATGTCGAGGAGTTCTTCCTATGTTTTCCTCTAAGAGTTTTATAGTGTCCAGTCTTACATTTAGGTCTCTAATCCATTTTGAGTTTATTTTTGTGTATGGTGTTAAGGAGTGTTCTAATTTCATTCTTTTACATGTAGCTCTTCAGTTTTCCCAGCACCACTTATTGAAGAGACTGTCTTTTCTCCATTGTATATCCTTGCCTCCTTTGTCATAGATTAGTTGACCATAGGTGCATGGGTTTATCTCTGGGCTTTCTATTCCTGTTACATTGATCTGTGTTTCTGTTTTCGTGCCAGTACCCTATTGTCTTGATTACTGTAGCTTTGTAGTATAGTCCGAAGTCAGGGAGTCTGAGTCCTCCAGCTCCATTTTTTCCCCTCAAGACTGCTTTGGCTATTCAGGGTTTTTTGTGTCTCCATACAAATTTTAAGACTTTTTTGTTCTAGTTCTGTAAAAAATGCCATTGGTAATTTGATAGGGATTGCATGGAATCTGTAGATTGCTTTGGGTAGTATAGTCATTTTCACAATATTGATTCTTCCAATCCAAGAACATGGTATATCTCTCCATCTATTTGTATCATCTTTAATTTCTTTCATCAGTGTCTTATAGTTTTCTGCATACAGGTCTTTTGTCTCCCTACGTAGATTTATTCCTAGGTGTCTTATTCTTTTTGTTGCAGTGGTAAATGGAAGTGTTTCCTTAATTTCTCTTTCAGGTTTTTCCTCATTAGTGTATAGGAATGCAAGAGATTTCTGTGCATTAATTTTGTATCCTGCAGCTTTACCAAATTCATTGATTAGCTCTAGTAGTTTTCTGGTGGCATCTTTAGGATTCTCTATGTATAGTATCATGTCATCTGCCAACAGTGACAGTTTTACTTCTTCTTTTCCAATCTGTATTCCTTTTATTGATTTTTCTTTTCTGATTGCCGTGGCTAGGGCTTCCAGAACTATGTTGAATAATAGTGGTGAGAGTGTACATCCATGTCTTGTTCCTGATCTTAGAGGAAATGCTTTCAGTTTTTCACCATTGAGAATGATGTTTGCTGTGGGTTTGTCATATATGGCCTTTATTATGTTGAGATAGTTTCCCTGTATGCCCACTTTCTGGATAGTTTTTATCATAAATAGGTGTTGAATTTTGTCAAAAGCTTTTTCTGCATCTATTGAGATGATCATATGGTTTTTATTCTTCAGTTTGTTAATATGGTGTATCACATTGATTGATTTGCATATATTGAAGAATCCTTGCATCCCTGGGATAAATCCCAATTGATCGTGGTGTATGATCCTTTTAATGTGTTGTTGGATTCTGTTTGCTAGTATTTTGTTGAGGATTTTTGCATCTATATTCAGTGATATTGGTCTCTAATTTTCTTTTTTTGTAGTGTCTTTGTCTGGTTTTGGTATCAGTTTGATGGTGGCCTCATAGAATGAGCTTGGGAGTGTTTCTTCCTCTGCAAATTTTTGGAAGAGTTTGAGAAGGATGGGTGTTAGCTCTTCTCTAAATGTTTGATAGAATTCACCTGTGAAGCCATCTGGTCCTGGACTTTTGTTTGTTGGAAGATTTTTAATCACAGTTTCAATTTCATTACTTGTGATTGGTCTGTTCATATTTTCTCTTTCTTCCTGGTTCAGTCTTGGAAGGTTATACCTTTCTAAGAATTTGTCCATTTCTTCCAGATTGTCCATTTTATTGGCATAGAGTTGCTTGTAGTAGTCTCTTAGGATGCTTTGTATTTCTGTGGTGTCTGTTGTAACTTCTCCTTTTTCATTTCTGATTTTATTGATTTGAGTCCTTTCCCTCTTTTTCTTGATGAGTCTGGCTAATGGTTTATTAATTTTGTTTATCTTCTCAAAGAAGCAGCTTTTAGTTTTATTGATCTTTGCTAGTGTTTCTATTTCATTTATTTCTGCTCTGATCTTGATGATTTCTGTCCTTCTAACTTTGGGTTTTGTTTGTTCTTCTTTCTCTAGTTCCGTTAGGTGTAAGGTAAGATTATTTACTTGAGATTTTTCTTGTTTCTTTAGGTAGGCTTGTATAGGTATAAACTTCCCTCTTAGAACTGCTTTTGCTGCATCCCATAAGTTTTGGATCGTCATGTTTTCATTGTCATTTGTCTCTAGGTAGTTTTTGTTTTCCTCTTTGAGTTCTTCAGTCATCTCTTGGTTATTTAGTAATGTATTGTTTAACCTCCATGTGTTTGTGTTTTTTACGTATTTTTCCGTGTAATTGATTTCTAATATCATAGCGTTGTGGTCAGAAAAGATGCTTGATATGATTTCAGTTTTTTTAAATTTACTGAGGCTTGATTTGTGACCCAAGATGTGATCTATCCTGGAGAATGTTCTGTGCACACTTGAGAAGAATGTATAATCTGCTGTTTTTGGATGGAATGTCCTATAAATATCAATTAAATCTATCTGGTCTATTGTGTCATTTAAAGCTTGTGTTTCCTTATTAATTTTCTGTTTGGATGATCTGTCCATTGGTGTAAGTGAGGTGTTAAAATCCCCCACTATTATTGTGTTACTGTTGACTTCCTCTTTTAGAGCTGTTAGCAGTTCCCTTATGTATTGAGGTGCTCCTATGTTGGGTGCATATATATTTATAATTGTTATATCTTCTTTTTGGATTCTTCCCTTGATCATTATGTAGTGTCCTTCCTTGTCTCTTGTAACACTCTTTATTTTAATGTCTATTTTATCTGATATGAGTATAGCTACTCCAGCTTTCTTTTGATTTCCATTTGCATGGAATATCTTTTTCCACCCCCTCACTTTCAGTCTGTATGTGTCCCCAGGTCTGAAGTGGGTCTCTTGTAGACAGCGTATATATGGGTCTTGTTTTTGTATCCATTCAGCAAGCCTGTGTCTTTTGGTTGGAGCATTTAATCCATTCACGTTTAAGGTAATTATCGATATGTATGTTCCTATTACCGTTTTCTTAATTGTTTTGGGTTTGTTTTTGTAGGTGCTTTTCTTCTCTTGTGTTTCCCACTTAGAGAAGTTCCTTTAGCATTTGTTGTAGAGCTGGTTTGGTGGTGCTGAATTCTCTTAGCTTTTGCTTGTCTGTAAAGCTTTTGATTTCTCCACTGAATCTGAATGAGATCCTTGCTGGGTAGAGTAATCTTGGTTGTCGTTTCTTCCGTTTCATCACTTTAAGTATATCATGCCACTCCCTTCTGGCTTGTAGAGTTTCTGCTGAGAAATCAACTATTAACCTTTTGGGAGTTCCCTTGATGTTATTTGTCCTTTTTCCCTTGTTGCTTTCAATAATTTTTCTTTGTCTTTAATTTTTGCCAATTTGATTACTATGTGTCTCGGCATGTTTCTCCTTGGGTTTATCCTGTATGGACTGTCTGCCCTTCCTGGACTTGGGTGGCTATTTCCTTTCCCATGTTAGGGAAGTTTTCGACTGTAATCTCTTTGAATATTTTCTCTGGTCCTTTCTCTCTCTCTTCTCCTTCTGGTACCCTCTAACGCGAATGTTGTTGCATTTAATGTTGTCCCAGAGGTCTCTTAGGCTGTCTTCAATTCTTTTCATTCTTTTTTCTTTATTCTGTTCCACAGCAGTGAATTCCACCATTCTGTCTTCCAGGTCACTTATCCGTTCTTCTGCCTCAGTTATTCTGCTATTGATTCCTTCTAGTGTAGTTTTCATTTCAGTTATTGTGTTGTTCATCTCTGTTTGTTTGTTCTTTAATTCTTCTAGATCTTTGTTAAACATTTCTTGCATCTTCTCGATCTCTGCCTCCATTCTTTTTCTGAGGTCCTGGATCATCTTCAGTATCATCATTCTGAATTCTCTTTCTGGAAGATTGCCTATCTCCATTTCATTTAGTTGTTTTTCTGGGGTTTTATTTTGTTCCTTCATCTGGTACATAGCCCTCTGCCTTTTCATCTTGTCTATCTTTCTGTGAATGTGGTTTTTGTTCCACAGGCTGCAGAATTGTAGTTCTTCTTGCGTCTGCTGTCTGCCCTTTCTGCTTTTTTTTCCTTTTATTTTTATTGGAGTATAGTTGATATACAGTGTTGCATTAGTTTCAGGTGTACAGCAAAGTGAATCAGTTATACATATACATATATCCACTCTTCTTTTAGATTTTTTCCCAAATAGGTCATTACAGAGTATTGAGTAGAGTTCCCAGTCAATCTGCTTGTAAACAATAGAATTATTGCCTCATTTTAACTTCTAAAATGTAACAAAATATAAAATTTAAATCTAAAATATAAAAGTAACAAAAGAAAGAATGTGCATGGTAAAATGGGGCTAACATATCTAGAATTCTGGGTTAAATTAGAATATTGTTCAGTAAATACAGACATAGTAAGTACATAGATAGCTGCCCTGTTCATGTTTTTCTTGTGGAAAGCCTTTTGATTTGGATCGATCAACTTCATAGAGTGTACAGTGTATTCTGGCCAATGGAAAACTTATGTTTACATATCCAAAACTCAACACTAACACAACAATGTGTGGGCATTGAATAGGATGTTCCTGTATTCCAATTTTTCTTCCTGTAGAATTTCCACTCTGTGGTGTCCCCATCCTGTGGGAAAATATTCTGTCCCACTCCTTCTGAATACAGGAATGGTCTTGCAACTTTCTCTAGCCAGTGAAATATGGGTGAAAATGACTGTGTTAATTCCAGGCAGAAGTTTTAAGGGCCTGTGTGTAGTTTTCCATGTTTTGTTTTTCTCTGCCAAAGATCATCAGTATTCCAGATAGAGACGTGAGTTCTGGAAAGAGACAACATGCCGCTGAGCTTTAAAATTCTTGACAGATACGTAGTTTGGGTGAAAATTGACCTTTGTTGTCATAACTCACTGAGTATTTGGGTCACTTGTTATCTAACTTATTCTAGCTGATTCTGATTAATAAAAAGTTATAATTCATTGATGTAATTGTTTTAAATTTAAATTACTTTTTATGTCATTACTGAGAATATTTCTGGGATGACTCTAACTTAGGTGACCCAGTTTCTGAGTGTATTTCAGATTTTGCTCAGACCATTAAACAGGTTTTAAACCCGCAACCAATATTGTGAAGATGATGAAATATCCTGAAGGGACATGTTTATATTGTTTTTCATTTCTAGTGTCTTATAGTCTTAGTTTACCAAAGAGACTTTAGATTGATCTACTTCATTTTCATGTTTGTTTATGGTATGAGATAAAATTCATGGTTGATAAAGTTTTGTATAAAAATGTAAGTGCATTCACACATCTTGTTTTTCTTTCTAACCTAATTTGTCTCACTTAATTCCCAGAAACAAATTTTTTTGGTGAATGAATAAGCTAGAACTAGTGTGTTTAGACATGAACTTTATGTCATCTCTGGGCAGTTAATAAATACTTTGATCACCAGCTCTCTCTCCATTGTTTAGAGGAATCATCATAAACTGGGTGTAGCAAATTCTGTTGCTGTTAACTTTTGAGCAATACCAAGAGTTCCCCATTTGAAAAAGACTCTAATAGCAAGTTATTGCCAATTCCAAATGTCTGCCTTTATAATTTTGACCTGATGCTCAAATTTAAAAGTATCTTGTTTTCTCTGACTTAAAATGTTTGGATGGTACATATTGATTGATAGTTCACATGCCCCACCCTTGACACCCTGCAGGATTGCCTATCTTTGGGGTGCCTAACATGGGCATCCCAAGAGACTTTTCTGCATATGCTAAAGAGATTATACTTCAGACTTCAAAAACCTCAACTTGGGTGAAAATCTACCCAACCTTTTTTGTTGTCATGTAGTAAAAGAACAACAATCAAGACATGACTTTTATTGATTATGGATGTAAATATAGAGATAGATAGGGAGTTAGATAGATTATTGATAGTTGATGATGTTGTTTATTTCAAATAGATGTATGTTGCCTTGTTAAAAATTTCCATTTAGGACCATCAGTTTAAAGCTACTTAGGATATGTGTTTTGATTTATACTTTAGGTTTGATAAGAAATGGAAAATTTGGTTTTTATACTTTAAGTTTGATAAGTGATGGAAACTTCTGATTGATAAATGGAGTGGCAGAAACAGACTTTCAATCTGAGGGTCATATTCTTACTAACACCCTACACTCTGTGCTATTTCTTATCCTTATTTTTGCACGTTGTAAGTAAATAACACATATTCTGTAAGCAATTTCTTTTCATTTTGAACAACCATAAAATTTTAGAGCTAGAAGGGTTAGTGTTTATCTGGCTGAATCCCCTCTGAAACTGAGACACTGAAGGACTTGTCAAGTATCTCATAACTAATTAGGGGCCTGATTCTTAGTCTAGTGTTCTTTCTCCTCTGCTACTAACCCACACCCCTGTATAGGTTGAGAAATTTAAGAATAATGAATTATTGTTTGCATTTGGATGGTACTAGAGGAGTATTTTTGAAGGAAAGTAAAATATACAAGAACATAGTGAGGAAATTTATTATTGCATTTGACTTTCAATGAGAAAAGCAACTTGCCAAAGGTATATAAGAAAACATCTCATATGTATGCAAATATGGCATGGGAGGAACAGAAGGGACAGGGTCGGGAGGGACAGGGCTTGTCTCTTAGTTATAAAACCACAGTGACTCTTTGAGAGAAAACATAAACTGGCCTGCAAATATCTGTATTTAAGGCTGCTTTTCCCAAAATATTAGGATGTAACAGATTAGAAAGAAGCAATTCAGTCTAGATATGTCATATATGACCAGAAAGAGTAAAAGACTAGAAACATTTAAAAATAACTCCAGACCCTTAATATATATTATATTTTTTAAGTGAGGATACAAAAATTATAGGAATTCTTGAATTTGGAATGGATCTAGACATACAGTGGAGTGCTATTATCCTCATGTGAACAGATGACTAAATGGCCCCACCTAGACAGTTATTATAAGTTGGTTTATTTCCTAACCTCTAATATTGAAGTAAAAATATACACTTGATGTACCTTCCAGGGCCCTTGGGAGGTCAGGATGAGCTAATATCTGAGGTGGTTATGAAAAAGGTGTAAATACCTGTAAATTTTAAGTAGGTGTTTTGTAAATAACAATACGAAGGAGTTTATTGCTTCTGTAAGAACTCACAGTGGCTCTACCAGGGGTAGAAAGTGAAGCTGGCAGGTTGTTTATAGTTTATCTCTTTAAAGGCAATTTTTTTACATTGCATAGCCCTTGTCAAGAAAGCTCAAAGCTCTCTCTGATGTATGCTATGAGTTTTTCATTACATATTTTACATAAATTTATAAATATTTCTTATAAAATATTTCAATATGGTAAGACAAAAACCTAAAGTCTCATTAGTTAAATTTAATAAACAGACACTTCATATTAATCTGTAGGCTCATTATTATCCCCTGCAAACTGAAGAGATTTAAAATAATAATTGGTGCCCAGTTAAGGGTAGAAGTTGGGGAAAACATTTGTAGCCAGTTTTTATAAGATTATGGTGATGAATATTGCTGTTGGATGTGAACCTGTTTCCAGGTTCAAATGATGCTTTAATAATCTGTTTTTGATTGTTTTTTTCTTTGATTATTAATAACCTCACTCATTTGGGAATATTTGTATTTTATAACCCAGTGTATCAACACCATCTATAATATTAAATAAGAAAAATATTTGGATAAGATCTTATAAACTTTTATGATGCTTTTTTGAGATATGTTTATGAGACAAAAACAATTTGATAGCAAGCCTGGTGATATGAAAAACGTAAATTCTTCCAATTGCTATATGGCTATAAAACAAGCACTAACACATTATTATTTTTTTCTATTTCTACTAGAGACTGATTTATATGGGTAGAAACTTCTATGTATATTGGTCATAGCATTTTGAACAGGCATTTAAAAATTAAAATTGGTATTTTCTGTCTAGAACACCACTCATAATAAAGTTTTCAACTCTGCAAAAAGTGACTTACTAAACCATGCTGGTTTTCATAAAGTAGATGAATATATAATATATATGATGGGCCTATGTAATAAACGTGGATACCATTTTTATTAGGACATTCCAATTTACTTTTCTGTAATTAGAGCTACCAATAAAATATGCATTATATATATTTCTTTCTCTACACCCACATACACACAACGTTGTAAGAAAAAAATTCTTCAGCTTTTAGCAATTTGTTATTGAATTATGTTTGTTTATTTATTCCTCAATCCATGTATCTCTTCAAACATTAATTCATTTATTCATTCAATATATATTTATTAAACATGGATATTTGCTCTAAAAGTTCTAAATTTTACTTGTTTTTATTTTACTGAATTTTTGAGTTACAAATTTTTGTTCTCTCCTTATCTACTCATGTCTGTATCATGTCTATTCACGTCTATATCATTTTCCAAATTATTTGTACATATGAATTCTAATACATGTGAATTTTCATTAAGATAACATTGAATCTTGATATATTTATTCTCTGCTGGATTCTGGCAAATGAGAGCTTTTTATGGATGGTGGGTTGGGGGAATCAAACTCAAAAAAAATTTGGATATTTTTCTGGAGAGAAAAACAAAACCTCAAGATACATAGCATGCATCCACTGTGTTATATGGCAGTTTCCTATCGGATCTTACTCTCAAACTGTCATTTCACAATTTAATCTAGTATTAAGGTCTTTCATAAAAATACACACTTTAAAATTACATTCGTATATGTAATAGTCCCCAAAAGACATTATATGTATATTTAATTTTCTGTTCCAGATTTTGGTTTGAAACTTGATGCTTTGTAATTCCATGAAAGCTTTTACTGACAATTTGTTTGCTGTCAAGGTCGTTCCCCCTGCAGGCCACTCCCAACCCCCTTTTTTTACAGATTTGTTATATATCACTTATTTTATAATTAATGCTTATAGAATGGATTCTTCTTTCAATAGGCAGTAAATTCCAGACACACTTCTATTTTGAAAATAGTAGACAGGCTTATTGAGATGACTGTGAAAATATCCATGAAAAATTCAGCTTTTAAACATTATCGAGGTGTCTCAAATTTCCTTGGAGACAGAGTGAGAAAGGACTGAGAATCATAGAATTTAAAAGTTATGATTAATTGAAATTCTAGTAAGAGCAGGGCTGGGTGTCATTTATCACACTGATTTGATATGAGGGATGTGAGACTTCAAGGTCAGGCAAGGTGAGGTTGGAATTTCAAGGGAGCAGTGCTTTTCTTTATTCTCTTCCGAATGCAGGTTGACAACCCATAATAGTCAAAAGAAAAGAAAGCCAGTCTTTAAAGAGGCTATACTCTATGATACCAAAGCCTGTCTTTCGTTCATCTTCTAAATTCATTTTTATTCTTATTACTTTATTAAAATGTCTTTGAACCTTTATAGGAAGAAAAAAACGGGACACGAGAAAAAATGTTACTTAAATATCTTAAAGTCACAGTGCTTTGATAAGAAGATACTTGCACATTTTTAAAAATTAAACTGCCATATTATTTATCAAATTGAAAAGAAGATTGATGCGGTTGTTGGTGCCTTGGTAGGTCAAGGCATAACACAACTCCCTCTGCTTGTATTTAGAAGCACCTGAGAAACAGATATAAGAATTATGTCTGGAAATCATATTTGGAGAAATGTGGCTTGACCTGTACCAAAGAAGCCCTGCTATTACTTCATGTGTGAATTTAACCTACCTACAAAGTCATGGGCATTGATCAAAAGCCTCTGACGTCCTGTCTGGGCACCTGACTGTGTAAAATTCAGGGCAAGGAAAAGCAGTGATGATGTGCTTCCTGCAGACAGCTGCCTCTCAGGAAGAGAAGGGAGAGATGAAGGAGCATGCTGGGCTCCTCCTTCCAAACCTACCAAGCAGATGAGGTTTCCTTCTTCCTGCAGGAAAGTGAGTAAAGGGTAAGGCTACAGGCCAGAAATTTTTTCCAGCAAAGCCCCTCCACATGGAAACCTGGGGGGTGAAGAATGTATGTATGCCTTTAATATTTTAACATTTTGGAGGTCTGAAATGCATTCAAATTCATTAGCCATTAAATCATGTGTTATATTGTGGAAGGTAATTAAAGTCACAAGGAATATTAATTTGTATCACATTAGATCTAGAAATAACTTCCTTCAGTTAATATAAAAAATACAGCAACGTTTCAAAAAGATGGAATTTTTGAGCTTGTTTCTTTTTGTTTTATTTTTTGGGTGAGAATAAAATATTGCAATAATAATTATTAACGTGGAGGGAAAATTTACCAAAAGAGAAAAAATCCAAACATTTCAGGTGCTATAATTCTACCAGAAGTAGTCTAAGTCTTGCCATTAGACTTTATTTCCAAAACAATTGGGCTGATCTTTCAAGTGTGTGTTTGTTGTGAGGGTAGATATACAAATAAATGTCCTTGCTTTGTTTATCATTAAATACCAGAAAAAGTCTCTGCCCTCAAGGAACTTATATTTTGGTAGGAGGGGCACATATAAACATAAATACATGTATCAAGTAGTGATAAGTGTGTAAGGACCAGAAGATGGCAGGAGGTGATGCTATTATAGGTAGTCAGATTGACAAGTCTTCTTCAAGGTAGAGCTTTAGGGCAAAGTCCTGAGGAAAACCATGTAAATGTCTTTGTGGAAGAGAATTCTAGGATAAGAGAAGAGGAAGTGCAAAGGCACTCAATGGCTGTCAAACATGGTGGGTGTGCTCAAAAAGCAGCAAAAAGCCCGTGTGGCTGGTGTGGAATGAGAAAGAGGAAAAGCAGAAGGTAATTATATTAGATGGTGTCCAAGGGCCAGGTCACCTAGAGCATTGTAAGAACTTTGGACTTTATTATAACTGCAGGAAGAAGCTATTAGAATGCTTTGAGCCCTAATGACCTGATTTACATTTAGAGTTATCTTCTAGCTGCTGTACTGAGATGAGCTTTTTGGAAGATATGGGAGGAAGCAGGGAGAAAATTCATTCATTCAGAATATTTGTTTAGAGTCTATTATATGCCTACTCTAGGAATTGAAGATACATTAGTGAATAAAAAAGAAAAATCCCTGCACTCATGAAGTTTATGTAAAAAATAAATGTGATCTATTACATGTCAGTATGTAGAAAACTAACATAAAGTGTAGGGATAGAGAATGGTGGGGGAGGTGTACGGCCTGTTTTATATAAAGAGCCAGGGAGAATGATCCAAGTAAAGTAACATTTAAGCAAAGACCAGAAGAAAATAAAGATATTTGGGGAAGAAAGCTTGAGAATGAGGAAACATCAAGTACCAAGATCCTGGTGGAAGTGCCCCTGAGATGGGGCTGGATTGGAGGGAATGAAAAGGAAGTGGTTGGATGAGGTCACAGGGAGAGTGAAGGGAGAGGTGGTAGGGGCTTCTAGACCATGGAGTTGTATGTCGAGTGACATGAGAAAGTATTGGAACAGAGGAATGACATGGTCTGCCTGACATTTTATTTATTTATATATTTTTATTTATTTATGGCTGCGTTGGGTTTTTGTTGCTGCATGCAGGCTTTCTCTAGTTTCTACTTTTCGTTGCCGTGCGCGGGCTTCTCACTGTGATGGCTTCTCTTGTTGTGGAGCATGGGCTGTAGGCGCACAGGCTTCAGTGGTTGTGGCACGTGGGCTCAGTTGTGGCTCACAGGCTCTAGAGCGCAGGCTCAGTAGTTGTGGCGCACGGGCTTAGTTGTTCCGCGGCATGTGGGATCTTCCCAGACCAGGGATCGAACCCGTGTCCCCTGCATTGGCAGGCGGATTCTTAACCACTGTGCCACCAGGGAAGTCCCTGCCTCACATTTTAAAAATAACACCAGCTGCTGTGTGCAGAATAAATGGTAGAGGAGTAACACTAGATGGTGAGGAGCACAGATGCTCTGGAAGATGGAGATTTATGCTACTCTAAATCCCTTTTAGAAGGGACTCACTGCCCAGCTTGAAGTGTGTGGTTGGCTGATAAGCTCTAGTTGTGAGCTTCATCCAGGTTCTGCCTCAGTTTTAAGTGGGGTCACACTCTTCTTGGAGTGACCCCAGCCAATTACTAAGCAAGGTGGTGGTACAAGGGTCTTGCCATTTCTGCTCAATGTGGGACACCTCTAGTGGGCAACCTTTGCTTCAGACCCCCATCTTGGGCTGGCAGAGACTTTATCAGGTCATCAGGTGGGCATCACTGTACAGCAACAACTTCTGCCCAAGGCACTTTTTGCATTCCTGATTCCATCTCAGTGTCTGCTTGCTGGAGAACCCAACCTGCAACAGATGGGAAAAGGGAGATGAATTAAGAGACTATTGTGGTAATTCAGGTAAGAGATCATGGTACTTTAGATTAGGTTAGTGGGAGAAGAGATCTTGAGAAAAAATTGTGGATGTACTTTGAAGGTGAAATGAACAGTAATTGTTAATGGGTTGAATGTGGGATGTGATAGAAACTTTGGAGTCAAGGTCGACTTCAAGCTTTTGCCTTGAAAAACTGGAAACATGGAGTTGCTTCTCTGTCAAAATGGAGAAAATGACAAAAAGAGCAGTCCTGGGGGAGCTTAGAAAAGAAAATCAAGAGTTCAATTGTAGCATGTTCCTTTGGCCAAATTGGATTTACAAGTCTGGATTTTGGTGAATAGACAGTAAGGGAGGTATGCATTTGGACATTATCAGCCTATTGCAGTATTTAAGCCATAGGAGTGGATGAGCTCACTTAGGAAATGAGAGTAGATAGCGAAGTACCACATTTTTGAGCACTGCACAGTGTAGAGGTCAGAAAAACTAGAAAAAGCCAGTTAAGAAGTCTGAGAAGACATAACCACTGAGTCAGTAAAAGAGGCAAGAGAGCATGTACCAGGGGCCAACTGAAGAAAGTATTTCAAAAAAAAGAAAGATCATCTCATCTGATTCAAATGCTGCTGAAAGTTACAGTATAATGAAGACAGATATCACTACTGGATTTCGAAACATGGAGCAGTTGATGACCTTGGTAAGGGTGGTTTTAGTGTGGTGGTGAAGACCGAAGCCTGGGTGGTGGGAGTTCAAGAGAAAATGCTGGGTATGAAAGTAAGGGCAGTGCAAACACAGCACAGCTCTTTAGATAAATTGATCAATACCCAGAGGCGGGTGTATTGCTAAAGGGATTTATTTACATGATTACTATTATTTTAATAAACCCACATATCAGTTACAATGTGCCAGACATTTTTCTATGTGTTCTACAGACATCTAATTTAATACTCTTAACAACTGTAGGATGGAGACACTATTGTTATTTCTGTTTTAGTGGAAATTTGAGGACAGAGATATTAAGTATGTTGCCTAAGGTCACACAGCTAGTAAGGTGTGCAGACGGTAATTCAACCCAGGTAATTAGAAACAATAGCATTCTCCAGGATCAATCCTTCCAACCCTGTTGCTATGGTAGAGGATGTTTGTATGTTGGAGTTCACAAACTGATGGGAATGTTAGTATGAGGAAAATTTGAGGATGTAAGAGGGGGAAGGAAAATCCTAGAAGCAAATTCCATGAGTATGCAAGAAGGGATCTAAGTGCAGTACATAAATATAGAGTTTGTCCTTAGATAGGAGCAGGGATAGTTCATCCATTGTGATAGGACAGAAGGCTAAATATTTGCCTGCAAATGCAGGTAAGTTTTAGTTTGGTGCGAGGAGAATGAGGAAGTTCTCATCTAGTTATTTCTATTTTCTAGTGAAACGTGAAGCCAAGCCTTCAGTTGAGAGTGAGAAAGGGGTAAAAGTAATGGAGGATTGAAGAAAAAACAGATGGTGTAAAATAGTGCTTGTGTGTGTGTGTTGTGGATGGGGGAATTAAATAACTAGGAAAATGGGAAAGGATGCCTCGGAGTGGTGAGAGCCTACCTGATACTTCATGTCATAAAAATAAAGTGAGTCCAATCAGCACAGTCTTCAGAGGTATTTTCCTATAGCCAGTTCAGCTACTTATTCATGCATACAGATAAAATAGGTGAAGAATTATATGGGGTTGGCCAAAAAGTTCATTTGGGTTTTTTCCTTAATATGTTACAGAAAAACCTGAACAAACTTTTTGGCCAACCCTATATTTAGCCAGGTTTGAGGTTTTGCCAGGTGAGTGTTACAACAGGAGAAAAGGATGAGGGACTTGAGTTTTTACAGAAGGGACCTTAGGAATTTCACTGGTTAAGGAGGGAAGTGAGGAAGTGAGGGAGCTGGTAGATAGTGATAAGTGTGTAAGTCACTGGACCAGAGGTCCTGGTGTTGGCAAGTAATTGATGGAAATGGGCATATTAGAAGAGTGAGTGGACTTGAAGGCAATAGTAGTAAGTCCGGCAAAGAGCAGACAAGATCCACTCATAAAATTAAAAGTAACTTCCAGAGTCATTAGAAACTATTTCTTTAATTTCTGAGAAATGCAGTTATTTAATCTCAATAAATAGCAATTCTACTGGAGTCAATTACTGTGTTTTACATTTGGTGAAATTGTGGGAATGCACCTCTGTGTGTTCAAAATATGAAGTGATTCTACTACGTGAATACTTAGTACTCACTAGTGCTGATGGTGTCACAGGTAAAGCCATCATTTGTCTATTTTGGTGTATAAAATTTAAATATTTTAAAAATAACTATCATAATTACATGTAATACTAATAAGCACTTCCTATATGCAAGCAGTGGACTGAAGCCTTAAATGTATTAATTCATTTACTCCTTTCAGTAGAACTATTATATCAGTTTTGCAGATAAGAAAACAAAGACATAGTAAGCCATAGAGCAGTTTATTGGTTAGGATTCTGTCAACAAGGCACAGAAACCAAAAACACAAGCTTTTTGGCTCATGTAGTAGGAGTGTCCAGGGGAGTGTTGTCTAGCACAGCTGAGTTCAGGCTCTTCAAAGAGGTTATATAACACTTACTTTCTTCTCTTTGCTTCCCTCTGAGTTGGATTTATTCTTAGCGTGGCCCTTTCCCAACTCTCCCACCTCCCAAGCCTATCCCATGGTGGCTTCTGGTAGCTTCAGACTCATACTCTTATAGCTTGTTAACCTTGGTGGAAAGAAACATTCTCTTTCCCAGTAGATGCTACACAAGTCTTAGGATGACCTGGGAAAAATGTTGTCCCTGAACTGATTGCTGGAACCAGTGGGATGGAATTCACTTATTCGTCAAACTTACATCAAGAAGGGGGTAGTATTGGTTCAACCTGAATTTCATGGACTAAAAGTTGGGGAGGGTTTGCGTCTTAAAGGAAATTTGAGATGCTTTTATTACTTGAAGGGGGATTGGAGGCAAGGCAATGTGAAGGTCCATTGTTTTTTTAAAATTTTTGATTAATTAATTTATTTTTGGCTGTGTTGTGTCTTCATTGCTGCAGGTGGGCTTTCTCTAGTTGTGGAGAGTGGGGGCTACTCTTCATTGCAGTGCGCAGGCTTCTCGTTGCGGTGGCTTCTTTTGCTGCAGAGCATGGGCTGCAGGCGCGCAGGCTTCAGTAGTTGTGGTGTACGGGCTTAGTTGCTCTGCGGCATGTGGGATCTTCCCAAACCAGGGCTCGAACCTGTGTCCCCTGCATTAGCAAGCGGATTCTTAACCACTGCACCACCAGGGAATCCCAGGTCCATTGTTTTTATTGACTGTCTTCAGTAATCTCACAAGGTCATTTATCAGTTCTAAGGTCATCAGAACCAGCCTAATGAAGGATCATAGAAGGTTTGTCAAGACTAAGAGCAATATTTATGTTCTTGTAGGTAGATGACTGGTGCTATCTGAGCAAAATTATCAAAATTTTTACTTGTTCTTCCTAATACTTTTTAGTCATCTTCTGAACATGTGCCAATTTGCAAAGTTTTGCTCAGTTTGTTTTACAAAATTGTGTTCCACTTTTATTTAACTACAACTTGCACTTACATAATGACACCACTGTAGGAAGCATTTTCAGTGGTGTTTAGAATAAATAATAACTATAATTTGATGCACAGGGAGACCGTTCTCAAAGGTTAAATAATTCATTTCAAGATTCACATGGGCTGCGATAGAAATAGAAACTCTGTTTTGGTTTCTTATTTTGCTTGTTCTTCCTTATTCCTATTTTCCCTTTATGGTTAATTTTTCTCTAGGGAAAAGTTGAAATTTGATTTATTAATATGAATGATCAGGATGCCATTAGAAATCTAAACTAGGGTATAAAATACATGATTCTGTTTGATTCTAGGCAAAGCTTTTAATATCAATATGTATCTGAAAAAAATGTTTGTGAGATGGAATTGTCTCATCCGACAGTTATCACCACGTAAGGTGGTTTTGTAATTATTTTTATGAAAAGTTTCATATACACAAATCCTAATTATATTATAATGAACTTCCATTTCCATATTACTCAGCTTCAAAAATTGTCAGCTCATGGCCATTTCTTTCTTCTATGTTATGGTCAAATTTGCATTTTATAGAAGTAACACTTTTTAGTGATAGTAACTCTAGTAGAAATGGTTTGAGATACAGTCAGAAGCCATTTAGGTTAGCTGTTGTGTTGATCTAGGCAAGAACCTGAATTTAAGTAAATGAGAAATTGGATTTAAAAAATACATATGGAGAATATACAGAATCTACCTAATCTGGCCATGGATTGAATGAACAGTATTCTGAAATATTCTGATAAGGGAAATGTTGGTGTCATTTGATTCTTTAATCAAATGATACCAGTTTAAACATTACCAGTATGCTACTAAACTATCTTGTAGTAATGTATAACTCTCTTTTGTGGTAGTGAAAATCATGATTATATATTAATGTAATTTTCTGATTAAAATTTATATTCAGATTAAAATTTTCATAAAATTTCCTATTTTTTGAGAGAGGAAGCAGAAATGCAGGAATGTACCTGACACAAAATAGAAGCTTAATAAGTGTGCTTTTGGAAACAAGTAAATACATTGCACAAAAAATAGTTTAAAAGTGATACTTTATTTTTCATTTTAATTTTTTACATCTCACCTACTTCTAGAAATTGCTTGGGGTATGTTTGTGTGAGAATACAATAGAATATTTTATTTGTCAGTTATACCTCAATAAAGCTTAAGAAAAGAGAATACAATAGAATAAGACTGTACAAGTACAAATTAAAGAGGAAGAAGCCCAACAGAGAGAAGGAAGCAAATGGATAACCCTTTGCCTTGGTTGGTTTAGTTAAGCTCCTGTGACAAGTCAGAGGGCTGGGCTGATTCTATTATTCTATCATCCTGTGAGTAAAACAAAAAACCAAAAAAAAAACCTTTTAATTAATTGCAGTATATATATAATCAGTATTCAGTGACTCAGGAGGTTAAGTTGCAACAATACTTTGTTTAACACTTAGATATCACAAAGAGAAAAGAGAAACATGCCTTTGATTTCTAAAATTTTTATTGGCATCCGTATTGGCATTTCAAATACAACAAACCATGAAAAGTGACTCCTCTCCTACTCTGACTTCACCACTTGTAACAATATCAGGGAGGAAAAGAGAAATCCTGTGCGTTGATCATCAAAATATAGTGTCTACATAAATTGAGCTCTTACAGGATGGCATTATGGGAGTTGATGCTTACAAAAACACATTGAGATAGATAAAGTGCAAGCTTATCTTTTCACTTTGGAAGTTGCTTAGTTCCCACTGTAAGAAAAACTCTCCCCATCACCTTCCCCTGTCCCCACCCCAATACTCTGAAGAAATGTAGAACCTCCGGTAACATGTTTGGTTACCAAACTGCCAGGAATTGGAGTGCAGCTCTTTTTGTATACAAATCTGATTAGTATTCTTTGAAGAGTTATCTACTTCATTGGTTCTACTCTGTCTGAGAACAGATGGAGTCCTAAAGTGAGACTATTCTTACTTTATCTTTTTTTTATTGAAGTATAGTTGATTTACAGTGTTTCTTAATTTCTGCTGTACAGCAAAGTGATTCAGTTATACATATGTATATTCATTTTTAATATTCTTTTCCATTATGGTTAATCATAGAATATTGAATGTAGTTCTCTGTGCTATACAGTAGGACCTTGTTGTTTAGAGACTATTCTTATTTTTTAAAAGCATAACTTCTTCTGGAAGCTGTTTTCCTTTTAATGAAGTGAGTCATCAGGATGTAAAAGAATCTTTTACTTGTCTTATGATGAGTATACATGGATAATTGATTTCCTCATGTGAAATACATGATAATACTTCTGAAATCATGTTTTTCTTCAAACTGTGTGCAACGATTTATTTTAGACTTTAAAATATCGTCTGTTATTGTTTTCCTTTTAATTTAAATTGTGTTAAGATTTTATGAGTCCTTTTACTCTGAACATGCTGCTCCCTCTGAGTTGATTGTTTTGCGTGCTTTTTGGCATCCAGGGAAAGGCAAGTTAGATAAATCATGGAAGGGATCCTTTTAAATTAGAAATCCCATCCAATGCAAAATCCCCCTCCAATTCCAATAAATTAGCAAAACTTTAAGATTTCCTGTATCCTTAAACACTTTTTTAAAAGTCATAAGAGTAGTGGGCACATAGCCATGTGACTCTTCATTTATATTTGCAAACATTAACAAAAGTAGCCATATGATGGCAGCCTTTCAGTTTGGTTAAATATACTATTTCAATTAAGAAATTAGAGCTCCAGAAGAGACACAAACATTTATTTATTCACTCCATTATTTAACTCAATAAGTGTTTATTATCAATAATATGTTATGCCCTGTGTTAAGATGCTAAAACTTAAAGTATAGATAAGATACATTCATAAATTATACCATACATATGCCATAATTAAGTCTAAAATATAACTGAGTGTCATGGCAAATAAGGATTTCATTTGTGTTGGGACTTAAAATAGACTTCCCTTAAAAGGAAATGAATTGACTTTAGGAAGCATCGTGTCAATAAAGTTTCTACAATAATTTGATAAAAGTAGTGAGTGCTATAAGCACACTACTCAAAAAGAACCTGTGACAGTAGCCTACTCAGCTTTTCAGCAGCTGTCTTACCATATTCCATTTCTGTTTGTACTTCTTCTTGGCAATAGTTTCATTAACTAAAAGAGTGACCGACACACAATAAATATTTGTTAACTGAGTGAATGAAGCAGTAAATTACCACCATCAGCTATAAATACTCATCCAAAAAATTTTCATTGGGCAGCATTTGTATTTTGGATAGATGGTTTCTCTTGCCCAAAATTAAAGAATCAAGTTGACAGGCGACCAATTAAACTCATAAATATACCTTTCTACTTTAAAATTCAAAACTGGTGATGTAGTGTCAGGAATACAACATGATCTATGACATTAAATGATATTATCAACTGAATTTTAATGGTTATGTGGTCTTTTCCATGCCTAATTTATGAGTTTGTTTTGGTTTTATAGTTATGTGAGTTAGCATAAAGCATTTATAAGTATCTGTGATTGTTCAATATTATTCTCCTAGAAGGAATGAGGAAACTAACCTGTCTACACTCACTCTTGGAGGCCACAGCAGATCGTAAAGGGCAAAGAGTGACATTTATAGTGAGTGCATGAATGGACTGGAACAACCTTTAGAGGTGTGGGTGAGGATAGAGAAAACTCAATAGGTTATTTTACTGTTTACATGATCTACTTCTGCATCCTGAAAAACACTGGAAAATTCCTTTTTTCCTTCTTAGTTTTCAGAGGTTGCATAGACTGAGAGCAGCAGTGAACATTTTTCCTTATTGTTTGATTATGATCAGAAATATCCATTTGGAAATGGAGATTAAAAGCATTGCTTATAGTCAAAAGTACTCAAACTAAAGTACAGTAATCCAAAGAGTATTTTTTTGTCACCAAATAGGAGCCTGCCACAATTGTAGGCACTTGGATTCAGCAGTGTAGACAGCAAAGCCCCTGACCTTATGGGATGATATTCCTTTTTACTTGAGGACAAAAGAGTGGAAAGAAGACTGGAATGGTAAGCTGGAATTGTAGTGCCTGCTCAGATGTTAATTAGCTTTTTGACATGGCAGACATTTTGCCTTTGCTTCCTTGTCCATAAAACGTTATGAAGTTGGACTTTGTATTTTGAAATAACTTCCAACTTATAGGAAAGTTCTAAGAACACTATAGAAAACTCCCATAAAATGCTTTTTCATAAAAACAATTTCACCCACTGTTACAATACGGTCTTTTACAGTAAAAAGATCCAATCCAGGATCCCATGTTGGATGTAGTTGTCTTATCTGGAACTGTTCCTCATTCATTCCTTGATCTTCATGACCTTAAGATATTTGAAGATTACAGGGCAGTTATTTTGTAGAATTTGACAAGGTCTGGTGTTTCCTCTTACTAGAGTCAGGTTATGAATGAAATAGTAGCGATTCTGTGCCCTTTTCACTGCAAGACATCAGATGGCTCTTTGGGTTGCTTTGTCTCATCACTGGTAGCCTTAACCTTGATCACTTGAGTAAGGTGATGTCTTCCCCTGTAAAGCTATTCTTTTCTCATTTATAATTAGTATATATTTTGTGGGGAGATACTTTACATAAATATCCTATTCTTCATTCAAATTTCACACACTAGTTTTGTTGATGTTTCTTGCCTGAATTAATTATTATGATTATGGTTGACAAATGGTAATTTTCAAATTTCATTATTTCTTCTACATTTATTTGTTGTCAGTTTACTATATGGTAGACTTTGCTATCTATCTATTTATTTATTTCAGTGTGGACTTACGGATTCCTATATTATTCAGTCGGATATGATTTGTTACTATCACTAAGTCTTTTGATACAAAATTGTCCCAGATTATGCCAGTGGGGACAAGCTAGCTTCTGTGTCTGTCTGACAGGATACCATCATTCTTTGTGCATTTCCATAATTGCTGGCATAACATTTTCCAGGTTTATTCTGTGATTTTCTTGCCCTAGCTCTAGAATTAGTTCTTTAATCCAAGGAGCCCTAGTAGGTCTTAGTGAGTGTGTGCTGATTGCTATTGGGGTATCACTGTTCCCAGACCCTCTCACTCTCCAGAGCTAGTGGAGATATATATCTTATAAATAGATAAATATATGTCTATTTATCATCTAGGTTTCCCTTTTTTCATGTTTACAATTTTTTTTCTTTCAGTGAGAAAGCTCAATTTATTTATTTGTTCAATTTCCCAGTCCCATTGGGCTGCTATCCCACTTGGAAGTTTCCATGACCTCAAGCCCTGCCAGGCTTTTCTCCTTCCTTGATTGGGACTGTCTAATGGCTCTTTGTCTGATTTGCTAAGGAAAGAAAGAAAGAAGGAGGGAAGAAAAGAACTATTAATTTTGCACAAGGAAAATAGTGGCTATATAGATTATTTTAAAGCTAGGGTAATACGATACTTTATCAGGGTAATGTAGTGATTGGATTGGATTAATAAAGTAAAATACAGGATATATTTTTAGTTTCCATATGTGTACCTTCACCTGGGTTGTCCCTTAAAATCTAACATTCTTCTCTAATGGCAGTAGTAGTGTCTTTGGACTCCACATTTGCTCTTTACACCGTTTTTCAGTGTAATCTTTGAGGGGGAAATCTTTGAAGGGGAAAGGAATGATTACATGGATTTCTTGATTTCATTTGGCTAACTACCGAGAGATATGCTGTCCAATATTTTTTTTAAATGAGCATTTTTAATTAAAACAGTATGAGTAAATTAAAAGGAAACTCTCTAAGGACAAAAGAATCCAGAAACTCCCAATAGTTTGTGAGCCTTGAAAAAAGTTAAAAATGGAAATGCCCTGACATTCGTATTTTGAAAGGTTGAGCTTAAAAATAAAAGTGACCTGACAAACACAAACCTTGATTAGACATTGGACCATAACATTACAAAAACAAATAGGCTGAGAATAGATATATCTGAAAAAGATAGAGCAGTGTGGAGAGTCAGGCAAGATTCTCCTAAGGAAAAAATAATGAATGGGGGATAACTGTATTTCAGTGGACATTTATGAGGAGATAATACTCTGGGGAGGTGGGAGGCATATGTAGTGAGTGTTCTAACTAACCATAGAACCACAACTTGAAAAACTTGCTGCTTTGATTTTCTCAGCTATTATTTATTCCCACAATCTTTCTAACACCTGGAAACACACAACTTTTTTACTTATGGGGCATTTTGTTTTCATGGTTTTTCCATGGTCATTCCTAAATCTTCAAATTCTCGTTCTTAGTTTTTTTTAAAACCTCATTTTTAAATACATAGTGAGTTTCTCCAGCTGTTTCCAGCTTCTCTGTTCCTGATTTTTCCCTCTGCCGTGATTATAAGATTTATCACAGACTTGTTCGTGCACTAGCTAGTGGGTATCAAGTTTCTCAAATGAGGAAATGTATTTAGTCATTGAACAGCTGCTTTTTTAGCACCTACTGTGTGCAATGACCCCATTTGACATCACTGCCTCAGAAAACATACTTGCAGTCATGGAAAAGATTTGAAAATGCATAGTAAGTATAATATCTCAGAATTCTCCTTGTTGATTTGGCTATTTTAATCAGAATTGTAGTTGTAAGTAACATTAATGAATTCAACTTAATTTAGAAAAGGAAGAATCATGGGAAGAATCATTGGAAAGTCTAGAAAATCCAGTTGAGGAAATCAGAAGGGAACAAATGTGGCTCAGCTGTAGGATACACAGCTAGGATCTGGATAGAGCTGATCTGGATAATGGGTAGCTTATACAGAGAGAACTGGATTAGGCAAGGAGGCAATAGTGTGATTATAAGCATCTAGAATACCAGCCCCAGTTGGCTTGAGATAATTGTGGTTTTAGCAGTGAAAGTCCCATGTTCTAGGTAACTCCCTAATCCTTAGGGTGGGTTGATATAAAAAGAAAGATTTATATCACTCTTTCAGTACCATTTGGCTGAAATTCTATCCTTGTACTAGAATGAGGTTTAAATATCTCAATTAAAGTCATAGAAAAGGTTACTTCATAGTCAATATATAAAACCCTGAATCAGGAGGGTAAATTCTGTTAAAAGAACAATTTAGCAGGTGCTTTAACTTAATTGGTCACTGTAGTTAACCTTATTGATCCATAATTCTGTATAGGCACAGCTACAGTTAAATTTATATAACATTTCTCCACATATTTCCTGATCCATGTTAAGCTCCCCATTCACCTAACAGTCTTCGCTGGAATCTTTTACTACAACTATTTGTTAAATCACAATATAGACATTACACGGTCTCTAATTTGCTGGTTAATACCTTCTGAAATTTAATTCTCACAACAACTTTTTGAGGTATTGTGGTGTCAACATTTTGCAGATGAAACAATTGACTCTGAGATGTTTACCTACTTGCTCTTGGTCACATATCTAGTGAGCAGCAGAGCCCAAAATTAAATGCATATTTATTTGACTCCAGAGTGCATGCTATATCAAAATTATCTCCCAGTGGTCACTGACATTTTTTTAACTGTATTATCTTTTCAGGGAGATGATAACACCCTGGAGGGCAGGTCATATTTGCTGCAAGAGCTGTATATTGAATAGAGCAGCAGTTCTCAAGCTTAAGGAGCCTTTAACAGTATTGATATCTAGATTTTCCCCACAGAAATTCTGATTTTGCTCATTTGGTGTGATACTGACCATTTAATATATTTTTAAAAAATCTCCACCAGGTGGTTTTTATGTACAGTCAGACTTCAGAAACCACTGTTACAGTGTAGTAACTAATATCTTTCTCACCATGAGACTAGGAACCATTGAGGTCAAGGAACTGATCCTAGGGAACTTTAAGCTGGCTTGAAAGATCAGGTAAGTATCTGAATAAACTTGTTTAATTTTAATTTTGATATTTAAGCTAAATCAAGGTATACATAGACATATGTATACATAGGCTTAGATCACTTCCTTGCCCAAAGCCACATGGACAGGCAAAACTCAAGCTTATCAAGCTCCTCATCTCAATAGATAGATTTATAATTTTTTAAATGCTTTAGGCAGAAAAAGATGTTAACTTGAAAATTTT
Source organism: Eschrichtius robustus (assembly GCF_028021215.1). Taxonomy (NCBI): domain Eukaryota; kingdom Metazoa; phylum Chordata; class Mammalia; order Artiodactyla; family Eschrichtiidae; genus Eschrichtius; species Eschrichtius robustus. Next base: position 70,251,115 of record NC_090836.1, read on the forward strand.
AGGCTCAAATCATAGTTTAAACATATATATGTATTATGGAAGATTTAAATATCATCGAACAAATAGCATTTGGTTACATCAAGGTTTTTCTGAAAAATAATCATCTTTCTTTTTATATCAACACCGGACTGTATTTATTTCAACTGCTTTTACATTTTTTCACATCCATTCCCTTTGTCATCCACTGTTTAAATAAAAATGCATAGACCCATTGAAGCAAAGCAACTTATTAACAAACTACCATGTTGCTCCCTTAAATTAGATATCTTCCCTAAATGAAATTGCATTGTATCTGATAATGATTGAGCATAGTGAAAACCACATCCCTAACTTTGATTTCTAAAAATCCAATTCCAGTTTTGAACTTTTCCCAGGTAAGAGAAAAGTAATTACCAAGAAACAGAACAAGGAGAGGATTCTAAGTCTAGACAGCTGGGAACTGAGAGAGAAATCAAAATTCCAGGCAGATAAGAAGGTGATATATAGTCACTGAAATAGAAAGCAAGATAAATAGCTAGAAAGGCAGCAACAATCACTTGAAGATTTTTCGTAACTGGTACCCTCTGTCCTAGGACAGTAACATGTCTGCAATCCGCTTAAGGCAGGACCTGATTCTTAATTTAACTAATCTGATTGTCAGGTTGAGCACTTGAGTGCTGTGGTCTGAGAGGCAGTAGGAGGGAAGTGATTTTTGACACCATAATGGATGACCCCAAATCCTTTTTGATTGAATTATGTCAAAGTTAAAGATAAGGGCATTATATTCTCTTGAAACAATTAACCAACTTACACTAAATTATCTGTGTAACTGTTGATGCGTCAGAGCTCTTAGTGGTAAAAAAAAAAAAAAAAAAGAAAAGCACATTGAATTTTTGAATGTTTTCCTTCTAGATTTGAAATGACCACATTGAAATCTGAGTTGAAAATACTTTCTAGTATAGGACTATATGTATATATATATATCACGTTACAGGAAAAACACAAACTCAGTGTGAAAGCAGATGTGGTACTTCAGAATAGCACCAACAGGGTAATATAGTTGTTAAATTGGCCCCAAACACCAGCACATACACTAAAAAAAAAAAAGCTTGACAGGGAAGACATATCTCTCGGGAATGCAGACTAGACCATCTGTCAAAGGGAGAATTGAAACCATATTTCCGTTAGAGGTGGTCATTGATCATTTGGTGAAGATTTCTGTAGACAAATTGCATATACTATGTTATCTTCCACTATCTTATCTTACATGTACAGCCCTCAGACATTTTTCAAGGAAAGACAATTTGGTGTTCAGAATTTGATCAGGATTGTTAAAAATGTGATTCCAGGAAAGGCTCTCTGTAAACATCAGTTGGAGAAAAAATAGTTGGAGAAAACAGAGGCTGTGTGTTGGATCTGGGAACCAGTAAATCAGCTACAGTACTCTCTAAGGATGAAGACCAGGAAGTAGCTTCAATTTTAAAAATGAAGAATTCGATTTATTTAGTTGGTAGATAAGGGGATAAGAAAAAATCCTGTAAATGAATTAACTTGAAAATCGATAAGGAAAGAAATCAGAAATGTTTTTGATGGGAAGTCCTAGAGATAAACATTGCTATATTAAAAGAAATACCTTGAATTATCCAATGACTTTTTCAAATATAAATATGCATACAGGTAATATATTACAGCATTATTATCCTTGAACATTGATAGTGAGCAACAGAAAAAATATATATCCCTTCTCAGAAAATGGAATTACCTGCAAATTCCTACAATAAGTTTGGGGCAATTTTTTGGAAAAAATCATATAAGTCCTAGCACTTTCTGCATGTTAAATCTCCCATAGGTACGATATTAATATCTCCCTTAGTATCTGCATAGTATTAACATCTTAAGTTTGTGTACAGGCCAAATAAGAAATAATGTTTATACTCATCATTATTAACATATGATTACCATTTAACTTTCCCCATGGGTATATTTTGTTGTCTCTCTAAGAAGATGCAGACTCCTTGAAGGTGTAGACTGTATGATATACTTCCATATATTCTCTATTTTATTTAACACAGTGTTATGCATCTAGTTAATGTACACACTTATTAATAATCTATAATATGCAAGAGGAAAATATGTATGAAAAAGCCTAAAGGAGTTTTAAGTACTCAATAAATATAAATTATTAAAGTAATTGTTAGTTAATCCCATTAATTCACCTCTTTTGCTGTAGCAAATACCCTGAGTTAGTAAACTAAAGAGACTGTGCCATTATTTGGGAGCAGTACACAAACATTTTTATTTCTTTCTCTTGCTATTGAGCTTTAAAGATAACATAAACTAACATTTGCTAAGCGCTTTTTGTTTGTCTTGATTAGTTGTCTCAAGAAATATTTACACAGCATTTAATGTCTATATCCTACTGTCAGTGGACTTGTAGCACAACACATATGAGGAAGAACACCTTTTTACCTGTGAACACTATAACTTGCTAACCTCATTGATTCCCACTGAGAGTGGACACAAGTCTGTTCTTTTGTGGATCTTCAGCTTGAACAATTTACATTACCCGTGTCTCTATGTACAAGAGTAGCCAGGGCTGTGTGTACTGAATAAAGTAGGAGCTAAAGGTCAGGGGTGGGATGAGGTCAGAAGAGGATAAAAAGGGAAGAGTTACAGCATCTTCCTATGATTGCTGACCATGTACCCTCTTCCTCTGTCTACCCCTCTGGGTTGTGACTGACAGGGTTTAAACTGCATTACAAATGTTTTTAATCTTTGCCATATTAAGAAGCATCTTGGAGGTAAATGTTTCCCAGTTGGCTTTCCGTGATCAGTCTTGCTTGCATATATTCATCATGTCTTCATGCCTTGGTAAGTCCCAGTGTATTAGCTTAGGAAAAAAGATAAGGAAAATGCATTTAGGGTCAGATACAATGGTAATGTAGAAACACTTGCCTGATCATAACTTTAACCTGGAGTGTCAGTGTAGGAGGTTTCAAATTACTCAAAGTCAAATATTTTAACTGATGCGGTTGTTTTCACAAATCCTATAATATGGACTGCTTCCTCATTTCATTCTGCATAACTTTTTACCCATCTGCATACACATAAAAGACATGAATTTTCAAAATGTTTATATTTTACGGAGTAAGAAAATCTGGACAATCGCAGTGTCAAGAACTCTTGTCACTGGCATTTTCTATTTAATTATTAAGTGGGTCTTCTTTTCTTCATATTTGAGCATTTATGAAATGAGCAAACTGATCTTAAAACATTGAAAAAAAAAAGATTCCAGCACGTATCCACCTTTCCTATGCTGACTTTAGCACAAGCTTTTCTAATTCTAAAAAAACTTTTGACAATATGATAATTTCCATTGTCTCCCAATTTTATAATTAACTATAGACCTTAGTGATTAACTGGAGTATTTTTAAAGGTTGTTCTGATTATAAGATTACCTCTTTCTGTGAAATAAACTAAAAAGTGGTTAAACCTCCTCCCCAAAATGTTTAATTTTTTCCCCGTCTTATTATGAAGAACACATTTCTAATTAACTTTAAAAATTCCTTTTAGCTCATTAACTCCTGTTTCTTAACTCCTACCACTGGCTTTTAGGGAAAATCTTATTTTCTAACACATCTTTCTTACATATAATAATGCTAGAATATCAGGCTTAATGTCTGTTTTAAGCTCAAGGATGTATTTTACATGGAAATCGTTCTTTAGTCCTTCCTGAGAATGATTCTGTACAGTTTTAATCAAATCTGACTCAAAGAATAGAATCTCCCTGATGATTACTTAATACAGTTAAGGTGAGTGAGAGTCCAACTGTAGGAAATGTAATATGAATTTCATTTACATTTTCATACAGCTGCTCCGACTATAAAGAGTGATTCTAAGATAATGTAAAAAGCCAAGGATTTAAAAGTTTTCAAAAATAACCTAACTGAAGACAGTCATTCACTTAGATATTTAAAAAGAAAATCATTTAATTTATATTTTATAGCTCTCCTGAGTATGGTTAGTTGTAAAGAAAGGAGACTTAGGAAAACAAAGCATTATTATTATTATTATTATTTCCATTATAGAAATGCCAAATCTAAAGATACATTCACACGGTCAGTCCAAACAGCATTTCACTGAATGAACAAAGACAAGGCTGTCATGGCTTTTCTCTTTGGGGAAAGGCCTTTCCACTGCTCAGGCGACTACATCACATTTTGAAAGGCTAGATCCTGAAGATAGAATAAAGCAATAAAACATGACTGGGAAGAGCCTTTTTCTCATGCTGTTATTAACATCCATCAAAAACCCAGAGTCTTTTTAAATACTACTTTCAAATGGAATTCTTCCCATCAAACAGAATTACGTATGACTTCATTCACGAAAACAGGCTTTTGGTTTCCTGTCAATAAATGGCAACATGTTTTTGCCAACCCAACCAACAAGTCAGTTTATTTTCCATTTGACATAAAATGCAGTTTCAGTCAGTGAAATCATTTATAGGTATAAGGCAAGGGAAGAAAGCTTAAAGTAGACAGGGGCTAATTATGTTTAATCCACCATGTACACTGGGCCCTCCCAGTGGAATCAGATGGAAGTATTTCCCTCACTAAGCCTTCCTTCACCATTTTGAACGGAGCTATGAAGTATGTTTATTATGAACTTTTGAACTGTCTGAACTTATTCTATCCACTGAAATATTGCCTTGAAAATGCCTTTTTCAACTAGTGACATGACAGCTAAAGCTGTTGTGCTCTGTATCATTCAGCTGGAAGATATTACCCCGAGAACTACATTTCCTAGCATTAGCCCAGGTTCCCTGAAAATGGTAAGCTGCATGGTGAGTAATTAATATTGGCAGAGTCATTATAAACCTCTGTAGATAGACTCTATCGTACGTATCCCGAGTACAAAGCAGCTTTGATTTAATTCATTGTCCATTCCACATTTGTTTTTCTTTTACTAGCCTGCCCTCCATTCTATGCAAGACATCATATAAATAAAATTACTGTTTCTGGCTTGAATCATCACTAGACTTGAGTTAGTGGTTGCATGAAAGGCTAATTTAAACAACAGTCAGGGCCACTGCCTTACATAGAATACAGGAAGGAGCTCTATCCACGACCATCCTTGGCAGTAATGCTATGTCCAATTAGAATGAATCATATTCACATTATATTTAAAATATATCATACTAGGGTAAACGAAAAATTTGCTGTTACCAAGTCAAGAATGAAAGAAATCTTCAAAGGTCATTAGCCTGTCCTCTGGCTCTCTGAGGGCTACAATTAAAAAGTCCTCGAGAATTATCTGCCAAGTCCTTAAAATTATTCAGACAAGTAGGCACCACAGTCTCCTTCTGTAAATCATTACCAGGTCTGCCAGCCTTTATAGTCGGTAAGATCTGCTTGCTATTTAACCCAGCCATGAAAATAGTCTCTGGATGAAATACACTGGTCCCAGAAAGAGATAGGCAGTGGATTTAATTTTAAAAATGGGATGGGATTAAAAAAATTAATTTTTTCTTGCTCTACTTTCCAGAACTTTTACTTTTGGTTTTCTTGGTTATCAGCCTTTTTGAAAAGTCTTAACCTATTAAACTGGTGAGGCAGTTTCTTATTACAATGTGGAACTTTTGCCGGACCGAACTGTGCCCCAAATCAAAATATCTTCCTTGAAGAAGAGCACAGAGTGATGAACAGCCAGCCTGTGACACAAACCCCTGTCCTATTCCCCAGATACAGCAAAGTAATGATAATTTACATTTATTGAGAGCTTACTATGTATTAGGCGCCGATTTAAGACCCTCCAATGTATTAAATCTGCAATATCCTATGAGATGATGCTTTCCATTTGACAAGCGAGACCATGAGGTTCCGAAGAGGTAACTTGCCTAAATCGTCCAGTAGTCAGTGGCAGAACTTGGGCCTGAACTCAGGCATTTTGGAGTCAAAAATCTGTATCTAACCTTAACAAAGTAAATACCATTTGGTATTTAAGAGTTTATATATTTCCAAGCTTTTGGAGTGAAAAACCGAGATAAGAAGTACAGAAGAAAGTGTAGAGGGTCGTAGGAAATATTAGGAATTTATGAAGGAAGACAATATTTACATTTCTGATAGAATTATTCAATATGATGGGAAGCCACTTGTCCTGTCTAGGTGGGAGAATTCTAAGGAGTATTTCTGGCAAACTGTAGCTTGCCATTTATTTTTACTATCACAATTCCTGAGCTATATAATTGATTGAAATGGGCTGTTCTAAGGTAAGGTTTAAAATAGGATGATGAAACTTTTTGTGGTTTCAAGGAGGAATATCCCAACAGGGAGTGAGTCATTCTTTTTTTTTTTTTTTTAATTTTTATTAGAGTATAGTTGATTTACAATGTTCTGTTAGTTTTTGCTGTATAGCAAAGTGAATCAGTTATACGTATACATATGTCCACTCTTTTTTAGATTCTTTTCCCATATAGGTCATTACAGAGTATTGAGTAGAGTTCCCTGTGCTACACAGAAGGTCCTCATTAGTTATCTATTTTATATACAGTGGTATGTATATGTCAATCCCAGTCTCCCAATTTATCCCTCCCCCCCTTCCCTTTTGGTAACCATAATTTTGTTTTCTACATCTGTGACTCTATTTCTGTTCTGTATTTCTGTTTAGTTCATTTGTACCATATTTTTAGATTCCACATATAAGCGATATCATATGATATTTGTCTTTCTCTGTCTGACTTACTTCACTCAGTATGACAATATCTAGGTCCGTCCGTGTTGCTGCAAATGGCATTATTTTGTTCTTTTTTATGGCTGACTCATTCTTGAATTAGAAATCCCTCTACCCGCTAATCCCATCAGTGGGTTACTTTACAATGTCTTCAAATAATGTCTCCAAAAGTTTGTTTGTTTCTCAAGTCAGCAGTTTTGTACTTAATTTCCACAAAACATGATTTTAAACCTTCTCCATTCTCTTCAAACTCCTGAGCCCCCTTCAGTTTTGGCAATGGCTGTGTATCCTATTTTAATGAGAACATGATGCTGTAAAATAGCAATTTTCTCTTCCCTATCGTTAAATGACAAAGACACTCATCTCTGATTTTCACTCCTCCTTTCCAAGACTCATCCTTCCACTTGTTTTTCTAGGAACCATATTCTGTGGAGTCCTCCCTCTCTTTTTCCTTTCCTTCCTCTGCTTCCCTTTTTCCTTTGCATCAATCTGTAAATAGGACTGTCTCTCTTATTATAAAACTAAATAAGCGAAATAAAATAACATTCTTTGACCTACTGCATACCTCCTGTTACCTCCCTAATTCTCTCTTTGCATGCAACTGTCTTGAAAGAGTTGTCTACTTACTTTTTTTAAAAAAATTATTTCTTTCTTGGTTTATTCTACTTGCCTTCTTGGCTTGTTAACCTCCTCATGCATTTCTCTTTTAATGCCATCTGATTTCTGTCCCCCAGTGTTCCCATTACTATATCTGTTGTCAAAGTTACCGCATTTGTTTTAGAAGCTGCAACGGGTATTTCTCAGTTGCCTTTGGCATCATGTACTACTATTGAGTTTGCCCTTCTTGAAGAAGCCCTTCTATTTTCTGGGCTTCTATGACACCATACTAGTTTGTTTCTTTCTTATTTCTTTGCTCTTAGACAATTTCCTTACATGTTCTTCTTCCACTTGGTACTGCAATTTTTATGTTCCATTCTCATCTCTCTTGAGGGAAAATTCCCCTGAAAAGTTGCATCCAACTTCATGACTCTAATTCCCAGCTCCATGCTAATGATTTCCAAATAAATAATTTTAACCAGATACTTCTCATTAGCGTCAGATCTACTCATCCAACTTCCTGTAGGATACTTCATGAAGTTATTCTGTCTGACTTTTCAAGTTTAACATACAACAAAATAAGCTCATAGTTTCCCTGCAATTCTCTCTTCTTCCCGTGTTTTGTACCTCAATCAATGATCAATGGCAAATCATTTACTCAGTTGCCCAACCATAAGCTTTGGTGTTATTCTTGACTTCTGTCTTCTTCATTCCTTATGTTCATTCAATCTCTGTGTTCTGGCCGTTTAGTCTCCTACAAATCTTTCAACCCAGGCAGTTTTTCCCCATAGCTACAACTCATACTTGGGCTACTACCATCTCTCACCTGGATTCCTCCAACAGTATCCCCATTTGTTTTCCTTTAATGTTGTCCCATCCCGTTTTCTGGATTGCACATTTCCCAAAGGCATCATGCCATGCTTCTGATTAACGTTCTTCAGTGGGAATCCATTGTACTTACACTGAAGTTCAAATGTATTAACAGAACTTCCTGATCAAGCCCTTGCTCAGTTCTCCAGCTTTGCCTTATGCCAAACTGAAGTGCTTTCAATTTCTCAAATGCATCGTGTTTCTTTGAACACAGGGCTTTTCATTCATTGTTTTCTTGAACTTGAACAATCATTTCTCTAACCTTATCTGGCCTTATTATTTTTATTTTTTAATCAGTCATCAATTTTATACACATCACTGTATACATGTCAATCCCAATCGCCCAATTCAGCACACCACCATCCCCACCCCACTGCAGTTTTCCCCCCTTGGTGTCCATACTTTGTTCTCTACATCTGTGTCTCAACTTCTGCCCTGCAAACCGGTTCATCTGTACCATTTTTCTAGGTTCCACATACATGCGTTAATATACGATATTTGCTTTTCTCTTTCTGACTTCACTCTGTATGACAGTCTCTAGATCCATCCACCTCTCAACAAATGACTCAACTTCGTTCCTTTTTATGGCTGAGTAATATTCCATTGCATATATGTACCACTACTTCTTTAACCATTCGTCTGTCGATGGGCATTTAGGTTGCTTCCATGTCCTGGCTATTGTAAATAGTGCTGCAATGAACATTCGGGTGCATGTGTCTTTTTGAATTACGGTTTTCTCTGGGTATATGCCCAGTAGTGGGATTGCTGGGTCATATGGTAATTCTATTTTTAGTTTTTTAAGGAACTTCCATACTGTTCTCCATAGTGGCTGTATCAATTTACATTCCCAACAACAGTGCAAGAGGGTTCCCTTTTCTCCACACCCTCTCCAGCATTTGTTGTTTGTAGATTTTCTGATGATGCCCATTCTAACTGGTGTGAGGTGATACCTCATTGTAGTTTTGATTTGCATTTCTCTAATAATTAGTGATGTTGAGCATCTTTTCATATGCTTCTTGGCCATCTGTATGTCTTCTTTGGAGAAATGTCTATTTAGGTCTTCTGCCCATTTTTGGATTGGGTTGTTTGTTTCTTTAATATTGAGCTGAATGAGCTGTTTAGGTATTTTGGAGATTAATCCTTTGTCCGTTGATTCGTTTGCAAATATTTTCTCCCATTCTGAGGGTTGCCTTTTCGTCTTGTTTATGGTGTCCTTTGCTGTGCAAAAGCTTTGAAGTTTCATTAGGTCCCATTTGTTTATTTTTGTTTTTATTTCCATTATTCTAGAAGGTGGATCAAAAAAGATCTTGCTGTGATTTATGTCAAAGAGTGTTCTTCCTATGTTTTCCTCTAAGAGTTTTATAGTGTCCAGTCTTACATTTAGGTCTCTAATCCATTTTGAGTTTATTTTGTGTATGGTGTTAAGGAGTATTCTAATTTCATTCTTTTACGTGTAGCTGTCCAGTTTTCCCAGCACCACTTATTGAAGAGACTGTCTTTTCTCCATTGTATATCTTTACCTTCTTTGTCATAGATTAGTTGACCATTGGTGCGTGGGTTTATCTCTGGGCTTTCTATGTTGTTCCATTGATCTATGTTTCTGTTTTTGTGCCAGTACCATATTGTCTTGATTACTGTAGCTTTGTAGTATAGTCTGAAGTCAGGGAGTCAGATTCCTCCAGCTCCGTTTTTTACCCTCAAGACTGCTTTGGCTATTCGGGGTCTTTTGTGTCTCCATACAAATTTTAAGATGATTTGTTCTAGTTCTGTAAAAAATGCCATTGGTAATTTGATAGGGATTGCATTGAATCTTTGGATTGCTTTGGGTAGTATAGTCATTTTCACAATATTGATTCTTCCAATCCAAGAGCATGGTATATCTCTCCATCTGTTGGTATCATGTTTAATTTCTTTCATCAGTGTCTTATAGTTTTCTGCATGCAGGTCTTTTGTCCCCCTAGGTAGGTTTCTTCCTAGGTATTTTATTCTTTTTGTTGCAATGGTAAATGGGAGTGTTTCCATAATTTCTCTTTCAGGGTTTTCATCATTAGTGTATAGGAATGCAAGAGATTTCTGTGCATTAATTTTGTATCCTGCAACTTGACCAAATTCATTGATTAGCTCTAGTAGTTTTCTGGTGGCATTTTTAGGATCCTCTGTGTATAATATCATGTCATCTGCAAACAGTGACAGTTTTACTTCTTCTTTTCCAATTTGTATTCCTTTTATTTCTTTTTCTTCTCTGATTGCCATGGCTAGGACTTCCAAAACTATGTTGAATAATAGTGGTGAGAGTGGACATCCTTGTCTCGTTCGTGATCTTAGAGGAAATGCTTCCAGTTTTTCACCATTGAGAATGATGTTTGCTGTGGGTTTGTTGTATATGGCCTTGATTATGTTGGGGTAGTTTCCCTCTATGCCAACTTTCTGGAGAGTTGTCATCATAAATGGGTGTTGAATTTTGTCAAAAACTTTTTCTGCATCTATTGAGATGATCATATGGTTTTTATTCTTCAATTTTTTAATATGGTGTATCACATTGATTGATTTGCGTATATTGAAGAATCCTTGCATCCCTGGGATAAATGCCACTTGATCGTGGTGTATGATCCTTTTAATGTGTTGTTGGATTCTGTTTACTAGTATTTCGTTGAGGATTTTTGCATCTATGTTCATCAGTGATATTGGTCTGTAATTTTCTTCTTTTGTAGTATCTTTGTCTGGTTTTGGTAACAGGGTGATGGAGGCCTCATAGAATGAGTTTGGGAGTGTTCCTTCCTCTGCAATTTTTTGGAAGAGTTTGAGAAGGATGGGTGTTAGCTCTTCTCTAAATGTTTGATAGAATTCACCTGTGAAGCCATCTGGTCCTGGACTTTTGTTTGTTGGAAGATTTTTAATCACAGTTTCCATTTCATTACTTGTGATTGGTCTGTTCATATTTTCTGTTTCTTCCTGGTTCAGTCTTGGAAGGTTATACCTTTCTAAGAATTTGTCCATTTCTTCCAGATTGTCCATTTTATTGGCATAGAGTTGCTTGTAGTAGTCTCTTAGGATGCTTTGTATTTCTGTGGTGTCTGTTGCAACTTCTCCTTTTTCATTTCTGATTTTATTGATTTGAGTCCTCTCCCTCTTTTTCTTGATGAGTCTGGCTAATGGTTTATCAATATTGTTTATCTTCTCAAAGAACCAGCTTTTAGTTTTATTGATCTTTGCTATTGTTTTCTTTGTTTCTATTTCATTTATTTCTGCTCTGATCTTGATGATTTCTTTCCTTCTGCTTACTTTGGGTTTTGTTTGTTCTTCTTTCTCTAGTTCCTTTAGGTGTAAGGTTAGATTGTTTACTTGAGATTTTTCTTGTTTCTTGAGGTAGGCTTGTATAGCTATAAACTTCCCTCTTAGAACTGCTTTTGCTGCATCCCATAGGTTTTGGATCGTCGTGTTTTCATTGTCATTTGTCCCTAGGTATTTTTTGATTTCCTCTTTGATTTCTTCAGTGATCTCTTGGTTATTTAGTAACGTATTGTTTGACCTCCATGTGTTTGTGTTTTTTACGTTATTTTTCCGTGTAATTGATTTCTAATCTCATAGCGTTGTGGTCAGAAAAGATGCTTGATATGATTTCAATTTTCTTAAATTTGCTGAGGCTTGATTTGTGACCCAAGATGTGATCTATCCTGGAGAATGTTCCATGCGCACTTGAGAAGAACGTGTAATCTGTTGTTTTTGGATGGAATGTCCTATAAATATCAATTAAATCTATCTGGTCTATTGTGTCATTTAAAGCTTGTGTTTCCTTATTTATTTTCATTTTGGATGATCTGTCCATTGGTGTAAGTGAGGTGTTAAAATCCCCCACTATTATTGTGTTACTGTCGATTTCCTCTTTTATAGCTCTTAGCAGTTGCCTTATGTTTTGAGGTGCTCCTATGTTGGGTGCATATATATTTATAATTGTTATATCTTCTTCTTGGATTGATCCCTTGATCATTATGTAGTGTCCTTCCTTGTCTCTTGTAACATTATTTATTTTAAAGTCTATTTTATCTGATATGAGGATAGCTACTCTAGCTTTCTTTTGATTTCGATTTGCATGGAATATCTTTTTCCATCCCCTCACTTTCAGTCTGTATGTGTCCCTAGGTCTGAAGTGGGTCTCTTGTAGACTGCATATAGATGGGTCTTGTCTTTGTATCCATTTAGCAAGCCTGTGTCTTTTGGTTGGAGCATTTAATCCATTCACGTTTAAGGTAATTATCGATATGTATGTTCCTATGACCATTTTCTTAGTTGTTTTGGGTTTGTTTTTGTAGTTCCTTTTCTTCTCTTGTGTTTCCCACTTAGAGAAGTTCCTTTAGCATTTGTTGTAGGGCTGGTTTGGTGGTGCTGAATTCTCTTAGCTTTTGCTTGTCTGTAAAGCTTTTGATTTCTCCATTAAATCTAAATGACATCCTTGCCAGGTAGAGTAATCTTGGTTGTAGGTTCTTCCCTTTCATCACTTTAAGTATATTATGCCACTCCCTTCTGGCTTGTAGCGTTTCTGCTGAGAAATCAGCTGTTAACCTTATGGGAGTTCCCTTGTATGTTATTTGTCAATTTTTCCTTGCTGCTTTCAATAATTTTTCTTTGTCTTTAATTTTTGCTGATTTGATTACTATGTGTCTCGGTGTGTTTCTCCTTGGGTTTATCCTGTATGGGACTCTCTGTGCTTCCTGGACTTGGGTGGCTATTTCCTTTCCCATGTTAGGGAAGTTTTTGACTATAATCTCTTCAAATATTTTCTCGGGTCTTTTCTCTCTCTCTTCTCCTTCTGGGACCCCTATAATGCGAATGTTGTTGTGCTTAATATTGTCCCAGAGGTCTCTTAGGCTGTCTTCATTTCTTTTCATTCTTTTTTCTTTAGTCTGTTCTGCAGCAGTGAATTCCACCATTCTGTCTTCCAGGTCACTTATCTGTTCTTCTGCCTCAGTTATTCTTCTATTGATTCCTTCTAGTGTAGTTTTCATTTCAGTTATTGTATTGTTCATCTCTGTTTGTTTGGTCTTTAATTCTTCTAGGTCTTTGTTAAACATTTCCTGCATCTTCTCAATCTTTGCCTCCATTCTTATTCTGAGGTCCTGGATCATCTTCACTATCATTATTCTGAATTCTTTTTCTGGAAGGTTGCCTGTCTCCACTTCATTTAGTTGTTTTTCTGGGGTTTTATCTTGTTCCTTCATCTGATATATAGCCCTCTGCCTTTTCATCTTGTCTATCTTTCTGTAAATGTGGTTTTTGTTCCACAGGCTGCAGGATTGTAGTTTTTCTTGCTTCTGCTGTCTGCCCTCTGGTGGTTGAGGCTATCTAAGAGGCTTGATGGGAGGCTCTGGTGGTGGGTAGAGCTGACTGTTGCTGTCTTGTCTGGCCTTCTTTAAAAAATTCCTTAGAGAAGCTTTTCCTCGTGAAACTTTGTCTCAGTTATTAAATCTGGGTTAAACATTGTTGCCATGGGTTTTCAACAGCATCCAAGCCTTCCCTCATAAGAGTTATTTTTTCCCTTCACATTTTTTTATTTATAATTATGCTATTTTAAATTATAAGCTAAATGAAGGCAGGAAACTCATTTTGGTTTTTTGTTATAAATTCAGGATATTATACAGTTTCAGGCAATCTGTGATTGCATTTACTTGTTCAGTAAAAAACTAATAAAAGCAACTCCATCTTTGGACAGTGATGTTTATTAGTATAGGGAACATGTATATGCTTTATTATATTTGTATTTTGAATTTATTGATAATTTGCAATATGATACGTGGATTTGGACTGCAATCATTTGAAACTTTACATGATGTACCATCATAATTTATATGATCCTGTGATTCTAAAGTTTAAATCTCACCAGGTTGAGATGGGAATTTTCAGAAGTCATTTAATTTTGGGTATTTGGGTTCTCTGAAATATGTGGCTGGATCCCTGAGAGAAGGGCTTTAAGACAGTTGGACTGCTATCCATTCATTTCTTTTCCCCAGAGGAAGAAAAAAGGAGTCTTATGGTTTTGTCAGCTGGCCCTCTGGGTAAACAGACTAATGATATTTGTTAGGAAGAAGAAACCTCATATCAGAAATGCCTTTTGCAGGATATCTCTGGCAAAGAATTACCTGTAGGAAATCGAACCCATGTTCTAGAGACAAGGCTCCTTCGAGAATGCCATGTAAGCCATGCACTTCTCTGGGGTATTAGATGAAGATGTGTCATAATTGAAACCTAACTGAAACACCTCTAGTTGTGTGAAGAACGCAAGAACCTCATTTAGAGACCACATCTATTCTGGGCCAAAATACCCACATATGATACGAGAGAGAAGGACCTGAGGAACTGCTTTCAGCGTCCTAAACCTCTCGCTGCTGCTTCTGAGCCTTTCGATATTACTTTGTATGGGTAAGAGGTCTGATTGTTCACAACTGATTTGACAATATGATCCAATGTGGTAGTGATCCTATGCAGATTCAGTCCTCCTTTAGATGAATTTAAGAGTCTTCTGTTGATATTTATAACACAGTATACGTTGTAGCTGGATTCATAGTTCTTCTGTCTCCCTCTAAATTCCCTTGAGCAGAGCACTTTAAAACACTTTAGTTTCCCACCTGATTATAACATATTTGAAGGAAAATTCAAGGTCAGTTTTACAATCCACTGGTAACCCTAACAGTTTGTGCATTTTAAACAGATTTAAATTGCATTCATAAGTTTTATTTCAAAAGCCATATATCCTCTTTCTGAGAGAACAATGCTAAGGATATTAGGTAATTGCTGAACTGAGTATTAGAGTTGGGTAATTTCATTAGATATTTTAATTGGATATCTGTGAATAAAGACTCCATCATACATTGTACTTAGCCTTATAGCATCAGAAAGCTAAGTATCCATTTATTACAAGTGGACTGTGGTGACATTAGCTGTTCTGGGAGTTCCTGGAAATATGGTTATTCTATCTACCTCTTAAAGGGAACAATTGATATTTACTGCCTCAGAGGCTCTGATGAGTGGGTGGAAGAAGAGATGGAAGAGGGGGAGCAGGAGCAAGTTATGAGAACAAGATATATTGCCATGTTTGCAGCAAAGGCAGATTGAGCACAGTGAGTCTCAGAAGATAACATATAAATCAGGATATTCTGACATAATAATATAGGAAAGGTCTTTAAATGGAACTGATTTCATAGTCTTGGTGAGTCATAAAAAGTCTATTTGAAAAACTGCAATAATAATTAGACATCTGCCAAGTTTTCAGTTTTGACACTTGCTGGAGGATTGAAAACTTTCCTGAAATCTATTTTTTTAAGACATTTTCTCAGCTCATCACAAAAGTTTTTTTTTATCAGAGTATTCTGTATGAACCCTTTAAACAAAAAAATATGAACACTCTGAGAAGGAAGGGGAAATGTGACACAGTTCCCTCTTAGAATTTCTGCCCCCCTAAAGAAGCCAGGAGAGATTTCAACTCTATCAAAATGCAGTTGTAATTTTAAAACAGCCAAATTGTTATAAGCATTTTAAAAGTTCTTGTGACAGTCTCTAAAATTTTGCTTTGTAACAATCAAATTGGAATTGAATCTCACAGAAATAACTTCTAAGAAATTAGCAAGCAAGAGTGGAAAGAAACATATTTGTGCAATTCAACACAACAGAAAAACTTATGCTAAAGGCATCAAGTTTTGAGAAGTGTGAAAATTCCATTTTTGACATCCCATCAGCAGAATTTTTTCATTCATTGCTTTTTAAAAAATGAATAGATTGGACTTTTCTGAATTGTATTCAAGGAAAGATCTTGAATTGGAGTCTTGTGAAATAATTTTTTTTTTCTCTGCCCGATCACAAGCAATTACCATTGTATTTTAGCAGCATGTTTTGGTTTGTACATATGTGTGTATACCACATAGTCAGAGATGGTGACAAATAGGCCTTATAGTAGTTTAAGAAAATTCTGTGAATTTAAGAATATTTCTTTGCCTCCAACAAAAATGCTGGAGAAGTAAATGTGTAAAACTGGTGTGTTTTGGACTACAAGTGAATCTTGAAATGCATCTTGAGCACAGGATAGCTGTTCAGTTCACACTCTTTCTTTCTATGACTTTAGTCTAAAAGGCCTGAGCAGGTAATTAAAATGAGCGAAGGGGGTCAGGTGACAGACAAAGGAACAGCTTCAAGTGGTATCTAAAGGGTGCAGTCCTTACTCAGCTCCAGCAGATGGTGGACATACAGGAGTGCAAGCCCAGTGGGGGAGAATCTTCTGTTTCAAGAGCATTTGTGAATCACTACTGATGTGTGAATTCTTTCAATTTTAAATGTTGGCCAGACACATCATGAATGTAGATTATTTGTGTCCCAAGATCTGCTAGTTTCCATATCTAATACAGGAAGTCTATATGCTATATGTCCCTACCAAGCTAATAAAACCTGTAATGTCTAACCCAAAACTTAATTAGCTTATCTTCTTGAAGTAAAATCTTCACTAAATTGTGTTTAACGTTGTATATTCGGTTCTCATTGAGAATTGATACATAAAACAACACTATGAAGAATATACCTGAATAAGCTATAAAACTTGTCAGGAGATGTGGTATATTAGGTGTTAAATGTCTGTCACTTGTGTAAGGATTTATAAGACAAATTTATTTTAGAAGTTAATACCAGTAGAACATTTTTTAAAGATAATGAGCATCGCATAACACATACTGTACTTTAAGCATAAGCAAATAAATGAGGAAGTGAACTCAAAATTCAGTCTCAATCATGGTAATTATATGCATTCAGAGAGTGATCATTTGTATCTTTCTTAGTGTATAGAATTTTGGATTTCTTGTTCTCTCTTATTTTTTATTTTATTTTATTTATTTTTTTATATAGCAGGTTCTTATTAGTTATCCATTTTATACATATTAGTGTATATATGTCAATCCCAATCTCCCAATTCATCACACTACCCCCACCCCGCCACTTTCCCCCATTGGTGTCCCTACGTTTGTTCTCTACATCTGTGTCTCTATTTCTGCCCTGCAAAACGGTTCCTCTGTACTATTTTTCTAGGTCCCGCATATATGCGTTAGTATACGATATTTGTTTTTCTCTTTCTGACTTACTTCACTCTGTATGACAGTCTCTAGATCCATCCATGTCTCTACAAATGACCCAATTTCATTCCTTTTTATGGCTGAGTAATATTCCATTGTATATATGTACCACATCTTCTTTATCCATTCATCTGTCAATGGGCATTTAGTTTGATACCATGACCTGGCTATTGTAAATAGTGCTGCAATGAACATTGGGGTGCATGTGTCCTTTTGAATTATGGTTTTCTCTAGGTATATGCCCAGTAGTGGGATTGCTGGGTCATATGGTAATTCTATTTTTAGTTTTTTAAGGAACTTCCATACTGTTCTCCATAGTGGCTGTATCAATTTACATTCCCACCAACCGTGCAAGAGGGTTCCTTTTTCCACACTGTCTCCAGTATTTATTGTTTTTAGATTTTTTGATGATGGCCATTCTGACTGGTGTGAGGTGATACCTCATTGGAGTTTTGATTTATATTTCTCTAATAATTAGTGATGTTGAGCATCCTTTCATGTGTTTGTTGGCAATCTGTATATCCTCTTTGGAGAAATGTCTGTTTAGCTCTTCTGCCCATTTTTGGATTGGGTTGTTTGTGTATCTAATATTGAGTTGCATGAGCTGCTTGTAAATTTTGGAGATTAATCCTTTGTCCGTTGATTTGTTTGCAAATATTTTCTCCCATTCTGAGGGTTGTCTTTTTGTCTTGTTTATGGTTTCCTTTGCTGTGAAAAAGCTTTGAAGTTTCATTAGGTCCCATTTGTTTATTTTTGTTTTTATTTCCATTACTCTAGGAGGTGGATCAAAAAAGATCTTGCTGTGATTTATGTCAAGGAGTGTTCTTCCTATGTTTTCCTCTAAGAGTTTTATAGTGTCCAGTCTTACATTTAGGTCTCTAATCCATTTTGCGTTTATTTTTGTGTATGGTGTTAGGGAGTGTTCTAATTTTATTCTTTTACATGTAGCTGTCCAGTTTTCCCAGCACCACTTATTGAAGAGACTGTCTTTTCTCCATTGTATATCTTTGCCTCCTTTGTCATAGATTAGTTGACCATTGGTGCGTGGGTTTATCTCTGGGTTTTCTATCCTGTTCCATTGATCTGTATTTCTGTTTTTGTGCCAGTACCATATTGCCTTGATTACTGTAGCTTTGTAGTATAGTCTGAAGTCAGGGAGTCTGAGTCCTCCAACTCTGTCTTTTTCCCTTAAGACTGCTTTGGCTATTTGGGGTCTTTTGTGTCTCTATACAAATTTTTAAGATTTTTTGTTCTAGTTCTGTAAAAAATGCCATTGGTAATTTGATAGGGATTGCATTGAATCTGTAGATTGCTTTGGGTAGTAGAGTCATTTTCACAATATTGATGCTTCCAACCCAAGAGCATGGTATATCTCTCCATCTGTTGGTATCATCTTTAATTTCTTTCATCAGTGTCTTAAGTTTTCTGCATACAGGTCTTTTGTCTCCCTATGTAGGTTTCTTCCTAGGTATTTTATTCTTTTTGTTGCAGTGGTAAATGGGAGTGTTTCCTTAATTTCTCTTTCAGATTTTTAATCATTAGTGTATAGGAATGCAAGAGATTTCTGTGCATTAATTTTGTATCCTGCAGCTTTACCAAATTCATTGATTAGCTCTAGTAGTTTTCCGGTGGCATCTTTAGGATTCTCTATGTATACTATCATGTCATCTGCAAACAATGACAGTTTTACTTCTTCTTTTCCAATTTGTATTCCTTTTATTTCTTTTTCTTCTCTGATTGCTGTGGCTAGGACTTCCAAAACTATGTTGAATAATAGTGGCAAGGGTGGACATCTTTGTCTCATTCCTGATCTTAGAGGAAAAGCTTTCCATTTTTCACCAGTGAGAATGATGTTTGCTGTGGGTTTGTCATATATGGCCTTTATTATGTTGAGGTAGGTTCCCTCTATGCCCACTTTCTGGAGAGTTGTTATCATAAATGGGTGTTGAATTTTGTCAAAAGCTTTTTCTGCATCTATTGAGATGATCACATGGTTTTTATTCTTTAATTTGTTAATAAGGTGTATCACATTGATTGATTTGCATATATTGAAGAATCCTTGCATCCCTGGGATAAATCTCACTTGATCATGGTGTATGATCCTTTTAATGTGTTGTTGGATTCTGTTTGCTAGTATTTTGTTGAGGATTTTTGCATTTATATTCATCAGTGATATTGGTTTGTAATTTTCTTCTTTTGTAGTATGTTTGTCTGGTTTTGGTATCAGGGTGATGGTGGCCTCATAGAATGAGTTTGGGAGTGTTCCTTCCTCTGCAATTTTTTGGAAGAGTTTGAGAAGGATGGGTGTTAGCTCTTCTCTAAATGTTTGATAGAATTCACCTGTGAAGCCATCTGGTCCTGGACTTTTGTTTGTTGGAAGATTTTTTGTTGTTGTTGTTAATTTTTATTTATTTAATTATTTATGGCTGTGTTGGGTCTTCGTTTCTGTGCGAGGGCTTTCTCTATTTGTGGCAAGCGGGAGCCACTCTTCATTGCGGTGCGCGGGCCTCTCACTATCGTGGCCTCTCTTGTTGCGGAGCACAGGCTCCAGACGCGCAGGCTCAGTAGTTGTGGCTCACGGGCCTTGTTGCTCCGCGGCATGTGGGATCTTCCCAGACCAGGGCTCGAGCCCGTGTCCCCTGCATTGGCAGGCAGATTCTCAACCACTGCGCCACCAGGGAAGCCCTGTTGGAAGATTTTTAATCACAGTTTCAATTTCATTACTTGTGATTGGTCTGTTCATATTTTCTATTTCTTCCTGGTTCAGTCTTGGAAGGTTATACCTTTCTAAGAATTTGTCCATTTCGTCCAGGTTTTCCATTTTATTGGCATAGAGTTGCTTGTAGTAGTCTCTTAGGATGCTTTGTATTTCAGCGTTGTCTGTTATAACTTCTCCTTTTTCATTTCTAATTTTATTGATTTGAGTCCCCTTCCTCTTTTTTCTGATGAGTCTGGCTAATGGTTTATCAATTTTGTTTATCTTCTCAAAGAACCAGCTTTTAGTTTCATTGATCTTTGCTATTGTTTTCTTAGTTTCTATTTCATTTATTTCTGCTCTGATCTTTATGATTTCTTTCCTTCTACTAACTTTGAGTTTTGTTTGTTTTTCTTTCTCTAGTTCCTTTAGTTGTAAGGTTAGGTTGTTTATGTGAGATTTTTCTTGTTTCTTGAGGTAGGCTTGTATTGGAAAAGCCATATATTTTAATAAGAATATTTATTTTACATCCTGAAGGACTATGAAACAGAGGTAACAGTATACAGTATCAGAGAATATACATGAAGTGTTTATAGACATATAAACACTGGTTTACTTTGTGTTGTTACCTACATAGCTTTAGAAAGGTCAGCATGTTGAGGAAAATTATATTTACTGTTGAAGATAATTATGTGGGGCAACCTTAGCCAGAAAATAAATCTCCCAAGAAAATTTTGGAATTTTACGATCACATTTGCTTTAAAATGAACTTTTTTTATTTGTTTAAATTCACCAGGTAAAACTTTTTCATCAGGATCATATTTTGGGAGGGGGCAATTTTATGTATGATTACAGGTGGGCTTATATTTTGTCTTTGGGGACAGCTTCAGGATCTTTTTCATCTTTGTATCTTAAGAACAATAGCAGACATGTTGTCTGTTTTCTATAAAGGCTTGTTGAACTCTATTTAAGATACACTATTAAATAATTTTGAAAAAATAGTGACATCAGAAAAATATTTTGTGCATTGCTGTATACTTTTGATTTAAGGCTGACATAATTTTTGTTGATAAACTTTATTATTAATATTTCATGTAGAAACCAAGTTTCTGGATGGTTATTGAGTAATTGCCTCTTTTTTACATTTTGATCATAACCAATGGAATTAGATAAATATTGTGTTAAATTTTTATATTTAATATGACCAATAAAGGTTAATTACTGAAACATTCATAAAATATAATAAGAATGCTATATATTGGTCTTGAACAATATTAAGAAATAGCACATTTCCAAACTTGGATCTAAATGTGTACATTTAAAGCACTTTTATTTATTTTATTTAGTTTTGCACATGTTTCTGCTGGAATCACACTGATCCTCTGGCTTTTCAGTGATTCCAGAAGGAATGTTTTCTTTCAGTGATTCAGAGAAAGTACTTTCCCTACTAATGCTAGTCTAGCACATAAGATAGTTTTTTTTTTTTTTTTTGCCTAAAAGAATCCGAATTCTCTAAGGTTTTATTCCTGTCCTGAGTGAAAAATGGATTAAAAGGTGGACTTGCCAGCCTCCCTCCTCAGTCCCCTTCCACAGTTCTTACTCTTCACAGTAGGAAGATATATACTTAGGAAAAAAGCTCAGTAGTCATAAGTTTGTGTTACTTTTTAGAAAGTTAAAGTACATTACATTTTTAGATTTCCAAATGGCATCAAATTTGAGTATTCCAAGGGAAAATTTGGAGTGAGTGTTAATGAATTTATCCCAAATGCTACCTGTCATTGAGACCTGTTGAGATGAAGACCTGACCCTCTCTTCATAGAATAATTTGCAGTGTTCTTTGATTAGTTCGCATTGCTGCTGAGCCGTTTACTTATATTCACACATTATTTGAAGAATACTGCACTTTCAGTTCTCTATTCAATTCCACGTTTCTCTGCCAAGTCTCATCTAGGCATCTGACGTACAATGAGCAGCTACATAATTGTGCAGACTAATAGCTAATGAATAATTACTTTTTCTCTTCATTCAGTGTAAGGAACATTTCTATGGCAAAAAACATGCTACTGTTGTCAGAACGTAATAACATATTGTGTGGGGGAAGGGAAGCAAATGCATGGATTTGTCATGAATATCTAGGGGTGTTTGCCAGTTAAGCTGAATTAAGAGGTGAATGGTGAGTTTCTAATTTATTGTTCATTTAGGATTCTGGCTGTGCAGAACTACCATCTTTGTATACAAAATGTTCACCTTTCCATGTGTTACAGTGAAAGAGTCAGATTGTCCACTGAAGATCTATAGTTTCATTTCAGCTTTGCCTTTTTTTTACATACTATCTTTGAGAGCTTAAAGAAGTTACTTGACCTCCACAAGCTCTTGTTTCCTCAGTCGTGCCAGCCTTCCTTCACAGAATAGGACAGGAGATTCAAATGAGATGATATATATCAAATTTTTTTTAGTCTGAAAAATAGTATATAAAAATGTCAGGGCTTTTGCTACTGTGATTAATTGTTACTTGTTTGACTCTCTAAACATTGTGTGAGATAATCAAGGCAGATTAATTCATTTATTCAACAAATAATTATTTATCACCCACAGTGTTTTCAGTGCTGATCATTCAACGGTGATTAAATTAAACAGGGACTGCTGCCTTCCTAGAGCTCCTATCCTAGTACTAGAAATAGATACCATCTGGTTAAACCAATCCGAAGTGAAGATCATTTTAATCACGTATACATGTAATGATGAGAATAATATATAAAACAGGGTGACGTGTTAGTGATTGCTTAAGATATAGACTCAGAATGTTCACTCTGAAGAGTGGACATTAAGTGAGGTTTGAATGCTGATTGGGAACCAGTTACTTGAAGAATTGGAATAAGAACATTTCAATAAAGGAAGGGCCCTGAGTGATCAAGGAATAAGAAAAAAAAAGGCCTGTGGAGCAGAACATAGTGAGCTAGCGGGAGGATGGAAGGAAATCTTCCTGGCACCCCAGCTTCTAGATCTTCTTGAGCATCCCTGTATGCATTCCCACTAGAGCTCCTATTTCTCCTATGATATCACACGTAACTGTAGTTACTTGTTTAGTTGTCTGTTATTCTCATTTGACTCTGAGCTGGGAGAAAGGCAGGAATATTTTTTCTTGCTCATTATTGTATCCCCAGCACCCTAGTGGATGCAGAAAATTATTTGGTGAAATGGAAAAATTATGCAATCAGTTAATATAGTATTGTCAACATCAGCTAGGTTTATCATCTTCAGAATATTTAGGCCAGTATTCTTTCCACTACTTCTTACTACCTTCATTAGGAGGAAGTGATCTCTATCTTAAAGGTCTGGCAAATATTTTCTATTTTCTAACCTAATATAGACTAGTGAGGCTGTAAAAATATTTGTTAGTGAAATGCTTGAAGTAAAGGTAAAGGCTTGTTTCAGTTAGGGTGGCACTTGTGGAGAACTTCTGTGAGATGAGATAAGAGATTTGTAGAGATTGTGTGAATTAACAATTATTATTAAGATGGGGTTTCTTTTATATGTTACGAATTAATTTACATAGCATCCTTTCATGGCATTTTTAAAACAAGGAGCAGAGTGGTTGAGTCACTCCTTTGAGTGCATAAAGCTGCCAGTTGTCCATGTACGTTTCACACCTAGGTTTGCTGACTTTAGTAACATTACTGTTTTCACCCCACTTGCTTATGCTGTCCTTTGTATTTGCTGCTACTGAACCGTCATCAAAAGGCCACATGTTTTGTGTCTTTGTTTAGGATTACAGATATGTAGATGTTGATTTAGTTACTTCCACCCTCTTGCTGGTTTCTCTACTTAATTTTTAAGATGCAAGATGACTGGGCCCAGAGAACTTGGGAGGATTTTAGCCACAAATGCAAACAAACTTCAGTGGAAATTGACCCTTACTAACATTAAGTTCTCATTAAAGAAAATGTGGAAGACAAAAAAGTTTAAGTGCATATAAATGGAGACAAAATTTTGACTTATTCTTCCAACAAATAGGACATGGTGCTGAGATTTTGAAAGAAATGCAGAAAGATATATGTTACTAATTTGTTTTGTTTTCTGGTTGCTACCAGGCCATCAGTTTAATGTTAATCCTTTGCTAATACACTATAAAAATAATTATTTATATAATAAAGTTGTTTTTAACAATCACCTCTCAATTCCTTTTTTTGTGAGTGTTCATTGTAACAAATTTGAATAAGTCAGAGAGATACAACAATAAAAAAATTTTTGCTTGTTCCATTAGCTCCAACTGTTTAATTTCAAACGTTTTTCACTTTTGCATTGTCTTTATTTATAGAAAATTCTTTCTCTATATGTAGTCAACTAGAAGAAGGAAAATTGATTTTAGAGGACATGTCTTGAAATTTGGAAAACATTGCTATGGAATTCAGAGCTATGAAATATTAATATTATAACTTACTCTTATTAGGTTTTAGAAAGTAAAATGAAGAAAGGCATACATAGTAGCTAACTAATAATATGTATGAAACATTTTAAAATTTTATTTATTTATTTATTTTTGGCTGTGTTGGGTCTTAGTTTCCGTGTGTGGGCTTTCTCTAGTTGTGGCGAGTGGGAGCCACTCTTCATCGCGGTGCGCGGGCCTCTCACTGTCGCGGCCTCTCTTGTTGCGGAGCACAAGCTCCAGACGCGCAGGCTCAGTAGTTGTGGCTCACGGGCCTAGTTGCTCCGCGGCACATAGGATCTTCCCAGACCAGGGCTCGAACCCGTGTCCCCTACATTGGCAGGCAGATTCTCAACCACTGTGCCACCAGGGAAGCCCTGTATGAAACATTTTTAATGAGACATTTAAATTAACTGTTGCCTTTTTTGATATAGTGATTTATCAAAGTAGTTATCATAAAATAATAATGAATTTGATCTTTATAGTTTTTAAGAAAGCAATTTCATTTAGGAAAATTTAGTGTAACATAATATATAAAATATAATGACAATTCAGACTATTGAAATTATTTTGGATGATAAAGTTACTGTCAAGTAGCTGGTATTATATAACACAATATAAAGCATTTTCCTAAAAAGTTCTGCTAAAAATGCTTTCAACCAAAACCAATGATTCACAAGTACTAAGTAAGAAAGGACGAAGGATGAAAGTCCTAACCATCTTGCATGTGAGACAGAGAAGTTATACAGTGAACACCAAAGAGATTGAAGCACACGTATTGAATGGGAATTTTCCAATTCGTAATTGCTGATTATACTTCAAGATACAGCCACAAAGTCTTCTAATTTAAATTATAGTCACAACTTATAAGCTATCTTTCTCATACTTAACAACCTTATACCATGTTCTGTTCCATCTTGTCCCTTGTCTCTGTGTCTCTGTCTTACCTGAAACTATAGTTACAGGCCAGACATACCTGCAGCTCTTCAATAAGTGACTGGCCAGATGCACCTGTGAGGGTTAATTTTATGTGTCAACTTGACTCCACTAAGGGATGCCCAGATAGCTGGTAAAACATTATTTCTGGGTGTGTCTGTGAGGGTGTTTCCAGAAGAGATTAGCATTTGAATCAGTGGGCTGAGTACAGAAGGTTGCCCTCCCTAGTGCAGATAGGCAATCATCCAATCCACTGAGGGCTCCAATTGAACAAAAAAGTAGAAGAAGGATGAATTTGCCCTCTGCTTGAGCTGGAACATCCATCTTCTCCTGCCTTTGGAGAACAGCACTCTTGGTTCTCAGGCCTTTGGACTTGGATTGGGACTTACGGTGGAGCTTCCCTGGCTCTCGGACATTTGGACATGGAATGAATGACATTACCAGCTTTCCTGGTTCTCTAGCTTGCAGACTTCAGATCCTGGGACTTCTCAGACTCATTATTGTGTAAGCCAATTCCTATAATAAATCTCCTATTACGTATATTTATATCGCTATATATCCATATTTATAGCTACGTCTGTATATCTATATCTCTATATAGATACACTATGTATGGATATATCTTATCTATCTATGTTATCTATTTTATCTATATCTATCTATCCATCCATCCATCCATCCATCCTATCTATCTATCTATAGATCCCATTGGTTCTGTTTCTCTAGAGAACCTTAACTAATACAGCACCCATATCCAGTCATGAGCTCCTCGCCAAGGAAAAGATGATGCAGAGGAGGCTGATGTGTCACGGTGCGATGACAGTGATAGGTGGCAAATGTTCAAAAACATTCACTCTAAAAATCCATGTCCTGATTTGTAGGATTTACCAGTTTCTCCCACCATGGTCAATTTCAGACATCATTTAATGAAAAATTGGGGAGAGGTATACAGTAGTCTTTCATTATATATCTGTTTCCATGCTTACAGATATAATAGTTATAGATAAACTCAAGACCACAGAAAATAGTAAAATGTAGCAAAGTGGGAAGTGGTGAGATATACGTATTTATTACCTTTATTTTAAATATAATTTATTTCAGTGTAAGTTTATATATGTTAATTTTTAATACTTTGTTAAAAACCAGCTGGCACAATTCCTGAAAACTTAACAAACCACTCTTATAAACTGTTACAAACTGACTCCAGCACACAACTGGTGGGAGGCGCAAATGGCAGGGATATCATCGAGGAGGGTGTTGCCTTAATCTAGACACAGAGTAATGAGAGCTTAGACCATAATGGTGACTGAAACATGGAAATGTAGAAAAGCTCAGGAGATAATGAAAGAGAGGATCAAGAAATGACTCAAAGGAAGGGTGGTCTGTTTGAGCGAAATTAGCACATTTTAAGATTTGGTAAAGTGTAATCAAATGCAAAGAAGAGATCTGGAATTGGGAGCAAAGTCAGAAAGTCCACCTGGTTTGGATCAAAGTGCTGTTAAATTTCTGAGTTTTGGCAGAATGATAACATAAGATTGAAGATGGTGGTTTAAGGAGGGAGGCAAGGCTAATCATTTAACCATATTGGGAGTCAAGACTATGAGAGGGAAGTTAGTGAATATAAATCTGACTTTCAGAATAATGCATGTATTGAAATGGAGGAGAGATTTGAATTTAAGAGAAAAAAAAGGAAGAAACCAATATAGGAAGTGATGTTAAGGTACCAGTCTCATAGAGTGGTACAGTTTGCTGTGTTTTGAATCTAATTTTTCTATTAAGAACTCAGGAGATGAAAATCGGTGCTAAAATGAGCTCTTTTGAATGTGATGTTTTATCATTTGAAAATGCAGTAGCTAATAGGAACTCCTTATTAAAAAGGACAAAATTAATGCCCAGAGCGATTGGAAAAGCTGGCCTAGTGAGCACACTTTTTTCTTCTTCCTTTTTCTTTATACTTTAAAAATATCTCTTTAGGCTCACCAGGTTAAAGTGGGCCCAATTAAATTTGCTGGCTGTTAATTTATAATCTGTTCAGTATTATACTATTTCTTAAGAGAGTTCTGATATTTTAGCTGGTTTTGAGATTTAAGAGAATTAGAAAAGGACTCAGAGCGGCAGAGTCATTTATTGGCTAGCACTTCAAAAACAAAATGCAATTTCTTCTGATACCCTATTGTTGAGGAGCCCTGGAGACCTGGTGTGTTGTGAGGTCGTCTGTCTTCTTTCAAAGACTGATGCTGCACATCTCTCATGATTGAGCAAGAAAGCGACAGCAGGCCTGTTGTAAATTTACAGGTCAAAAGAAGCTCAGTGGCGTAAATTACATTCCTTTGAAGTCTACCGCTATTGCTGATCCCTTTGAAAATCTAATTTTACTCAATAAATCCCTTCCACCATACAAATATTATTTTCAAGGAAAAGATGGCATGGCTTTAGAAAATAGACGTGACTATAGTAGGCTATAACAAAGGGAAAAAAAAGTAACTTTATTCTAACTTTGTGTTTATTCAGTGGTTCCCAACAGAGAGTTAATCTATACCCAAATGAGTATATAGATATTTTTGCCCACCCTGAATAAGGAGATGAAGACCAGAGCAAGGAACTGTGTACAATTAGAGATTCCATTAGAATGTGGAATAGGAGTGGTTACTTAGCGATTAATGTCAAGAAATTACTGATTGAGAGTTTTGTATAGACCCAGATTCTATCTTTTTCCTTTCTTTATGCAATGATTTTCATTTAAAAGTGGTGCAGTGCAGTTCTAATTGAGATATATATATATGTATATATATATATATATACACACACACATACACATACATACATATATCTTTGCAGTGACGGTGTTAGCTGTGTTGACTTCTGATGATGGGCAGTTAGCTATGTTGACTTCTGATGTGGAAAGGGAGAGGTAGAAGTGTTTGTAGGCCATACTCTCAAAAGCCCCTACTGGTAGTTCTTGCAAACTGCAGGGAGGGACCCAGCAAGAATGTTGGGCAGGTTAGGGAATATAGTAGGCAGCTTCTGAGATGTGTCCCAGTGAGGCCTGCCTCCTCATTTTCCTGTCCATATATGATCCCCTTGCCTTGACTGTGGGCTGGACCTAGTAACTTGCTTTTGATGAGTAAAATATGGCAAAAACAATGAGAAGTCACTTTAGAGACTGGGTTACAGAAAGATTCTGTCTCTGTCTTATTTGTCCTTTGTTATTCTCTCGTTTGCTTCCTCTGAACGTTGCCAGCTGCTATGTATGAGCTGCCCTATGGAAAAGTCCATATGACAAGAAACTGAGGGTGACTTCTCACTAACATACAAGTGAGCTTGGAAGGAGATCCTCTTTTAGTCAAGTCTTAAGATGACTGCACCCTGGTTGCCAGCTGGATGGTAACCTGTGAGGGACCCTGAGCCAAAGGACCCACCTAAGCTGTACCCAGATACGTTACCCAAAGAAACTGAGAAATATTAAATTTTTTTTAGCTGCTAAATTTTGGTATAATTTATTGCACACAATAGATGACTAAAACTGAGATGATCCCTTTTTATTTCTATTTTATGTACCCCATATTTGCACAAATAGGCACCTCATAATTATATATTGAATCAAATTAAGTCCACCGAATGATTGTATCGATCAAGGGCAAGATGGGAAGTAGACGACATCTCAAAGAGTTTAACTAACAACCATTTAATGAAGGAACTATTTAGAGAGGGGTGGGAAAGGTTATGACAACCAACAAAAAAATAGAGAAATACTAAGAAACTAGCCTTAGTGGGAAGCTGTTAACACCAAAGACCTAAAGGGGCCAGACAAGGGAATGGTGTTATTGGAGTCCAGAAGAGACTGGAGTTATGGAAAACTGGTCACCCTCTAGAAGCTCCAGCCTTAGGATGAAGCTGCTGCTAGAGCAACAGCAAAGCTGCAAGAGAATAGGGGAAGGGAATCAATACATTGACCTCTTTCCTCCTATCTTTAGATCTTCTCTCTCCGTCTCCCACTGGACAAACCCAACCAGAAGCCAGAGGGCAAGCGAGCCTAGGGGATGAAGCCCTAAGATCAGTCTCTCAGGGCACAGCTCAGGACAGAGAAGGGTGCATTGTGGATCTCCAGGGGGTGTGAAGAGAGACTAAACTACACAAGTGATAGTCAAAGTTGGAGATTTGCTGTACCCTAACAATAGGAAGATGGTGGTTGCTAAAGAGTTGGTGGAGTGTATTTGGGGGAAGTTGAATACTACTTTTCAAGAAAATATATGGCCTCTTCATCATGGGAACAAACTATGCTACTATTCCTATCCTTTTTTGCAATTAGGTATGCCATATTACAGAGTTCTGGCAATGGAAACTGAGTAAACTCAGACCACTTCTAGATCTGGCCTATATAAACCTTGTAAGTACTTTGTTTTCTACTTCCCTTTCTACTTCTTGCTGTGTTGCATGGTGCCCCTGCAAGAATAATTTGGAATTCAACTACTGAGGATGGTAGACTGTTCCTAAAGACATGGATCCCTAAATGACTACATGGAACAGAGCTAACTATCAACCAGAACACTCAGAAGAAAGCATGGAATAGATGATTATTTTTTAGAGACATTATATTTTTGAGGCTTTTTTCCTCTTTCATCCTAGCCTATCTTTACTAACACAAGGGAAAAGGGGTAAATTTTTTTGAATAGGGCTTCCTATTACATATAGGAAGTCGTTGGCCACTTTACCTCCATGTAAGACTGTCTCTACACCTATATATACTCAGTATTAGCTAAGCTGGATTAAGATTCCGAAGATTGAGTCAAAACCCTTCAGTTTAAAATGACCAAACAAACAGAATCCCCAGTATGGCTGATCATATTTTCCAAAAGTGCCTTAAACATTTTGTACAATCCCACAAGCTAATCTCAAAATTTATCTTTAACACAGATGTAGGGGCTATGGTGTTCCCTATTCTAAAATCTGGAGAGCTTGTGACTATAGCACAAATGATGCTATGCGGTTTCCAAGGCTAGGTTATAAAAGACAACACAGTTTTTTCTTCGTTCTCTTGGGACACTCACTCTTGAAACCCAGTCACTGTGCTATAAGGAAGCAGGCTGAGAGAACTACTCAGCTGCCAACATGGGCTGTTTCTTATAGAAAAGGAAGACTTGGAAGGCAAAGTCAAAAGCCCAGAAGGTAGAACCAGGAACTTCGAGGGAAGAGCCAAGAGCCATAGAGAACATCTCTCAGGCAGTAGGACTTAATTTAATCAAGAAATGTGCTAGATTTCAAAATAGCTGTAGGACAGAGCTTGCTCTGTGTCTTCTGTTTTCACCGCTTTTAAACGGGAGTGTCTATAGCAGTTATCCTACGAATGTCCCACCACCGTATGTTGGGTGTGTTTAGGGCAGATAACTTTAGTTTGCAGTTTTTCAGATTGACAGAAATGGTACTGAAGGAGCTGTATCCAAGTAGTCACATTTAAAGAGCCCCATATGTATTTGGACCTGATCTAGATAATAAGACCCTTAACTTTGAGGCTCATGTTATAATTGGATTAGATTTGGGGATTTTAGAGGGAATTAAGAGCACATTTTCCACATGAATATATGAATTTGGGGGCCTAATGGGCAGACAGTGGGAAATTGTGTTTCTCAAAATTAGTTGCAAATATATTTACCTCCCACATGCTCTTCTTAAATGTGCCCTTGACACTCCTCCCATTGAGAACGTGGGGATCTATTTTCTTTCCGCATTGAATGTGTGTGCACTTGTGATTGCAATAGAAGTCACATGCATGTCACTTCTGAGTGTAGGTTATAAAAGGCAGGAAAGCCTGGTCCTCTTGGGGTTGATGCTCTTAGAACTCAAATAAAATTGCCCTAGCCAAGGTTGGAGCCTGCTGCCTTTATTTCCTATCAGAGTTCCTATATGAGTTAACAAGCGTTCAGATGATTTCAGCTTCCAGACATTTTGTTACCTCTAGCCTTTGAGTTTTCCTAGCTAAAGCACTAGACATTGTGTGTATGTGGAAACAGAAAAAGAAAGAAGCTCTCCTGGCTCTGAATGCCTAACCAAATAGAATCTGTGAGCATAGTACAATGGTTATTTATACCACTAAGTCTGGGGAGGTTTATTTTGCAGCTATAGTAATTAAAATACCCTGTTTCTGTTCACAGACCCATAGCCCAATTCTATAATAGGCTGACTTCTGAGTTATCCAAAAGTAAAGACCTTAGAAGTTTCAGCAACTTCCCAATCCTTTGGTCATTCTTAGCCATCTGTCTACTAATGCTGGATTGCAAGGTGACTAGATACCAAGACCATCATCTTAATTACTTTACTTTTACCTCTTCATCAATTAATTTTGTGGGACTGCTTGACTCTCATGAGCATGTTCATCTTGAGTATACAAGCTAAGTAGTGTAGCCTTGATGAACTCCACATACCTAGGGCTTTATAGATACCACCCATATAACCATACCATTATTAATCATATCTGTATGTATGTATGTATCTATCTATCTATGTGTATGAGAGAGAAAGAGAGACTCCATTAAGAAGTGAAGGACACAGAGATGAATACCTGTAATGAAAAAATGGTGAGAAACCAGAAGACTTGCATTTAGTTTGTAGTTTGAAGATGTTCAAAGGTACACAGAAATACTACATAGGTAGTACAAACATTAGATGAGGGTGGTAAATTAAATTTCCTTTTAATGACTTTCCCAGCCTGGAGGCTTGTTGTATAGCATTCTGCTTGAAAAAACTAGGATTCACCCCAAACAAGAGATCAGTTTATAAAAATAGCGCTGTGTCTTCTCTGAGATCCTGCAAATAGGCCTCTCTGTGCAAAACTCACTGAAGTATTATAGCCTCCATCAGCATAGCAATGCTGAGGGAGGGCAAGAGGAGCCACGACTCCACATGATTGGCTTATTGCCTGTTGTCCCAGAGTGAAAGAAAGATTTTTGTAACTCTCAGAAATGTGAGAGTTAAATCATTAAATCAGCTATATAAATTACGAGTCATCTCATTTTTCTCCTTGTTCTGTGACAGTGTAAAAATCACAAGATTTTTCTCTAGGTAGCAAATAAAAATAAAGAATGATGAATGCCATTTCATGAAGTGACTCTCACTATTGTATCATTTTCCTGCATCCTGAGCGATAATTTATGGTTTGTATTTGCTCCTCTTTGTAGAAGGGGAACATTCTCTTCCTTCCTTAAGGATGCCCTCTGTTGGTTAGAGCAACTCTGCATTTTCTTGCCTTGCTGTGAGCTCTGTGCGTTTCAAAATGATGATTTATGGGGCAAAGCCTAGTTAGATAATATTGTCTCAGGGACAAAACTGAAGTTGCTAATTCAAAACCTGCACATGAGTATAGGTTATTAATTATGATTCTCTGGACCAAGGGCTAGCCTTTAGTTTGTTCAAAGTATAGGTAGGTAACCAGATGTGAGAAGCTCAGTTGTGTCTGTTGCACCTAGACTTAGCCTTTTTTTCTTCCAAATTCTAGTCAGTGTGCAGTGGCTGAACATAATAAGCCATGCCTCATTTCATCTTGTTCTCTAGTGGGAGATCTGCTTGAGTTTACAGTATTTAAAAGGCACGTTGAAATTGTACATGAGGGGCATATTTGCAGGAATGCTGAAGGAACCTCCCAGGAAAGTATCTCATGCTCAAGAAAGACAGAGTCAAGGTGCCCAAGCTTGCTCAGGGCACAGGGAGGGACCACTGTGGAGTATAGTATCAACTGTGACTCTTTCAGTCTCAAATATCAGAAACTCATTTTCAACTAGTCTTCATCTCTCAGCTAAACTCAGTACCAGCACATGAGAACTAACTGTTAAATTTTTAGGAATTTGGTGAACTAGTTGCTAAACTATTGGTAGCTTGAAATTGGCCATGGTGGGAGGTTTTATACCACAGAACTTGCTGAACATACAAATACTCCTTTCCTCCTCCCGTAGCAGGTTGCTAACCTTTACTGGAATACCACTGGTTAGACTTGACTCCTTTCCCAATTTAATTACCACCACAATGGTCATGATGATGATTTTTAAAAATTAGATGATGTAATTCCACTGCTTAATACTATCCAATGACTTCCCATTATACTCTTGTAGTAGTGTTGCACTGTGTCCACTAAGTTGGGACTGTGTCCCCCAGAATTCCTTTCCCTATATGGCTCTGGGCTAGCATTGGCCACAAAAGAGTTTGTTTGAGACTTGGAAGAGAGAAGTGAAGCAGCAGCTGTTTTTATGATCCAGAGGTCAATGTAGAGAGAGGTATTGTTGCCACAGCCTGCTCAGTTTGCCCTTGCGGTGTCCAGCTCAATCTTGGTCATCATCATTAAATCCAATTTGTCCTTATACACCCTTACTTTATGCCTGTCTTTTCCTGTCAAATATTTCTTCTAATGAGCTCAAGCTCAGCCAGACAGAGAAGCAACAACAAGACAAACTGTTTAACAAGCTCCCACAAATGCACTAAGATCCCTTGTATTGTATCATTCCTAGTGGTTCTGCTTCTCTGATTGGCCCAAACTGATGCAACTTAGAATGGAACCAAACTTCTCACTCTAGCTTAAAAACTGTACTTCAACATACCTCTGCAACCATCTCTGACCTTGTGATGGACCACTTTTTCCTTTACCCTCTATTTTGCCATACTGGCCTTCTTTCTGTTCTTAGAACTCATAGTGATTCTTACAACTTTAGGGCTTTGTATTAGCTTTTGCCTTTGCCTGATCTGGCTGACTCCTTTTCTTGAGCTCTCACTTCAGATGTCATCTTCCAAGACAGGCTTTACTTGTCCATCCAATTTACAGTCTGAGTCGAAGCCTACTGTAATTTTTTTTGTTTTTTTTTTGCAAAGCCCTTGTCATTCTATAATATTTTTCTTTTATTTATGTGTTATTATCTTTCTTCTCCCAGCAAAATCTAAATGCCCTGGAGGCAAAGATCTTTCTGGCCTGGCCAATAGTACATGTTCAATGCATGTTAATAAGTTTTATATTTTTGTTTTACATTGTGTGGAAAACATAGTGAAGGTAATTTTTGATGAGCAGAAGTCTTCTTGGAAAACAGTATTTCTTAGTAAAAATGGCTTGATGGCTGTGTGGGGTGAAGGAGGTAAAGAGAGAGATGAGTGAGGGGAGTTGAGAGAAAAGGGAAATCGTGTTATGTTATACATACAGTGTTATGTTATAGGTAGGAATCTCTCAGATTCCTACCTATGTCTTCATTAAAGATTAACTCATTAAAATTGATTGAAGAAGATTTTTCTTCCTAACTTGAGTTTGAGCTCAGTTTTACATACATGATAACAAAGAAGCAAGACAAGATTTAGAGATAGTAGAGACCAGAATCAGAGGGAACCACAGGAACCCAAGCCTCTGGGAAATTAAAATTATCTGCAACAGTTTCTAGACCTACAGGTGCACAGCTGGGGATATCGAGGGAATCCTAGTGTGCTCTCCTGGGGCGGGGAGACTTCAACTAACAACTATATCTCAGAAATCAGGAGGAACTTTAGCTTAATAATTAAGAGTGTTGTCTTCAGATCCAAATTTGGATCCATATTTTCTCTACCATTTACTGATTCTGTGACCTTAACTATCAAGTTATTTGTACCCTCTATGCCTTCATTTCCCCATCTGGACTTTAGGACTAATAAAAGTACCCACCTCTTAGGTTTATTGTAATGATTAAGTAGATGAAAATATTTCAAGCACTTATAATAGTGCCTAACACATAATGATCAATCATTTTGTTAGTACATTTTAAAATCTGGATTAACAGGCATGTCTTTTTCTCTAATCAGAATACGTTTCTTGAAGGTGGATGTATTGTAAGTCTGTGTTCTCCATATCTAACCGAGTTCTGTTTCCATATTGGCCAAGCAGATGTTTATTAAATTGTATGCTTTAAAATCAACTTTACTGGTTTTAGTATGTAATCACTATATCATAGTTTATAATTAGCTATTATGTCAACAAACTATTTTCACATGTATCATGAAGAAACATTTTGTGCATTTGATAAAAGTAAATGGCAATGATTTTGTACCATAAAAAACTCTTTGCTGGTATGATCTAGACAATAATTTTTTTCCCAAATTTTAAACATTTTAATTATTATCATTTTTAAAAAGATAGATAATACCTGTATGTGTTATAAAATTCAGAAGATAAAAAAGGTCTTACAGTGAAACATCAACTTTCCTCCCATACTGGTTTTCTATGTCTTGATTTCTTTCTTCTGACTGTACAACCAAAGTTACCTTCTGGAGATAATCTGTGCCTCACAGGAGTATAAAGGCAATGACTGCAAGACTCAGGCTTTTGCTTCCCTGACATAAACAATGACCAGCTGACTTTAGATGTACAACCACATGTTCACACATCCCATCGAAGGCTCCTTAAAAGGAGGAGCAGCCAGATAAAAGCATCTGGGGTCTTGTTCTGCTTTAAACACATGGAAAATTGAAAACTAAAAATATCAACAACAAAAACAACAAACAAAAACTGCTCAACACTAAATCCAGCTGTTTTCTATGTGAGCTTTTCAGTTAAATGATGGAGAAGAATTTCTATAAGCTCTCAAAGAAAGAACTGAGAAACTTGAGGTTTATCCATTTCAAATTTTAATAATTATACATTATCATTCAATTACTTCTATGCAGTATAAATTATGATATGTGAAATGGAAATAAAAATACACTAAAAGCTAATTATGATGTGTTAGATCAAATTTTTCTGTGAGCACTTCTATATAATGTGGTAGGGTAGCTTTATCACACCATCTGAACTGTTTTCTATAGAAACTTCTATATTTCATAAATGTATTTTTATTGAAAAATTATTCACCTGAAAATTTTAATTCCTCTATTTTTTCAATAGATGTGTGACTATGTAACAGGAATATATATGAGTGATGCACGCACATATACACGCTCCTGTTACACATTTTTTAAAACATCATTTTAATGACGACATTCACCTGAGATGTTGTTTCACTTGATGTTTAATAGCTTGGCTTTTAAAATCCAGTACATCTGCATTCATACTGTGGCTCCACAATCCTCTAGCTGTCCGATTTTGGACAAGTTATCTAATTCCTGGAGATAATAATGGGTCACGTTTATTGAATGTTATTTGCCTCCCTGTTCTAAGTGCTTCACATGCATGAAATCAATTTTTCTCTTTTGACAAATGAAGAATTTGAGGCACAGATAAGTTAGTAATTGCTTAGTGATATAGAGTTAGAAAATGGTGAAACCAGGCTCACACTTTAGGTAGTTGGCCTCCACAGCATGTGCTCTTAACGACTGCATCATACTGTCTCCTTGTATTAAAACAGATGAACCTAGGGGCAGGGCAGGAATAAAGACGTAGACATAGAGAATAGCCTTGAGGACACGGAGGGGTAGGGGGAAGCTGGGGCGAGTGAGAGTAGCATTGACATATATATACTACGAATGTAGAATAGATAGCTAGTGGGAAGCAGCTGCATAGCACAGGGAGATCAGCTCGGTGATTTTTGTCCACCTAGAGGGGTGGGATAGGGAGGGTGGGAGGGAGGCTGAAGAGGGAGGGGATATAGGGATGCACATGGCTGATTCACTTTGGTGTACAACAGAAACTAACACAGTATTGTGAAGCAATTATACTCCAGTAAAGATCTATTAAAAAACCAAAAACAAAAAACAAAAGAAAACCCAGCATACCTCCCAGAGTGAGTATAAGGATTCTAAATGGGAAAATGCACAGAGTAAACACACCTTAGATAATACTTCATGGTTTACTTGTTTTAAAATTTTTAATTGTAAAATTCACATTACATAAAATTTACCATCTTAATCATTTTTAAGTGTGTAGTTTAATGGTATTAAGTATGTACACATTGTTGTGCAGTCATCACCACCATCCATCTCTAGAACTCTTTTCATCTTCCAAAACTTAAACTCTATACCCATTTAACAATAACTTCCCATTCCCCTCTCACCTCAGCCCCTGGCAACTACTATTATATTTTCTGTCTCTATTAATTTGACTACTCTAGAGACCTCATATATGTGGAATCATATTGTATTGATCTTTTTATGACTGGCTTATTTCATTTAGCATGATGTCCTGTAACATGTGTTAGAATTCCCTTCTTTTTAACACTGAATAATAGTCTATTTTATGTATACACTACACTTTTTAAATTCGTCTGTCCATTGAGGAACACTTGGGTTGCTTCCTCCTTTTGGCTGTTGTGAATATGAGTGTACAACTATCTCTTCAAGACCCTGGAATTTCTGGATTACATGGTAATTTAATTTTTAAGTTTTTGAAGGAACCACCATACTGTTTTCCACAGTGGCTGTACCATTTGACAGTTCTACCATCAATGCACAAGCGTTCCAATCTCTCCAGATCCTCACCAACATTATACTTTTCTTTTTTTTTTTTTTTTAATAGCCATCCTAATGGGTATGAAGTGGTGTCTCATTGTGGTTTTGCTTTGCATTTCCGTAATGATTAGCGATGTCAAGCGTCTTTTCATGAGCTTTTTCGAATTTGTATATCTTCTTTGGAGAAATGACTATTCACGCCCTTGACCTACTTGTTAATTGGATTATTTTTTGTTGTTGTTGTTGAGTTATAGGAGTTCTTTATATGATATAGATATAAATGCTTATCATATATACAACTTGCAAATATTTTCTCCCATTTTATGATTTATCTTTTCATTCTGTTAATTGTATCTTTTGATGCACAGAAGTTTAAAATTTTGATGTAGTCCAATTTATCTATTTTTCTCTTTTGTTGCTTGTGCTTTTGGTGTCCTATCTAAGAAATTATTGCCAAATTCAGTGTTATGAATTTCTTCCGCTTATGTTTTCGTCTAAGAGTTTTGTAGTTTTAGCTCTTACATTTAGGTCTTTTATCCATTTGAGCTAAATTTTGTATATGGTTTAAGGTAAGGGTCTAACTTCATTGTTTTGCATGTGGATATCCATTTCTCTCACATTGTTTCTTCAAAAGCTGTGCTTTCCTTACTGAATGGTCTTGGCACCCTTGTTGAAAATCATTTGAATATGTATGTTTATGTGTGTGTGTATATATTTTATATGTATATATATTTATTTCTGGACTCTCTATTGTGTTCTGTTGGTCTATATGTTTGTCTTTATGCCTTTCTTTATGCTAGTATCACACTGTCTTGATGACTGTAGCTTTGTAATAAGTTTTGATATCAGAAAGTGTGAGACCTCCAAATTTGCTCTTCTTTTTCTAGATTGCTTTGGCTATTCAGGGTTCCTTTAGAATCCATATAAATTTTAGGATGGATTTTTTTTTACATTTCTGCTGAACATGCTGCTGGGATTTTAATAGGGGTTGTGTTAAATCTGTAGATCACTTTGGGTACTGTTGACGTCTAGAATTTTAAGTCTTCCAACCTATGAACATGAATATCTTTCCATTTATTTGTATCTTTAAATTCTTTCAGCAGTGTTCTGTAGTTTTCAGTGTACAAGTCTTTCATCTCCTTGGTTAATTTTATTCCCAACTATTTTATTCTTTCTGATAGTACTGGAAATGTATCTTCTTATCTTCTCAATTTCTTTTTTGGTTCATTGTTAGTGTATAGAAATGCACTTAATTTTTGTATGTTGATTTTGTATCCTTCAAATTTGCCGAGTTTATTTATTAATAGTTCACAACTTTTATTTTTATGCACAACCAAAATTTATTTAATAGTTTTTCTAATTTTTAAAAATAAATATTTCCAAAATAAACATTTTGTTATCGTAAATAATGTTGAAACAAACATCATTGAAAATATATCTCTCACTACATCTTTAGGACAAATTCCTAGACGTGAAGTTATTTGGGCACATAGTCTGAAAATTTTTATGACTGTTGGTAACTGTAGTCAGCCCTCCGTATCTTCCTGGGATTGGTTCCAGTCCCTCCGCAGATACCAACTTCTGTTGGTGCTCAATTCCCTTAAAATGGCCCATAGTTAGCCCTCCATATCCCCAGGTTGGGCATCCATTGATACAGAAGGCCAGCTGTACTGCCAAATAATTTTCCAGAAAGGTTTATTAATAAATTTTCAGGAAAAGGTAAAAATCACAACTTTCGCACAGATGTAAAATGAATACGTATTAAATAATTTACTTATAAGAAGTGAGGGAACCAGGCAAATGTTATAACTATTTCAAAGGAAATGTCAAAATAACACAAATGTATATGAAGAAGTAAATGAATCCCTAACTGAACAGCAAATGGAGACAACACTGATTTTTTTTTTTTTTTCACAGAGAGGGGGTAAGGCAATTAAAATCACTAGCAGGATAGCATTTATATATCTATATTAGTTATCTACAACTTACATAGAGTTACAAAATAACTTCAAGACAGCAGACAGGGCTAGAAAATGATAATCCATAAGAATGTGCTATAACAGATACAGTTTTCCACTGAAACATAAATTTTCTTAAAGGTTATACCAGTTTACACTTCCAATAGCGGTTTATATTAGGTCCTGGCTCACCTTCTTATCCTGGCATTAAATATTATCATTTAAAAAATCTGCTCAATTAATAGCAGAAAAGGTGTTATATAATTTTTGATTTAATTTATATTTATTTGATGACTGCTAGGAGAGCCATTGAAGACTTACATAGGAAAGAACCTTAAAATAGAAATTAAATTCTGAAACTGCTATTCCAAGCTCCTGTATCTCACTTTCTAAAAGAAAGATAATAAGATAAATAAATTTAGAAAATAATTTTTTTGAACATCTTTATTGGAGTATAATTCCTTTACATTGTTGTGTTAGTTTCTGCTGTATAACAAAGTGAATCAGCTATACGTTTACATATATCCCCATATCCCCTCCCTCTTGCATCTCCCTCCCACCCTCCCTATCCCACCCCTCTAGATGGTCACAAAGCACTGAGCTGATCTCCCTGTGCTATGCAGCTGCTTCCCACTAGCTATCTATTTTACATTTGGTAGTGTATATATGTCAGGGCTACTCTCTCACTTCGTCTCAGCTTACCCTTCCCCCTCCCCGTGTCCTCAAGTCCATCCTCTACGTCTGCATCTTTATTCCTGTCCTGCTCCTAGGTTCTTCAGAACCATTTTTCTTTTTTAATTTTAGATTCCATATATATGTGTTAGCATGTGGTATTTGTTTTTCTCTTTCTGACTTACTTCACTCTGTATGACAGAATCTAGGTCCATCCACCTCACTACAAATAACTCAATTTCGTTTCTTTTAATGGCTGAGTAATATTACATTGTAGATATGTGCCACATCTTCTTTATCCATTCATCTGTCAGTGGACACTTAAGTTGCTTCCATGTCCTGTCGATTGTATATAGGGCTGCAATGAACATTGTGGTACATGACTCTTTTTGAATTATGATTTAGAAAAGAATTTTTTTTTAACATCTTTATTGGAGTATAATTGCTTTACAATGGTGTGTTAGTTTCTGCTTTATAACAAAGTGAATCAGTTATACATATACATATGTTCCCATATCTCTACCCTCTTGCATCTCCCTTCCTCCCACCCTCCCTATCCCACCCCTCTAGGTGGTCACAAAGCACCGAGCTGATCTCCCTGTGCTATGCGGTTGCTTCCCACTAGCTATCTATTTTACGTTTGGTAGTGTATATATGTCCATGCTACTCTCTCACTTTGTCACATCTTACCCTTCCCCCTCCCCATATCCTCAAGTCCATTCTCTAGTAGGTCTGTGTCTTTATTCCCGTCTTGCCCCTAGGTTCTTCATGACCTTTTTTTTTTTTTTTCCCTTAGATTCCATATATATGTGTTAGCATACTGTATTTGTTTTTCTCTTTCTGACTTACTTCACTCTGTATGACAGACTCTAACTCCATCCACCTCACTACAAATAACTCCATTTCGTTTCTAGAAAAGAATTTTTTTGAAGAGTATGAAACACTTATTTATAGTTAAGTGGCTGAGAAATTTTTAAAGGTAAAATTAAATATTATAAATCATAAATGTAAGATATTTATTTGCAACCAGAGTTTTTAAAAAACAGTGCAATGACAATTTGATTATCCTTGATATTCTCTCTTGATAATTAGGATCAGTTTCCCTTTCAGATACTACTTTATCCTGGAAAGTGTGCTCCCTCCAAATAAGGCAAAGAATATTGAATGTTTAATGAAAGAAAAGCTTTCTAAACCCATTATTAAGAAATGGCTGTAACAAAAGCCACCTTCATTACTGTGTACACCTATTATATATTCTAAGTTTGTTAAAGGAGAAGTGTTTTCTCTGGAATTTTAATCTTTTTTTTTTTTTTAATAGTAACTCTTACTATTATTATTATTATCTTATTTATTTATTTATTTATTTATTTATTTATTTATTTATTTATTTATTTATTTTTGGCTGTGTTGGGTCTTCGTTTCTGTGCGAGGGCTTTCTCTAGTTGCGGCAAGCGGGGGCCACTCTTCATCGCGGTGCGCGGGCCTCTCACTATCGTGGCCTCTCTTGTTGCGGAGCACAGGCTCCAGACGCACAGGCTCAGTAGTTGTGGCTCATGGGCCCAGTTGCTCCGCGGCATGTGGGATCTTCCCAGACCAGGGCTCGAACCCGCGTCCCCTGCATTGGCAGGCAGATTCTCAACCACTCGCCACCAGGGAAGCCCCTGGAATTTTAATCTTTTCTCTGCTATTTTTAAATTATGTGACCTTTGGTGAAGGCATTGGACCTCTCTCTTTATTAGTACAAGTGGTTGCTCTATCTCTATGCAGGACTGTTTGAGAATCAAATTAATCACATTGATTAAATATGAAAGCACCTTAAAAATGGTGCTTAAAAGAGATATGAGGAAAGATTTTAATATATTTTTTCAATTCTTTTTATTAACCTCTTCTCTTTTCCATGTGCAGTCACCTATCTGGCCTGCCCTTCTCTCCCTAATGCCATTCTAG
This sequence comes from Eschrichtius robustus, assembly GCF_028021215.1. Taxonomy (NCBI): domain Eukaryota; kingdom Metazoa; phylum Chordata; class Mammalia; order Artiodactyla; family Eschrichtiidae; genus Eschrichtius; species Eschrichtius robustus. The sequence continues at coordinate 70,293,403 of NC_090836.1, forward strand.
CAGTAATGTGGAAATGATGGCTTTCTTTTCACTGCTGTCACATAGGAACACTAGAGAACCAACAATGAATTAAATTCTTGACTTTTGATCCCTTAAGAAGATTACAGGAAAGATCTAGAAAAGGACTTGCACCAAGAGCCCTGGTGGTCAATTTTATAGGGATGCCACTATCTGCTAGGAGAAGATATGGTTGTTACCCGGGCTTTAATTCCAGAATTTTTGCTTTAAACTTCCAGCACCAAACCCTAAAGAACCCAGAGCTTAGAATAGACTCCATAAACTGTAGAATGAGAAACACTTTTGATACAAAAGTCCCCTTTTTTTCATTAAAAAGTGGTAAAAGAATCAGAGGGAAAGTAATTGGGGTTTATTGGTTTAAGAAAAGATCTAGTGTCCTATTTGCTATGGTAAATGCTGAAGAAAAGCAGAATGACAGAAAGTTCAAAGGAAACACGGGAGAAGTTAGGGGAGCCAACTTCTTTAGCACACAGACCTGTTGTCTGGATAAACTTGGTGTAACCTGGTCATGTGGAGATGATGTTGGGATGGCCAGAATCCAGCGTGTCTGAGAGCAGCATCCCAGAGCCCACTCCACATCCCATTGCTCTCCCTAGGCGGGGTCTAGAAATGGCTAGGAGGGTGGGATGCCTGGAAGGAACCTCACAATGTGCTTGTTCCTGATGACTGGAGCTTATGGGCTACAGCAAACATAACTTTTTTAGTTGGGGCCGATGACTTAGCCCAACACCTGGGGTAACCAAGAGCAACTCAGCAGAGGCCAGAAATGGCAGAAAACCATCCTGGGCTAAATGTAGAGATAGTGCATATACAAATGGACAGTGGCCAAACCATATATAAAAATGGAACTCTGGCCCACAATCCCTGAGACAACCAGTCCAGGAAGCCAAACCACATTCTCTGTAGCAATCTGCCCCCAAAGTTTAATACTTGGGTTAATAACTGCCAGCTTCCCAAGTTTTTACACCCCTGGGTTTCCCTAACCAATCACATTGGATGCCCTGCTTCTAGTTAGCCCACCTCTACCTTCCCTATGCCAACAATTCCCAATCACAGCACACCTGAAGCCTCCCTTTTTTCTGCTCTAAAGCTTTCCAATTCCCTGTCTGCCTTTGAGTCTCTGCCAAATGTGAGTGATGATGGTTAACTCCCTTGCTATAGCAAGCCCTGAATAAATAGCCTTTGCTTGCTCTTATTTGGGTGGTCTTTATTGATTTCCACAATCTACGTCCCCCCTCCTTGGTGCATGAAATTATATATAAACTTATTCTAAATCTAGATGCCATCTAGGGAAAAGGCAAGAAGCAGCAGCAGTGGGAGAATCCTAAATTGACTAAAAATTAATTTAGGAAAACTGAGTTTTAAACCAAATGAGACTGATTTTTTTGGTATTTGTAAGACATTTTCTAAAACCAGGCATAAATGGGAGAATATGAGATAAGTTTAGGTAAAAAGATATAAATTTTATATATTTTTGGAATGTTCTGGTGGTGTAACATGGAGTATGTTGGAGAAAAAATTAATTATGTTGGGCATTATTGCCTTATTTATTTATATGAAACAATAAAGGTGTAATATTCATTCTTCATTCATTCTTCAGTCATCAAAATTTTTAAAAAAATTTTACTGTTTTCTGGATACCATTGATACAAAGAAGGACAATGTTTAATAGGGTCACTAGTATACATGTAACACAGGAGTAAACAAATGATATATGTTAATAGTATTATTTATGTCATAAGGTGCTTACCCCATACCTCAGAGCTATTAGGAGATGTGGGGAGGTCCCCCTGTCCAAAGGGACCACACCAGCTGTGATCTTAAATTCCTTAGCAGCTCCAATATTTAAAACTTCTAGGAAACCAACAGTTTTTTCATGAAACCATCTCAATAGGTACTAGTGCAACAGAATATATGAAATTTGGGGTTCCAAACATCTAATTGGAATAACAACACTTAAGTTGTCAGTTCAGCTGGCAATCTTTTTGACAGTAAATTTAAGATGAAAAGCAATTTAAGGAGTTATATTATTTCCCTACTGTATTTAATCAAAGGTAGCAGTCTAAAATAATTAGGGAACAGAGATGCAATTTACATAAAACCTGCATGTTTTTTAAAAAAGCAGATTTTTTTAATGTGCAATTTATTTCCTACAGAGCAATGAGATATTTAAATTTAAGATTTGGAGATTATACTCCTTCTTACCCCTAACCCAGTCTCATTTCACCAGGTGCTATGGGTTGCCTTTCTCTTAAAACTTTTATTTTCTCCTTGACTAGCCCCATGTCTTTCCCCATGATGTCATTCTTTAGAATAGAAAATTGTGAAAAGATAGGAGATGGCAGATTTCAATATAAGTATCATATCCTATAGGGATTGAGAAATAATGGTTAAAATAATATAAAATTCTGTGTGTTTAAGTGTATTTCAACTGTTCAAGCACTTAATATATACCAGGCAGTGTGCCAGATCCTGAGGGAATACAAGTACAAACGACCTAGCCCCTATTCTCAAGGAACTCATAGATGTATAGGAGAGAAAAAAGAACAGTGGTTCTATTTCATCATCTTTAATTTCCTTTAAAGTTTTGCACATATTTCATTAGGTAGTCTTAGGGTCTTGGTGACTTTTGATGCTATGGTTCAAGGTATTATTAAAAATTCCGTTTTCCATTTGTTTACTGTCAGAATATAGAAATATAATTGATTATTGTATACTGACACTGTATACAAAGACCTTGATAAATTCACTTATTCTATAAACTTTTGAAATATAGTAGATGTCTGTAGAATCTTTTGAATCATGTTATCCGTGAATAATGACATTTTATTTCTTTCTTACTGATCCTATGCCTTTTATTTCTTTTTATTGTCTTATTACACTGGTTAAGAATTTAGTTTATATCAAATATAAAATTGATAGTAGTTGGCATCTTTACTAGTTCCCACTCTCAAGGGAAAGTTTGCAATATTTTACCATTGAGGATATGTTTCTTATAGTTGTTTTTTTCTTTTTGTAAGCATTATTTATCCTATTAAGAACAATTGTTCTTTTCCTAAGCTTGGAGCAATCTAGATATTTTAAGCAGAAAGGACTGTAATAATGTGCTTACAAAATACTGTGCTTAAGTAATGCTGTGTGTTATGAAATTTTTGAAAGTACTGGAGGAGCTGGATTCAGTGGGCTGACACTGGAGGTATTGATTTCCATAACTAATACAATGTATATATATGTGGAAGAACATTTCATACGAAGGAAAATGTAGGGAGTTACTTCCATCCTCATTTTTATAACTGGTCATGAGCCCATAGTTGAGTTCTGTAACTTTCTTCTCCCTGACTCATTCCACGCACTCTTTGTCATTAGCTAATACCTTAGACAGTTTGGTTGTTTTCCTGGTGTGGGGACACATGTCTTTGTTCCTCAGGGAGCTGAGTGATTTTGGATCTGTATTGGATTGCTGTAGTCTCCTGTTAACATTTAATACTGGTCATGGCAAATGTAGGAAATGTCAGATATAAACTGCTCTCCCTTCATCCCTCATTTGTGGCAATAATGATTTTTATTTATGATATTCAGAATCAAGTTCACCAGATACTAGAGTCCTCTCCTCGTTTTGGTTGTTGGTTTATTGGCATGTGGATCCAAAAATGACCAGGTGGCAGCCTCGAATTCCAGTTCAGTGGAATAATTGCTGTGTCTCCAGGAGGTAGTCAGGTTTCTAAAACCTAAAAATCAACCAGGCAGAGTCCTGTGGGCAGGAAGCAAAATTGTGTGCTGGCCTTATTGGGTGCAATAGTGAGAGGTAGTGTTGTTATTTCTACCTCTTAATTCCAAGTTCTGTGTATTCTTGTTATGTCCATAACTCCACCATAAGTTGATAACTGATGCAGAGCAAATTGCAGTATGTAGGAAAGCACGCAGCCACACAAGGTGCTGTCCCCCAGTTGTTGTAACTGATTCATCAACAAGACCTTGAACTCCAGCTGTTTTGGGGTGTTGAGGTATATGCTAACATCATGAGTCTTCAGGGCATCATACTATTGGCATACTTATGCTGTCTAATAAGTCTCAAAGTCAGAATGCCATGAAGATGAATAAGGGATTCATAAAGTTCTCAGTTGTTGATGGTGGCAAAGGCATGTCAGGCCTGTTAGGCAAATGCATACCTAGAATATTTCTATTTAAATGAGCACAAGTTGCTATGTTCTCTGTGAGTTTTTCCCAAGCCTGGGATATGTCAGCTTTGCCATGATACCTAGTGTACTTTCTGATCATTAGCTCCAATGAGCATGATATTATCAATGTAGCCAATCAGGAAAATGGTATTAGTCTCTGAGAAGTAAATTATGACAAAGTGTAAGAGAGTAGATATAGTCCTGAAATAAGACAGTGGAAGTGACCTGTGGTTCTTGTCAGGTGAAAGTAAACTGATTTTGGTATTCTAGGTTTGTTTTTTATTTTTTTATTTTATTTTATTTTTAAAATTTATTATTTATTTTTGGCTGCATTGGGTCTTTGTTGCTATGCGTGTTCTTTCTCTAGTTGTGGCGAGCGGGGGCTGCTCTTCGCTGTGGTGCATGAGCTTCTCATTGCAGTGGCTTCTCTTGTTGCAGAGCATGGGCTCTAGGCACATAGGCTTCAGTAGTTCTCGCATGTGGGCTCAGTAGTTGTGGCACACAGGCTTAATTGCTCCGCGGCATGTGGGATCTTCCCGGACCAGGGATCCAACCCCTGTCCCCTGCATTGGCAGGCGGATTCTTAACCACTGTGCCACCAGGAAAGTCCTTCTACGTTTATTGAGGTAGGAAAAAAAAAAAAGTTTTTTTTCTGATCTGTAGTTGCATACCAGGTTCCAAGGAAAGATTTGAGTAAAGAGACTATACCTAGAATAGCAGCAAGTGAAATTGGAGTCACTAAATAGTTAAGTTTTTGAAAACTGATTGTAATTCTCAAAGATCCATTCATCCTCTGATAGGACAAACAAGTGAGTTAAAAAAGGTTATGCTAGAAATCATCTGCATCTTTGAAGTCATTCCTAGTGACACTGTATTTGATTTCCATTGAAGATTATATACATATATATTATATATATGTGTGTGTATTGATATACACACATATTTATATACATACATATATTTTGGTAGAAGGGGCACTTTCAAAGGGACTTACATATGGCTCTTCTGATTTTCTGATCACTGCAGCTCTCACTTTCACGGATCAGAGAGTCAATATGGTAGACCTTCCAATTGCTGAGCAAGCCCATCCCAACCATACTCTCAGGTATTGGGGAAAAATTATAGGGTAGTTTTTTAAAGTCAGTTAACCTATTATGAAGATAAATTAATTTCAAAACTGCATCAATCACCTGACCCACATAATTTGCTAGTCTTAGCAACCCATGAATGCCACATTATTTGTGGTAGAGTTACCAAATTCTTTTTTCTGGTTCTAGAATCACTTTCATTTAAGGGAAATATGCAATAACATGGAAAAAAGATTTGGATAAAGGGCTATGATTTTTCATTGTGTGAAATCAAACAAGGCCTCATTTTCTTAGACCTAGACTTTTTGTCTTTGTGTTTGTTTGTTCAGATCCTACAGCCCTCCCTTCCTCCCCCCCCCCCTTAAATGCTATCCATCTATTTCAGTGTTAGGAATTCTGTTTTAGTTTTCCTTTATTGCATAACAGATTGCCACATACTTAGCCATTTAAAACAACACACATCTATTATCTTACAGTTTCCATGGATTAGGGATCTGGGCATGGTTTTGTTGTGTGTTCTGCTCAGGGACTCACAGGGCTGCAGTAAAGAAATCAAACAAGCTGTACTCACATCTGGAGGGTCAACCAGGAGAGCATTCACTTCCAAACTCATTCAAATTGTTGGAATTCATTTCCTTGTAGCTCTGTGATTGAGGGCCCCAGATTTTTTTTTCTGGCTATCAACTGGAGCTGCCCTTGGTTCCTAGAGGTATTCTGTAGTTTCTTGATTTGTGGACTTCTCCAACCTGACCATTTGCTTCATCAAAGACCATATAGTGAGTCCGTAGCCTGTCTTCTAGCAAGATGCAATATATATATATATATTTATTTATTTATTTATTTATTTATTTATATTTATATAATGGGAGTGGCTGCCCATAACCTTAGCCATATAATGTATAACCACCAAAGAGACATCCATTACCTTAACTATATTGTATCTGTTGGAAGCAAGTCATAGACACCATCCATACTCATGGGGAAGGTGTTACACAAAGAGATGAACACCAGGAGGTGGGACTCATTAGGGTTACCCCAGAGTCTGTCTGAAACAGATCCCATGTTGAATTAGCCATCACCAAAGACAGTGCAGATAGTATCCATTTTGTGATCCATAAAGGCAGAATGGATCCCTTCTCAATAGGTAGGATGTTGAGTCTGACGACATGAAGGTCTGTTCTACAGAGGACAGTGAACTTCTCAAGGCATGTTGGTGCTTCCCTCCCCTATTAGCTCTCAATGCTTTGATAAGGAAAGTGTTCTGAGCCATCTAGGGGATGCATGACTAGGTCTTATATGGTAAATCCATGTCAACAATCCTATCTTCCTAAGTCTTTGAATTCTTTCATCTACATTTTACCAAATAAGTTCTAGAACCTCAATTATTAAGCTTAGGCCTTGGGTGAGTTCATTTCATGCAGTCAGTTGAACAAATATCAGAAGTGTGCTCAGTTGCTCTAACACATTCAATCCAGAATTCCTGATAAGTATAACTGTATAGATAACTTTGGCCTAAATTTATGTTCTTCATTCCCTGGACTGGCATTTTTTAAAATCCGTTTCCAGGTATTTTATCTACATTTCTATGATTAATTTTAGTAAAATAGTATAGCTGTTTGGGTTTATAAATTTTAGGACAAAATTTGGCTATAGGCTGAGGCACATAATCTAAGGATTGCATAGTAAATGTAGTAATATATTAAATAGCAATATATGTAGGCACAGTGACAATGTGTAGCAGAGGAAGAGTGAGGCCATTGACTTGAACAAAACCAAGTAAGTGAAATTTTTCTTTCGCTAAAGAGCTTAGTGAAGTTCTGAGAAGAGGAATAAATATGCAGCGTTTTCCATACTTTTCAGACATTGGCACCTATTTCTCCCTTACCAATTTATAAAACCTTGGCAATAACAAAATAGTGAAAAGAGAAGAGCTTTAGGTGTAAGGAGACCCTAATTTAGCCTTGCTTGGTCACTAAATATCTGATTTTGGATAAGTCACTTTACCTCAGTGTGCTTTGTTTCTTTCATCTATAAATTGAAGAGTGCAGATACATGGATTCTAAAGTGTCCCCTCACCTAAAGTTACATAATTAGAATGTTCCTTAAAGCAGTCAAAAATTATTCATGAGACTTTTTGATTTTCATCTATATTAAGTCTTTTTTCAGTTAAATATTTTAATAATAAGTGAAGAAGGACAGAAAAATCTGACATTTTGTTAAGTTTTGTAGTATATGTAAGGGACAGGAAAACCTTTCCACATTTGCAGATAATTCAATTACAGACAACTGGGAGCAAGCAAAAACCTAAATTATTTTTTCTCAAGGCTTTACTAGCTTAATATTTGACCTGTTTATACTCTTATACAATTTAACCTACATGCTGGAATCAAATACTTAAAATCAGTGAAATGATTTGTAAGAACTGTTTGAAGTCCTAAAGCTCTTTGAACACTCTTTAATCAGCTAAATTTTCTTTCCATTAGATGCTGAAGAGTATGTTTTTATCAAAATTAAATCAACGTAACATATATCCAGTCACTTGGCTTAAGAAGTAAGATTCTGAAGTGATTCTGAGTAGTCTCTTGGAAGTTATTTTCTTTTCCTTGTTTGCTAACCAGAGCAGGCATTTCTTTTTATAAACTGCTCAATGAAAGTAGCAGTAAAAACCCTTCTCTGATTAATCTAGAATGAGTGCCTTCAACTTGTTAAAGTACCTAGAGATTGCTGACAGTAATAAACTTATCACTAAAGATAAGGAATGTGAGGTCTAAAGAAAGTAAATGAGGTTCCAGGTCATGTACCTAGTTAGTCAAAAACTTAAAACTAGAATCTAAGTCTCTTTACCATGGTTTTATAAATGCTGCCTATGACGAACAAATAATCCCCTGGCTATTAAAATATCCTGCTTCTACCTATAATCTCTTTTTCATGTTTAACCAAAAGCTAGAGATTTCAACCCAGAAGTTTTTTTTCTTAAGTTTATTTAAAGTTCTATGTTAATGTTTAATAGGAGCTTTTCATTTTTTACATTAGATTGAGTCATGTATTCATAAATTTTAAAGGACAAATCTAATTTCTATAGTTGCCTCCTTCCAAATACTTAAACTTCGCATTTTCTGCATTATGACAGGAATGGTGAAGATATATTTACTATACCTGATGAAATCCTTGATTCTTATTACCAGCTTTGGTTTATATCTAGTATGATCTGAGGGAAAAGAAAAATCATTATGAGTGCCCTGAATTCTGACAAAGCTTGACCTCTTCTGAGAAGCACGGTTGTGAAAAGGAAAGGCATGGTAGGCGGGAGTGTTTGTTACCACCTCCCTTGATGTTTGTAAAACACCTATCTTAAGAGCTAGGGTTTATTCAGTAAAGGAAGTGGCTCTAACTGGTTTCATAAGTATAAATAAAAGAGTAGACTGAAAGAAATTGCTTAACGTCCAAAGGAGGAGCTTGGAGGGACTTTCTCATAAAACTTTTCTTAAAGTAACTCCATATTTGGTTACTATTCATAATACATTCTTTTTTGTAGCATCTTGTAAATGAGCAAATTGGACCTAGGAGGCATACGATGGTTTGCACTCGGTCCAGTGTGTTCAACAAACAAGCCATCCGATACGGAAATGAGCGTTTTAAGAGATAAGCTTTCTGATTTTATTGGGAGTCAGAATTGGATGATCCAGAGAAAACATGACTCTAAAGATCTTTGTTTGAAACTGCGTTTTCTGATCTAGTGAGAAGAGGTGTCAGCCCAGGCCAAATGTTACTTTGTTAGTATTAGGACCAAGAACAGAACATGGATAGTTATATTTTCCATTTATGTTTGGGAGTGAATTCGGGCAGTAAAGAGTGTTTGTGGCACTGAGACACCTAGTTGGGAACATGGTGTACCCAAGTACACCACTGTTTTCTTAAGTCTGCTGTGTAATTTTCAAAAGTGATATTGTTTGAATTAAATAAGCTAAATTATAGTTTGAAATATCCAAACTTTTAGTCCCAACACTACCTAAGGTATTTGTTAGAATGCAGATTCCTGAGTTACATGACCAATCTATTTAATCAGAATCTATGGAGTCCAAACCCTAAAATATGTATATGTAGAGAAGACTGTTGTTTTTATTGTACAAATCTTCCTTGACTTGCGATAGGGTTGTGTCTTGATAAACCCATCTTAAGTTGAAAATATTGTAAGTCAAAAATGCATTTAATACACCTACCCTGCCGAACATCATAGCTTAGCCTTGCCTACTTAAATGTACTCAGAACACTTACATTAGCCTATAGTTGGGCAAAATTATCTAAAACAAAACCTATTTTATAATAAGGTGTTGAATGTCTCATGTAATTTATTGAATACTGTACTGGAAGTGAAAAGCAGAATGGTTGTATGGGTACAGAATGGTTGTGAATGCACTGGTTGTTTACCCACATGGTCACGTGGCTGACTGGGAGCTGTCAGTCACTGCCTCTGTCTAGCATCACAAGGGAGTATGGTACCATATTTTGCTAGCCTGGGAAAAGGTTGAAATTCAAAATTCAAGTACAGTTGCTACTGAATGAACGCATATCGATTTTGCACCACCATAAAGTTAGAAAATTATAAGTTGAACCATCGTAAATCGGGGACTATACTTCCTAAAGTTTGTGAACACTTGCCTAAAGGCCTATTCTGGCATGCTTTTCAGAAAAGCCTTTCAAAAATCCCTCCCTTTCTTTAAGAAATTACTACATTTTTTAGTTCATATTTTTTTTCCTGAATATGTCATGTTCTTCTCTACTGTGATCATCCTTGCATCATGGAAAATTAATTCTAACTTCTCACTTGATGTGTTGAACAGTGATAATGCTATTGATGATGACTATGGATATTTTATGTAAAATTTTATCTGACACTTTTTTCCTTCTTTTCTGGAGTTTTTGTCTATAGGAAAGTAGAGATAAAGACCAAGTATGATAATTTGACAAACCAATAGTGCTTTTGAAAATTTTGTTTCAAATAAAAATAAACAGGGAAATAATCATCATGAGGAACAATTCATAAGACAACATTTTTAAAAATTATATTTAGAACTAGTTCATTTTTTAATAGGTCTTTATCTTTTTTTTTCTTTGAATTAAGGTAGACAAACTCCACAAAACTAAAACTTGTGTCTAAAGTTAGCATGGCTCTATGGATGTATGAACATCTGTTGAGAAGTATGCAACATTTGAGAAAGTACACATTGTATTTGAATTTTGGCAAATTAACATGAATTCCTAATACTCTCAAGCTTAACTACAGATAGCTGAGATTTTTTGAGATTAAACTTTGCTTCTATCTATAGATTCCGAGGACTTTCTTTGGACTAAGAAACTCAGAAAAAGAAAGCTAGAGAGAAGGGGGTTGGGGAGAAACAAAGACATATCCTCTGTGGCTTGAGTACAAAATATTGAAGCATTAATGATAAGTCATTTGTCTTACGGCTGGTGGGTGAGGATTCATCCCGAAGTAAATTGTGCAATTTTTGGTTCTTCACTCTTCATAACAGATCTGTTAGCAAAAATAGTCTTTTTAATTGTTGTCATTGATTGGTTGTGGGATCAAAAGGAATGGAATTACCTGGCCATTGTCTATGGTTTCCCAATATTGTCTCCCAATCTAGGTTAAGTTCAATCACTGGGGGTACATGTTGAAAAGACATATTTCTAGGTTGCTCCCCTTCAGACTCTGATTTGCCTTGTCCATGATGGGACTTTAGGGAATATGGATTTTTTTTTTTAATTATATAAGTTTGGAAACACTGTTCTAGTCTATTTTCGTCTTTGTCAGAATTGTCCCTTTTTTTTTTTAAAAAAAAGGAAGATTATACTTCAGAATTAACTAATTCTTATAATTCTCATTTCAGCTTTCTACTTCTTCAAATTATTGCTGTGAGTAAAAAATCAGGAGGTCTGGTTCTATTCCTGCTTCTGCCACTTAATATGAATTAAGACAAATCATATAATTGTTTTCAATTTCCTTAATTTTATTCCTCAAACATTTCCTTACTGTCTCTTATATGCTGGACATTTATGGAAGGAAGGAATTAGGGAAAATGATCTCCTTGGTTCTTTCCAGGTCCAAGATTATATTTATAGAACTTATTTTTTTCTATCCTTGTATCAGTTCCTAAGATAGAATGAGCTTCACCTTTCCTTTTCAATTGGCAGGGAATGCCATAACACACTCATGGCTTTTGATTTGCAGTTTATAATATTTCAGTGATCTTATGTGTAAATATTCCAGTAACCTTGAATGGAAGTACCCCTATAAGTAGGTTATCTTTTGGACTGTAAACATGTTGTATATCACAAAATCCCTGGCTGCATACAACAGCTTTAAGAAATCAGTATTTTGGTAGAGTGTTCTTTAGCGGTTGGAAGGATGCTCAGGTATAATCCAGTTTCTGCCAGTGACAGAATAAAGGGTAAAACCTGGAGTCAGAGAATTTTACAGCCCAGACTTTGTTGTACAGTATTTTCATCATTTAAAATAAAGCAACTTGGTCTCAAGCTTTGGCCATCTTGGAAGTGACCAAAAAGGAATAATCAGTATACTGCATTTTCAGAAGTTTGCTTCATAAGAAGCAATCCTCTGGTGTGTTTATTAGCAAGAAAATGAAATACTTTTTGATTCTTAAATTTGATTTTTATTCCACAATCTTCCCAATTCAACATACTACCAGATATTTTGAGTGTCTTCTCTGTGCCCAATGTGCTGGGGGTATAAGAAAGTAAAACACAGATGTCCTCCACCTCAAATCCCCATTCTTAAAGGGCTTACATTCTGGTGGGGAAATCAGGCAATACATTAAAAACTAAGGAAACTATATAGTAAGTTATAAGGTATACTGTCTATTAAAGAGAAATAAACAGAAGGGGAGGGTAGGGAGTGCTCAGGGGTAGTTAGGTAAGTTGCTAGTGGCACTGGATGTTTTCACTGAAAAAATCTACTCAGCAAAGACTTGAAGAAGGTGAGGGTTTGAGCTACAGTGATATACCTGTGGCACGAATGTTCCAGGCAGAGGGAAGAACAAGTGCAAAGTCCTGAGTGGGAGTACACTTGGCAAGTTCTTAGAGCTTCTAGCATTGCAGTGGGACTGGAGATGGAAAAGCAAGGGGTGTGTAGAGGGTACAAGGTCACAGAACTCATGGGGTCATATCATGTAGGATATTGTAGGTTATTGTAAGAATTTCGACATTGACTCTGAGGGACATGGAAACCCACTGGAGGGTTTCGTGCAGCTCTCTCTCAAGCTTGCTAGTCAGTTAACAAGATTGAGAGGGCGATTGTTTGCCCTGGTTCCTCCGGTGTTTCTTTGCCCCAGTCTCTGTTCTCCATGACCCTGTTGTTCCTTGGATAAAATGTAGAGCTGGCTGGGCTTCCCTGGTAGCGCAGTGGTTGAGAATCTGCCTGCCAATACAGGGGACACGGGTTTGAGCCCTGGTCTCGAATAAATAAAAAACTTTTTAAAAATGTGAAGCTGGCTACTGACAAAACTTTACAGGATGGTTCTAGTCATGTCATAATGATAAAGTCGTGTGATAGTGGTGAAACTGGTGACATTAATAAATCAGAGATTTTCCCTTTGCACAAATAAACACTAATGCATTATACAAATATGTATATTTATATACATTTGAATTTATTTTTATTTTAATGACTCTATTAGGTTGCCACTAATAAAGATGTATATATATATATTTTTTTTAAAATTATTTATTTATTTATTTATTTATTTATGGCTGTGTTGGGTCTTCATTTCTGTGCGAGGGCTTTCTCCAGTTGTGGCAAGAGGGGGCCACTCTTCATCGCGGTGCGCGGGCCTCTCACTATCGCGGCCTCTCTTGTTGCGGAGCACAGGCTCCAGATGCGCAGGCTCAGTAATTGTGGCTCACGGGCCCAGCTGCTCCGCGGCATGTGAGATCTTCCCAGACCAGGGCTCGAACCCATGTCCCCTGCATTGGTAGGCAGATTCTCAACCACTGTGCCACCAGGGAAGCCCAAGATGTATATTTTTATACTTATATTTTGCTGTATTTGGTTACATTTGGGATTAGGAAATGAGAAGATAAAACAAAAAATGAAAACCTCTAAAATTTATTTTGAAAATAAAAACACTTCTACTGTATAATGTTTTAAATGTGAAATATTTGAATATTTTACTAACTGTTAGGTTCAGTTTTGAAAGTTTTTAATACAAGATGTTACTCATAGTAGGAAATTCAGTCAGATTAATTTAGAGAATTTTTCATCTTAAATACTAGCAGAAATTTAAGAAGATATTTCATTGCATCCGCGGTATTCAAACTAAGGATAAAAATTTAACATTCATTTAACATTGAAGTTTTTTCTTTTATTTGAAAAATACCCTAACCACTACTTTCTTCATTTCTTAGTAAGCATTTGCAAAGTCATATTAAATCTAACATAAGCTACTGGATATATTTTTAAATCGGTAGAACAATAAAACTTTAATATATTTTCCAACATGAAAAGCAAAATCTTATTTCTATATAAAATTTAATACAAAGGATTCTTATATTGCATAGAATGGAATCATTTCGTTACCAGGTTTCATTTTTACTAGGAAAATCTTATATAGGTTTGAATAATGACTCATTTAATTACGAAAAAAAAAATCTTTGTGAAACCATGTCTTTATTTATGAGCCATCCTAAGTACTAAAACATATAATAAGGTATATGATACTATTTTTAAATTAAAGCAAACATTCAGGGAAACCTAGAAAGTTTATAGGCTTCATTTCTTTTGTTTAGTTTTAAAGAATAGCTTTTCTTTCATCTATTTTTTTCCTATTGATATTAATCCCTCTTGTTTTCAGCTTAATCTTTTTCATCCACTTGGATGCCAAAAATGGATATAGGGCATTTAAATTAGTAGAGCCTGTCAGTAAGGTAAACTGATTAAACTATATATACAAAGATATAGTCATTTTCTAGGAATACATCTTGTTGCACAAATATTGTCTGATTCCACCATATGTTTGTTTTAAATGCAAAGCACATTTTCCTGTCTGATATTTCCTAATCTTACTACAACAAAGTCGAATGCTTCCAATTTTTATAGACTTCAGAGAATATTGTTCAGAAACACCCAGTCATTTATTTTTACATTATTTTGCAGTACAGCAAGATTACCTCACAGATGACTTCGTCTCCACACAGTTTGCTGTTATGTCATCAAACACAGAAATACAAAGAAATGCAATAAGAAATGTATATTCTTTTCTCTCATGACATTTATCACAATCAGTATAGTATTGGAGTAATGCTAATACAGCCGTGGTCCTTTGAGGCTGAGAGTGTTTATAGGATAGCAGTGGTGCTATGAGCTGGTGCCAGGACATATTCATGGAAACACTTAATGATAATACTGCTTCAGTAGAGGCAGTAATGGTATAAACAGGGCAAAGGAAATACCAAGATTGCAACAGATGCAATTGATTATATGCCTTGGGGAATATTCCACTCATTTATTTTAAGTCCTGTCCATGTAAATCAAAAGACTGTGATGTTGTCAGGAAGACAAATCACAGACGTCATAATGTGCTATGACAGTGCTCTTGCTTTATTGACAGAGCAGATCAGGCCTTTGGACACGAGAAGCTGTCTGAAGCCTAGCTCTTGTACTGTCAACCGTAGAAAATAATGTGACTTAAGCATCTGAATCACTGTGAACTGTGATACAGCTTATTCCAAAAGTAAAAGGTGATATGAGTGCTTTAGGTAAAGTTAACTTATATATTTGAACCCAGTCTTAAATCTCTCACAAAAAACCCAATAATTTTCAGTAATACTCCTTGTTGTCAATCTACACTAGAGCAGTAAACTTTAGGCATCAAAATAGTCGACTATGGAAAATAACTCTAGAATCAGGATTTCAAAAGACATGTTCTCTTGGAGAGATGCTTTCAGTACAGGAGAAGTTGCTTCATGAAGACTAAGCGACTTTTCCTTACTCTTTTCCAATCATTAAGTGGGTACTTTTGGAGTGAAAAAATTTCTCTTCCTCTGTCAGAGATATAGGTTGTGCCAGACTAAGAAAGTTATGCAACATTTCTCTAATATGATGCTGGGAGAGCACAGAGATTCGGCAAAACAATTTGCATTTCCTTTTCTCTCTTACTGATTGAAAGATCTATCATACCCCAGATTCACCTTGAAAGTAAGAGAATGGCCAAGTGGTTCTTTGAAAGCTGGGACTTAAAGGGAATTGCTGGGCATTTTAACAGATGAAGGAATTGAAAGTCTTGTAATTAATGCTTAATGTATGGCCTCACGTCTATGAAATTACAGATTACATGCACATTAATTATGATTATCATTCCTTCAATGAATAGCAAAGGAAATCATAATGATTTGTTACTTATTCTTCAATGCTGTCACACAGTCTTTTGTAAAGAATGGGCTTGACTTGCTCAATAGATAATAAAGGATGCTAAATTTCAGTATTATGACTCCTTTTACTAGATAGTTCATAAAATACACAAGTAGTGTATCATTTAGCTTCAACTCTGCTCCTTTAAAAAAAAATCAATGTGGCAATTTAACTTGTGACTTTGAAAAGAAACCTATCATTTTCTTTAAAGTGGAAAATAGAATGCAATCATATTTTTATTATTACCCTTCTACATTTGATCCAAAGACACAACATAAGCTCTCATTCAGTCTTGCAACAACTTGGGAATCATGGAGATAAAAGTTTGGAACTTTTCATATGTGTTATGAGTATGCTTCTCATATGCAGTCATATTGATATTTATATTACATTTTTATAAGTTATGAGTCATTGTCTATAAATTCAGATGGGCAAGAAATGTCATACACGCATATACACATATGATTAAGTCAGACTTGGAACTTATAGGAAGTCAGACTTGTAAAATTACAGTCATTTGATTATTGGGGGCATGCTCTCTTCTTGGTGTTCTACAAAAACCTGGCAAACAGAAGATGGTACTCTGTCTGTGTAGCTGCTGATACACTGCTTGTTGAAACTTGGGGATAATCATATCTGTTGCTTTTATTTCAAATGTGGGGACGGGTATCTTTTCCAAGACTATAATCCACGTGGTAGGTCCAACTTCCCTAATGCAGTCTCCAGCTGAAGTCCTGCCACATAATGGGGTGCTGCCAGAGATAGGAAATGTGTTCCCAACTATTCTCAGGATACAGCAACCTCCATTACCCTTAGTTGTGATGACTCTCAGCATTTTCCCTCTTATTTTTGCTTTTTGCTTTTTCCTACGTTTGTCAAAAATATTCTTCCTCTTTACCCTATCATTACCTTCTCATCCTTGAAATCTAATTTTCAAAACACAAAAGCTGAGAAGGGAATCTGCAGGCAATTAATGCTTTGAGCCCTGTAACCACAAACCTCTTTTGTGATAAAGGGGCAAATAGATCTGGATACCTGACGGGAATGTAGGGATGGAAAAATTCAGTGAGAACAGAATACAAATTAATAGCTCAATAAATTACCTTGCCTCATTGCTTGAAAATTCCACATGGAATTTTTAACGTCTCTGTACCCATAGTTCGGTTTGGAATTATACATTGAAAAGAGAACATGGAACACACACAAAGGGAAAAATGTGCATTGGTTCAATCATTTCCAATCCAGAGGTTTTGTGTCTGATTCACAGAGAAATGTCAGCAGGCAAGTGAACCACGTAGGGAGGTGTACGTTGTGCTGTTTCTAGTACATGCGTATTTCTAAATGAGCTGTACCTTTCAACAATCCTGATTTTATCAGCAAGTTCATGGCTATTGAGCCACATATTATTAAATCTAGTAAATAGTAGTCCACCATCCACCTTCCATGTTACTCAGACATCTGTTAAAAAAAATTCTTCCTTTGAGACAAATTTGGTTTCACAGAGCATATAAAACTTAGTTGCCAGCTTGATCTGACTTGACTTAATACTGCCATCCATCACTGTGGCATGATGTTCCTAATACATTTTCACTCCTTAAAATAATATTCAAAGCACAAGATTGAGACTAGACATTGGGGATTGGAATAAATGACTGCCTGAGGGTTCTGTCAGTTCAGTAGAGTTGTGCTAACAATGATAATAATTGCTAACACTTAACGTGGTGCTTGCTATGTCCTAAGATGGTTTTAAGAGCTTTATAGGCATTAACTATTTCAGTGCTCCCACAAGTCAATGAGGCCACTATTATTATTATTCCCACTTTACAGGTAAGAGAACTGAGGCAGAGACTCTCAGTGATTGTCTGAATTCACACAGCTGATAGGAAGCTGGTTGGGATGGGAGCCCGTAGTTTGACTCCTGAATCACTCATCTTACCCACTCCACTTAACACCATAATTTCTTAGGATGGAAAGAGGACACAATCACCTTTATTCCCATCTTTCCCCAACCCAACCGATGTAAAATATATTCATAAACTTCTGTTTCAAAACCAAAGTAAATTAGTAAGTTTATGCTTATCAAGAAAAATAGCACGCAAAAGCTTTTAAAAACAATAATTTCTATTTGGTGCTTATATATTAGGTACATCTAATAGCTAATATATATTCGTATTGTGTAAAATTAAGATCATCAGTAAGTACATTGCTGAGGTCCACTTTTTCATTTAACTTTACATCATGAGAATTTTCCTCTTGCAAAGTCCTTAAAATATAAGCTTATATATTATATTATTTATATAAAGTTTTAGATTGTTTCCAACTTTTCACAGTTCTAGATAAAAATAGTAAAAAATATTCTTATATTCTTTTTTTTTTTAATTAATTAATTAATTTATTTTTGGCTGTGTTGGGTCTTCGTTTCTGTGCGAGGGCTTTCTCTAGTTGCGGCAAGCGCGGGCCACTCTTCATTGCGGTGCATGGGCCTCTCACTACCGCGGCCTCTCTTGTTGCGGAGCACAGGCTCCAGACGCGCAGGCTCAGTAGTTGTGGCTCACGGGCCTAGTTGCTCCGCGGCATGTGGGATCTTCCCAGACCAGGGCTTGAACCCGTGTCCCCTGCATTGGCAGGCAGATTCTCAACCACTGCGCCACCAGGGAAGCCCTTCTTATATTCTTATGATCATTTTCCTGAAACACACTTTCCAAAGTGAATCAATGGGATAAATCATAGAAACACTTATAAGGTCTTGAAACACTTTGCCAGATTGTCTCCCCAAAGTAGTCTTGCTTTATAGCCCCACAAATAGTACGCAGGTGCCCTTTGTAATGTAAGCTCAGCAGCACTAGGTATTCCATTCACATATCTTCGTTCCTTGTAAGGGAAAAACGTTTGTAATATGTTACAGGGTTGTTTTAATTTATTCTGTGAATATCTATTTTCCTTGACATAGGAGGTAAACATATTTTTCTTATTTTTTTCCAAGTACAATTTCCATAGTGAGAATAAGCAACCTTTGGCTTTCCCATATGTTACAAATAGTTCTTCCTGGTTTGTTGTCTGTATATATTTTGCTTAACATGATTTTTAAATAGGAGTTTTAAAATATAGTTTAAATACATCAAAATTTGCCTTTGTGGTTTTGGTTTCTTTACTTTCATGTTGAGGGTAGCTACCCTAACTTTAATATTGGAGAAATAATTTTCTATCTTTCTACTTATTTTTGGTTTAATCTTTTAATTTTTCATGGTGTAATTGATCTGGAATTTACTCTGGCCAAAATTAATATGGAATTAATTTGCATATAGTGACATCTTAATAATATTGTATTTTCTCATCAGTTTATTAATGCTTTCTTTTGTTTCTCACTGAGTTTTCATAGTTTTATTCATATGAAGTCTATAATTTCTTTTAAATTTTATCTTAAGATATGTATCTTGGATGCTATTGTGATAAGGTCTACTGGTCTTCCAACTTTTTATTTTATTCTAAAATATAAGCAAGATATGAATTATTACATATACTTGGTCAGCTTATTGAAATCCCTAACGAATATTAATGTTTTTTTATTCTACTTTTGTATGTTGTATGAAAGCTGTAGGTTATAATACAAAAAAGATGGTCATAACCATCTAAAAACAGATTTTATTTTCTTCTTTCTAATTGTTAGATGTCATTGTTTCGTTTTATAGCATATATAGAACTCCTGGAACAATATTACATAGTGATAAAATAGGTATCATTTTCTTGTTTTTTTATTTTAATTGTTCACTTTTAAGCAGAATATTGGCTTCTGTTGAAGTAGTTTACTCAAAAATATTTATTAAGCACCTAATATGGGCCATGTAAACTTGGAGATAGTAGAGGAAGAGGCAGAGGATAAATAAGATAAATAAGTAGATTTATTAAGTTAGTCAATGGTAAACATTAAGGATAAAAAGTACCCAGGCAATGGATTGAGATGTTTGGATGGGTTGATTTTAGATAGGGTAGCCAGGGATGAACTCACTGAAAGTAAAGACCTTGAGGATGTGAAAGAGTAAGTCCTGGGCAAAGGTTGTTTCTGGAAGAGGAAACAGCAAATGTAAAGGCCCAGAGATAATAGTTTATCTGGCATATTTAAAGAAGAACATGATCTTCAAAGATCTGAAAGCTGATGAGGCTTCAGACCGTCTAGACTTAGACTTCGTAATAAGCACTTTAGGTTTTATTTTGAGTGTGGCAGGAAGTTGTTAAGAAGGGGTTTCTTGAAAGAACCTTGATTAAGAGTTTTTTTTGTTTTTTTTTTTAATTAGGAAGAGGTATTGAATCAACCTTAAAATGAAAGATTTTATTAAGAGGGTTTGCACGAAAGGCTCAAGTATTTTCTGTATCTGTCTTACAGTAAAAAGAAAAATGGAAGTCAATTTTATGTGGGTTATTTCACCACAACAAAGGGCAGTGCCCTTTAGGGAAAACAGCAATATACTCACCTTAAGGATTGTTATGAGATTTAAATGAAATAACATGTACAATATTCAGCTGACTCTTTGGCAAATAAATAGTAAATATCCAAGCATGTTAGCATAATATTATTAAAGTTATTTGAATATGTTATTATATGGCAAGAGCATTGACATAAGAATATATACAATATGTATAATAAACTTAAATTTGACTTTTATAATGGAATTAAATTTTATTAATCAAGTCATATACATTATTCCTTTAAATTTCCAATCATGTAATTTTAAGATTTTTCTCAGTAAGCTTACTTTAGCCTCACAGAAAACCTGGGTCTGCCTGGGGATAAATCCCAAGTACTTTTTATTTTTTAATAAAAATTTTTAGAGCAATTTTAGATTCATAACAAAATTGAGTGAAAGGTAGAGAGATTTCCTCTATACCACCTACCCCCACACATACATAGCCTCTCCCATTACCAGCATCCCTCACCAGAGTGGTATATTTCTTATAACTGATGAACCTACAATGACACATCATTATCACTCAAAATCCATAGTTTACATTAGGATTCACCTTTAGTGGTACCTTTTATGGGTTTGGATAAATGTGTAATGGCAACTATCCATCATTATAGTATCATACAGAGTTAGTTTCACTGCCTCCCAAATCCTCTGTTCTTCACCTCTTCATCTCTCCTTCTTTCTTAACCCCTGGCAATCACAATCTTTTTATTGTCTCCGTAGTTTTGCCTTTTCCAGAATGTCACATCGTTGAAACCATACAGCATGTAGCCTTCTCAGACTGATTTCTTTCAGTTAGTAATATGTAAGTGAATAGGTCCCTCCATGTCTTTTCATGGCTTGATAGCTCATTTTTGTGTGTGTATGTTTTTTTGTTTTGTTTTGTTTTAGTTTAGCATTAAGGAGTATTTCATTTTCTGGATATACCACAGTTTAGCCATTCACCTGTTGAAGAACATCTTGGTTGCTTCCAAGTTTTAGTAATTACAAATAAAGCTGCTGTAAACATTTGTGTGCAGGTTTTTGTATGGACATAAGTTTTCAACTCCTTTGGTTAAATTCTAAGAAGCACTATTGCCGGACTATATGGTAAGAGTAAATTCAGTTTTGAAAGAAACCACCAACTGTCTTTCAAAGTGTTTATGCCATTTTGCATCCCCACCAGCAATGAATGAGTTTCAGTTGTTCCACATCCTCTTCAGCATTTGGTGTTGTCAGTGTTTTGGATTTTGGTTATTCTAATAGGTATGTAGTGATATCTCATTGTTGTTTTAATTCTCATTTCCCTTATGACATATGACATAGAACATCTTTTCATATGCTATTTACCATCTGTCTCTTCTTTGGTGAGGTGTCTCTTAAGGTCTTTGGCCCACTTTTTAACCAGTTGTTTTTCTTATTGTTGAGTTTTAAGAATTCGTTGTATATTTTAAATAAGTCCTTTATCAGATATGTCTTTGGCAAATATTTTCTCACAGTCTTTGGCTTACCTTTTCATTCTTTTCACAGTGTCTTTCACTAAGCAGAAATTTTTAATTTTAATTAAGTCCAGCTTATTAATTCTTTCTTTCATAGATCGTGTCTTTGGTATTGTATCTTAAAAGTCATTGCTGAAGCCAAGGTGATCTAGATTTTCTCTTACTTTAACTTCTAGAAGTTTTATAATTTTTCATCTTACAAATGGTCTACCATCCATTTCAGATTAATTTTTGTGAAGGATGTAGGTTTGTGCCCACATTCTTTTTTTTTCTTTTTCTTTTTTGTTTTTGCATGTGGATGTCTAGTTGTCCAGCACTGTTTATTGAAAAGACTATCTTTTCTTCATCATATTGTCTTTGCTCCTTTCTCAAAGATCAGTTGACTATATTTATGGGGTCTATTTCTGGGTTCTCTATTTTATACCATTAATCTGTCTTTCCCCCCCTCCCCCCCAATACCACACTGTCTTGATTACTATAGCTTTATGGTAAGTCTTGAAGTCAGACAGTGCCAGAACTCCAACTTTGTTCTTCTATTTCAGTATTGTGTTGGCCATGCTGGGTAATCCTAGTAGGTACTTTTAAATATTAAAATATGGGTAGGGACACTAGTCTTTTTTTTTGGTCTGGGCATTCTTTTTTTTTAAATTAATTTTTATTGGAGTATAGGTGATTCGCAATGTTGTGTTAGCTTCTGCTGTACAACAAAGTGAATCAGTTATACACATATCCACTCTTTTTTAGATCCCATATAGGTCATTATGGAGTATTGAGTAGAGTTCTCTGTGTTATACAGTTGGTTCTTACTAGTTATCTATTTTATATATAGTAGTGTATGTATTCAATCCCAATCTCCCAATTTATCCCTCCCCACGCCTTTCCCCCTTGGTAAACACAAGTTTATTTTGTACATCTGTGACTCTATTTCTGTTTCGTAAATAAGTTCATTTGTACCAGTTTTTTAGATTCCACATATAAGCAATGTCATATGATATTTGTCTTTCTCTGCCTGACTTTAGTCTTTAGCACTAAAAACTGTGCATGATAAATCAGAGATGCACTACCTCATTGTTTTTGAAATCTGCCCTTACATTGTATTGGGTTGGCCCATAAGTTTCTTTGTTTTTTTCCGTAAGATGGCTCTAGTAGTGCTAGTTGTCTTTAACTACATTAGAAACAATTTTGTTAGATTGTATTGTGACAGCGTCATATCAGCATGAATTAAAAAAAAAAACTTATCAAAATTGGTGAATTTTTGTGTAGCCATTTTAATATTGAAAATGGCATAAAACAACATTTTTGGCATATTATGCTTTATTATTTCAAGAAAGGTAAAAACGCAACTGAAATGCAAAAAAAGATTTGTGTAGTGTATGCAGAAGGTGCTATGACTGATTGAACATGTTAAAAGTGGCTGGCGAAGTTTTGTTCTGGAGATTTCACACTGGACAATGCTCCACTGTTGGGTAGACCAGTTGAAGTTGATAGAGGTCAAATCGAGACATTAATTAAGAACAGTCAGCATTATGCCACGTGGGAGATACCCAACATACTCAAAATATCCAAATCAAGAGTTGAGAATCATTTGCACCAGCTTGGTTATGCTCATCGCTTTGATGTTTGCTTTCCACGTAAGTTAAGAGAAAAAAGCCTTTTTGACCGTATTTCCCCATGTGATTCTCTACTTAAACATAATGAAAATGTTCCATTTTTAAAACAAATTTTGACGGGCGATGAAAAGTGGATACTGTACCATAATGTGGAATGGAAGAGATCGTGGGGCAAGTGAAATGAACCACCACCAACCACACCAAAGGCTGATCTCATCCAAAGAAGGTGATGTTGTGTATGTGGTGGGATTGGAAGGGAGTCCTCTATTATGAGCTCCTTCCAGAAAACCAAACGGTTAATTCCAACAAGTACTGCTCCCAATTAGACCAACTGAAAGCAACACTCAATGAAAAGGGTCTGGAATTAGTCAACAGAAAAGGCATAATCTTCCATCAGGATAATGCAAGACCGCATGTTTATTTGATGACAAAGCAAAAACTGTTACAGCTTGTCTGGGAAGTTCTGATTCATCTGCTGTGCTCATCAGACATTCCACCTTCATATTTCCATTTATTTTGGTCTTTACAAAATTCTCTTAATGGAAAAAATTTCAATTCTCTGGAAGACTGTAAAAGACACCTGGATCAGTTCTTTGCTCAAAAAGATAAAAAGCTTTGGGAAGATGGAGTTATGAAGTTGCCTGAAAAATGGCAGTAGGTAGTGGATCAAAACGGTGAATATGTTGCTCAATAAAGCTCTTGGTGAAAATGAAAAATGCGTCTTTTATTTTTACTTAAAAATAAAAGGAAAGTTTTGGCCAACCCAATAATATATGGATTCAAAAGAGAGAATATAGCAAGCTTTTACAGGAAAAGTAAGAGATGTTTGTTTTTATTAGCATTTACGCAACATAAAATGTGATAAGGGCTACTTGCATTATCTGCTCTCTAATGTAGAAGGCCTTTTGCTGAAAGCTAGTTTAAGCTGAAAGTGACAAGAGGCTTCATCTCTTGATCTCTTATCTTATCCCAGATAAGAAATATCTTTAGTTATGCAGGTGTCCAGAAGTTTCTCACAGTGTTCCCCCAAAGGAAGAAGATCTGAGATAAACTGGTCTCTCGCTATAAGCCTGAAAGGATAAAGAAGTATTTTTCCATTTGTAAAAATACTAAGAAGAAAATAAGGGATTATCAGAAACAGAAGAACACTCAGTAAACTTATTTTCATTAATAGGTTCAAGCATTTCAAATATTAATTGTGTGTGTTCTTGTTAATGCAAGGTGACCAGCTCCATATATGAAAGCCAGGCTCTTATATCCATAGAACTTGTTCACTGAGCTGTGTTTTAATGTTAATGAAAGTTGGCATCTTGTGAAATTCTGTTGCTCTCTTTGCTTTTGGAATAATTTAAGGTTATTTCCATATGACCACTTAAGGTCGTGGAGTTTAAAGCAGCATGTAAAACATTTTCTTTACACTTTAATCCTATCAACAAAAAAGACTCTCTGAGATATATAGTAAATGAGCACATTATTCTCCTTTCACTTTAATTATCAAGGAGCTTAAATACAAAAATGAAACTCAGTTTTATATACCCTGTTATGACTTATATATTGGAATTCTTTTTGAAACTTGACTTTCTCTTCTAATAGTTTTTTTTTTTAAACATCTTAATTGGAGTATAATTGCTTTACAATGGTGTGTTAGTTTCTGCTTTATAACAAAGTGAATCAGTTATACATATACATATGTCCCCATATCTCTTCCCGCTTGCGTCTGCCTCCCTCCCACCCTCTCTATCCCACCCCTCTAGGTGGTCACAAAGCACCAAGCTGAGCTCCCTGTGCTATGCGGCTGCTTCCCACTAGCTACCTGTTTTATGTTTGGTAGTGTATATATGTCCATGCCACTCTCTCACTTTGTCCCAGCTTACCCTTCCCCCTCCCTGTATCCTCAAGTCCATTCTCTAGTAGGTCTGCGTCTTTATTCTCATCTTGCCCCTAGGTTCTTCATGACCTTTTTTTTGTTTGTTGTTTTAGATTCCATATATATATGTTAGCATACGGTATTTGTTTTTCTCCTTCTGACTTACTTCACTCTGTATGACAGACTCTAACTCCATCCACCTCACTACAAATAACTCAATTTCATTTCTTTCTATGGCTGAGTAATATTCCATTCTATATATGTGCCACATCTTCTTTATCCATTCATCTGTTGATGGACACTTAGGTTGCTTCCATGTCCTGGCTATTGTAAATAGAGCTGCAATGAACATTTTGGTACATGGCTCTTTTTGAATTATGGTTTTCTCAAGGTATATGCCCAGTAGTGGGATTGCTGGGTCATATGGTAGTTCTATTTTTAGTTTTTTAAGGAACCTCCATAGTGTTCTCCATAGTGGCTGTATCAACTAGAACAAAAAATTACACAATTTGTATGGAAACACAAAAGACCCCGGATAGCCAAAGCAATCCTGAGAAAGAAAAATGGAGCTGGAGGAATCAGGCTCCCTGACTTAAGACTATACTACAAAGCTACAGTAATCAAGACAGTATGGTACTGGCACAAAAACAGAAATATAGATCAATGGAACAGGATAGAAAGCCCAGAGATAAACCCATGCATGTATGGTCACCTTATCTTTGATAAAGGAGGCAAGAGTATACAGTGGAGAAAAGAAATCCTCTTCAATAAGTGGTGCTGGGAAAACTGGACAGCTACATGTAAAAGAATGAAATTAGTTTTTTGGTTTTGATTCTTTAATTTTATTTCTATATCCTTGTGTGTTAGGTATCTCAAATTTGTGAGTGTGGGTAAAGGTTGTACATAAGTGAATGGATGAATAAATGTTGTGTGCCCAAACTTTCTAACTTCTTTAGAAACTTTTCAAAGCTTTTGTGCTCTTAGTCAATAAGTCTATCACAGAAAGTTAAATTCGCTGGAGATAGACTAACGATTAGTCAGAATTCTGAACAAGAAATTAAGTTAGGGTAGTTTGTCTGCCAAGTCAAAGCTGAAGTGTATCAAAATTCAAAATCAGTTCACAAAGCAGTTATAACTTGACCAATCATTTGAAAGTTTTCTTTGAAAATTATATTTTCCAGTAAGCTAGTGTATGATAAGGAACATAATAATGATTTCCCACAGATTGACACTTGGAAATGCAAAATAACCTCTCATATAGCCTTTGATTTTTTTTTTTTTTATGTTAAAGGAATACCTTTATACATGGTTTTCTATCTTTGGTTTTAAAATAATATTATTTTAACATCAAAAACTTGTATATATTTTAATAATATCCAAAAGAATATAATTCTATTTTCCCTTCTAAAAACCATTTATTACAAGATCTTTGAAAGAGAACTTTACCTAAATATTGTGTCCAATTTAAAATCATACATTTCAGGAAATGAGGAAACAGGCTAGAGAGCATTTAACGTGATTAGAGGGGTGGGGAAATTGTTTTTAGGCTAATAATGTAAAGAAGTTGTCATTATTTATTCTGGAAAGGTAAATCAAAAGGGGTAAATGAATAACTGTCTTTGTATACGAAAAAAAAAGCTATTTATAAGGTGACATTCTTTCGCTCATTTGTTCTTCATCTTCCCAGGTGTGGACTGAAAAAAAAAATGGACTTTATTTGTTGTGAAGGAGGAATTCACACATGGGGAAGATGTCTTTGCTGGTACGGTAGATCAAATGCTGACCTAGGTTACCAGGGGTTGTTAGGTTGCTGTGAATTCTTAATCCCTAGGGAATCACTAAATTTGATAGACAACTATATGATTTGAATGATTTAGGTAGTGGTGCCTGGTATTGAATCCCTTGAAGAGATGAAAGTTGTGGTGTTTTTCTCATTTATGGTTCAATGATTTTATTGAATCAGATATTGCGTATTCAAATAGATAGGGAGAAGTTAGTTCTCCCTAAATTAAGCACAGAGACAGATAACACGTTTCTAAGAGTTTTATTTATTACACGGTCATCTGATATCTTCTTAAAAAATTATATTTGCCTTCCAGTGGGCTCCTATACCATGCTGCACATGCATCCATTGAAGTATTTAATATGTTGCATTGGGGTATATATTTATTTCTTTCACTAGATAGTAATTTTCTGACAGTTAAGATCATGGTGAAAATTGTTTGCATTCCTGGAACCTAGCACAATGTTGCACATGATGCCTGCAATTACAATGTGGCAGATGAAAGGAAAAAGGAAGAAAGCAAATAGGAAAGAAGAAATTTCTGGCTCGTGTCTAAAAAGCTGATCCTGTAATTTTGGCTTTTAGCCATAAGGTGACAGAAGTATGCCACCATGAAGAAATTCATTTATTCACTATTTCATCCATTTAATCATGTTACACACTATTAGGGGATGTCCTTTTCTTTTCCTCCAGGGCCATAATCTGTCTGGAGTCTTGATGACTAGAGAAAACAGTGAATAATCTGAAAAGCATCTCATACAATACATATTTGTCAGTTGAACAGCTGAAATCTTAGCAAGGTGAAAGTATATTGATGCTAAAATGGAACGTTCTCTGACAAATTTTCTCTCACATTCTTGCTTTTTAGTTTCTATATACACTTTTCTTACTCTGAGAGCCCTAATTTTAAGTTAATCTAATAAGAACATTTCAATTTAGCTGAAAGTATCTCTGCACTTTCAATGTTTCTCTGCTTTAAAATTTATACATATTTTCTCTTGATGGGGAGGCAAAAAAAACCCTTCCATTATTACAAAACTAGCTATCATTCATTGTAGTCCCGTAAGATATCACTACATGTACATTATTTTTTCTCTTGCTTTTAAATTTGATTTAATACATTCATTCACTTTTTAAAGATGAGGAAACTGAATTACCAGACATTTAAAGAATTTGCTTAATGTTACACATGACGTTATGGGGAGAACTTGGGATTTGAACCTAGTTTGGCGTTCTCATAACTTTGGGCCCACCCATCAGAATTTATTCGTGTAGGATATTTTTTAAATTCATGTTTGCTGATGTCACAGATTTCATTTTTGTTTCAATTCACAGTCAATGTAGAGATGACCCAGCTGAGGAATATCTACTAGAATTCTTATCACAGTGTCTTGTAATTGTTCATTTACTTGTCTGCTTAATAAAAACAATTGAATTCTCTGAGGGCAAAGTTTGGTCTTCTATCTGTGCATTCCCAGCATCTGGTAAAAAGTATAATAGGTAGGAAATACTCCATGTGTACATTAAATAATTTAATAAATAAGGGTTCTTTTACCAAAGCTTAGGTTTCTTTTTCCCCTCCTCCTTTCCTCCATCCAAAGGCTCAGAAATAGTTTTCTTAAAGTGAGAATATTCTTGCAGCAGACACTGTTGCTTACAAACCTCACTTTCTCCTGTAACTTCAATTTTGTTCAGGTGTCAGGATGCTTTATGTTTCAGGGGAGTATGACACAGAGAGGGAATCAGTCAAGGTAACTTAATCCCCTTGGCAGCGGTTGAGTTTGGAGTGTGTAATACAGCACAAAATGCGAGAAAGTCTGTTGGGAGCCTACTGCAAGAGTTTTTCTTGCCTTTAAAAAGCAAAGTAAGGAAAAGATTTTTGTTCTTTTGTTGCATGTTTCAGTGTGAGGATATGATGGTTGGGAGCTGCTTCAACCATTTGAAAGACAAAAACCAAAATAATTAGAATGGCAGAAAAGAAAGATGGAAGAACGTGACTACATTGTAATTTTCTGAATTAATAACCTTTGAAATTTCCTAATCCCTTCTGTTGGGATAGGTGATTCAGTCAGAGCAATTACCATATCTACCATTTGTTCACCTCAGTTTATCATAAACTTTCCTCTACAGTCAAATGTGGGCACAGCTGTGATAGGGAAGATTCCTTCCCTTAACTGGCAAACATCCAGGGACTTTCGTAGCAGTTAGGAAAGATCTAGATGACACTCATCTGGAGGGGGTGACTTAGCTGCTCCATACAAGTCCAGAACACACTTTAAAAAGCTACTCACCAGCTATGTTAGGCCAAGATAGGGACACAGAATCTTTGGTGTACTGGTAAAAATTTAACAACTGGTTTCCCTACGATAAAACAAAATGGTGCATATTTATATATTTATTATAAATTTTACAGATATAAAGAATGTATAGCATATTTTTTTTTTTTTACATGGATGACCACAACAAAAGTAACAATGATTGCAATTACCAAACATGAAACACACTCATACTATGTCATAATATTGACATTCAGTCCAGTAATCCTCCACTGTAACAGCTCCTTTACTTTGCAGTGAAAATTGATTTGTATATTCTTTGCCTCTGAGTCCTTGTGGGATTTTTTTTTTTTTTAATTCAGACAGAAAGTCACAAAAATTATACTCATCCTCATCAGTTCACTCAATCCCATGTAATTAATTTTTTTTTCATCTTGATCTTTTGTTAGCACTTTTATGAGTTCATCAGTTTTTCATTAGAGTTCTGAAAATGCTTATTCATTCAGTTCAGCAGTACAGTCAGTTACCAGAAACCTGTACTTGTCAGAGTCTTTTCCATGAATTTCTTGAAGATGAAACCCTTTTATAAGAACATATTTGCAAAAGCATCAGAGTACACCCAGAACTGTCTGTAAATGACAAAAGACTTAAAAATGACCACAGTTAAAGATTTGATGAAAGTTCATAATAATGCAGTTGACAAGAAAATTAGTCATTTCTGAGATATACATTTTAAAGTAATAACTAGGATTATGACTTATAACATTATACCAGAACATATAAGATTTTTAGAAATTTCATGTAATGTCTGAAACATTTATATTAACATATTTCCATACAAATAACCCAATGAAAGTTTAGTATTAGTTGTTTTGGTTTGTTTGTTTTCTTTATACTGCAGTTTCTTATTAGGCATCAATTTTATACACATCAGTGTATACATGTCAATCCCAATCACCCAATTCAGCACACCACCGTCCCCACCCCACCGCAGTTTTCCCCCTTTGGTGTCCATATGTCCATTCTCTACATCTGTGTCTCAACTTCTGCCCTGCAAACCGGCTCATCTGTACCATTTTTCTAGGTTCCACATACATGCATTAATATACAATATTTGTTTTTCTCTTTCTGACTTACTTCACTCTGTATGACAGTCTCTAGATCCATCCACTTCTCAACAAATGACTCAATTTCGTTCCTTTTTATGGCTGAGTAATATTCCATTGTATATATGTACCACATCTTCTTTATCCATTCGTCTGTTGATGGGCATTTAGGTTGCTTCCATGACCTGGCTATTGTAAATAGTGCTGCAATGAACATTCGGGTGCATGTGTCTTTTTGAATTACGGTTTTCTCTGGGTATATGCCTAGTAGTGGGATTGCTGGGTCATATGGTAATTCTATTTTTAGTTTTTTAAGGAACCTCCATATTGTTCTCCATAGTGGCTGTATCAATTTACATTCCCACCAACAGTGCAAGAGGGTTCCCTTTTCTCCACACCCTCTCCAGCATTTGTTGTTTGTAGATTTTCTGAGGATGCCCATTCTAACAGGAGTGAGGTGATACCTCATTGTAGTTTTGATTTGCATTTCTCTAATAATTAGTGACGTTGAGCATCTTTTCATGTGCTTCGTGGCCGTCTGTATGTCTTCTTTGGAGAAATGTCTATTTAGGTCTTCTGCCCATTTTTGGATTGGGGTGTTTGTTTCTTTAATATTGAGCTGAATGAGCTGTTTATATATTTTGGAGATTAATCCTTTGTCCGTTGATTCGTTTGCAAATATTTTCTCCCATTCTGAGGGTTGTCTTTTCGTCCTGTTTATGGTTTCCTTTGCTGTGCAAAAGCTTTGAAGTTTCATTAGGTCCCATTTGTTTATTTTTGTTTTTATTTCCATTACTCTAGGAGGTGGATCAAAAAAGATCTTGCTGTGATTTATGTCAAAGAGTGTTCTTCCTATGTTTCCTCTAAGAGTTTTATAGTGTCCAGTCTTATATTTAGGTCTCTAATCCATTTTGCGTTTATTTTTGTGTATGGTGTTAGGGAGTGTTCTAATTTCATTCTTTTACATATAGCTGTCCAGTTTTCCCAGCACCACTTATTGAAGAGACTGTCTTTTCTCCATTGTATATCTTTGCCTCCTTTGTCATAGATTAGTTGACCATAGGTGTGTGGGTTAATCTCTGGGCTTTCTATCTTGTTCCATTGATCTATGTTTCTGTTTTTGTTCCAGTACCATACTGTCTTGATTACTGTAGCTTTGTAGTATAGTCTGAAGTCAGGGAGTCTGATTCCTCCAGCTCCATTTTTTTGCCTCAAGACTGCTTTGGCTATTCGGGGTCTTTTGTGTCTCCATACAAATTTTAAGATGATTTGTTCTAGCTCCGTAAAAAATGCCATTGGTAATTTGATAGGGATTGCATTGAATCTGTAGATTGCTTTGGGTAGTATACTCATTTTCACAATGTTGATTCTTCCAATCCAAGAACATGGTATATCTCTCCATCTGTTGGTATCATCTTTAATTTCTTTCGTCAGTGTCTTATAGTTTTCTGCATGCAGGTCTTTTTTCTCCCTAGGTAGGTTTATTCCTAGGTATTTTATTCTTTTTGTTGCAATGGTAAATGGGAGTGTTTCCATAATTTCTCTTTCAGATTTTTCATCATTAGTGTATAGGAATGCAAGAGATTTCTGTGCATTAATTTTGTATCCTGCAACTTTACCATATTCATTAATTAGCTCTAGCAGTTTTCTGGTGGCAGTTTTAGGGTTCTCTATGTATAGTATCATGTCATCCGCAAACAGTGAGAGTTTTACTTCTTCTTTTCCAATTTGTATTCCTTTTATTTCTTTTTCTTCTCTGATTGCCGTGGCTAGGACTTCCAGAACTATGTTGAATAATAGTGGTGAGAGTGGACATCCTTGTCTCGTTCCTGATCTTAGAGGAAATGCTTTCAGTTTTTCACCATTGAGAATGATGTTTGCTGTGGGTTTGTCATGTCTGGCCTTTATTATGTTGAGATAGGTTCCCTCTATGCCCACTTTCTGGAGAGTTTTTATCAGAAATGGGTGTTGAATTTTGTCAAAAGCTTTTTCTGCAGCTCTTGAGATGATCATATGGTTTTTATTCTTCAATTTGTTAATATGGTGTATCACATTGATTGATTTGCATATATTGAAGAATCCTTGCATCCCTGGGATAAATCCCACTTGATCGTGGTGTATGATCCTTTTAATGTGTTGTTGGATTCTGTTTGCTAGTATTTTGTTGAGGATTTTTGCATCTATATTCATCAGTGATATTGGTCTGTAATTTTCTTTTTTGTAGTGTCTTTGTCTGGTTTTGGTATCAGGGTGATGGTGGCCTCATAGAATGAGTTTGGGAGTGTTCCTTCCTCTAAAATTTTTTGGAAGAGTTTGAGAAGGATGGGTGTTAGCTCTTCTCTAAATGTTTGATAGAATTCACCTGTGAAGCCATCTGGTCCTGGACTTTTGTTTGTTGGAAGATTTTTAATCACAGTTTCAATTTCATTACTTGTGATTGGTCTGTTCATATTTTCTGTTTCTTCCTGGTTCAGTCTTGGAAGGTTATACCTTTCTAAAAATGTGTCCATTTCTTCCAGGTTGTCCATTTTATTGGCATAAAGTTGCTTGTAGTAGTCTCTTAGGATGCTTTGTATTTCTGCGGTGTCTGTTGTAACTTCTCCTTTTTCATTTCTGATTTTATTGATTTGAGTCCTCTCCCTCTTTTTCTTGATGAGTCTGGCTAATGGCTTATCAATTTTGTTTATCTTCTCAAAGAACCAACTTTTAGTTTTATTGATCTTTGCTATTGTTTTCTTTGTTTCTATTTCATTTATTTCTGCTCTGATCTTGATGATTTCTTTCCTTCTGCTAACTTGGGGTTTTGTTTGTTCTTCTTTCTCTAGTTTCTTTAGGTGTAAGGTTAGATTGTTTACTTGAGATTTTTCTTGTTTCTTGAGGTAGGCTTGTATAGCTATAAACTTCCCTCTTAGAACCGCTTTTGCTGCATCCCATAGGTTTTGGGTCATCGTGTTTTCATTGTCATTTGTCTCTAGGTATTTTTTGATTTCCTCTTTGATTTCTTCAGTGATCTCTTGGTTATTTAGTAACGTATTGTTTAGCCTCCATGTGTTTGTCTTTTTTACGTTTTTTTTACCTGTAATTGATTTCTAATCTCACAGCGTTGTGGTCAGAAAGGATGCTTGATATGATTTCAATTTTCTTAAATTTACTGAGGCTTGATTTGTGACCCAAGATGTGATCTATCCTGGAGAATGTTCCGTGCGCACTTGAGAAGAACGTGTAATCTGCTGTTTTTGGATGGAATGTCCTATATATATCAATTAAATCTATCTGGTCTATTGTGTCATTTAAAGCTTGTGTTTCCTTATTTATTTTCATTTTGGATGATCTGTCCATTGGTGTAAGTGAGATGTTAAAGTCCCCCACTATTATTGTGGTACTGTCGATTTCCTCTTTTATAGCTGTTAGCAGTTGCCTTATGTATTGAGGTGCTCCTATGTTGGGTGCATATATATTTATAATTGTTATATCTTCTTCTTGGATTGATCCCTGGATCATTATGTAGTGTCCTTCCTTGTCTCTTGTAACATTCTTTATTTTAAAGTCTATTTTATCTGATATGAGTATAGCTACTCCAGCTTTCTTTTGATTTCCATTTGCATGGAATATCTTTTTCCATCCCCTCACTTTCAGTCTGTATGTGTCCCTAGGTCTGAAGTGGGTCTCTTGTAGACTGCATATAGATGGGTCTTGTCTTTGTATCCATTTAGCAAGCCTGTGTCTTTTGGTTGGAGCATTTAATCCATTCACGTTTAAGGTAATTATCGATATGTATGTTCCTATGACCATTTTCTTAGTTGTTTTGGGTTTGTTTTTGTAGGTCCTTTTCTTCTCTTGTGTTTCCCACTTAGAGAAGTTCCTTTAGCGTTTGTTGTAGGGCTGGTTTGGTGGTGCTGAACTCTCTTAGCTTTTGCTTGTCTGTAAAGCTTTTGACTCCTCCATCAAATCTAAATGAGATCCTTGCCGGGTAGAGTAAGCTTGGTTGTAGGTTCTTCCCTTTCATCACTTTAAATATATCATGCCACTCCCTTCTGGCTTGCAGAGTTTCTGCTGAGAAATCAGCTGTTAACCTTATGGGAGTTCCCTTGTACGTTATTTGTCGTTTTTCCCTTGCTGCTTTCAATAATTTTTCTTTGTCTTTAATTTTTGCCACTTTGATTACTATGTGTCTCGGCGTGTTTCTCCTTGGATTTATCCTGTATGGGACTCTCTGCGCTTCCTGGACTTGGATGGCTATTTCCTTTCCAGTGTTAGGGAAGTTTTCAACTATAATCTCTTCAAATATTTTCTCTTGTCCTTTCTCTCTCTCTTCCCCTTCTGGGACCCCTATAATGCGAATGTTGTTGCGTTTAATGTTGTCCCAGAGGTCTCTTAGGCTGTCTTCATTTCTTTTCATTCTATTTTCTTTAGTCTGTTGTGCAGCAGTGAATTCCACCATTCTGTCTTCCAGGTCACTTATCCGTTCTTCTGCCTCAGTTATTCTGCTATTGATTCCTTCTAGTGTAGTTTTCATTTCAGTTATTGTATTGGTCATCTCTGTTTGTTTGTTCTTTATTTCTTCTAGGTCTTTGTTAATCATTTCTTGCATCTTCTCAATCTTTGCCTCCATTCTTATTCCGAGGTCCTGGATCATCTTCACTATCATTATTCTGAAATCTTTTTCTGGAAGGTTGCCTATCTCCACTTCATTTAGTTGTTTTTCTGGGGATTTTTCTTGTTCCTTCATCTGGTACATAGCCCTCTGCCTTTTCATCTTGTCTATCTTTCTGTAACTGTGGTTTTTGGTCCGCAGGCTGCAGGATTGTAGTTTTTCTTGCTTCTGCTGTCTGCCCTCTGGTGGTTGAGGCTATCTAAGAGGCTTGATGGGAGGCTCTGGTGGTGGGTAGAGCTGAGTGTTGCTGTGGCGGTCAGAGCTCAATAACTAGCATATGTTTTACAAATAATAATAAAGTATACAATACTCTTTATTGTAAGTACAATATAGCCAATTGATTCTCACATAGTGCTCTGTGGTTTTTGCCCAATTTTTATATCCACAGACAAGCTATAGTTGCAACCAATGAAAGTCTTTCCAACATGACTGTTGGTTGATATTTTCATCTGCATTAAGAATAAGACAAAATGAAACTACAAAGACGTATGTTGGAATTTCACTCATTTGCTAATGACATTACCAACTTCTTTGCTGAATCAGATAATGGTTTTCAAGTACTGGAAGAATTTTTCCTCAGTATTGTGTGCTATTCACAATGGAACAGATACAGCCATAGTATACTTTAAGTTTACCCTGTAATATTAACATTTTCTCTATTACTTAAGTCTGGGCCATTAATAAATCAATTAATCAAGCCTTAGTTTATAGGGTTTGCCAGTTACTCTGGTGTAAATATTCTTGCAATGGCTGACTTCAGGCTACCAACATGATGACAAAGCATGAAATTGGGAAGAGGTGTGTAGTGGCACACTATATTTTTCTGATATATAGAAATAAGAGAGGTAAATAATATCAAAATCAAAGATAATTGTAAGATACAGTAAGATAATTGGGAAGTGATGAGGTTTGAGCATTTAATACCTATAAAATTTACTGAATTGTAAATTTATATGATGTAATTTTTAGTAATAGCTGTGTTTAACAACCAGCTTGCAAAATTCCTGAGAATTAATCAGTTTTTGTGAGTTGGTATGGGCCAGCTCAAGCACACTGCTGCACCATATGTTTCATCACAGAAATAAGTGATTCATTTTCCTGGTTCAGTTTAGCTAAATTTGAGTAACAAATTATTTAGAACTCCGTGTTGCTATCAGATGTATTTGTTTTTAGGCAAATAATTCTACTCGCAGGCTGTTTTTTCCCTTTCGAGAGTTAATGCCAGTATAGACCGAATAAAGTAGTTGAGGACCGAAATCTAATTATTTTAATATGCTCATGAGTGCCATTTTGCCCAAATTTACCAAAATTTGGTAAATTTTACCCAAATTTACCATAATTTAAACTATTATGACTGCTATTATAAGTAATAATTGAAATCCCCTTCAAGAAATATATGTCAATCAAAACCTTGGAATTGGGAAATTGTTGTTTTGAGGGTTAAAATTTGGCAGATTATTTTTTGTGATAGTGGAATAAATATGTCTTACTTAAATTATGTTATTGTGAGCCTGAAACGTCATATAATTTTACAATTTTTGTTTACAGATCAATTCAGGACTTCTTGTTAAATCTGATGAATATGTGTTAGTGATTTTCTTTTTATTCAGTCCATTAAATTTAGTGATTTAAGATGAGTATAGCATCGACTTTTCAGGTTTATTTAAGTCAGACAGGGAACAAAATAAAGGGGTTGGAAAATGATATGAACAGTTTTACAATATTGTCCTATAATTTGTCTTCTTCCAATTTAGGTTCAGAAATAACATCTCATTATGTTCCTATTCCTGTAGAGAATTCCTGATATTTATAAAACTTTCCTTATTGGGGATGTTTTTCAAAGTCTTGATTGTATGCACCATTTCATTTGTTTTGTTCTAAAATACATCAGTGGAAAGAAAAGAAACTACAGAAATAATCTTTCCCTCTTTAAATTTCATATTAAATAAAAGAGGATTTATTTTTGAACCTGATCAACCAGCTGGTGTAGAAGAAAGGATACATAAATTTGGCATTAGATAAAACAATAATTCTGCTCCAAGCTTTTGAGAAACACATGGGAATTAATTGTCACTGAAACTGAGCCCTCTCTTATCTCAGTAGGGTCAGGAAACAGAGAAATAATTCTTTTTTCCATAGCTCCAGACTGGGATCTAGCTGAATTTGCCCATTCTGGCTTACTGACTTGTGTTTACAGATACATCACAGTTGAATGCATGAGCAACTATCTACATGGATTTTTAAATAGGAGAAAAATAGTTTGGCTGTACTGTCATGAATGTATTCCAATTGCTATAGACATAATACTGTTAACCTTGGCCAGTTTGACACAAGTGTCTGGGCAATTCAAGAACAATCTTTTCTATTACCTAATTATTCACATAATTGAGGAAAATGGGGTTATTATGCCGACCTCTGTATTTAAACCCACCCTTTCATTTTGTTGGTGTTTGCAGAGACTTAACTTGAGAAATTATTCTTAATATTAATTTTATACATGTTTTCTCAACTTATGGTCTTTATAAATACATAAAACAAATCTTTTTTCCTAAGAATTTTTCTGCTTCTAATATCTCTGTACTGAAATCATTATGAAATGGTTAGGTATTTCCTCAGTAATAATTTATAAATTTCTCAGTTTGAGAAACTTTTAAATACAAACTGTAAGATTCAGAAGTTCTATCTTTAAGTATTTCTACTGATTATTAATGCTTAATGAATATGCTTATTTTTTCCAAAAAATATATTAATAATTTTAAAGCCTTTCTCCCCCCAAATGATTCCTCTAGAATATGTCTTGATTAAAAGAATATACATCCTGGACCTATTTTCACTTGTCCGACCAATGAAATGTCATGTGCATATAATTTTTGATAATTTCTGAGGCATTTAAAAAGAGAATTTTATTTACCAATACAGATTATTTGCCACATAATGAAACAGTAGAATCTGGTACACTGGAGAATCCTCCACACACCAAACATCAAGGAGAAAAAGACTTTTTTTTTTCTTTTTTAAAGGAATTCCTTTATTTATTTATTTTTTATTATTTATTTATTTATTTTATTATTTTTAGCTGTGTTGGGTCTTCGTTTCTGTGCAAGGGCTTTCTCTAGTTGCGGCAAGTGGGGGCCACTCTTCATCGCGATGCGCGGGCCTCTCACTATCGCGGCCTCTCTTGTTGCGGAGCACAGGCTCCAGACGCGCAGGCTCAGTAGTTGTGGCTCATGGGCCCAGTTGCTCCGCGGCATGTGGGATCTTCCCAGACCAGGGCTCGAACCCGCGTCCCCTGCATTGGCAGGCAGACTCTCAACCACTGCGCCACCAGGGAAGCCCAGAAAAAGACATTTTTAGGACTAAATGCTGGAAAGTTTTTTTCTTACTGATGGGTTGATGCAAAATAAGCCAAAAGCAGAGCTGATGGCTGAGGGAGACACTCCAATATATTAGGTTACAGAACCTGCCAAACTGCCCTTCTCCTTTCCTCTCATTAAAAAGCCAGAAGACTGTATAAATGGCTAGATTTAATTTAACACCTTGGTTGTTATTTTTTGTACCCTCAAGATAGCTGCTGTCAATTTTTCCTCTCACTCTGCAACACAGCCGTAGTGACTAAGAGCATAGGTATGGAATCTGTGATGATGAATTTCATGTGTCAACTTGACTGGGCTAAGGGATGCCCAGATAGCTGGTAAAACATCATTTCTGGAGGTGTCTGTGAGGGTGTTTCCAGAAGAGATTAGCGTTTGAATCAGTAGACTGAGTAAAGAAGATCTGCCCTCTCCAATGTGGGATCGCATCATTCACTTTGTTGAGGGCCCAAATAGAACAAAAAAGGTGGAGAAAGGGTAAATTCTCTCTCTCTCCTTGAGCTGGGTCATCCATCTTCTCCTGCCCTTGCACATCAGAGCTCTCGGTTCTTGGGCCATCAAACTCTGGTACTTTCACCAGCAGCCCTTCTGGTTCTCACGCCTTTAGTCTTAGACTGAGAGTTACACCATAAACTCCCCTGGTTCTTCGGATTCAAAACGAATTGTATCACCAGCTCTCCTGTTTCTCCAGGAGATTGTGGAACCTCTCAGCCTGCATAACCATGTGAGCAAGTTCCTATAATATATTCCTCTTTATAGAGATCTCTATATATCCTATTGGTTCTGTTTCTCTGGAAATCTCTGACTAATATAGACTTGGACTGCGTGGCTTCATATTTTTACATATTTGCTTTTGTATTTGTAATTGTTCTTTATTTATATAGTGATTACTATGTGCCAGGCAATATATTAAGCACATTTACAAATATTAACTCATTTGGTCATAGCAGCAGAGCCAGCATTCGAAGCTAGGCAGTCTATCTCAGAACCACACCCTCAACCTGTTCTCAGCTCTAAGATGTTGGGCAAGTGCTGCAATTGCTGTAAAATGCAGATAAAAATAGTATCTTTCTAATACGTTTTGGGTTTTGTTTATTTATTTTATTTATTTATTTTCCTTATTTTTTTTGGCTGCGTTGGGTCTTAGTTGCGGCACACTGGGATCTTTGTTGAGGCATGTGGGATCTTTTGGTTTCGGCGTGCGGTCTGCTTGGGTTTCTCTCTAGTTGTGGCATGTGGGTTTTGTCTCTCTAGCTGTGGCATGCGGGCTCCAGGGCACACGGGCTCTGTAGTTGTGGTGCGTGGGCTGAGTTGCCCCATGGCATGTGGGATCTTAGTCCCTTGACCAGGGATCAAACCCACATCTCCTGCATTGGAAGGCAGATTCTTCACCACTGGACCACCAGGGAAGTCCCTCTAATATGTTTTTGAAGAACAAATGAATTACTACATGTTAAGCACATATAGGGTGGTGGCTGGCCTTTAGTAAGTAATGTGTCACCATTCCTACCCTCCCCCACCTTCCATCCTTCCTCCAGGTCAGCATCAGAATGGTGACTTGATTACTCTCTGGCCATTATCAACAATTCCATTTCTTTTTTTTTATATGATTTTTTTGTTTCTGTCGTTTTGCCTTTTCTAAAACCTATTGGCTCTCTCTCTAAGTCATATATTCAAACTCCCTGAGAAAGAGAATCCCGTTGATTTCATTAATCCATCAATCTATATAAGATTGCTAGCTTTTGAGTCAGCTTTTGAGTGATCTACATAGATTGCTAGCTTTTTAGTCTGATACCCAACACTGGACCCGTGATCTGTGGCGAGGGTGGCAGAGTCATGAAATAGCTTTTCTTTAATAGGAACAAATGCATAATATATTCTATCATTCTTCACTATGAAGATATGTTGTGTGCTACATTTTTAACTATGCCTGACTTATCCTCCTTTCATGATCAATATGCTTTATTCATCAATTTAACTAATTGTGTTGCTTTCTTGAGATCTGGCCAAAGCATGCTCAGCCAGTAACACTCTGATCTACCTCAACGTGTAATTTCCTCATTGCTGCAGATTGCTTTGGCCTGTTTGCAAGGTAGCAAGCCTGATATTATCTTAGATTAGATTCTTGTTTTTTTTAATCGAATAATTTTATTTATTATTTGTATTAGGCAGGTAGAAGGTAACTTTTTATACAATCAAATATTATTTGCTATTTATATGCATCAGTCTTGTCACTTAAAGTGATATATAAGTTTACAAGTACAGCAGAGTCCTCTCTGAGGCAAAACTGTCATTCGCAGTTGGGAATGGGTGATAAAGTGGTAGGACAAATGGTTTCCAGGCTTTTATTTGGATGCATTGATTTGAATTAGAGAAAGAAAACTGGAAAAGGTAAGCTCCTGAAGACAGAGACCGAAGGAGGGTGGGTATTTTCTATCCCAACTCTCAGGTGTGCGTATGAGCCTTATTAAAACAGAGATGGCAAGCAGAAGCTGAAGATTCTAATTTTTATAAGGAATCTGAGGCAGACACACAAACTGTATGGCCTTAATGGACAGATAATGAGAGATGACACAGACCTTCAAAAAACTGGGTATTTTCCCCATATCTGTAGAGGACAAGACAGCTCGGCCCAGTGAGGATGAAGTGCACTCAGTTCCATTTTTGTCACCTCTTTCTTTGGAACCTCTGGGGACAAATGGGAGACATGAATAAATAATCAGAGTTATTTCAGAATAGATCAGTGGAAGGAGCTTATGGGAGTCAACATCCTCAAAGGGTAAATATTAATGAAGGGATTTACTTAGTACATGCAAGGTGCACAAACATATGTCTGGAATGAATGATGAACTGAGGCAAAATAGTGTCAATGAACACATTTGAAATATGCCTAAGGATGAGGGGTATGATAATGTAGGGATGGGAGTAGAGATCAGGGACTAGACAGGTAGTAGCAACATATGACTGAAATTTGAGTTCTTATTGTTTATGTGACTTATTTTGAATCCACAGTTTGGTCGAACCTGAGAAAATATTAGTTACATATTGATTTCAAATAGGGTATTTCTTAATCACACTGAGAAAAATGTGTAATTCTACAAAAATGAGAGATTATAATCTCAGCATAAATGGAAACAGTGAAGTAACTTCTGAGGCTGGGTAATTTGTAAGGCAACTCTTTATTTTTCATTTTACTGTATGCCCCTGTTGGATTTTTCTTTCCTCAATATTGGATGGATTTATAAATCATATAATCAACTTTTTAAGCTTTCTATCGATATTGTTTTTTCATAACACGTGCAGAGTAAAAAGTTAATTCACATATTTAACATTTATTAAATATCTAAATACCTGGTAAAAAAGAGTTTAAGTATAAACTTTTGTATGATGAGGATTATGATTGAAGCTGTTTTGCACATTTGGACTTAGACCCTTCTGATATAGAAAAAAAGAGACAATATTTGTTGAGTATCTCTATTTTTGGTATTTTCCAAGATTCACTCTACTTAATGAGTTAAGATGTCCAGGAGTTATTCTCATTCTCCCTGTAACTATGACTCCTGGAGTTTTAATTTAATGTAAATTAAAGCAGAAACCAGGTGGGTGGAGGAAAGTTTGATGACGATGACGGTAATGAAGCTGACCACGATGATGATGATTTAGCCACATTTTATATGGTGCCCTAGAGAAGTTAAGCAGAGTTTCATTTAACAAATTACCATAATTTTTTCAGTCTCCTCCTTCCATAGTAGCCACTAGATTCATAAGAAAGGGTGAGGGTAGAGGAAACATCTTAGGAATTTGTTGTTTCAAATTTCACCTTGTATCTTAATAGGTTTCAGATCCTTTCTTTTCCAGTTACCGTGTTCACTTTTTTCATTTTCCAAACACAACATGACTTGGTATCCTATGCCATACCTCTATAATATGAAACACATAGGGAAAAGCATTCTTTACCTCTCCCAGTAACCTATGGGTTTATTCCTACAATATGCCGGCAAGTCAGATCACAGCTTGGAGATAAGATAGCAGTTCTGGGGAGCTTTAAACAAACAAACAAACAAACAACAAAAACAGTGTCCTAGGCACAACCCAGATTAATTAAAATTAGCTAACTAGCTAATCTAAAATTAGTTTTAGATCAATGAGCAGCAAGTTAGAGACCCACTCAGCTCTGATCTGAGTAGTCCTTGAAGGTACCACTTTGCTTTTTGATTTATCTATGATTCCATAGCTGACCAACTCTTCTTCTAATTCAGGCAGACTATGTTTAGATATGTTAATAGACTTCCTGACTTGGAAGTCATTCAGCATTCTTAAGGTGACTTTGTATATGTCTATCCGGATTTATTATGAGTTGATTTATAGACTTATCT
This sequence comes from Eschrichtius robustus, assembly GCF_028021215.1. NCBI lineage: Eukaryota > Metazoa > Chordata > Mammalia > Artiodactyla > Eschrichtiidae > Eschrichtius > Eschrichtius robustus. The sequence continues at coordinate 70,336,094 of NC_090836.1, forward strand.
TAAGGAGGAAAACTTGTTTTCCTTGGGGATAGTTGTTGGGGGGAGAAGGGGTGTATTTATGTCATCAGTTGTAGAAAAATGTAGAAAGATAATAACAAAAGTATACCACCACAGGAATTATTTTCAAGTAATATGAAAATGAATGGTACCTAGAACATAGTAGGCTCTCATTAAATTTAATTCCTTTACCTCCTAGCAGTAGAATTGGCTGAGTAGATTTTAGGGAGAAACAAATTTGCCTGATATTTGTCTTAATAGAACTCTTTACATTGCTATAAAAATACTTGACATTTGCAATTTCACAGGGAAATATTAGGGGTTTCTAGAACTTTCAAAAATTGTATGGTTTGTGCAAATAGGACAGAACATTTGGGTCAGATTATTTATGATCTCTTTAGCTGGCCATCCTAAAAGACTTAGACCTGTGGAAAGAGCTCTGCTACTTGGGTGGGTGGCTATGCAGACATTATTTCCCATCACAGAGGGGAAACTCTGATCCATTTTATCACTAATGAGGGCTTGAATATCCTTTCTTTGTTCTTGTAACTTTCAGGATTTATTTTTCTTTTCATTCTTTTGGATAATGTAGTCTAATAGAAATTTTTATTAATAAGTTGGGGAATTAGGAGGAAAAAAGTATAATATTGAATTGTTTGAAAATTCTCTGAAGTTATGGAAAATCCCCCCCCACAGTTTAGACAGTTCAAAAGCTATTTAAGCTTCCATTCAATTTCCAAACCTTCTACACAGGGAGCATTTTTATTTTTCTGTGTAAGAGACTTCATAGCTTATCTTCAAAGAAAGTTGGCTTTGAGGCACTTTATGTGGCTGCTTCAGAAGTATCCTTTTATATGTGTTGACTTTGATGTTTAATTATTACAAAGCAATTAAACACAATTAAATTGAGTGACATGGACGTATATACACTACCAAATGTAAAATAGGTAGCTAATGGGAAGCAGCCACGTAGCACAGGGAGATCAGCTCGGTGCTTTGTGTCCACCTAGAGGGGTGGGATAGGGAGGGTTGGAGAGAGATGCAAGAGGGAGGAGAAATGGGGATATATGTATACGTATAGCTGATTCATTTTGTTATACAGCAGAAACTAACACACCATTGTAAAGCAATTATACTCCAGTAAAGATGTTTAAAAAAAGCTATTATAAAAAAAAAAAATTGTGTTGATGTTTTCTTGAATTGTTTACCTGCTACTTTCATTGACATTCATTCTAGTTCAATTATCATATATCAATATTTAGTTGTATTATATGCTTTTTATGTCTGTTACTGTTATGGGAGGTATATTTTATCACTTAATTGGAAAAGTTTCCGGGTGCTCTTTAAGGCCTTTTAAAATTCTTAGTTTTAATTAGTCAAATGTGTGAAGAATGCAAGAGTTATGCTATTTGGGGTAATATTAATGGGGCAAATTATCAGTCAACTAATTTCATCCTAGGTTAAATAACAATTAATTTAACTGAAAAACCCAGAGCTTCACTCACTTCAAGCAAGGCTTGATCTAGTGTCTGGTAATATCATTGGGGACCAAATTTCTTTCTGTCACTCTGTCTGTTTTGGATTCAAATTCATTGTAAGATTGCCTCCCTTTGTGGCCCCAAGAGGGTTATCAGCTACTCCCAGGGCTGCATGATTCCTTAAGTATGTCCATCAGCATTCTCTACGATGGCTTAAGATTCACTACGAATGTCCAGTTTAGGTCACATGTCTAATCTAAGCCAGTCACCGTGCATTTAGATATGAAATATACTGATTGCTTTGCCAAGGTTGTGAGCCATTGATCTACCCCTGGTTCCAATGATGGTATCAGCTTCCTGGGAACATTACTGTACATGGTATTAGTGATCTATTGCTGTATTAAAAAACAATTCAAACACTGTTTTGAAACAACCACATTTATAATTTCACAGTTTCTGTGAGTCAGGAATATGGGCATGTCTTGACTGGGTTCTCTGTTTCAGGGTCTCTCACAAGCTGGAATTCAGGTGTCAGTGGGGACTATCTATAGTCATCTCAAAGCCCAACTGGGAAAATATCTGCTTCCAAGCTCACTTGGATGGCTGTTGGCAGAAGTCAGTTCCTCATGCATTATTGGCTTGACGGATCCTTGTTAGCTATTGGATGTATGCAACTCTCAGCTCCTTGCTACATGGGCCTCTGCAGCATGACAGCTTGTTTCATCAAAGCTGCAAATCAAGAAGGCAATAAAGAATACCAGCAAGAGGGAAGTCATAGGATTTTTACAACCTAATAACAGAAGTGTCATTCCAGCATTTTGGTCATATTCCATTTACTAGAAGAAAATTACTAGGTCCAGCACACACGCACAGGGAGGGTATTACCCAAAGGGATGAATATCAAGAGGCAGGGATCCTTGTGAACCATGTCAAAAGCTGCATACTATACTACCTAAATTCACCTTGTCTAGACTTTGGCTCTTTTACATATGACTGACTGATTGACAAATAATGTTGAAGTTATGTCCACTCATAAACTCAGTTTATACATACTTGAGTTAAAAATCTCAGCTATGTGATTCCTTTTAAAGTAAAAATATTTATCTCTTTTTCTATCAGGCATGCATAGGTTAAACAGAGATCAATTGCAATAAGAAGAAAAGTAATCATCAAATTACTGAGGGCAGTAGGCTTGGAAAATGGATTTTATTTCATTCAGTAGTGTCTAAGTTTTAAATTGCTAATTGTAAGTAGCTAGAGACCCTTTAACTGATCCTAGGCAAATATCCTAAAAATTGGACATGTTCTTTTAATTACTTTAGGGTACCCAAATTATAGCAAAATAAGTGATTGATCTGTGAAGGGCAGTAACCCTGACATTTATCAGTCATCTCTGATCTGGAGCCAATTCTGGCAATAGAGATATGAAAATGTTTCTTCCTTAGCATTTACTTATTACCAGTAGTTGAGGTTTGAGGTCTGCATGTCTGTTAGAGAAGTGAGGTAGAATATTTGAATTCTATAGACTTCCCAGCCCATATCAGAGGAAATATTTTAATGATTTCATAAATAAATAAAACCACATGCCAATACTAGCTTCCTGACTCCCCGTGTTCTCTTACTTTTCCTGGGACTGATTTTCAGTGGGGATATTGAGGTATGTGAACTACTCAAATTAAAAACAAAACAACTCACTATCATGGGAGAGTTCAGAACCACTCTGTTGGAGGCTTAGAAATGGCTTCTTAGAGGTATGGCTGGGTGGATGACGCCATTGGCCTGAATGTGTAGCTCTGATTTCCACTGTGACCGGGTAAACCATATAGCCTCTCTGCATATACATTTTCTCATTCATAAAAGAAAGATGCTAAAACATCCACCCTCTTCACCATGACTTATCAAAGCTTTTCTGAATCAAATATGAGTGTTTCAGGACTGAAAAGGACTTTTCAGTCCTTTCAATGCAGCACTGAGACTTACAAGAACCATTTTTTTTCCAGTTTAATTTCTACCTGAATTTGATACATTTACATTAAATTTTTATGTAGATGAAAATTTCAGCATCTTAATTGCTGGTTATTTTAGTAATATTTACTAAACATTTATTACATATATAAGTGTTTTTTGAATTCAGTACATTGGCTTACAGTCTAGTGATGAAGGAAAAAAAATGTCTAAGAAAGAAAGGCAGTTCAAAGCAGTGAGTCTTAGGTTTATGAAAATAGAAGTCACATTTGATGCATGACTTGAAGTATAGGTGGATTTTAAAATGTGGAGATGATGGGATGATAGGTCAGAACTTTTACTTCAGAGGGAAAAATAGGAGCTAAATATGGATGGCGGAAATGCACAAGAAGGGAGCACAGCCAACCCTCTCAATCTGACTTGACTTGCACAGAAGGTACATACAATAAAGTCCTAAAAGTTGAAGTTATTAAGTGGGCTTGGAGTCAGACTCTGGGTAAGCTTGAAGGCCAGATGATGGAGTTTCCATGTTATTTTGTGAGATGAGGAGAGTGATTAGGGGTTCTGAGTGACACGGTTGAAAGGAGAGAGGCAGAGTTAAGAGGCTGGTGTCATAGTCCATACGTGGGCTGCTGTACTAAGTATGGTTTTCCATACAAGCAGCTGCTCAGTTAAAAATAAATAAATAATGGAATGACTAGCCCTGAAAATAACTTCCAGCCTTAAGTAGCTGACATCACTTGAAATTATTTTCTCATTAAATTTGTATCTAATAGGTCAATTGCAGCTTTCAAGCTATAGTCTTTCCTTTTGGAAAAACTCAATATTTTGAAAGAAAAGGTAATTTTTCGGTTGTTTCCTATGTCTTCCTTGTTCCCGCTACAGGATTTTTTTTTGTTTAAATAGAGCTCTATTCTTTCAGCCAAAGAAGATTTTCTTTTCTTTTTTTTTTTTTTTTTTGTTTCCACCATCAGACAGTGAATTTATAATCCTGTATTTGTGACATTGTGTCTGTTTCCATGGGAATGAATGTAATAGAGCATATTTAGCACTATGGACTTGATCCAGCTAAAAATATCTGTTAGAGCCTGAAATATGAGGCAGTATAAAGCCATGGGTGTTGGCTCTGCCTGGGTGTTGATGTCTTCATTGAAAATGCCAGTTTTCTGTGAAAGTCAGAAAGCAATTAAAATGGCATAGAAAGGGACAACCCTACAGAGGTGGCTGTAGGCCCACCTGAACTAGGTTGTTCGGTTTGTTCCTAAGGATGCTTAGGAAGGTATGTATGTTACTAACTATACCCAAGTGAGAAGAGCCTTCAAGCTCCCTGTTTCAGAAGTAAGATTTTAACTGCAGTAGAAAAAGAAGTAAGGAATACTAGCATGGAGAAGATGTAGCATTCACCTTCTGCTAAGAACCTATTGCCTTTAAATTCTTGTTCAAGCACACACAAAAGTTACAGAGAGACAGGGTTGCACTGTTTACCAAGAATAACATTCTCTAACATGAAGTGCAAACTAGCCCCAAACTAGGGGGCCAAACTAAACCCCCAAAACTAATTTTTTGGTGATATGGAATATTTACATAGTATACCAATCTTTGAACAAGAATAGTATTTCAGTACTTTCATATTTAGTTCAAGTAATTACCCTTGAGAATACCTTTAATGATTTTTTTAATAAATTTTTTTTCCAGATTTATTGAAATATAATTGACATATAACATTGTGTAGGTTTAAGTTGTGCAATGTGATAATTTGATACACTTATTATTGAGAAATTGTTACCATAGTAGGGTTGGTTAGCACCTCCATCACCTCATGTAATTATCGGTTCTTTTTTCTTTTTTTTGTTAAGAACATTAAAGATCTATATTCTCTTAGTAACTTTCAAGTGTATAATACAGCATGGTAACTATAGTTACCATGCTGTACATTAGATTCCCCAGAACATATTCACATTCTTCTTATAACTGGAAATTTGTACCCTTTGACTGACATCTCCTCATTTTCCCTCCTCCCTGCCCCTGGCACCCACCATTCTAATCTCTGTTTCTCTGAGTTTGTTTGTTTGTTTTTTTTTTACAAACACTTATATAGTGATATCATATCATGTTGGTGATATCATATAGTATTGGTTTTCCTCTGCCTGTCTTATTTCACTGCATAATGTCCTCAAAGTCCATCCATGTTATTGCAAATGGCAGTATTTCCTTCTTTTTTGTGGCTGAATAATACTCCATTATATCCGTCTGTCTGCCTATCTATCTATCTACCTGTCTGTCTATCTATCTATCATCTGTCTCCCATCTTCTTTATCTGTTCACCTGCAGAGGGACACTTAGGTTGTATCCATGTCCTGGCTATTGCAAATAATGCTGCAGTGAACATGGAAATGCAGATATCTCTTCAGGTTTCTGATTTCAGTTATTTTCGCTAAATATCCAAAAGTAGATTGCTGGATCGTATGGTAGCTCTACTTTTAATTTTTTTAGGGACGTCCACACCATTTTCCATAGTGACTATACCAATTTACATTCCCATCAAGAGTGCACACGGGTTTCCTTTTATCCATATCCTCTCTGATACTTTTCTATCCCTTTTTGATAATAATCACCTAACAAGTGTGAGGTAGTATCTCATTGTGATTTTGAGTTGCACTTCTCTCATGATAATTAATGTTGAGCATCTTTCCATGTACCTGTTGACCATTTGTATGTCTTCTTTGGGAAAATGTCTATATAGTTCTTCTGTCCATTTTTAAATCAGATTGTGTGTGTGTGTGTGTGTGTGTGTGTGTGTGTTTTCTTTATATATTTTGGGCATTAACCCCTTATCAGAAATGTGATATGCAAATATTTTCTCCCATTCTGTAGATTGCATTTTTTATTTTGTAATTTGTTTCTTTTGCTGTGCAGAAACTTTTTAGTTTGATGTAGTCCCATTTGTTGATTTTTGCTTTAGTTGTTTGTGCTTTTGGTGTCATATCCAAAAAATTATAGCCAAAATCTGTATCAATAAATTTTTCCCTATGTTTTCTCCTAGGAGTTTTATGCATCTGAGTTTTCTGTTTAAGTCTTTAATACATTTTGAGTTAATTTTTGTGTGTGCTGTAAGGTAGGGGTCCAATTCATTCTTCTGCATGTGATTATCCAATTTTCCCAGTAGAATTTTTTTTTAATTTTCTAATGGAGTGTAGTTGATTTACAATGTTGTGTTAGTTTCTGCTGTACAGCAAAGTGAATCAGTTGTACATATACATATACCCACTCTTTTTTCAGATTCTCTTCCCATTTAGGTCATTACAGAGTATTGAGTAGAGTTCCCTGTGCTATACACTAGGTCCTTATTAGTTATTTGTTTTATTTATATTTTTTGTATTTAAACAAAATTTTTTTCCCTTATTTTTACAGTAGGTCCTTGTTGATTATCTATTTTAAATACAGCAGTGTGTACGTACAAATCCCACACTCCCAATCTATCCCTCCCTCCCCACCCTTCCCCCTATAAGTTCATTCTCTAAGTCTGTGAGTCTGTTTCTGTTTTGTAAATAAGTTCATTTGTATCATTTTTTTTTAAGATTCTACATATAAGTGATATCATATGATATTTGTCTTTCTCTGTCTGACTTAACTTCACTTAGTATGATAATCTCCAGGTCCACCCATATTGCTGCAAATGGCATTATTTCATTCTTTTTAATGGCTGAGTAATATTCCATTGCATATATGTACCACATCTTCTTTATCCATTCATCTGTCAGTGGACATTTAGGTTGCTTCCATGTGTTGGCTGTTGTAAACAGTGCTGCAGTGAACATTGGGGTGCATGTATATTTTCAAACATGTTTTTCTCTGGATAAATGCCCAGGAGTGGGATTGCTGGATTATATGGTAGCTCTATTTTTAGTTCTTTAAGGAAACTCCAGACTGTTCTCCATAGTGGCTGTACCAATTTACATTCCCACCAACAGTGTAGGAGGGTTCTCTTTCCTCCACAACCTCTCCAGCATTTGTTTTTAGATTTTTTTTTTTTTTTTTGGCTGCACCGTGTGTCTTGCAGGATCTTCATTCCCCTACCCGGGATCAAATCCATGCCCCCTGCAGTGGAAGTGTGGAGTCCTAACCACTGGACTGCCAGGGAATTCCCTATTGTTTATATATTTTTTGATGATGGCCATTCTGACTGGTGTGAGGTGATATCTTATTGTAGTTTTGATTTGCATTTCTCTAATAATTAGTGATGTTGAGCATCTTTTCATGTGCCTCTTGGCCATCTGTATGTCTTCTTTGGAGAAATGTCTATTTGGGTCTTCTGCCCATTTTTTGATTGGGTTGTTTGTTTTTTGGCTATTGAGCTGCATGCGCTGTTTGTAAATTTTGGAGACTAATCCAATTTTCCCAACAGAATTTATTGAAGAGATATGCCTTCCCCATTGAGAATTCTTGGCTCCCTTGTCAAAGTAAGTTGACTGTATATGGGAGAACTTACTTCTGGGCTGTTGATCCTGTTCTGTTGGTTTATGTTTTTATTTTTATGCTAGTATCATACTGTTTTTATTTGTAGTGTAGTTTGAAATTAGGAATTGTGATGCCTCCAGCTTTTTTCTTTCTCAGGATCGCTTTGGCTATTTGGGGTCTTTCGTGGTTCTATATAAAGTTTAGGATTGTTTTTTCTATTTCTGTGGAAAAACACCGTTGGGATTTTGATAGGGATTGCATTGAATCTATAGATGACTTTGTGTATTGTAGGTATTTTAGCAATATTAACTTTTCTGATATATTAACATGGGATATCTTTTCATTTATTTGTATCTTCTTCAGTTTCTTTCATCAACACCTTGTATTGTAGTTTTAAGTGTACAAAGCTTTCACCTTCTTGGTTAAATTTATTTCTAAGTAATTTATTGTTCTTAATGCTATTGTGAGTGGGATTATTTTCTTTATTTTTTTCATATATTTTGTTGTTATTGTATAGAAATGAATTTGATTTCTGTATGTTGATTTTGTATCCTGCAACTTTACTGAATTTTTCATTAATTCTAACAGTTTTTTTCATGGAGTCTGTAAGATTTTCTATATATAATGTCATATCATATGCAGACATATAATTTCACTTCTTCATTTCTAATTTAGATGCATTTTATATCTTTTTCTTGCCTAGTTGCTCTGGCTAGGACTTCCAGTATTATGATGAACAGTAGAGGTGAGAATGGGTACTCTTGTCTTGTTCCTAATCTTATAGGATAAACTTTAAACCTTTCACCGTGGACTTGCCATGTATGGCTTTTATAATGTTGAGGTACCAAATTTGCTGAGAGTTCTTAATCAACAAAGGATGTACTTTTTCTGCATCTTTTGAGATGATCATATGATTTTAATCTTTCATTCTATTAATGTGGTGCATCACATTTATTGATTTATGTATGTTGAAACATCCTTATATACCAGGGATAAATCCTGCTTGATCATGGTCTGTAACCCTTTTAATGTGCTGTCGAATTTTTTTTTTTTTTGCTACTATTTTGTTGAAAAATTTTACATCTATATTCATTAGGGACTTTGGCCCATAGTTCTTTTCTTATAGTGTCCTATCTGTCTTTGGTATCAGGGTAATGCTGGGCTCATAAAATGAGTTTAGAAGTATTCCCTCCTCTTCTATTTTTTGGAAGAGTTGGAGAAGGATTGGCAGTATTTTTTAAATGTTTGGTAGAATTCACCAAGGTAACTATCTGGTCCTGGGCTTTTCTTTGTTGGGAGATTTTTGATTACAGATCAACCTTCTTACTTGTTAATGGTCTCTTCAGATTTTCTATTTCTTCATGGTTAAGTCTTGGTAGGTTGTATGTTTCTAGAAATTTATCCATTTCTTCTAGGTTATCCAATTTGTTGGCTTTAATTGTTCACTGTTGTCTCTTATGATTCTTTGTATTTCTTTGGTATGTCATAATGCCTTTTTTTTCATTTCTGATTTCATTTATTTGAGTCTTCTTTCTTTTTTTCTCAGTAAAGGTATCTAGCTAAAGGTTTGTCAAATCCGTTTATCTTTAAAAAATTAGCTTTTAGTGTAATTAATCTTCTATTGTTTTTTTATTCTCGATTTCATTTATTTCTGCTCTGATATTTGCAGTTTCCTTCCTTCTACTGACTTTGGGCTTAGTTTGTTCTTCATTTTCTAGTTCCTCGAGGTAAAGTTAGATTGTTTATTTAAAATCCTTTTTTGGTCTTAATGTAGACATTTTCCCCTGTAAACTATCTTCTTAGAACTGCTGTTGCTACAACCCACAAGTTTTGGTATGTTATGTTTTCATTTTCATTTTTTCCCAGATATTAAAAATTTTTCTTTTTTATTCTTCTTTGACCCACTGGTTGTTCAGAAGTGTATGTTTGATTTCCACATATTTGTGAATTTTCCAGTTTTCTCCTGTTATAGATTTCTAGTTTCATACGATTGTGGTCAGAAAAGATACTTGGTATGATTCTAGTCTTCCTAAATTTACTAAGACTTGTTTTGTGACCTATCACATGATCTATCCTGGAGAATGTTTAGTGTGCACTTGAGAAGAATGTGTATTCTACTGCTATAGGTTGGAATGTTCTATATATGTCTATTAGGTTTATTTGGTCTAAAGTGTAGTTCTAGTCCAACATTTCCTTATTAAGTTTTTTGTCTGTATGATGTATCCATTGTTGAAAGTGGGGTATTAAAGTCCCCTAATACTGTTGTATTGTCTATTTCTCCCATCACATCTGTTAGTGTTTGCTTAATATTTGTAGGTACTCTGATGTTTGCTGCATATATATTTACATTTGTTATATTCTCTTTATGAATTGATGCCTTTATTATTATGTAATGACCTTCTTTGATTCTTGTTACAGTTTTTGGCTTAAAGTGTATTTTGTCTGCTATAAGTATAGGCACCCTCACTGTCTTTGTTTCCACTTGCATAGCATGTCTTTTTACTTCCCTAAACTTTGAGCCTATGTGCATTTTTAAAGTTAAAGTGAGTGTCTTGTAGGCAGCCCATAGTTGGGTCTTTCGAAAATCTTTATCTAGCCACTCTTTGCCTTTTGATTGGAGAATTTAATCCATATACATTTAGAGTAATTTTGTTAAGTAAGGACTTACTAATGTCATCTCAATGTTTTCTTGCTGTTTTGTAGTTCATTTGTTCCATCCTTCCTCTCTTGCTTCTTTCCTTTGTGAATTGCTGATTTTCTGTAGGGATAAACTTGATTTCCTTCTCTTTATCATTTGTGTATTTACTGTAGGTTTTTGCTTTGTGGTTACCATGAGGCTTACATAAAACATTTTATAGTTATAACAGTCTTTTTATGCTGATAACAACTTAACTTTGATTACATGCAAATGTTTATCCTTTTATTCCTCCCACATATATTTTTGATGTCTCAGTTTTCTTCTTCTTTATATTGTGTATTTATTAACAAATTATTGTAGCTATAGTTATTTTTTAATACTTTTGTCCTTGAGCTTTTATGCTGGAGTATATGTGTTTAATATACCACTATATTACATTATTAGAGTATTCTGAATTTGACTATATATTTACCTTTACTGGTTTGCCATATATTTTAATGGTTTTTTGTTAATTTCTTATTCAATAAATTTAACATGTAACATTGTGTAAGTTTAAGGTGTACAGTGTGTTACTTTGATACATTTATATATTGTAATATAATTGCCAGTGTAGCAATATTTATCACATTACATAATTATACCATAATATTATTGTCTATATTCATTATGCTGCTCATTAGAGCTCTATGGCTTAGTTACTCCTCATTACAAAGTTGTATCCTTAAACACCATCAATCTTATCCCCCCATGGTAACCACCATTTCCTCTCTGTTTTTTACAGGTTTGGCTCTTTTAGATTTCACATATAAGTTATATCATACTGTACTTGCTTAAAATAATGTGCTCAAGGTCCATCCATGTTGTTGCAAATGGCAGGATATCCTCCTTTCTCATGGCTGAATAATATTCCAAATAATGGTATTTGTTATTGTTAATAACTCAAAAGCCTGATTACAATGAACATATTAATAAGTGTACTGAGTATTGACCACTTAGTATATATCTGACTGTGTTCTAAGTTCTTGATGTAAACCATCTCTAACTCTCATGATAATCTTCTGAAGAAGTGAGTGTTATAAACCCTACTTTTCAGATGAGGAAATGGAAATTCAGTGAGTTTAAACAGGTTGTCCAAAGTAATACAACTACTAAATTGCAAAACCAGCACTGCCCAGGTCATGCCGAAATCAGTGTTACGTGCTGAACCATTTGTATGGTTAAAGCTTAGAGAGTACTTGAGGGATAGTAGACTAGTACTAGGATATGAACTGGAAGGGTAGGACCCTATGTTGTCAGTTATGTAAGTAAGAGACAGCCTCTCATTCACCCCTTTACTTCTGATACAATCCTCGCACAGGTTCCAGAGAGGAGGAGCTCAGTAATCATCTGCTGAATAAGGAAAAGGAACTGGACCACAGACTGGCAGCTCAGTGCTGTTCCATCACCCTAAACCTTGGAGTTGGCCCCTCATTACTAACCTTACCTCTCACTTTGCTGCCAGCATTACAACAGGAGTTTTTTTCTTTTTAAAAAATATTTTCATATATTTTATGTTACTGATTGGAGTCCTTTATTTTCAGCTTGAAGAATTCCTTTCAGTATTTCCTATAAAGCAGGTCTAGTGGTGATGAACTCCACCAGCTTTTATTTATCTGGGAAGTCTTTATCTCTCCTTCGTTTCCAAAGAAAAACTTTGCTGGTATTCTGGTTGGTAGTTTTTTTTTTTTTTTCTTTCTTTCAGCACATTAAATTTAGCAACCCACTCTCTCCTGGACTGTAAGGTTTCTGTTGAGAAATATGCTTATAGTTATATGGGAGTGCCCTTGTTAGGTACAAGCTACTTTTGTTGCTTTTAAGATACTTTCTTTGTCTTTGATTTATAGTAACATGTCTTGGAGAAGATCTCTTTAAATTGAGTTTGTTTGGTGACCTATGAGCTTCATGAATTGTGGATACCAAATCTCTCCCCAATTTGGAAAGTTCTCAGCCATTATTTTTTTTAAATAAGTTTTCTTCCCCCTTCTCCCTCTCTTCTCCTTCCTAGGACTACAATAATTAGAAGATTATTACTTTTGATGGTATCCTATAGACCATGTAGTGTTTCTTCACTCTTTTTTATTCTTTTATCTTTGTTCTCATCTGATTAGACAACTTCAAAGATCCTGAACTCTAATTCACAGATTCTTTCTTCTGCTTGATTCTTCTGTTGATGCTCTCTATTACATTTTTTCCCTACTTCATTCATTGTATTCTTCAGCTCCAGAATTTGTGTTTGGTTCTTTTTCATGATTTCTATCTCTTAATTAAACTTTTCATTTTTTTCATGTATAATTTTCATTATTTTATTGAATTGTCTCTTTGTGTTTTCTTGTAGCTCATTGACTTTCCTTAAAGCAGATATTTTGAATTCTTTATAAACTGCACATCTCCATGTCTTTGTAGTCAATTATTGGAAGATTATTGTGATCTTTTGGTGGTGTGTTCTTTCCCTGATTTTTCACTTTTCTTGAAGTCTTGTATTGCTGTCTTCACATTTGAAGTAGTGATTATCTCTTCTAGTCTCTATTAACTCTCTTTGGGAAAGAAATACCTTCTATCAGCTGCTAGAAATTCTGAGGCTTTCTCAGACCTCCTATGGATATGCCTGCTTGATGTTTCTTTCTCACTCTTGTGACAGAATGCTTAAGCCTGTATACCTTTTCTCAATTCTGCAAAGCACCAGCCGGGGTGCTGACAGCCTCCCTTTTACTTTCCCAAGGGCAGAGGTAAAGCTCAAGCTTGTTGTTTCCTCCCTGGCCCACAGATTCTGGCTGGATTTCTGCAAATGCTCACTAGGTGTCTGTCAAACCTTGCTGTCATTGCTGTTGGGAGCATGCATAAGGAGCTGGCTACAGGATGGCGGTATATATGAGTAAAATGTGTAGAGCACTGGGGGTGCCCATTGCCTGGTTGGGGGATCTATGCACCAGGCATCCCCAGTGGCTCATGGGCAAGCTTATTAATAGAGTCTGCAAGGTAGTTTGTAGGATCCATGTCCCTTTAACACCTTCTGAAGGTCCTATCTGCTGCTTTCTCAGTCTCTTCTCACTTCCCGGACTCATGGATGGGGTGAGAGAGAAATGGGCCTCTTTGGCAAGATCCTGTACAGCTGGGGAAGCCAGGTACTCACTCACACACTTTTACTTTTCCTTGCAGGAGAAATCACAGGCTGAGATGATCTCTCTTGGCACTGAGCAGTGCCATGTCGGGGGAGAGGATAATGCAGATAAAGTCAAACTGTTCCTCTTACTCTCTCTAATGTGTCCAAACTTCTATTTTTTTTCTCCAATGGTTTTCTGAAACATCTACACTGGAAAGCTATACTTCCACAAAAGCTCTTTGCCTGTGAGTGATTGTCTAAGACAGTGTTCTCCAAAGGCTCCTGGACTGTGGCGAAGAGGGGCTGGAGCCAGTTCATAAGACACTGCAGGGTCCACAGCTGGGACTGAGGTCTATGTGCCTGTTATCCAGTGCATGGATGGGCAAGGCTCCTTCTGGGTCCTGTGGCATATTGTGTTGAATCCTGTAGCTCCCACAAAGGTACTTTTATCTGTGGATGAATGCCAAATTATTGTTGGGGAAGGGATACAAGAGGGTGTTTTGTTCAGCTCTGTTGCTGACATCACTCCAAGGAGCTCTTTGATTCTGGATTTTTAAAAAGGAATGTGGAAAGATTATTTAAGGACAGTTGAAACTTTACTATGAAATGAACAACTATTTTATTTGTTACCAATTAATCATGGTGAACACCTGTGAGTCACTGCTTCTTATAGATTTTCCTTGTTTTCTTGTAGCCATATCTTGAATTCACTCTGGAAAATATCCTTCCCATCTAGTCAGTCATGTAACTTGAGTAAGATTGTGTCCATCCTCAAACCTTTCTGAGGGTTCTCAATAGTTAATCCAAACATATAACCTAGTGATTGCTTCAGGGACAATTAAGGATGGTAGATTATATTATTTTGACAAGTATTCACACCCTCATACCCACATGCAAGGATTCTTCTGCATATCAGTGATGTTCAGCTTGGTCATGTAATATGTTTTGGCCAATGCCAATGGTATGTGAAGAGTGATGATCTATGCCACATCCAAACGATTACTTTAAATGTCCTGTCAGAGAATGGGTGTTATCAGTCAGGATTTAAAAGGGGAACAGTTACTATGAGTTTTATAAAATGAGGAATTTATTTTAAGAATTAGAACTTACATAGTGGAAAGAGATGAAGAATCGAAGATATAGACATAGATTTTGAGTATCAGAGAAGTCATTAATGAAGCTCAGAAGTTAAGTACATCTGGCCATAGAAGGGGAAGTTTGTGGGGAGGTCTTTTGCCATCTGCATCTATAACCAAACGTTTACTGGTGAGTTTGACACCACTATTGCGCAACAAGATGACATTCAGAAAGGATACTTAAATTCAGAGCAAAACAGAGCAAGAGTAAATTAGAGTACACCCAGTTTATCCATAACTAGTCTATCTGTATTGAGTACATAAAGTTTTGACTCCCTTATCTATCCATCATGGTATCTTACTTTGACATTCTTCAGAGAGTAATGGCCACAGTTTCACTTCTGCTTTGCAGATATAAAGCAAAATCTTCTTCTGGCCAACTCTAGTATGGAGCTTTAGAGGGAAGTAGATTCTGGAAAACAGTTCTCAGCTTAACAGATGGATAGTACAAGGCACTACAATGGGTATTTGCCAAAATGGGACTACTCCTTCAACCTGGATCAGAATAAAGAATACATGGAGTGGAACTACAGCTAAATAGAGCTTCAGACAACCAGCAGCTCTTATATAACATGAACAAGAGAAATATTAAGTCATTGAGATGTTGAAGTTGTTTGTAATTACAGCACACTTGACTCATAGGGAAATTGATACTGGAAGTGAGGGGCTGCCCAAACCCAAAGCCAAAAATATATATCATTTCTTCTATTGTTAGCTAGGGAAGAAACATGAATCTGGAAAAGAGTGACCTGTGTTTTCAATATTTCATAAAATGCACAATGGATAACTTGGGAGACAAATAATGACATAATAAATTGTCCTAGTCACTCCAGGAATGCATGGGAAAAAAGAGACATAATTAGAGACTGTCATACAGAGTGAAGTAAGACAGAAAGAGAAAAACAAATACCATATGCTAACACATATATATGGAATCTAAAAAAAAAAAAAGAAGAAGAAAATGGTCAGAAGAACCTAGGGGCAAGATGGGAATAAAGATGCAGACCTACTAGAGAATGGACTTGAGGATATGGGGAGGGGGAAGGGTAAGCTGGGACAAAGTGAGAGAGTGGCATTGACATATATACACTACCAAATGTAAAATAGATAGCTAGTGGGAAGCAGCCGCATAGCACAGGGAGATCAGCCTGGTGCTTTGTGACCACCTAGAGGGGTGGGATAGGGAGAGTGGGAGGGAGGCAGATGCAAGAGGGAAGAGATATGGGGACATATGCATATGTATAACTGATTCACTTTGTTATAAAGCAGAAACTAACACACCATTGTAAAGCAATTATACTCCAATAAAGATGTTTAAAAAAAAAAGATTGGAATGGAAGAATTAAAACTCTCTATATAAATAGACAACATTATGTAGAACATCACAAGACATTTCTAAAATACTATTGGAATTAGGTCAAATTAGCAAACCCACAGGGTAGAAGGCCAATATGAAAATAATAGTATTTTTAAATACTGCAACTAAGAAATAGAAAATCAAATAAAAATATAGAAGCATTTCCAATAAAATAAAAAGATACAAAATGTGTAAGATTAAACAAAAGATATTCAAGACCTGTGAACTGAAAACTACTAATCATTGCTGAGAGAAGTGAAAGAAAACACAAACAAAGGAAGAGATATACCAAATTCATAGATTGGAAACCTCAGCATTATCAAGATGTCCATTCTCCCTCAATTCATCTGAAGAGTCAAGGGAATAACAATCAAAATTCTAGCAGATCCTTTTTGTCCTTTTGGTAAAAATTTGAATGATAGTTTTAAATTTACATGAAAGTGCCAAGGACCTAGAATAGCTAAAACAATCTTTACAAAGAAAAAAAAAATGGAGTAGTATTTCTGCTTGACCTATAAGTTGATGGAATAGAAGAGCAATTCCAGAATTAGACCCACACATGGTATATTAACTGATTTTCAACAAAGTTACCAAGGTAGTTCTTTGTAAGAAACGATAATTTTCAACAAGTGATGCTGAGACAACTGAATAGCTGAATTAAAAAAAAACAGAAACAAAACCTTGACTTAGTGCTTTACACAGAATACATTCGCTATGGGCTATAGAAATAAATGAAAAAGCAAAATAAATATAGTTCTAAAAAAAAAATAGTAGAGATTCTTTATAACCTTGGAGTAGGCAGATTCCTTTGGTCACATAAAGCACTAAACATTAAAAACTGATAAATTGGGCTTTGGTAGAATTAAACCGATATAGCCTTTAAAAAATACCATTCTATTGCTATTATAGCACTCTATATTATTTGTAATATATATGTTATATTCTACCTATTATTTTTAGTAGCCAAAACTTAAAAAAATACAAATTTTAATCCATAAAGGAGTTGATAAACAAATTGTTATATTCATACAGTGGAATACTACTCAGCAATAATAAGGGGTGAATAATTGAAACATCATAAAGATATGTAACAACACAGATGAATCTTTAAAACAAGCCTAGGGGCAGAAGCCAGACACAAAAAGTTGATGCTGTATGATGAGGATTGGCAAAATTTTTCTGTAAAGATTGTAAATATTTTAGGTTTTTTGAGTCACATGGTCTCTATGGAAAGAGTTGCTAGAATGCTGTTGACCCCTTCTTCCACCTTGAAGAGGCTGTTTCCTCCTCCTTATGTAAGCCCTAGAGGGGCTTCAGAGAGACAAATTGAAGAATTTCACCTGTGTCTCCAGTTGGCTGAATGAATATAGTTTCATATCTGCACCTGAGAAGGCCCAGAGATAAGAGACTGTGGCCGGGGAGCAGCTCTCATAATAGAACAATGAGACATAGTAGCTTTGGGAACACTTTGTATGCCCAGAGTTATTCCAGGCCAAGGATGATCCATTTTCCAGGAAAAATGTAAGCTTTTGTTCAAGAGGAATGAGGTGACCCCCAAATAAAATCTTTTTTATAAAATCTTGAACAAAGGGCATTCACCCACAGGATGAAGAGCCTCGGCGAAGGCAACTGCTAATGAGAGTCCCCAGCAATGGAAGTGCTTTGAAGAACCCATAAGTAAGCTCCTGTAGAAAGAATTTTTTTTTTTTTTTTTTTTTTGCATTGGCAAGCCTAAGGGAAACCAACACCAAATTGTATCTGCGCCAGTCAAGGGAGGTTTTTTTTTTTTCCCTTTGCCTCTTTTTCTTCCCCTGTTTCAATCCTGAAGACCTAGATACAGCCTATGGAGTGGGAACGCAGAAATGAGAGCCTCAGACGGAAAAAAAATAAGAAACTGACCACATCACCTTTTCTATGGTGACATCCAGCCTGAAAGCAGGCCCACTTTGAAAATTCAAGATAATTAGACTGTAGATATTTTTTTTTAAGTTATTGAGTTTGTGGATTTGTGAACCTCTTGCAAAAACCTTGCCCAGTTCCAAAGATCTGTGGTCTATAGGTTGGGAATCACCTCTTTGAAGAATCTGTATTTTAGTTTAATCCAAAGGGCTGACTTTCTAGTCATTTTTTAAGTAAATCAAAATGCTTTAAGCCCTCTTGACTCTTCAGCCTTATCTCCTACTCTACCTTGTCATTTCTTGGACATATCAGAACCATTTAAGCCCTCCTATAGCTCTATTCCTCTCTCTCTTGCTATTCTGTTAAATACTTCTTCAGATCCCCTTAAGCAGTTCTTTGCTGTTCCCTGTATTCATCTTGTACTTACTTTTTTGCCCTTTTGTCATACCTTTTGAGGGTCTGTTGAAGTACTCTCTACCTTTTGAAACCCTACCCATCTTTCATGGCCTATTTCAAATGTTACTTCCTTCATAAATGATTTTTATTATTCAGTCAGAATTCTTCTCTCTCTTCTTTGAAACCTATTACCACATTATGGCTTGTAGTATTTAACATGTTCTGTGTCGTAGTAGAACTAGTTTGGTTTTTTATTTTTAATTAGTAAACTAACATATGCATGCTTTCTTTAAAATTCCAACAATATAATAGTAAAAAGTATAAATAAATCTACCTTACTTGGGTACTCACCCTCATCCCTATTTCCACTCCACAGTGTAATATTGTGGAAACTTGGATGTTTATTCAGGTTCCATATTTATTAAATACTCCCACATAGTCACAAGGTTGATAGGAGGATTAATTGAGATAATCTATACAAAAAATACATAACACAGTACCTGAAATATAGTGATTACTCGATCTTAGTTATTTTTATTATTATGCTTATGTTATTGTTAACATCCTTTCAGATTGTTCCCTATACATTTATAAATTTTTTAATAGCATGCATATCTTTATGTATATGCACATAATGTTTCTTTTTGAAAATATAACAATACAAACAACCTATATATCATGGGCACATTGCCATCCCTTTGTCATCCATTGTCAGACATGGAACTTTACTGTTCTGATGCTTTCCTGTAAAAATGTTGTGTTGAATCTACTTTTATATTTTTCTTTCTGTTTAAATATTTCTGAAGGATAGATTCTGAGTAAGAATTTGTTATTTCAAAACATGTAATTATTTTAGATTTTGATAGGTACTGTGAAACGTTACCTGTTGATGCCTATTTCACTATACCTCTACCAGCATTGGGTATTGGGTATTTTATTTTATTTTTTGGATGAATTGCGTGGAAAAATGATATCCCATTACTATTTTAATTTGCAATTCTCTGATCACTGGCAAGTCTAAGGATCTTCTATATATTTCTTTTTCTGCAAATTACCTCTCTGTTTAATTTTCCCAGTTTTAAATAGGGTTGTTTTCTTTTCCCTGTATCTGGAGTATAGTCCCACATTATCTAGTACAGCTGTGTATCAGCACCATCTTATTAAGTTTTATAAGAAAATCTCCTATGGATTTTAATTATAATTAGGTGGATTTATAAAATATATAAAGTATAATGGGGAGAATTAACTTTTTGGTAATACTGAGTCTTGCTATCCAGATTCAGAGATTCTCTATTACTCATCTATTACTTAACACCATGCCATTGAATATTGCCTAGCATTCTTGATTACCTGAATTGTATGAAGTGCTATATGTCCTGGCTTCTATATGTGTATGTCTGCATGTGTGTGTGTGTGTGTGTGTTTCTAATTTGGAAAATTCAGTTATTTGAGCTCTCCTCTTCTTTTGTTTGAAGAGAAGGAGGATAAGAAGATATTAAATTTTAAATGTTGGAAACAATGCTTTTTTAAGGCTTCTAACTTTCCCTCCAAAATTAGAATGGGGGAAAAGATAAATTTGGTGAGTATGAGTGTGAGAGAACATTATTGGTGTAACAATTTTAACTTTGGCATGATTTTAAATGAAAATATGGCTGTTCCTTTGGCGTCTACATCACTTGTATAATAAAGGTTCAACGACTCAATATGGCTGTGTACTATGGAAATATGAAGTTCTGAAATCTCATTTCTCCTTTCCATTGTTTATGTGTGTAAAAAACTTATAATAAAATTGAATAAATGTGATAATGTTCTATATATAAAAACCATTTCAATAACCCTGTTACATTACGAAAGCACAAATATCATTTTAGTGACATCTAAATATTTTGAAGCCTCCTCTCCTTAAGTTTTGATGGCTACTTGAGGAAACAATTGTAATAGTAATAGTTAGATGTTTTCCATCCTTTTTGTAGAAGGTGAAAGATCTAATCTCAAGATACAGCATAAATGACTTTGAATTGACAACAGGAGGAATTTCCTTGCCAATGAAAGGATGATTCTCATGAAGGGGTTTCTGAGCACCTCTGCTCCTGGCAAAAGAGCTTGCAAATATACTATTTGGAAGCACAAGTTTTCTTTGACTAATTTTATGGGGATCCCCATAAACCAAACAACTAGATCAGAGCAGAAGGATGAATCTTTTCATAAAAACCTTCACAATTTGGGTATGTTTGATAACTGGCCCTTCTTTATCAGATCACCAACTTTAACAAAACTTGGATAGTTACAGGTTGGGAAATTTCATAAATAAATAAAGGCTGCATCACACTAACCTAGAGTCTGGAATGGTTTAAAATATTTCCTTTGATATGATTCCCAAATTCTATATAAAAGTAAAGTAATAGTGCAGAAATAAAACATAATGTGGCATGTCTAGAACTTTTATAACTAGCCTGACTTTGAAACTGAGTGAAATGAGTAAGAGATCAAAACTTTAATGATTTTAGTTTTTCTCTTATTTTTTTTTCTTTTGAGAAGTCTGATGTTCTGTGGGGAAATTAGAACAATCTACACTTTAAAATAAAATCATATCTTTACTCAAGTATATAATATTGATCCATCTCATAGTAAGGTTCATAGGTACTATGAGATGGATTTTTATTTTTATTTTTTATAGCATTAGTCAAAGTAGTTTAGAAACAGTTGGCTAGGACTGTGCTGAAAAATTAGGAGAGGAGCAATTCTGAATATAATAATAATAAAAGATATATTTTTTAACCTCTTTATTGGAGTATAATTGCTTTACAATGGTATGTTAGTTTCTGCTTTAAAACAAAGTGAATCAGCTATACATATACATATATCCCCATATCTCCTCCCTCTTGCATCTCCCTCCCACTCTCCCTATCCTACCCCTCTAAGTCACAGAGCACCAAGCTGATCTCCCTGTGCTGTGTGGCTGCTTCCCACTAGCTATCTATTTTACATTTGGTAGTGTATATATGTCCATGCCACTCTCTCACTTCGTCACAGCTTACCCTTCCCCCTCCCCATGTCCTCAAGTCCATTCTCTACATCTGTGTCTTTATTCCAGGCCTTCCCCTAGGTTCTTCAAAACCTTTTTTTTTTAAAGATTCCATATACATGTGTTAGCATACGGTATTTGTTTTTCTCTTTCTGACTGACTTCACTCTGTATGACAGACTCTAGGTCCATCCACCTCACTACAAATAACTCAATTTCATTTCTTTTTATGGCTGAGTATTATTCCATTGTATATATGTGCCACATCTCCTTGATCCATTCATATGTCAGTGGACACTTAGGTTGCTTCCATGTCCTGGCGACTGTAAATAATGCAGCAATGAACATTGTGGTACATGACTCTTTTTGAATTATGGCTTTCTCAGGCTATGTGCCCAGGAGTGATATTGCTGGGTCGTATGGTAGTTCTATTTTTAGTTTATTAAGGAACCTCCATACTGTTCTCCATAGTGGCTGTATCAATTTACATTCACACCAACAGTGCAACAGGGTTCCCTTTTCTCCACACCCTCTCCAGCCATTTATTGTTTGTAGATTTTTTGATGATGGCCATTCTGACGGGTGTGAGGTGATACCTCATTGTAGTTTTGATTTGCATTTCTCTAATGATTAGTTTTGTTGAGCATCCTAACATGGGTTTGTTGGCAATCTGTATATCTTCTTTGGAGAAATGTCTATTTAGGTCTTCTGCCCATTTTTGGATTGGGTTGCTTGTTCATTTGATATTGCAGTGCATGAGCTGCTTGTATATTTTGGAGATTAATCCTTTGTCAGTTGCTTCATTTGCAAATATGTTCTCCCATTCTGAGGGCTGTCTTTTTGTCTTGTTTATGTTTTCCTTTGCTGTACAAAAGCTTTTAAGTTTCATTAGGTCCCATTTGTTTATTTTTGTTTTTATTTCCATTTCTCTAGGAGGTGGGTCGAAAAGGATCTTGCTGTGATTTATGTCATAAAGTGTTCTGCCTATGTTTTCCTCTAAGAGTTTTATAGTGTCTGGCCTTACATTTAGGTCTTTAATCCATTTTGAGTCTATTTTTGTGTATGGTGTTAGGGAGTGTTCTAATTTCATTCTTTTACATGTAGCTGTCCAGTTTTCCCAGCACCACTTATTGAAGAGGCTGTCTATTCTCCATTGTATACTCTTGCCTCCTTTATCAAAGATAAGGTGACCATATGTGCATGGGTTTATCTCTGGGCTTCCTATTCTGTTCCATTGATTTATATTTCTGTTTTTGTGCCAGTACCATACTGTCTTATTTACTGTAGCTTTGTAGTATAGTCTGAAGTCAGGGAGCCTGATTCCTCCAGCTCCGTTTTTCTTTCTCAAGATTGCTTTGGCTATTCAGGGTCTTTTGTGTTTCCATACAAATTGTGAAATTTTTTGTTCTTATTCTGTGAAAAATGCCATTGGTAGTTTGATAGGGATTGCATTGAATCTGTAGATTGCTTTGAGTAGTATAGTCATTTTCACAATGTTGATTTTTCCAATCCAAGAACATGGTATATCTCTCCATCTATTTGTATCATCTTTAATTTCTTTCATCAGTGTCTTATAATTTTCTGCATACAGGTCTTTTGTCTCCTTAGGTAGGTTTATTCCTAGATATTTTATTCTTTTTGTTGCAATGGTAAATGGGAGTGTTTTCTTAATTTCACTTTCAGATGTTTCATCATTAGTGTATAGGAATGCAAGAGATTTCTGTGCATTAATTTTGTATCCTGCTACTTTACCAAATTCACTGATTAGCTCTAGTAGTTTTCTGGTAGCATATTTAGGATTCTCTATGTATAGTATCATGTCACCTGCAAACTGTGACAGCTTTACTTCTTTTCCAATTTGGATTCCTTTTATATCTTTTTGTTCTCTGATTGCTGTGGCTAAAACTTCCAAAACTATGTTAAATAATAGTGGTGAGAGTGGACAACCTTGTCTTGTTCCTGATCTTAGAGGAAATGGTTACAGTTTTTCACCATTGAGAACGATGTTGGCTGTGGGTTTGTCATGTCTGGCCTTTATTATGTTGAGGTAAGTTCCCTCTATGCCTACTTTCTAGAGTGTTTTTTTTTTTCATCATAAATGGGTGTTGAATTTTGTTGAAAGCTTTTTCTGCATCTATTGAGATGATCATATGGTTTTTATTCTTCAATTTGTTAATATGGTGTATCACATTGATTGATATGTGTATATTGAAGAATCCTTGCATACCTGGGATAAACCCCAGTTGACCATGGTGTATGATCCTTTTAATGTGCTGTGGGATTCTGTTTGCTAGGATTTTGTTGAGGATTTTTGCATCTAGGTTCATCACTGATATTGGCCTGTAGTTTTCTTTTTTTGTGACATCTTTGTCTGGTTTTGGTATCAGGGTGATTGTGGCCTCGTAGAATGAGTTTGGGAGTGTTCCTTGCTCTGCTACATTTTGGAAGAGTTTGAGAAGGATAGGTGTTAGCTCTTCTCTAAATGTTTGATCAAATTCGCCTGTGAAGCCATCTGGTCCTGGGCTTTAGTTTGTTGGAAGATTTTTAATCACAGTTTCAACTTCAGTGCTTGTGATTGGTCTGTTTATATTTTCTGTTTCTTCCTGGTTCAGTCTAAGAAGGTTGTAGTTTTCTAAGAATTTGTTCATTTCTTCCAGGTTGTCCATTTTTTTGGCATATAGTTCCTTGGAGTAATCTCTCATGATCCTTCGTATTTCTGCAGTGTTGCTTGTTACTTATTTTTCATTTCAAATTCTACTGATTTGAGTCTTCTCCCTTTTTTTCTTGATGAGTCTCACTAATGGTTTATCAATTTTGTTTATCTTGTCAAAGAACCAGCTTTTAGTTTTATTGATCTTTGCTATTGTTTCCTTCATTTCTTTTTCATTTATTTCTGATCTGATCTTTATGATTTCTTTCATTTTGCTATCTTTGGGGTTTTTTGGTTCTAATAAAAGATATTATTAAATGAAATATTATAGAGTATATTCTTCAGTTCAGTATGAATCTGCAGTAAAGTATTGCTACATGTTATGATAGAACAAAACTTTATCAAATACCTTCCTTTCCCTGGGCATAAATGTTCTTTCTTTTAATATAGCAGATTGTGTGTTTAGGAGGTGGAGCTGGCAGTGGGTAACTCCAAAGAGAGGGAAATAAAAAATCAAATTGATTTGGTGTTATAAAATACTGTTGATATTGAATTTTGTATTATATTTCTCTTCCTATGCCTTTTCAGGAGGGTCATTTCTAAGAAGATTGCATTGTTTGGGCATGGGCAAACTGAAGTATCTAATTACCCTCTGGAATGATCCAATTAGAATTTTTGACTGGGTCTCTTTTCTCAAGAAGCTACTCTCTCAGATCTTGAACTGAAATCAATGATTTCCCTTGCTTGTATAACACTAGCTATACCAGTGGCTCTTAAACTTAAGCATACATCAGAATCACCGGGACAGCTTGTTAAACTACAGACTCAGGGGCTCTACAGCAGGAGTAAGTGATTTAGTAGATGAGGGGGAGAGCCCAGTGACTTGAATATCTATCAGTTCTCAGGTGATGCTGGTAGAGTAGCTTTGCAAACCGTTGGTTTATATACCTTGTTCGGCTTGTAGCATTTGCTTTCTCCTCTTCTTCAAACCTCAAGGTACCTGTTTCTGAACCTAATGGTTTGGAATTTCTTTGTATTTTCATCTTCAGGACCAATGGAAAGCTAAGCAGGAGGTGTATACTAATACTGTCCTCAAAAAGGCGATGTTAAGTCCACTACGATTCTCAATTTGGCTGACTTGTGCTCCGGTTCCAAAGGTAGCTTTAAAATTCTTTATTTCTCTGAAGTGTACCAGGTCTCTTCCTCCACAGTCTTCTTAATTTTTTTTTTTGTTGTTATTTTGTTCTAAGTGATAGACTCCTAGTGTATCTCCTGCTTCTTCTAATAGATTTTGTAAGTTTTACCCAGATGAATTTTCCACAACACTGCTTTGCCTATACCACTCTTTCCTGAGTGATTAAATGAAATAACATATATGAATGTTTAAGAATTTGAATGCCTCATTTAAATTGTCATTATGCTTAAAATCCTGCAATTGCTCCCAATGCTTAGAAACATTCCCCAGCTATTGACCTATGAGCTAGGAAGGTGATAAAATTTTCCAGAGTGAACCCACTCTTTTACCTATCTCTTAGGTCTTGTTGTAGTTGTTGTTCAGATTGTTTCCTCCACCCAAGGAATTTAGATTATTTCCTTGTTCATATTGGAACTAAGGTTTGGAAATGTGGGTTAAAAACAAACGTCTAAATACTGAACGTGAAATCTTGTCTCCCTCTACTTTGCCTTTTACCTAATTCTCTCTTTCTATTCTCTTCTCTGGAGAGGCTGGGTTTTGTTCTTTTCCTTTGGACACATTTCTAAATCATTGTACACCACCTTCATGCTGCATGAGGTTCACTCTTGAATTTCATTCTTTAATTTACCCAGCTTCTAATCTTTCTTTAAACTACTGCACAATCCTCTACCCTGTAGCCCCTGTGGAGTTTTTCCTGAGCTTCCCCAAACTCCAAAAACGTCTTCCTCCACAGCTGTGCCATGTTCTTCTCATGCAGTCCTTCAGGACTTAGCATCTTAAATGTTTCTTTATAGTCTCTGTATCCAGTAGAGTGAAACTTTGTGTCCTTTACAAGTTAGAGCTTCTGTGACTGCTATTGTAGTTGATGTGTCTTTATAAATAATGTTTGGTAGTGATTTTAAAAAATATTCTAAGTAAACAAAGCAACAGTGAGGTGGCATCCTATTGAAATAGAAAATGAGAGCCAAAATTTTGGGCTTTTGTATGCAAAGTTCTCAGTTGGTGCTGTAGTAAGTTTGAAATGGAAGAAGACTAAGAGAATAGCTTATGTTAATATTCTTTTTATTGTCTCAGGAGATTGGGTTAGTGTTGATGTGGTGTGACCACCCTGACATCTAGATATCAAGCTGGTGATAAGTGAAGCAGGCATGATGTCGTACACAACCTTCCTCATGACTTTCTCAGGCTAATATTACAGGAGTTACAAGTTATGTACATTTCCTTTGAAATTTCCTGTAATACAAGAAACAGTTTTACTTGATATGCGCCTATGATTTCTCTTTCTTATTTTATCTCATCACTTCTGGTTGGGGAACTGCTAACTGTGGTACTCCAAGGACAATGGTGCTTCAAGGACAAAGGACGACCCTGCCTGAAAAAGTTTCAGCCTTACACCCCCTACTGGACTCTTAATAGCCCTCCCCACCATGTTGCGATGGTTAAGAAATTCCTGAGCCCACCTGGGAGACGCCCACCTGGGCAACAGGACCTGTCCCAAATAAGGAAAGGCATACGCCCTGTCCCACTCCCACCCTATAGAAGGAAGGTATATGTGCCTTGACCAGTCAGTAAACGAAAATTTCACCTAGGACCATTCTTTTGTTTTCTGCCTATAAAAACTGATCAATAGCACATGTTCGGGCTCTACTCTCCCAGACTACTAGGAAGTCGGCCCGCTTTTCTGGCAACGACCCTTCCCTCTAATAAATTCTATCTTCTTTACATTCTGCCTTGTGTCTGGAAATTCATTTCCAACCTGCATTTGGACCACGACACTAACTATATTATTTTAATGGTTATGACTCATTTTTATTATTTACATTCTTAAATATTCATATATCATTAGAACACTAAAAAAAAAAAACCCTAATTTATATTTAGTTAAAATTTACTCTTGAGTTTAAATTAAGATCTTAATAAAAACTGCTTTTCTCTGTCTCAATTTTGCATCTTTTTTTTCAACTTAGGGTTGATTCCTATTATTCATTAGTGTTTTCACTATAAAATTTCTCTATTGCCTTTTTCTTTTGAATGGTAAGAATGAGCTGGTTGTATTAAGTGTGGATGATTATTTTTCTACTTTTACCTCATTAAAATGTAATGAGAATCAAGAGGAGAAGTGAATGAGAGACAAGCTGGGCAGTGCTCTAATAGTGTAGATTGGGGGGCATCCGTATTGACAGATGGTTTAACTAGTTAGACTGACTTGACTTGTCAAATTAGGTGGTAAAGAAAGAAGCAAATTTCAGAAAGGGTTAGTGTAGTTTTTCTTGGTGGTCAAACCTAACTACGAGGCCACAAAGTTCAATCACTATGAATGTAACACTTTCAGGGATAGGTGAACAACTGCATTTAGGGATTTCCTTTTGTTTGTCAAGGGGAGTAAGAAAATCAATTGTTAGCTTTCCCTTCCTCCCCTCTTCCCCTCTCCCGTGTTTAGTGTTGTATGTGAAAAGGCTGCAATTTTGGCAGTAATATGTATGATCAGTCTCAATTACTGGTCTGAATCTTACTCTGTCCAAATCTTGAACATTCTGAAGGAATATGTGTCACTCTTAATCAAAGCTCTTAGTCCCAAAAAGGAATAAGGTAATGATAAGAAAAGTACTGCTAAATTTATCTCACAACCTAGCATTTTAGAATCTCTTCTTAAAGTCAGCCATAAGCAGAGAATATCTCAGCAGTAAGATATTCTATAATAATGCATTTCCTTACATATAAATAGAAATATGTAAAGGTTTTATGATTTCATTGTTTCAGATGTGTTTGAATATCTAAGTAGACTATTAGAAGTCAATGTTACTTTTTTAATCAGTGTTTCCCTTGAACACAGCATATCCCGTTCACTATGGCTGTAACTTCTTGGTAAAAGTCGCTAGACACT
The DNA here is from genome assembly GCF_028021215.1 of Eschrichtius robustus. Taxonomy (NCBI): domain Eukaryota; kingdom Metazoa; phylum Chordata; class Mammalia; order Artiodactyla; family Eschrichtiidae; genus Eschrichtius; species Eschrichtius robustus. The sequence goes on from NC_090836.1 coordinate 70,364,310, forward strand.
GTGTAAAAGGAATACCAACAAATGGCCAGTGTTCATGGACTTAACTTTTATGCAGCATATTTTATGTAGTTCTGACATGTTCAGGCTCAGCTTACTAAATTCATTGATACCTGCAAGGTGGTATTTGTTCAAGTTCAAATAAGGTTCCAGTTAGCCTATTTCCCATAAACCCTTTCTAAATAATTCCCTACCCAAGCTATCCTGGTGTGCTTTTGACATGGCTGTATACTTTCCAGCCTGAAACAAAATTATAAGGAAGGGGAAAACCAGAGGGTTATAAGGGTTATACGACTATTTTTGTCTGTTTTATGAATGCTTATTTCTTTAGTAATATGTAGAATGATTTGGAAAATACAATATCTTGTTATTTTCAGATTCTAAAGCTCTATGATTCTTTGACCTCGTATATTGTGAAAGGTGTTATGCATATTAAACACTTAGTTTTGAAAACAAATTTATTCAAGCAAAGAAAATAATTGACTCATGAATATAAAAAGAGTGACCTGTGAAGACAAATGGAATTTTTTATTTTTCAGTGAGGCTTCAATTTTTAATTTGAAAATTGAAGTAATTTTTGATCTTATTGAATAAATGCATTTCAATGAACTGTAAAGTGAATGCATCTAAATATATTGATTTATCCACATTTATATATTTTATACATTAGTAACCTGTAAGGATAAACACAATAAATATTCCAAAATACTTGGTTTTTTCTTAAAATGAGTTTTATTACAAGAATGAGAAGGTATTAATCTTAATATTATTATAGAAAATGTTTCCCAAGGGATATTTCTAAACATGTATTTTAAAAAGAATAAATTGACTATTGACCTGGCATAAGGTTTGGCTTAGTAGCTTAATTGTGGGAATGTATTTTCCAAACTTTGAGATCTATAAGATAGCCACATGAATCTGTATTCTTGCTTGGACTCATAGTTCTTTACCTCTATCTTTGTTCCTTTTCCCTCTGTATTAGTCTACTCAAGCTGTCATTAAAATATCACAGACTGGGTGATGTGAAAAAAAACCCCAGATACTTATTTGCTCACAGTTTCAGAGGCTAGAAGTCCAAGATAAAGTTCTGGCACCTTTGGCTTCTGGTGAAGGATCTCTTCCTGACTTGCAGAGGGCCAGCTTCCTTCTGTGTCCTCACATGGCCCTTCCTTGGTGTGTTTGCATGGGGATGGAGAGAAAGATCTCTGCTGTCTCCTCTCAAAAGGACACTAATCCTATTGGATCAGGGCCCCACCTTTATGACCTCATTTAACCTTAATTATTTCCTTAGAGGTACCATCTCTAAATACAGCCACACAGGGTTAGGGCTTCAATACATGACTACTGGGGAGATACAAGCCTTCAGTCTATAACACCCTTTTATTTCTCTTTCTCAGACAATAGGTCTTTCATTTCATGCTCTGTGACCATATAATTTCCCTTTGCAGCTTCATGTGGTGTGTTGCTTCCTTCCTTCTGGGTTTTCCACTGCTGAATTGTACCGGGCTGCAACTCACACTCTAAATGTATAGGTGCTGCTTTACAGGGCACCTTCAATACCCTTAACATTTTTAGGAGCCTACTCTCACGTTCTCATAGAATCTCTTTTCTTTTTCCTACTCTCTATTTTCTTGTGGTTGGAGAGAAAGCTTCTCTCTGGGTATGGTGGAAAGAATGATGGGTACTTCCTCCTCTCCATGGTGTCTGGGTCTTAATCCCAAGAACCTGTGAATATGTTGCTACATGGCAATAGGGAATTAAATTACAGGCGAAGTAAAGCTCGCTCACCAGTTGATTTTGAAAGTAGATTATCCTGAATATTTGTCTAGGCCTAATGTAATTACAAGATCCATTTAGAATTCAGAAGAGAAAGTCAGAGTCAGAGATGTGAAGATGCTGTGATGCTGGATCTGAAGATTGCTGAAGGGGTCACAGAAGTGTAGGTGACCTCCGGCAGCTAAAATAGGCAAGGAAATTGATTGTCTTTAATGCCTCCAGAAGGAATGCAGCCCCATCAAGACCTTAGTTCTAGCCCAGTGAAACCCATATCAGACTTTGAACTTCTAGATCTGCAAGATTATAAAGCGTTTTGGATTTTAAGCCAGTAAGTTTGTTGTAATTTTTTACAGAAGCAGTAGGAAATAAACACATTGGGGAACCCAGAAGGCCAATAGATATGGTTGCTAAATGATCCCTGGTTTACTATCAATCTGGATGGGAGCAGCTTCTTAATCTCCAATTCCTAAACACAAAACTTTTTAGAAATATCTCTCTCGAGAACCACATCCCATCTTAGAAGGTAACCAGTGTTATTTTCAAGTCTTATTCCTGGTTGTTTACTATCCCTAGTGGCCAGCAGAATCTACTTTCTGCTTCCCAGAAGCTTCTGGCTGTTTGGTATAATAGATGCCATACATGGAATTGTTGCTTTAGTTAAGAATTTCTCGTGTGTGGTCTGGATCATCCTCATGAGAATAACTTGGGGTCCTCTACCCAAGACTTGCTGAATCAGTATCTCTGGGGTTGGGGCTCTGGAGTCGACATGTTTAATGAACATTTCAAGTGATTTTAATATCCACTAACATTTGAGATAAATTTTTCTCACTTAGAATGATATTTATGAGAATAGTTTTCACAAATGTCTTAGTTTTCACAAATGTCAATCTAAAAGATTGTTTCACAGTAAAATAATTCTACATGGATATATATACCTAGAAACAAAATATTTGCTTCTGACTTCTAAATGATTATAAACTAGTGACCACATGTTTCTGAGAAACTCTTTCCATCAAGCTTATATCTTTATACAATATCTTACACATTAACTACCCAATGGCAGTTTTCCTTTTTGGCATTTTCAGGAAAGCCAACGGTTTTCACATTTGCCTTGAGGTTTACTTGCAAGTAAACCTTGTTTTTTATCATGTCATTCCTATACTACTTCCTACTGCTCTTTTGGAGTATAGGCGTTGAAGTACAATGTGAGTCTCAATAGCTTTCAATATTTTTTATGATTAAAAATATCCAGTTCCTTAGTCCAGGGGGCCACAAACTATGGTCCACTACCTACTTTTATAAATAAAATTTTATTGAAACACAGCCACACTAATTCATTTATGTATTGCCTTTGGTTGCTTTTTGCTATAACCATAGAATTAAAGAGTTGTGACAGGGACATTATGGCTCACAAAGCCTAAAATATTTACTAACTGGCCTTTTTCAGAAAAGGTCTGCCAAACCCTGCCTTAGCCTGTCAATAATTCCTCTTTTTAAAATTTATTTCCTGTCTAATTTTTTTGCACTCAAATCTATGTTATGTTTTGTCTTCTGGGATACAAAGGATGGCTGTATTTTATATTTTGAAAGTTATAGGATTGCAAGGTGGTTCAGCAAAATAAACTTTGAATTAGATAGAACAGAGAATCTTGAGCCCTGCCATTTACTGGCTGTGCGGCATTCAAATTCTCTGAACATCAGGTCTCTCATCTATGACTCATTAAATGAGTTCTTGCATATAAAATGTTTAGCACATTCCCTTTTCATGTGGTCTACATTTGTGACCTTATTAAATTATCATTTTTAAAGTAGAGCCCTGGGGTCTTGGATGGTGAGCCTTGGTTTAACAGAAGATCACAAGGGAATTGAGATAGAGAAGTTTATTACTTCCTGGAGAAGGTACATGGCATGCCTTAAGGGGCCGCATGGAGAGGTCAAGGCAGGATGCAGGCAGAGAGATGGCAGGACCTGGGGCACATGCCTTTAATAAAGTCCATAGCTGGAGTGCTTTGGGCTAAGTCCAGATTAATCAATTCAAACCAAAAGGAGTAGGGGCTTGATATGCTTCTTGAGTGTCCTATCTAAGGAGCACACCAAGGGAAGGCTTTGGGAGGCAGGGAAACTGTTTATCACAAGGGCCATTAGAGGATTCTTATTATGAACTTTCATTTACTTGTGACTCTGCAGGCTGTTTTCTAGGACATGTGCTCCAGGGAGGGGTTAGTGTCCATTCAAATCCTCTGTAGGCTACTTGGTCACTTACAATGGAGCCAAGGAAGCAGTATTATAGAGTAGCTTAGCTACACCCTCAACGTTTACTTTTATTATTTTTAATGATTTATTGTGTCCAAGTAAAAATGAGGTGTATAATAAAGCCTATTTTAAAATGAAAGTTTTCTTTATATTTACCTTGGTATTCATGTATATATTACATATTTTCTGCATTATAGATATATCAATAGCTTCGGCTCTGATGTCAGTTCTACTAGATGCTGCAAACTTATACAAATTAGTGACTCTTCTGAGCCTCATTTTTCTTATTTATAGGATAGAGATCTTCTAGAATGATCATAACAGGGTTTTATGTTGTTTCCTTTGTATGAAAAATTGATAGTGCTTTAGCACAGTACTGAGTAATTAGTAGTTATTATGTGATCAATAATTATTGATTATTATAACCATTATAAGGATTTTTTATTAAGCAAATATTTATTGAAGATTTATTATTGGTGAGACTGAACTATTGGCCAGAAAATATCTTGGGGATATCAAAATGAACAAGATGTACTTTTTATCTTCAATGAGCTCACAATCTAGTGAGGCAAGTGTGTGTGTGTGTGTGTGTGTGTGTGTATGTGGATAATTAGTTGCCATATGTTGTGACAAGTGTTATACATAATTAAGGCACCTAAGAATCACAGTCACGGCCCCATGAATGGAAGAGTTAACTCTATTTGTTTTGGAGATGGTTAAGGGAGGTTTCCAGAGGACATGAACTTAACTCCGAATCTTGAAGTGTAAGTAAAGGTTTAACATAGTTGGATATTTAGGAACAGAACAGTTTCAGTTGGGGCAATAGTATGTGCAAAGCATAGAAAGAGAACAACATACTAAAGTCAAGGAAATGCAAGGCTGTTAAGTTGGCTGAGGTGTAAGTGACATTGGGGAGAGTTGGGATGTGAGGCTGGAGATGTGAGCTGAGGCCAGCTCATGGAAAATCTCTTAAAATAACACAGAAGAGTTTAGATTTTATACTGTAGGTGATGAGATATATTGAAAGGTTTTAAATTTTTTATTGTATTTTACATTAAGGTGTTTTGAGCAGGAGTTTCAGAATCATGTTAGAAATTTTTCACGATAATTATAACTGCCAGAACAGCTACAATTATGTTCTTGGCATTCTGCATATTCAATCTGAAACTTTACAATGCATCTTCTAAATAAGCATTATTTCCCTATTTGAAACCGAGGCTCCGATAAGTCAAAGGTCCATAGTAACAATAAGTAAGTGAAAGAGTAAGAAGACATAATCGGAATGTTTATTTTCAACTTCCTATTTTCATCACTACACATCGTACTCTTTCTAAGAATACTCTGTCTGCAGTTTGTAGGATAGGAAAGAGATGAGATAGGGGATGAATCAGGAAAAGGAGAACTGTTAAGAATGTATTCAGTGTCACAAGAGGGAACAAGGGCATCTCCTCACTTCCCATTTCCCCTTTTTTACTGTCTTCTACTTCCTTCCTGGCACAGTCAGTACCGCAGCCAAAGACATGGAGCAAGGGGGGAGGACTGTGGAGCTAGATGAAGAATCAGTCCAGAGTTGAGGAGCTCCATGGATGCATGAGATGGCAGGCCTGGAAAAAGAGGACATGGGACCATGTGGGGCTGCTGCAGGGGTAGCAATGGGAGGAGATGGTTTATGTGTTGGAAGATGGGATACATCAGACAAATAAGTAAATTGAGCAAATGAATAAATATACTGAGTCAAGTTTCTCAATCCTGGAGGAGATATAATACAATCATGCATATGGGGAAGACTTGGAAGAACTCTTGGTTGTTAGATGATAGTATGGGGCATCAGGTAAACTCCTAGTATGCACATGTATTACATATGTGATATTATATAGTTGTAATTATATAGATGCAATACAAATGTTTCCTCATTCTGAGAGGGCTCAGAAACAATGATGTCTCAGGAGCAATGAGTGTCCCAAGTGGCCAGAATTTGCTTTCTAAGTATCATCCTCCCTTAAAGGAGAAATGGCTAATGACAGGTTGGGGCAGAGAAGGTCCAAGATGTGCCTTAAACATGTTATTCAAAAAAAGTAAGTCCTCAAAAATAAAATGTCTCAAAATGATAAACAGTTTGAAGGCACTCTCAATAGATGAATAGAAGGGGACTTGAGTATCAAAACAATGATAGTCATTAATTATTTTAATAAAACAAAACCTATTAATGTATGCTAATATATATTAATTAAGCAAGCAAGTAGGTAAATGGCAGAGCAATAGAAAGCTATTCCTCAGAGTTCAAGTAAGTGTTGGAAATAGAGAATCACCATTTGACAGCCATCAGATGAGATTGATTCAGTTGGAAGTTGTCCATGGATGCTAAGGCTGGTAGGTAGAATTTGAGGAACAGGGTATTAATGTAATCTTGGAACACCTAATCCATTACAATACTAATACTAATCCATTACAATCAGGAAAATTGTGAATTTAAGGTGGAGAAAGATGTTAGACACCACTAAGACCAGGTCATCTGCAGTGATACCATTTGGGACAGGTTGACATTGTGTGCTTCCTGATGTGATGTACCACAAAGAGCACAGCATCATTTCTGTGGTTTCCCTCCCAGTGCATGGTCTGAGTCTGGTCATGAAGACTCTGTAGATGGGCCCAGGCTAAAAACCATCCTACAGGCTATAAGACCTGTTCTCTTCAAAACTGTAAGAATATGAAAGACTAAGAAGGACTCAGGAATTGTTCCAGATTGAAGGAGTCTATAATACACAATATCTAAGTATAAGCATGTTTCTAGGATCTTAGACTAGCAAGAAAAGGGACATTGTGAGGTGTTTTATCTATTTCTGGGGGAAAGTGTTCCCCGTAACTTAGTGATATAAAGCAAAAGCCATTGTATTATATCTCATGATTTTTTTTAGGTCAGGAATTTGGCCAGGCTTACCTGAACAATTCTTCTGTGCAATGTGGTATTGAACGTTGGCAGGTGGGCAGAAATGGAGGGCCCAGTACAGCCTCAATCATACTTCTAAAGACTTGGCAGGGATGGTTGGAAGACTGGGCTCAGCTGGGGATTTCAGAGGGACAGCTTACCTGTGGCAGCTCCAGCATAGTGGTCTCAGGAAATCAGACTTCTTTATATGGCAGCTCAGGACACCACACACAGTACTGATGAGCAATCATTAATGTCAACTGATTCAAGGGTAGAGGAATTAGACAACACATCTTGATGGGAGAAATAGCAAAGTCATTGCGGTCATCTTTGGTCTACCACAGTGGTACAGTAAGCAAATTTGGAATGGGGTCTGAAAAGGTGGCAGTGTTATCAATGTTGAATAACTCATTAGGAGGGTTATATGGTAGTTCATATAGATGTGTGTTCTAGTTTTAAAGAAATACACACTGGAGTGTTTGAAGTATTTAAGGATAATGTGGTATTACATCTGCAGCTTACTCTCAAAAGGTTCTGGAAAGGACTTAGACATATTTGTGTGTATCTATGTACATGTATATATACATATTGTCTATGTGTATATACATATATGTATATATGTATATAGAGGGGGGCACAATGGGGCAAATGTGGTAAAATGTTAACAATTGGATATTATGGTTGAAGGTAATATGGGAATTCTGGCTACTTATCTATATGTTTGAAATTATTTCAAAATATAAAACATTTACATTTAAGAGAAAGGAAAAAAATGATTAGAGTCTGAAGTAAGGTAGCTGCAATGGACATGAAGAGAAGAGGATGAATTGATGATAAATAAGACTTTAGTAGATAAATGGATGTTAGATTGAGCAAGATGGCTTGGAACACTGTCATAAGCACAGAAGTTCCATTGGCTGCTCATTTACAGAGAGAAGCAAACTAGCAAAGCTTGCCAATAACACTTTGCGCTGACATTTTGCTTTGTCCTTTAATGATCACCCTGGAAAACAAACAATCAGCCAAGTTTAATTTTAAAAAGCATTGAGACTGTTTAAACAGAGTCAGATTTACTTAAATGTATAATGCATTCCTTCGTTCGGAATAAAATCTGTGGCTCTTTCTTATTTGATGGAAAAATTCTTCTACATAAGCATATTCCAAATGGATGAACAGACTAAGTGTGAGTAATGTGGTTTAGTTTGTGCATAGTACACACTTCCACAAGAGAAGAAATTCTTTCATAATAAACATATATCTTAAAATATATTTTAGGATTAAAACAATCTTATTTATTGTATGAAATGCAGTGTGGAATGAGTGTGTGATGGATTCCATATGAATTACTCAAAGGTCAAAAAGAAAAGGTATAAAGCAATGAGATTTAGAGCAAGGAATCTGAGGACAGTGTTATAAAGAAGTTTATATGAATAAATAAAACCATTCGTAAGGTATGACATGTGGAATGAATGTTACCTCACAGTATTTTGAAACCTTAAAATAAATAACCCAATCGTTTTCAGTATCTCTGCTCAGGATGTAAAGTTGACAGCCATCTCCATGGGAGGTGCTGACATTTTGCTGGAACATTATGAAAAGAGAGCTCCTGCTGTGGATAGGAAACATTATTTCATCAAAACTAAGAAATCAGAAGTCAAATATACTATAAAGGGACGTTCTTATCAGCTTTATTAAATGTAGTCATTTTTTTCCTCTGAATTCTTTGATGACAGGTATGTAATTTCATTTCATAGGTTAAAAAATAGGTGGAATTGTGGCAGGAATTATTTAGATTAGTTTTCATGAGTCAGGATGGTTGTAGAAAACAACAAAAAATGGCAAATTTTTTCTAAATTTGAATTATGATGTGAATCATCTCAGGTGCTTCATAAAGCACTTAACCTATATCCAACAGCAACAGTAAATCTAGCTAGTGATATAGCATGCTTCTCCGGTGTGTGTGCCTACGTATGCACTGTGTCTGCATTGCAGGAAATGAAAGTGGACATGTAGAAGGGAATGAACTGAAGATGAAGAAAGGTGACTTTAACTGAGAATTAGAAAGCCTTATAGATGAGAATTAGAAAGCCTTATCAGAGACTTTAGCTCTCAGAATTCACTTTATTTTGCATACGTATGTGTACATCTGTGTATTTTTGTTAAAAATCATAAGATTTCTGATATTGATTCTTAAGAATTCTATACTAGTCTTTTGTTTCTTACTTGATAGTTGAAGTAAGTACTTAAATATAGCATATTAGATAATCATGTCTGTATTAGCTATCCATCACTGTATACCAAATTACCTCAAAACCTAGCAGCTTCAAACAACATTTATTGTCTCACAGTTTTAGGGGTCAAGAATCTATGCACAGCTTAGCTATATGCCTTTGACTCCAAGTTTCTCACATACTTGCAATGTAAGGGACAGGCTGGGGCTATAGATATTTCAGTAGGGGAGCCTCCAAGCTCATGCACATGGCTGTTGGCAGGCCTCAGGTCTAGCTGTTTGTTGGTGGGAAACCTCAGTTGTTTGCCATGAAGACCTCTGTGTGGAGTTACTAACAACATGGCAGTTTGTTTCCCCCCACAGTGAGGTGTACATGTGTGAGAGGGAGAGACAGGGACTGAAGTCAAAGTCTTTTTGTATCTAATCTTGGAATTGACATCGAATCGCTTTTGAAGTATTATCTGTTAGCAGCAACTCCCTAGGTCCAGTATTCACTCAAAAAATGATGTTACACAAGGATATGAATACCAGGAGGTAAGAATCCCTGGGAACCAACCACCATGATGTTAAAAGTTCTTGGTCACTCCTGGATCATGAATTTCTCCCTTTGCAGCTTTCTGCTGGACTCTGACCTATTGCCAAGTTAAGCCATTGCTTCTTTCCTTCCTGCTTCTCTTCTATTCCCTCTTTTATCAGCTTTCTCCCATTCCCAAAATTTATGTTTTAAATCAGTGGTCATCAAACTGAGAATTCCATAGGCAATTTCTACATCAACTTTATGTTCTCTTTCCTAATATCGTTCTGCCTGAGATATTCCTGGACTCACAATGGCGCTCTTCCTTTACAGATGTAAGATAATCCTCAAACCTCTGACCATCCCTTTTATTGCTCCCCAATCTTGCTATGGAGCATTGCTCCTGTATATAAAAACCTCTGGGATACAAACAAATGAGAGGTATCCTTTAATGGTTAATTAAGGTAGCCTAAAGTCCGAGTGCTTCCCCATTTTTCCTTTCCTTGTGTATTTATCTTTTTCAGATTGAAGCATGATTTTTACAAATTGGGTATTTTGGTCTTTTGAGATATTCTCTATTCAGATATATGGTCGTATATGGTCTTGAATATAAGGGCAACTCTCTTTTTAATAATTTGCCTCCTTATCCTTACCTCCATCCCCATTTCCACCATTTTAAAAAATACTTTTTTTTTTCTTCCTGGGTGGAAGAGTCCTTGGGAGCAAAAATTACTAACTGCTAAAAGTGGCATTTTCAAGTATCTAAACATAAGCAATTCTTAACTATTCTAGACCCTAATCTCTGGGTTGTATAATTAGTTAGAAATAAAAACAGCCACAAAAGTTGAAGCAGAATAGGTTAGTTTTAAAAAAAATCACTAAAGTATTTTCTGGGGTTACAAAAATGATCTAGGTATGCTGGATAAAATCCAAAGATAAAACTTGTATTTTTTTTTCAAGACTTAATATATATATTTTTAAAAGGTAGCAAAAACGGATCTTTATCAAATCATGTGTAATATGTCCCAATCACAGTCAAACTTCACGTTATTTCCTTCTACAAAATGCTTAATACTTTATGCTTTTTTTTCCCCATAAATTTATTTATTTATTTATTTTTGGCTGCATTGGGTCTTCACTGCTGTGTGCAGGCTTTCTTTAGTTGTGGCAAGCGGGGGCTACTCTTCGTTGCGGTGCATGGGCTCCTCATTGCAGTGGCTTCTCTTGTTGTGGAGCATGGGCTCTAGGCACATGGGCTTCAGTAATTGTGGCTCGCGGGCTCTAGAGCACAGTCTCAGTAGTTGTGGCGCACTGGCTTAGTTGCTCCGCGGCATGTGGGATCTTCCTGGACCAGGGATCGAACCCATGTCCTCTGCACTGGCAGGTGGATTCCCTGCACCACAAGGGAAACCCAATATTTTATGCTTTTTTTTTGACAAATATCTTTTACCCAAAATTTTTTAGCTAGTAGACACAATATTCAGCACATTATGCTTTTTGCTTTGGTTAAAAACAGAAAACTAGAATATCTAGACAGATCAATAGGGAAACAACATACTTAAATGATAATATAGACAAATTGGACCTAATAGACATATACAGACCATTTCACCCAACAGCAGAAGAATATACATTCTTAAACACTTATGCAACTTTCTCCAGGATAAATTAAATATTAGCTCACAAAACAAATCTTAACAAAGTTAAGATTTTAAGAAGATTGAAATCATACCAAGTGTCTTTTCTGGCCACAGTGGAGTGAAACTAGATATCAATAGCAAAAGGAAACTGGAAAATTCACAAATATGTGAAAATTTAACAACACACTCTTGAACAACCGTTGGGCCAAAGAAGACATCAAAAAGGAAATTAGAAAATACCCTGAGGCAAACAAAAATGAAAATACAACATAAAAATCATAAAAGATACAGCAAAAGTAGTACTAAGAGAGAAGTTTGTAATATGTGCCTACTTAAAAAAAAAAAAAAACCTCAGACAACCTAACTTTATATGCCAAGGAACTAGAAAAAGAACAAACTGAATCCAAATTTATCAGAAGGAAGGCAATAACAAAGATTAGGGCAAAAATAAACAAAACAGAAAAATAATAGGAAAAAATCAGGAAAACTAAAAGTTACCTTTTCAAAATGAAACAAAATTGACAAACCATTAGCTAAATTAAGGAAAAAAGAACACTTAAAATCAGAAATGAAAGAGGAGACATTACAACTAATACTACGGAAATAGAAAAGATCATGAGTGACTACTATGAACAATTATATGTTAACAAATTAGATTTCCTAGAAGAAATGGATAAAATCCTAGAAATATACAATTTGCAAAGATTAAGTGATGAAGAAGTAGAAAGTATGAATAGACCTATAGCTGATATAGAGAATAAATCAGTTATCAAAGCTGACCAACAAAGAAAAGCCTAGGCTGTTTGTTTCACTGATGAATTCTATCAAACATTTAAAGAGTAATTGATGCCAACCCTCTTCAAACTCTTCCAAAAAACTGAAGAGGAAGGAATTGTTCCAAACTCATTTTATGAGGCCAGCATTACCCTAATACCAAAGTCAGACAAAGATGCCACGAGAAAATAAAATTACAGGTCAGTATCCCCGAGGAACATAGATGTAAAAGTTGATCACACACCATAGCCTAGTGGAACTTATCCCTGGGATGCAAAATTGGTTCAACATATTAAGATCAATTAATATGATGTACCATCCTAACAGAATAAGGAATTAAAACACATTTCAGTAGATGCAGAAAAAGCATTTGACAAAACTCAACACTTTTCACAATAAAAACTCTCAAACTAGGATTACAAGGAAACTACCTCAACATAATATAGGCCATATATGAAAATCCCCCTGCTAACATCATACTCAGTGGTGAAAAGCTGTATGCTTATTTTCTAAAATCAGCAACAAGATAAGAATGCCTACTCTCACCTCTTCTATTCAACATAGGACTAGAAGTCATAGCTGGAGCAGTTAGACAAGAAAAGGAAAAGACATCCCAATTGGAAAGGAAGAAGTAAAATTGCCCCTGTTTGCAGATAACATGCTTTTATATATAGAAACCACTAAAAACTCCATAAAGAAACAAACTCTTAGAACTAATAACAAATTGAGTAAAGTTGCAGGACACAAAATCAAAATACAAAAATCAGTTGCATTTCTATACACTAACAACAAACTACCTGAAAAGAAATTAAGAAAATAATTTTATTTTCACTAGCATAGAAAAGACTAAAATACTTAGGAATAAACTTAACCAAGGAGGTGAAAGACATTTATATCAAAAACTATAAAACATTGATGAAAGAAATTAAACACAAACAAATGGAAAGACAACCTGTGCTCATGAATTGGAAAACAATATTGTTAAAATGTGCACTACCCAAAGTGATATATCAAAATTCCAATGGCATTTTTTTTACAGATAAATAATTCTTTAATTTATATAGAATCATAAAAGTTCACAAATAGACAAATCAGTCTTAAAAAAGAACAGAGCTGGAGGCATCATGCTGCCTGACTTTAAACTATATTACAAAACTATAGTAATCAAAACAGTACAAGACTGGAATAAAAAGAGACATATAGACCAAAGGAACAGAATAGAGAGCCGCAAAATAAACACAAACATATAAGGTCAACTGATCTTCAACAAGAGTGCCAAGAAAACACAATGGGGAAAGGATAGTCTCTTCAATAACTGGTTGAAAAAAACTGAAAAGTCATATGTAGAGGAATGAAATTGGGCTCTTACACTATACACAACTCAGAATGGATTAAAGACTTAAATGCAAGACCTGAAACTGTACAACTTCTAGAAGAAAACAGGGGACAAGCTTACAGATTTTGGTCTTGGGAATGATTTCATGGTTATGAAACCAAAAGCACAGCAACAAAAACACAAGTAAGCAAGCAGGACCATATCAAACTAAAATACTTCTTCACAGCAAAGGAAACAGCAGAGTGAAAAGACAACTTAGGGAGTGGGAGAAAATATTTGCAAACCATATATAAGGGGTTAATACCCAAAACATACAAGGAAATTTGACAACTCAATAGGGAAAAATTGAAAAACCAGATTAAATAATGGCTTATGGATCTGACCATACATTTCTCCAGAGAATATATACAAATGGCCAAAAGGTACATAAAAAATGCTCAATGTCAGTAGTCATCAAGGAAATGCAAATTCATACCACCGTGAGATATCCATTCATCCCTATCAGGTTGGCTATTAGAAAAGGAAAAAGTGATGACCAGGATGTGGAAAACTGGAACCCATGCACATTGTTGGTGGTAATTCAAAATGGTGCAGTTGCTATAGAAAATAGTGTGGAGTTTCCTCAAAAAGTTAAAAATAGAACTGTCGCATAGAACCAGAAATCCCCCTCTGGGTATTTATCCAAGAGAATTGAAATCAGAATCCCAAAAAGATATCAGTACTCCCATGTTCATTGCAGCACTATTCACAACAGCCAAGAGGTGGAAACAACCTAGATGTCCATGAACAGATTAATAGATAAGGAAAATGTGGTATGTGCATATAATGGAATATCATTTTGCCTTAAAGAAGGAATTCTGACATATGGTACACCATTTGTGAACATTATGCTAAGTGATATAAACAAGTCACAGAAAGACAAATACTTCATAATTCTATTTATATGAGGAATGTAAAATAGTCAAATTTATAGCACCAGAGTGAAATGGTGGTTGCCAGGGGCTGGGTGAAGGGGGAAATGAGGAGTTACTTGTCAAGGGACATAAAGTTTCAGTTAAGTAAGATAAACTCTAGAGATCTGTGTACACAGTATGTATAGTCAAAAATAATGCATTGTACACAACAATTTTAAGAGAGTAAATCTCATGTTAAGTGTTCTTACTACAATAAAATAATGAAACTAGGAAAGTAGAGTCATCATGTAGAATGAAATTGATAGTTAATTTTTGTTCTTGTTTCTTATTTAATCATTCATAAAAGCTCAACTCCAGTTTTGAGGAATTTATGCATGTGCAAACAAATACATTCCCCAAAGGAATTCCTCACCTCATAAATAATTTTTAATAGTAGCTACTCATTGCATTGGTTTATTATAAAATAATAAGAAACAAGATATTGATATATTAGTTTTCGAAATTGTAAAAATTTAACTGTATTAGATCTGTAGCACTACTTTAACATAATGCCTTTTACTACTATATTTTATCTATCTGACTACATCTAATTATTTTGGTGTATTTTGTAAAATTCATTAAACTTGAATTGAAAAATAAAGTTAGCATAATTTTTTCCTGACATAAAGTAAGATTGACTGATTTCACTATGTGAACTGGTTTTGCCAACTAGATTATAGAGTAAATATTTTAAAATGTACTAAATCTTGCAGAGGCAAGATTTTGATTAAAATGTATTTAAGTTTTATTAAACATAAGAGATACAATGTCTGTTTCCTCCCTCAGTTGTAGGTTTATCAAGAGTAAGTTGCATTCATCATGTTGTTATATTCAATGCTTAGTGTGGTATCTAGTACAGATTTTCTTCTGTTGTTGATTTGTAATTTAATTGCATTGTGGTTGCAGAACATAAATGGTGTGAGGTCAATTCTTTTAAATTTATTAAGGCTTGTTTTCTGACCCAGCGTATGATCTCTCCTGGAGGATATTCAATATGGTCTTTTTATTATTTTTTTGAATTTTTGAATTTTATTTAATTTTTTTTAAACACCAGGTTCTTATTAGTCATCAGTTTTATACACATCAGTGTGTACATGTCAATCCCAATCTCCCAATTCATCACAAACCCACCCCCCGCGGCTTTCCCCCCTTGGTGACCATACGTTTGTTCTCTACATCTGTGTCTCAATTTCTGCCCTGCAACCCGGTTCATCTGTACCATTTTTCTAGGTTCCACATATATGCGTTAATATACGATATTTGTTTTTCTCTTTCTGACTTACTTCCCTCTGTATGACAGTCTTTAGATCCATCCAAGTCTCAACAAATGACTCAGTTTCATTCCTTTTTATGGCTGAGTAATATTCCATTGTATATATGTACCACATCTTCTTTATCCATTCATCTGTTGATGGGCATTTAGGTTGCTACCATGACCGGGCTATTGTAAATAGTGCTGCAATGAACATTGGGGTGCATGTGTCTTTTTGAATTACGGTTTTCTCTGGGTATATGCCCAGTAGTGGGACTGCTGGATCATATGGTAATTCTAATTTTAGTTTTTTTAAGGAACCTCCATACTGTTCTCCATAGTGGCTGTATCAATTTACATTCCCACCAACAGTGCAAGAGGGTTCCCTTTTCTCCACACTGTCTCCAGTATTTATTGTTTATAGATTTTTTGATGATGGCCATTCTGACTGCTGTGAGGTGATACATCATTATACTTTTGATTTCTGTTTCTCTAATGATTAGTGATGTTGAGCATCCTTTCATGGGTTTGTTGGCAAGCTGTATATCTTCTTTGGAGAAATGTCTGTTTAGGTCTTCTGCCGTTTTTTGGATTGGGTTGTTTGTTTTTTTGATATTGAGCTGAATGGGCTGTTTGTAAATTTTGCAGATTAATCCTTTGTCAGTTGCTTCATATGCAAATATTTTCTCCCATTCTGAGAGTTGTCTTTTTGTCTTGTTTATGGTTTCCTTTGCTGTGCAAAAGCTTTTAAGTTTCATTAGGTCCCATTTGTTTATTTTTGTTTTTATTTCCATTATTCTAGGAGGTGGATCAAAAAAGATCTTGCTGTGATTTATGTCAAAGAGTGTTCTTCCTATGTTTTCCTCTAAGAGTTTTATAGTGTCCAGGCTTACATTTAGGTCTCTAATCCATTTTGAGTTTATTTTTGTGTATGGTGTTAGGGAGTTTTCTAATTTCATTCTTTTACATGTAGCTGTCCAGTTTTCCTAGCACCAGTTATTGAAGAGACTGTTTTTTCTCCATTGTATATCCTTGCCTCCTTTGTCATAGATTAGTTGACCATAGGTGCGTGAGTTTATCTCTGGGCTTCCTATCTTGTTCCATTGATCTGTGTTTCTGTTTTTGTTCCAGTACCATATTGTCTTGATGACTGTAGCTTTGTAGTATAGTCTGAAGTCAGGGAGTCTGATTCCTCCAGCTCCGTTTTTTTTCCCTCAAGACTGCTTTTTTTTTTTTTTTTTAAACATCTTTATTGAAGTATAATTGCCTTACAATAGTGTGTTAGCTTCTGCTTTATAACAAAGTGAATCAGTTATACATATACAATATGTTCCCATTTCTCTTCCCTCTTGCATCTCCCTCCCTCCGACCCTCCCCATCCCACCCCTCTAGGTGGTCACAAAGCACCGAGCTGATCTCCCTGTGCTATGCGGCTGCTTCCCACTAGCTATCTATTTTACATTTTGTAGTGTATATATGTCCATGACACTCTCTTACCCTGTCACATCTCACCCCACCCCCTCCCCATATCCTCAAGTCCATTCTCTAGTAGGTCTGTGTCTTTATTCCCGTCTTGCCACTAGGTTCTTCATGGCTTTTTTTTTTTTTTTTCCTTAGATTCCGTATATATGTGTTAACATACTGTATTTGTTTTCCTCTTTCTGACTTACTTCACTCTGTATGACAGACTCTAACTCCATCCACCTCATTACAAATACCTCCATTTCATTTCTTTTTATGGCTGAGTAATATTCCATTGTATATATGTGCCACATTTTCTTTATCCATTCATCTGTCGATGGACATTTAGGTTGCTTCCATGTCCTGGCTATTGTAAATAGAGCTGCAATGAACATTTTGGTACATGACTCTTTTTGACCTATGGTTTTCTCAGGGTATATGCCCAGTAGTGGGATTGCTGGGTCGTATGGTAGTTCTATTTGTAGTTTTTTCAGGAACCTCCATACTGTTCTCCATAGTGGCTGTATCAATTTACATTCCCACCAACAGTGCAAGAGTGTTCCCTTTCCTCCACACCCTCTCCAGCATTTATTGTTTCTAGATTTTTTGATGATGGCCATTCTGACCGGTGTGAGATGATATCTCATTGTAGTTTTGATTTGCATTTCTCTAATGATTAATGATGTTGAGCATTCTTTCATGTGTCTGTAGGCCATCTGTATATCTTCTTTGGAGAAATGTCTCTTTAGGTCTTCTGCCCATTTTTGGATTGGGTT
Organism: Eschrichtius robustus; assembly: GCF_028021215.1. Taxonomy (NCBI): domain Eukaryota; kingdom Metazoa; phylum Chordata; class Mammalia; order Artiodactyla; family Eschrichtiidae; genus Eschrichtius; species Eschrichtius robustus. The sequence continues at coordinate 70,382,198 of NC_090836.1, forward strand.
GTTGGTTTTTTTGTTATTGAGCTGCATGAGCTGCTTGTAAAACTTGGAGATTAATCCTTTGTCAGTTGCTTCATTTGCAAATATTTTCTCCCATTCTGATGGTTGTCTTTTGGTCTTGTTTATGGTTTCCTTTGCTGTGCAAAAGCTTTTAAGTTTCATTAGGTCCCATTTGTTTATTTGTGTTCTTATTTCCATTTCTCTGGGAGCTGGGTCAAAAAGAATCTTGCTGTGATGTATGTCATAGAGTGTTCTGCCTATGTTTTCTTCTAAGAGTTTGATAGTGTCTGCCCTTACACTTAGGTCTTTAATCCATTTTGAGTTTATTTTTGTGCATGGTGTAAGGGAGTGTTCTAATTTCATACTTTTACATGTACCTGTCCAATTTTCCCAGCACCACTTATTGAAGAGGCTGTCTTTTCTCCACTGTATATTCTTGCCTCCTTTATCAAAGATAAGGTGACCATATGTGTGTGGGTTTATCTCTGGGCTTTCTATCCTGTTCCATTGATCTATATTTCTGTTTTTGTGCCAGTACCAAACTGTCTTGATTACTGAAGCTTTGTAATATAGTCTGAAGTCAGGAAGCCTGATTCCCCCAGCTCCATTTTTCGTTCTCAAGATTGCTTTGGCTATTCGGGGTCTTTTGTGTTTCCATACAAATTGTGAAATTTTTTGTTCTAGTTCTGTGAAAAATGCCAGTGGTAGTTTGATAGGGATTGCATTGAATCTGTAGATTGCTTTGGGTAGTAGAGTCATTTTCACAATGTTGATTCTTCCAATCCAGGAACATGGTATATCTCTCCATCTATTTGTATCATCTTTAATTTCTTTCATCAGTGTCTTATAATTTTCTGCATACAGGTCTTTTGTCTCCTTAGGTAGGTTTATTCCTAGATATTTTATTCTTTTTGTTGCAATGGTAAATGGGAGTGTTTTCTTAATTTCACTTTCAGATTTTTCGTCATTAGTGTATAGAAATGCAAGAGATTTCTGTGCATTAATTTTGTATCCTGCTACTTTACCAAATTCATTGATTAGCTCTAGGAGTTTTCTGGTAGCATCTTTAGGATTCTCTATGTATAGTATCATGTCATCGTCAAATAGTGACAGCTTTACTTCTTCTTTTCCGATTTGGATTCCTTTTATTTCTTTGTCTTCTCTGATTGCTGTGGCTAACACTTCCAAAACTATGTTGAATAATAGTGGTGAGAGTGGGCAACCTTGTCTTGTTCCTGATCTTAGTGGAAATGGTTTCAGTTTTTCACCATTGAGGACAATGTTGGCTGTGGGTTTGTCATATATGGCCTTTATTATGTTGAGGAAAGTTCCCTCTATGCCTACTTTCTGCAGGGCTTTTATCATAAATGGGTGTTGAATTTTGTCGAAAGCTTTCTCTGCATCTATTGAGATGATCATATGGTTTTTCTCCTTCAATTTGTTAATATGGTGTATCACATTGATTGATTTGCGTATATTGAAGAATCCTTGCATTCCTGGGATAAACCCCACTTGATCATGGTGTATGATCCTTTTAATGTGCTGTTGGATTCTGTTTGCTAGTATTTTGTTGAGGATTTTTGCATCTATGTTCATCAGTGATATTGGCCTGTAGTTTTCTTTCTTTGTGACATCTTTGTCTGGTTTTGGTATCAGGGTGATGGTGGCCTCGCAGAATGAGTTTGGGAGTGTTCCTCCCTCTGCAATATTTTGGAAGAGTTTGAGAAGGATAGGTGTTAGCTCTTCTCTAAATGTTTGATAGAATTCACCTGTGAAGCCATCTGGTCCTGGGCTTTTGTTTGTTGGAAGGTTTTTAATCACAGTTTCAATTTCAGTGCTTGTGATTGGTCTGTTCATATTTTCTATTTCTTCCTGGTTCAGTCTCGGCAGTTTGTGCATTTCTAAGAATCTGTCCATTTCTTCCAGGTTGTCCATTTTATTGGCATAGAGTTGCTTGTAGTAATCTCTCATGATCTTTTGTATTTCTGCAGTGTCAGTGGTTACTTCTCCTTTTTCATTTCTAATTCTATTGATCTGAGTCTTCTCCTTTTTTCTCTTGATGAGTCTGGCTAATGGTTTATCAATTTTGTTTATCTTCTCAAAGAACCAGCTTTTAGTTTCATTGATTTTTGCTATTGTTTCCTTCATTTCTTTTTCATTTATTTCTGACCTGATCTTTATAATTTCTTTCCTTCTGCTGGCTTTGGGGTTTTTTTGTTCTTCTTTCTCTAATTGCTTCAGGTGCAAGGTTAGGTTGTTTATTCGAGATGTTTCCTGTTTCTTGAGGTAGGCTTGTATTGCTATAAACTTCCCTCTTAGCACTGCTTTTGCTGCGTCCCATAGGTTTTGGGTCGTCGTATCTCCATTGTCATTTGTTTCTAGGTATTTTTTGATTTCCCCTTTGATTTCTTCAGTAATCACTTCGTTATTAAGTAGTGTATTGTGTAGCCTCCATGTGTTTGTATTTTTTACAGATCTTTTCCTGTAATTGATATCTAGTCTCATAGCATTGTGGTCGGAAAAGATACTTGATACGATTTCAATTTTCTTAAATTTACCAAGGCTTCATTTATGACCCAAGATATGATCTATCCTGGAGAATGTTCCATGAGCACTTGAGAAAAATGTGTATTCTGTTGTTTTTGGGTGGAATGTCCTATAAATATCAATTAAGTCCATCTTGTTTAATGTATCATTTAAAGCTTGTGTTTTCTTATTTGTTTTCATTTTGGATGATCTGTCCATTGGTGAAAGTGGGGTGTTAAAGTCCCCTACTATGATTGTGTTGCTGTCGATTTCCCCTTTTATGGCTGTTAGTATTTGCCTTATGTATTGAGGTGCTCCTATGTTGGGTGCATAAATATTTACAATTGTTATAGCTTCCTCTTGGATCGATCCCTTGATCATTATATAGTGTCCTTCTTTGTCTCTTGTAATAGTCTTTATTTTAAAGTCTATTTTGTCTGATATGAGAATTGCTACTCCAGCTTTCTTTTGATTTCCATTTGCATGGAATATCTTTTTCCATCCCCTCACTTTCAGTCTGTATGTGTCTCTAGGTCTGAAGTGGGTCTCTTGTAGACAGCATATATATGGGTCTTGTTTTTGTATCCATTCAGCCAGCCTGTGTCTTTTGGTGGGAGCATTTAATCCATTTACATTCAAGGTAATTATCGATATGTATGTTCCTATTCCCATTTTCTTAAATGTTTTGGGTTTGTTATTGTAGGTGTTTTCCTTCTCTTGTGTTTCTTGCCTAGAGAAGTTCCTTTAGCATTTGTTGTAAAGCTGGTTTGGTGGTGCTGAACTCTCTCAGCTTTTGCTTGTCTGTAAAAGTTTTAATTTCTCCATCGAATCTGACTGAGATCCTTGCTGGGTAGAGTAATCTTGGTTGTAGGTTTTTCTCCTTCATCACTTTAAGTATATCCTGCCACTCCCTTCTGGCTTGCAGAGTTTCTGCTGAAAGATCAGATGTTAACCTTATGGGGATTCCCTTGTGTGTTATTTGTTTTTTTTCCCTTGCTGCCTTTAATATGTTTTCCTTGTATTTAATTTTTGACAGTTTGATTTATATGTGTCTTGGCGTGTTTCTCCTTGGGTTTATCCTGTATGGGACTCTCTGTGCTTCCAGGACTTGATTAACTATTTCCTTTCCCATATTAGGGAAGCTTTCAACTATAAGCTCTTCAAATATTTTCTCAGTCCCTTTCTTTTTCTCTTCTTCTTCTGGGACCCCTATAATTCGAATGTTGGTGCCTTTAATGTTGTCCCAGAGGTCTCTGAGACTGTCCTCAGTTCTTTTCATTCTTTTTTCTTTATCCTGCTCTGCAGTAGTTATTTCCACCATTTTATCTTCCAGGTCACTTATCCTTTCTTCTGCCTCAGTTATTCTGCTATTGATCCCATCTAGAGTATTTTTAATTTCATTTATTGTGTTTTTCATCATTGCTTGGTTCCTCTTTAGTTGTTCTACATCCTTGTTAAATGTTTCTTGCATTTTGTCTATTCTATTTCCAAGATTTTGGATCATCCTTACTATCATTATTCTGAATTCTTTTTCAGGTAGACTACCTATTTCCTCTTCATTTGTTAAATCTGGAGTGTTTTGACCCTGCTCCTTCATCTGCTGTGTGTTTTTCTGTCGTCTCATTTTGCTTATCTTACTGTGTTTGGGGTCTCCTTTAAACAGGCTGCAGGTTTGTAGTTCCCGTTGTTTTTGGTATCTGTCCCCAGTGGCTAAGGTTGGTTCAGTGGGTTGTGTAGGCTTCCTGGTGGAGGGAACTAGTGCCTGAGCTCTGGTGGATGAGGCTGGATCTTGTCTTTCTGGTGGGCACGTCCACGTCTGGTGGTGTATTTTGGGGTGTCTGTGGCCTTATTATGATTTTAGGCAGCCTCTCTGCTAATGGATGGGGCTGTGTTCCTGTCTTGCTAGTTGTTTGGCATAGGGTGTTCAGCACTGTAGCTTGCTGGTCATTGAGTGATGCTGGGTCTTGATGTTGAGATGGAGATCTCTGAGAGATTTTCGCCGTTTGGTATTACATGGAGCTGGGAGGTCTCTTGTGGACCAGTGTCCTGAAGTTGGCTCTCCCACCTCAGAGGCACAGCCCTGATGCCTGGCTGGAGCACCAAGAGCCTTTCGTCCACACGGCTCAGAGTAAAAGGGAGAAAAAATAGAAAAAATAGAAAAAATAGAAAGAAAGAAGAAAGAAAGAAAGAAAGAAAGAAAGAAAGAAAGAAAGAAAGAAAGAAAGAAAGAAAGAAAGGGGCTATAATATAGTGAAGTAAAATAAAGCTATTGTAAAGCAAAGCTATACAGACAAAATCTCACCCAGAAGCATATACATATACACTCCCAAAAAAAAAAAGGAACAGGGGAAAAATTAATATATCCTGCTCCCAAAGTCCACCTCCTGAATTTGGGATGATTCGTTGTCTATTCAGGTATTCAATAGATGCAGGCACGTCAAGTTGTTTGTAGAGTTTTAATCCGCTGCTTCTGAGGCTGCTGGGAGAGATTTCCCCTTCTCTTCCCTGTTCACACAGCTCCTGGGGTTCAGCTTTGGATTTGGACCCACCTCTGCGTGTAGGTCGCCTGAGGGGGTCTATTCCCCGCCCAGACGGAACGGGGTTAAAGGAGCAGCTGCTTCGGGGGGGCTGGCTCACTCAGGCCGCGGGGAGGGAGGGGTACGGAGGAGGCGGGGCGAGCCTGCGGCAGCAGAGGCCGGTGTGACGTTGCACCAGCCTGAGGTGCGCAGTGCGTTCTCCCGGGGAATTTGTCCGGGGATCACGGGACCCTGGCAGTGGCGGGCTGCACCGGCTCCTGGGAGGGGCGGTGTGGAGAGTGACCTGTGCTCACACACAGGCTTTTTGGAGGCGGCAGCAGCAGCCCCAGCGTCTCACGCCCGTCTCTGGGGTCCGCTCTGATCGCCGCGGCTCGCGCCCTTCTCTGGAGTTCATTTAGGCGACGCTCTGAATCCCCTCTCCTTGCGCGCAGCGAAACAAAGAGGCAAGAAAAAGTCTCTTGCCTCTTCGGCAGCTGCAGACCTTTTCCCGGTCTCCCTCCCAGCCAGCTGTGGTGCGCTAACCCCTTCAGGCTGTGTTCATGCCGCCAGCCCCAGTCCTCTCCCTGCGATCCGACGGAAGCCCGAGCCTCAGCTCCCAGCCCCGCCCGCCCCGGCGGGTGAGCAGACGAGCCTCTCGGGCTGGTGAGTGCTGCTCGGCACCGCTCCTCCGTGCGGGAACCTCTCCGCTTTGCCCTCCGCACCCCTGTGGCTGCACTCTCCTCCGTGGCTCCGAAGCTTCCCCCCTCTGCCACCCGCAGTCTCTGCCAGTGAAGGGGCTTCCTAGTGCGTGGAAATCTTTCCTCCTTCACAGCTCCCTCCCACTGGTGCAGGTGCCGTCCGTATTCTTTTGTCTCTGTTATTTCTTTTTTCTTTTGCCCTACCCAAGTACGGGGGGAGTTTCTTGCCTTTTTGGAGGTCGGACGTTTTCTGCCAGCGTTCAGTGGGTGTTCTCTAGGAGCAGTTCCACGTGTAGATGTATTTCTACTGTATCTGTGGGAAGGAAGGTGTTCTCCGCGTCTTACTCTTCCGCCATCTTCTCTCCTCTCAAGACTGCTTTGGCTATTTGGGGTCTTTTGTGTCTCCATACAAATTTTAAGATTTTTTGTTCTAGTTCTGTGAAAAATGCCATTGGTAATTTGATAGGGGTTGCATTGAATCTGTAGATTGCTTTGGGTAGTATAGTCATTTTCACAATATTGATTCTTCCAATCCAAGAACATGGTATACCTCTCCATCTGTTGGTATCATCTTTAATTTCTTTCATCATTGTCTTATAGTTTTCTGCATACAGGTCTTTTGTCTCCCTTGGTAGGTTTCTTCCTAGGTATTCTATTCTTTTTGTTGCAATGGTAAATGGAAGTGTTTCCTTAAATTCTCTTTCAGATTTTTCATCATTAGTGTGTAGGAATGCAAGAGATTTCTGTGCATTGATTTTGTATCTTGCAACTTTACCAAATTCATTGATTAGCTCTAGTAGTTTTCTGGTGGCATTTTTTAGGATTCTGTCTATATAGTATCATGTCATCTGCAAACAGTGACAGTTTTACTTCTTCTTTTCCAATTTGTATTCCTTTTATTTCTTTTTCTTCTTGATTGCCGTGGCTAGTACTTCCAAAACTATGTTGAGTAATAGTGGTGAGAGTGGACGTCCTTGTCTTATTCCTGATCTTAGAGGAAATGCTTTCAATTTTTCACCATTGAGAATGATGTTTGCTGTGGGTTTGTCATATATGGCCTTTATTATGTTGAGGTAGGTTCCCTCTATGCCTAATTTCTGAAGAGTTTTTATCATAAATGGGTGTTGAATTTTGTCAAAAGCTTTTTCTGCATCTATTGAGATGATCATATGGTTTTTATTCTTCAATTTGTTAATATGGTGTATCACATTGATTGATTTGCGTATATTGAAGAATCCTTGCATTCCTGGGATAAATCCCACTTGATCATGCTGTATGATCCTTTTAATGTGTTGTTGGATTCTTTTTGCTAGTATTTTGTTGAGGATTTTTGCATCTATATTCATGAGTGATACTGGTCTGTAATTCTTCTTTTTTGTAGTATCTTTGTCTGGTTTTGGTATCAGGGTGATGGAGGCCTCATAGAACGAGTTTGGGACTGTTCCTTTCTCCGCAAGTTTTTGGAAAAGTTTGAGGAGGGTGGATGTTAGGTCTTCTCTAAATGTTTGATAGAATTCACCTGTGAAGCCATCTGGTCCTGGACTTTTGTTTCTTGGAAGATTTTTAATCACAGTTTCAATTTCATTACTTGTGATTGGTCTGTTCATATTTTCTATTTGTTCCTGGTTCAGTCTTGATAGGTTATACCTTTCTATGAATGTGTCCATTTCTTCCAGGTTGTCCATTTTATTGGCATAGAGTTCCTTATAGTAGTCTCTTAGGATGTTTTGTATTTCTGCGGTGTCTCTTGTAACTTCTCCTTTTTCATTTCTAATTTTATTGATTTGAGTCCTCTCCCTCTTTTTCTTGATGAGTCTGGCTAATGGTTTATCAATATTGTTTATCTTCTCAAAGAACCAGCTTTTAGTTTTATTGATCTTTGCTATTGTTTTCTTTGTTTCTGTTTCATTTATTCCTGCTCTGATCTTTATGATTTCTTTCCTTCTGCCAGCTTTGGGTTTTGTTTGTTCCTTCTCTAGCTCCTTTAGTTGTAAGGTTAGAGTGTTTATTTGAGATTTTTCTTGTTTCTTTAGGTAGGCTCGTGTAGCTATAAACTTCCCTCTTATAACTGCTTTTGCTGCATCCCATAGGTTTTGGATCATCATGTTTCATTGTCATTTGTCCCTAGATATTTTTTGATTTCCTGTTTGCTTTCTTCAGTGATCTCTTGGTTATTTAGTAACGTATTGTTTGGCCTCCATGTGTTTGTGTTTTTTTACGTTTTTTTCCCCCTGTAATTCATTTCTAATCCCATAGCATTGTGGTCAGAAAAGATGCTTGATATGATTTCAGTTTTCTTAAATTTACTGAGGCCTGATTTGTGACCCAAGATGTCATCTATCCTGGAGAATGTTCTGTGCACACTTGAGAAGAAAGTGTAATGTGCTGTTCTGGATGGAATGTCCTATAAATATCAATGAAATCTATCTAGTCTATTTTGTCATTTAAAGCTTCTATTTCCTTATTTATTTTCATTTTGGATGATCTGTCCATTGGTGTAAGTGAGGTGTTAAAATCGCCCACTAATCTTGTATTACTGTCGATTTCCTCTTTTATAGCTGTTAGCAGTTGCTTTATGTATTGAGGTGCTCCTATGTTGGGTGCATATATATTTATAATTGTTATATCTTCTTCTTGGATTGATCCCTGATCATTATGTAGTGTCCTTCTTTGTCTCTTGTAATAGTCTTTGTTCTAAAGTCTATTTTGTCTGATATGAAAATTGCTACTCCCCATGCCAAACAACTAGCAAAAAAGGAACACAACACCACCCATTAGCAGAGAGGCTGCCTAAAATCATAAAAAGGCCACAGACACCCCAAAACACACCTCCGGATGTGGTCCTGCCCACCAGAAAGACAAGATCCAGCCTCACCCACCAGAACACAGGTACCAGTCCCCTCCACCAGGAAGCCTGCACAACCCACTGAACCAACCTTAGCCACTGGGGGCAGACAACAAAAACAACAGCAACTATGAACCTGCAGCCTGTGAAAAGGAGACACCAAACACAGTAAGTTAAGCAAAATGAGAAGACACAGAAACACACAACAGATGAAAGAGCAAGGTAAAAACCCATCAGATCAAACAAATGAAGAGGAAATAGACAGTCTACCTGAAAAAGAATTCAGAGTAACGATAGTAAAGATGAACCAAAATCTTGGAAATAGAATGGAGAAAATACAAGAAACGTTTAACAGGACCTAGAAGAACTAAAGAGCAAACAAACAATGATGAACAACACAATAAATAAAATTAAAACTTCTCTAGAAGGAATCAATAGCAGAATAACTGAGGCAGAAGAACGGATAAGTGACCTGGAAGATAAAATAGTGGAAATAACTACCTCAGAGCGGAATAAAGAAAAAAAATTTTAAAGAATTGAGGACAGTCTCAGAGACCTCTGGGGCAACATTAAACGCACAAACATTCGAATTATAGGGGTCACAGAAGAAGAAGAGAAAAAGAAGGGGACTGAGAAAATATTTGAAGAGCTTATAGTTGAAAACTTCCCTAATATGGGAAAGGAAATAGTTAATCAAGTCCAGGAAGCACAGAGAGTCCCATACAGGATAAATCCAAGGAGAAACACGTGAAACACATATTAATCAAACTATCAAAATTTAAATACAAAGAAGAAATATTAATAGCAACAAGGGAAAAAGAACAAATAGCATACAAGGGAATCCCCATAAGGTTAAGAGCTGATCTTTCAGCAGAAACTCGGCAAGCCAGAAGGGAGTGGCAGGACATACTTAAAGTGATGAAAGGGAAAAATCTAGAACAAAGATTACTCTACCCAGCAAAGATCTCATTCAGATTTGACAGAGAAATTAAAACCTTTACAGACAAGCAAAAGCTAAGAAAATTCAGCACCACCAAACCAGCTTTACAACAAATGCTAAAGGCACTTCTCTAGACAGGAAACACAAGAGAGGGAAAAGACCTACAATAACAAACCCAAAACAATTAAGAAAATGGGAATAGGAACATACATATTGATAATTAACTTAAATGTAAATGGATTAAATGCTCCCACCAAAAGACACAGACTGGCTGAATGGATACAGAAACACGACCTGTATATATGCTGCCTACAAGAGACCCACTTCAGACCTAGGGACACATACACACTGAAAGTGAGGATACAGAAAACGATACTCCATGCAAATGGAAATCAAAAGAAAACTGGAGTAGCAATACTCATATCAGATAAAGTAGACTTTAAAATAAAGAATGTTACAAGAGACAAAAGGACACTACATAATGATCAAGGGATCAATCCAAGAAGAAGATATAACAAGTTTAAATATTATGCACCCAACATAGGAGCACCTCAATACCTAAGGCAAATCTGAACAGTCATAAAAGGGGAAATTGACAGTAACACAATCATAGTAGGAGACTTTAACATCCCACTTTTACTGGTAGACAGAAATGAGAATAAATAAGGAAACACAGACTTTAAATGACACATAAAACAAGATGGACTAAATATTTATAGGACATTGCATCCAAAAACACCAGAATACACTTTCTTCTCAAGTGCTCATGGAACATTCTCCAGGATAGACCATATCTTGGGTCACAAATCAAGCCTTGGTAAATTTAAGAAAATTGAAATCATATCAAATATCTTTTCCGACCACAAGCTATGAGACTAGATATCAATTAGAGGAAAAAAAATCTGTAAGAAATACAAACACAAAGAGGCTAAAAAATACAGTATTAAATAACCAAGAAATCACTGAAGAATTCATAGAGGAAATCAAAAAATGCCTAGAAACAAATGACAATGAAAACACGATGACCAAAACCTGTGGGGTTCAGCAAAAGCAGTTCTAATAGGGAAGTTTGTAGCAATACCATCCTACCTCAAGAAACAAGAAACATTTCAAATAAACAACCTAATCTTACACCTACAGCAATTAGAGAAAGAAGAACAAAAAACCCCCAAAGTTAGCAGAAGGAAAGAAATCATAAAGATCAGATCAGAAATAAATGAAAAAGAAATGAAGGAAACACAATAGCAAAGATCAGTAAAACTAAAAGCTGGTTCTTTGAGAAGATAAACAAAATTGATAAACCATTAGCCAGACTCATCAAGAAAAAAAGGGAGAAGACTCCAATCAACAGAATTAGAAATGAAAAAGGAGAAGTAACAACTGACACTGCAGAAATACAAAGGATCATGAGAGATTACTGCAAGCAACTCTATGCCAATAAAATGGACAACCTAGAAGAAATGGACAAATTTTTAGAAAAGCACAACCTTCTGACACCGAACCAGGAAGAAATAGATAATATAAACAGACCAATCACAAGCACTGAAATTGAGACTGTGATTAAAAATCTTCCAACAAACAAAAGCCCAGGACCAGATGGCTTCACAGGCGAAGTTTATCAAACATTTAGTGAAGAGCTAACACCTATCCTTCTCAAACTCTTCCCAAAATATAGCAGAGGGCGGAACACTCCCAAACTCATTCTGTAAGGCCACCTTCACCGTGATACCAAAATGAGACAAAGATGTCACAAAGAAAGAAAACTACAGGCCAATATCCCTGATGAACATAGATGCAAAAATCCTCAACAAAATACTAGCAAACAGAATCCAACAGCACATTAAAAAGATCATACACCATGATGAAGTGGGGTTTATCCCAGGAATGCAAGGATTCTGCAATACACAAATCAATCAATGTGATACACCATATTAACAAATTGAAGGATAATAACTATATGATCATCTCAATAGATGCAGAGAAAGCTTTTGACAAAATTCAACATCCATTTACGATAAAAACCCTCCAGAAAGTAGGCATAGAGGGAACTTATCTCAACATAATAAAGGCCATATATGACAAACCCACAACCAACATCTTTCTCAGTGGTGAAATACTGAAGCCATTTCCTCTAAGATCAGGAACAAGACAAGGTTGTCCACTCTCACCACTATTATTCAACACAGTTTTGGAAGTTTTAGCCACAGTAATCAGAGAAGAAAAATATATAAAAAGAATCCAAATCGGAAAAGAAGAAGTAAAGCTGTCACTGCTTGCAGATGATATTATACTATACATAGAGAATATTAAATACGCTACCAGAAAACTACTAGAGGTAATGAATGAATTTGGTAAAGTAGCAGGATACAAATATAATGCACAGAAGTCTCTTCCATTCCTATACACTGATGATGACAAATCTGAAAGAGAAATTAAGGAAACACTCCCATTTACCATTGTAACAAAAAGAATAAAATACCTAGGAATAACCCACCTAAGGAGACAAAAGACCTGTATGCACAAAACTAAGACACTGATGAAAGAAATTAAAGATAATATAAACAGATGGAGAGATATATCATGTTCTTGGTTTGGAAAAATCAACATTGTGAAAATGACTCTACTAGCCAAAGCAATCTACAGATTCAATGCAATCCCTATCAAACTACCAATGGCATTTTTCACAGAACTAGAACAAAAAATTTCGTAATTTGTATGGAAACACAAAAGACCCCAAATAGCCAAAGCAATCTTGAGAAAGAAAAACGGAGCTGGAAGAATCAGGCTCCCTGACTTCAGACTATACTACAAAGCTACAGTAATCAAGACAGTATGGTACTGGCACAAAAACAGAAATATAGTTCAATGGAACAGGATAGAAAGCCCAGAGATAAACCCACGCATATATGGTCACCTTATTTTTGATAAAGGAGGCAAGAATATACAATGGAGAAAAGACAGTCTCTTCAATAAGTGGTGCTGAGAAAACAGGACAGCTTTATGTAAAAGAATGAAATTAGAACACTCCCTAACACCATACACAGAAGAAACCTCCAAATGGATTAAAGACCTAAATGTAAGGCCAGACAGTATAAAACTCTTAGAGGAAAACATAGGCAGAGCACTCTTTGACATATATCACAGCAAGATCCTTTTTGACCCACCTCTTAGAGAAATGGAAATAAAAACAAAAATAAACAAATGGGACCTAATGAAACTTAAAAGCTTTTTCACAGCAAAGGAAACCATAAATAAGACAAAAAGACAACCCTCAGAATGGGAGAAAATATTTGCAAATGAAGCAACTGACAAAGGATTAATCTCCAAGATTTACAAGCAGCTCATGCAGCTCAATAACAAAAAAACAAACAACCCAATCCAAAAATGGGCAGAGGACCTAAATAGACAGTTCTCCAAAGAAGACATACAGATGGCCAAAAAGCACATGAAAAGATGCCCAACGTCACTAATCATTAGAGAAATGAAAATCAAAACTACAATGAGGTATCACCTCACAGTGGTCATAATAGCCATCATCAAAAAATCTGCAAACAATAAATGCTGGAGAGGGTGTGGAGAAAAGGGAACACTCTTGTATTGTTGGTGGGAATGTAAATTGATACAGCCACTATGGAGAACAGTATGGAGGTTCCTTAAAAAAACTAAAAATAGAACTACCATATGACCCAGCAATCCCACTCCTGGGCATATACTCTGAGAAAACCATCATTCGAAAAGAGTCATGTACCACAATGTTCATTGCAGCTCTCTTTACAATAGCCAGGACATGCAAGCAACCTAAGTGTCCATTGACAGATGAATGGATAAAGAAGATGTGGCACACATATGCAATGGAATATTACTCAGGCATAAAAGGAAATGAAATTGAGTTATTTGAGGTGGATCCACCTAGGGTCTGTCATACAGAGGGAAGTAAGTGAGAAAGAGAAAAATACCATATGCTACTACATATATGTGGAATATTAAAAAGAAAAAAATGTTTCTGAAGAACCTAGGGGCAGGACAGGAATAAAGATTCAGACGTAGACAATGGACCTGAGGACATGGGGAGTGGGATGGGTAAGCTGGGAGGAAGTGAGAAAGTGGCATGGACATATATACACTACCAAACATAAACTAGATAGTGGGGAGCCGCCAGCACGGGGAGATCAGCTTGGTGCTTTGTGATCACCTAGAAGGGTGGGATATGGAGGGTGGGAGGGAGACATAAGATGGAGGAGATATGGGGATATATGTATATATATAGCTGATTCACTTTGTTATAAAGCAGAAACTAACACACCATTGTAAAGCAATTATACTCCAATAAAGATGTTAAAAAAATGTTTTACAACTATTTATGCAGTTATCTTTTAAAATAGATAGAAGGGAATAGACACAATGAAAAATATATTATCATATATATCATATGATTCTTATAATACCTATGCAGTTACTCTTACAGGTACTCTATTTGTTTGTCTGAATTTGAATTACCATCAAATGCCCTCTTGTTTCAGCCTGAGGGACTCCCTTTAATATTTCTTATAGGGCCCATTTGCTAGCAGTGAATACTCTGTTTTTGTTTATCTGAGAGTGATTTAATTTCTGCTTCATTTTTGAAGAAGAATTTGTCTGCATATTGAATTCTTGATTGACAGTTTTTCTTTTAAAACTATGAAGATGTTATCCCATTTTCCTCTTGGTTGAATGGTTTCTGATGAGGAGTGAGCTATTAATCTTACTGAGGGTACATTGTATGTGATAATTCATTATTTTCTTGCTGCTTTCAAGATTCTCCCTCGGTCTTTGACTTTTGCCAATTTGCCTAAGACGTGTGTAAGTGTGTATCTCTTTTATTTTTTCACACTTATTGAATGAGTAGACTAATATTTTTCACCAAGTTTGTGAGGTCTTTAGCTATTATTTCTTCAAATGTTTTTTCTACTTTGTCTTCACTTGGGATTCTCATCAGGTGTATATTTGTATATTTGGTGGTAACCCATAGATTGCTGAGGCTTGGTACATTTTTACTGATTATTCTTTGATTCTGTTCCTCAGACTGAAAAGTCTAAATTGACGTCTCTTCAAATTCAAAGATTCTTTTTCTACAAGTTTGAATCTTTTGTTGAGCCTCTCCAGTGAACTTTTCAGTTATTGTACTTGCTACTGTGGAATTTCTATTTGGTCTTTTTTATAATTTTTAGGACTATTTTTTGATATTGATATTCTCTATTTTGACAAGATGTCATGATCCTACGTTCCTTTCATGAGTTAGGCATTTCTTTAAAAAAAAAATCTAAAACATGGTTATAATAGCTGATAATAGTCTTTGTCTACTAATTCCGATATCTGAGCTTCCCTCTGGGACATTTTCTTTTGGCTGCTTCCCCCAATTGCTGTGGCATACTTTACTTTTTTTTGCATGTCTCATAAGTTTTGATTGAAACTGGGCATTTTAGAAATGTATCAACTCTGGTATGAAATTTCTCCACTCTCTAGCACTTCTTATTGTTGCTTTTTTTTTTTTTTTTCTTGTTGCTGCCTATTGTTTAGCAACCTTCCTGGACTAATTCTTTTGCTTCTGTATTCCCTGTAGTATGTAGACACTAAGTTTTCTACTAGCTTTTTGTTTTTAAATTCTTGTTTTTATTTTTAAACCTGCTTTCTAGAGGTCACACCTAGGTCAGTATAATTTAATGTTCTGTCAATCATCAGTCAGTTTTCCTTATATGCCTTACCTGTATGTTTTCCACCCTTTCCCAAAGGGTTCTGTGTAAGAAGGTTCACCTCAAACTTCTCACATTTTACAGGACAGGGTTAGCTTTTCACAACGATTGTGCAGGCCTCAATATCAACCACAGGTGAGCAATTGCTGCCTTCTTCTGTCCTAGGTCTCTCCTAGACATGTGTACATCCTTTCAATACTCCAGAATATGTCCTGTTGGAGATTTTCGAAGTTCCCTAGTCATGTAATTCTCTAGGATTTCCTGTAAAATTCTCAGCAAGGCTCCTTCTGCCCCCACTTAAATAGCAGCCTTAGACATCTAAGTAGTTGCCAGCAGTTCTATATTGTTTTGGTAGTGCCCTGAGGGTTACCTTACCTCTCCCCCAAGAAATGGATGAGTGAATGGTATGAATGGAATCTCCACTATTTCTTTAGAATTACCTATGCTACTATTGATGCCTATGAGCATTGGTAATTCATGGTTTACATGTTTCTTTCCACCTACATTATATTCACGTGATTCTAACTCTGTCACTGATGCAAACCAACACCTAGTTTGCTAGGTACTATTCTTAGGGACTTGATGGGTGAATGAAAAATGAAATTTATTCAAGAACACTGAGTATGTATTTTATGTTCAACATAGTGGTTGACAAAGATACAGAAATTACATATATATATATATATTTTAGTAAATGTGTTTTTATTGAAAATTTATACTATTTTTTTTCATATTAAACAGCTCCACATTAGTCTTTGTTCATCTAGCTCACAAACTGATAATCAGTAAGGGATAGATAGGGAATGGGCAGAGTTGACAGGAAATGTCAAGGTTTTAACTAATATTTACTACTCTTAGGAAGGCTGACATTTAGATCCATGAATTACTTTATTTCCTATGCTAAAAAAACCTCTAGCTTTATATAGTCTTTCTCTAGAATACAGGCTTCAGTAGTCCAGGGACCATGTTTATCTTTGTCACAAGTGCCTCCCATATGCTTTAGCAGAGTGAATTCTGTCTTAGAGCTGTATGCCTTAAGCAGGCACAGTAATTTTTTTTCCTCATATGAGAACTTCTAAAATACAGAGTAAATCAGAATAATGCAGATGTCTACTGAAGGCTACTGAAGGCTTCTTCCTTAGAATACTTGTCACAACTTATTGTGAACATCTTCTTTCTTTTCCAGCCTGTATTTTGCAGTGATTATTAATCTTTTTTAATACAAAACCATTTAAGAATTCAATGAGATATATGTGGACCCTCTCCCTAGAGTGGGAGGAGGAATACATTTCTTCATCCATCCATCCACACACAAAATCTTTTTTATAAAGTTTTTTGGTGATGCGTGAGGGCATTAGTTCAATAATCCACTGAGACAGTACAGTTGACCCTTGAACAGCATGAGTTTGAACTGCAAGGGTCTACTTTTCAAGATGTTTTTCAATAGTAAATATGATAATACTATACAATTCATGTTTGGCTGAATACATGGATGTGGAACTGCAGATATGAAGGAAGCACATATATGGAGGGCTGATTATAAATTATATGGGGATTTTTGACTCTTCAAAGGGTTGACACACCTAACCACCTAATTGCTCAAGGGTCACCCGTACTAGTCCATTAAGGCTACTTTTTCTATAATAATGGAAGTTGCAAAATCATTCAAACAAGCAAGGCCTATCTCTTGTTAACATTTATGTTCAGCACTTATAAATTAGTCACAGCTCTAGTTTCTAGGCCTTTTCACTCTGGGGTTCAGTATGAAGGAGCAGTCTTCTTTCAGTGACGTGCTGCTTGTGTGGCAGAGGGAAAATAGCATATACTTGCAAATGGCATAGATGATACTCATTTGTTGGCCAAAGTGAGTGACATGGGCAAGCTTTATTTTGTTAAAAGAGTGGGGAAGTACAATTTTCCCATGGGAAGGGTTCCTAACTAAGTACATAGTCAAGTCTGATTTTGGCCATCCTCAGAAAGGGAGGGGCAGCAATAATAGAGGTTACTATCAATAAAAAGCCTCTCCATGGTCCCAGAGTAAGAGCTAAACTATTTCACTATTTTCCCTCTGTGTATTAGTTAGGGTTCTCCAGAGAAACAGAAACAATAGGGTGTGTGTGTGTGTGTGTGTGCACGCGTGTGCATGCATGCACACATGAGTGTTTGTTTTAGGAATTGACTTATGTTATTATGTAGGCTGGCATGTCCAAAATCTATTCAAGCCCAAAGTTCATTAGTCTGAAGGCTTAGGGAAGAAGACCTACTGCAGTTCAAGTTCAAAGGACATTTACTGGCAGAATCTTCTCTTGCTTGGGGGATGTCAGGCTTTTTGTTCTATTCAGGTCTTCAACTGATTGGGTGATGTGCACCCATATTATGGAGGGCAATCTGCTTTATTCAAAATCCAGTGATTTAAATGTTAATCTCTTCTAAAAACATCCATACTGAAACATCCAGAATAATGTTTGACCACAAAGCTGGGCACCATGGCCCAAGCAAGTTGACACATAAAATTAACTATCACACTATGTATATAGTTATCTTAGCTCATTTATTTATATCATATCATGAGCATAAGTCAGCCTTACCAAAGATTTATTGGACGTTAATATCAATTATGACATTATGCTCAGCACTAGAAGAGAATCAAGATATAGGAGATGGTCCTTTTTTTTTCATATGGGAGAGCCTATATTGTTTTGTTTCTTGCTGCATTCCTAGTACTTAAAACAGTTCTTTGTGACATAGAACATGCTTATAAAGATTTCATTAATGGATGAAATTTAAGAAAATTATCTGGATATCCCAAGAAGTAGAAGAATATCCAAAATTATCTGGATATTTTACAAATAACTGTAAAAGAAACTGGGCTACATTAAGTGTCAAACTGAAAAGTCAACCATATTCTAAGGAGAGTCAAAAAAAAATACTATTATACAGAGTTCCAGAGATCAGTAATATTTGAGATACCCTGAAAGACATTTAATAGAACATCAGGTAAAGAAGAGAAGGGAGGGAATATTAAATGCTATGTGCTTAAGAAAGCAGGTATAAGGATATTCACCATAACACTATTGATACACATTTTGAATTGACTAAATGCTCACCAGTAAGAGAATAGATAAACAATAATATGTCCATTGTATGGATTATGATGTAAGAGTTGAAAAGAAAGAGGTATTGTGATAGATCTCTAAGACTTTGTTTTGTTTTGTTTTTTAAACCCACATAACCATACTATGTATTTTCTATGGGTGCATATATGGGTGTAAATGCACAGAAATACAATAGAGTATCTATGTAAAAAATGATGGTTACATCTGAGGAGTGGTATGGACGATGATATGAAGGGGATTTTAGTTTTTCTGTAACATTTCAGTTTATTATGAGAATGACATTCATGTATTGTATAATTAAAAGAATAATTATGCAGAAGGAAAACCAGTGACTGGAATAGGAAAAAAAATATGTTAATCTAGTATGGGCCTTATAAAGAGGAAAAGAAACTGAATTTAAATCTCTTAGGCAGTTATTAGAGATAGTCTCTATTATCACTTTGTATCGAGTGTTGTTAAAAAAAAATGCCATGTGAAAGGACAATCATGGAATCAAAATCAAAGAAATAAAAGCAGATTTCAAGTAATAGAAAGAGTTGGAAGGAAAGAAATGGTAAATTATTGGTAAATGCAAATGTGAATTTCTGAATTCTAATTGGACAAAGTAATTGACTAGTTCAGTTAGTTGTCAAGGTGGTTTGGAAAGAGGAATAATATTTTAGAGTATTCATGCTAAGTGAAAAAACTACAGATGCCCTTTCTGGGGCACATATCTTTGACAAATCACACAAAAAAGATTTAATTATGAGAGCACAAAGAGATATTTGTTCCATTGTTTGCCAGTTTTGACCTAGAAGGAATTGCTATGATTCATGAAACAATTTCAACTCTTGGGAATATGTTAGTGCAATGGTTTTAAAATAGAGAACATTATTCTTAAACATAATGTAGGGTAGTAATAGTATTTTCAAAGCTACTAGATAAGAAAACCCATATAGTAAAATCTAGTTTCCTAGAAAATAGTTAAGCATTTATTACACGACATACGTAATATAACAAAATAAAATAACATTGTTTTTTAAGGGGGGAGTTATGCTCTTGTGAAATAAGCAGGAGTCTATAGAGATAATATGGAATAATTTAATAGAATCACAAAATCTCAGAATCGTAAAGGTGATCTAACATACTTTGCTACTCTTTTGCTTTCACTTTCATCCTCAGTTTCTTCATCTTCTAGGACACTTTGTTTATCTGCACTATATGCTTGAATATCTCTAGTCTTGGGGGAATTTATCTTTAATAGTGATAATTCTGTCTTTCAATTCTGTCTTTGAATAATCTATGTTGTCATGAACGTTTTACTTATTTAGTTTGCTCATGCCTTGGTTTCGACTGAGGAAACTGGGGTGATTTTACTTTTCTTTCTTGAAATATATTTTTATAAGGTTTATGTGAATAATATGTAGTGATGTATAAATATAAACTCTATTGACATTTTAAATGTAAATAATTCTCTAGGACTATTTATGTTTTATCTAGTGTAAAGTTTGGAGCCAATAAGCCAGTAGAATCTATGATAAAAAGTAAGAATGCTGAAAGCATAAATAAATATGACCTTCTAGTAGGAAATGAACCTGGTTTTAGTAAAATGAAATCATGCTTGACTACTATAGATCTTTGAGTGGATTACTAAAATAATGAATTAGTGAGGGTTAGGGAATATGTGTTATTTAGACTTCATTTAGATTTTGGCAAAGTTCCTCATCAATGGCTATTTTCTAAGAATGTGAGTTACTATGAAATTGAGGTGGGTCCAGGGAGAAATTGTTTAGTCATGGATAGGCAATTAGCTTAGTGACAGAAAACAAGGATGAACAGGCACTTTCCTACAAGGATAAGAATAAATAGTAGAGTCCTCCTCTGAAGCTGCTGGGCCCAGATTTACTTAAGCTAATCTGGGAAAAGGGCAAGACCACAAACACTCCCAATCTCCATGTGTTCTGGACTTCCTCTATATAACAAAATGCCCTTTTAATCAGTGTACAGCTGCAGAAAGAGCTCCCAAGGCAGGGGGACTAGAGAGAAGTTTCATAAGGCTTTACATATGGGCAAGGTTAAGGAAAAATAATCTGGATTCTGTATATATTTACAAGAGAGTGGGCCACAAACTAGCTTTATGACAAGGAGTTTTGCAATATCCTCCATGTGAAAAAATTATGGAATTTCCACATATGTTATCACCTGCATATAATATTAGACTTTCAGGGTAAGATACCATCCTCATTTTGAATTCAGAAAAATTAATGCTGTGATTTTAAAGCTTCTGCAGATTTCTGTTACAGACTATTCTCGTAGTGGTTCCTTTTGCTATTACAGATAGGTACCAGAGCCTTAGCACAGCTTAGAAAGAGGTTTATTCAAAATGGTATACTAGGTTGAATAGCACCCTCCTCACCACCAAATTCATATCTTTTCCAGAATTTCAGAATGTCACCTTATTTGGAAATAGAGTTGTTGTAGATATAGTTTTCTAAGATGAATTCACACTGGATTAGGATGAGCCCTTTATCCAATATGATTAGTGTCCTTATAAGAAGAAAGGAAGAGACACAAAGACAAATACACACAGAGGGAAGTACACCCTATGACAAAGGAGGCAGAGATCTGAGTGATGAATCTACAAACTAGGAAATGCCAAAGATTGCCAACAATGAACAGAATCTAGGAAGAGGCAAGAAAGGATCTTCCTCTAGAACCTTCAGAGAGCATGGCCTTGCTTGACATCTTTCAGCTTCTAGAACTTTGAGAGAATAAATCCTATTGTTTTAAACCACCCAATTAGTGGTAATTTGTTACCACTGCCCCAGGAAACTAATACAGATGGGTAGTGATGGAGTCTAACGTCCCTCTGCATAACATTGTAGTGATATTGTTATTGTTGCCTCGGTTGTTCAGGTGTGTGTTCCTCTCTAATACAGACCTTAACTGTTTAGCCTCTGAACATTGAAAATAAATACTTTTCTTTCAGAGATGAATGGCGGGTGTGTGTGCACATGTGAGAGAGACAGACAGACAGACAGACAGACATTGTTTTAGGCCCAGCGGATGCAGTGTGAACAACACAGACAAGATATCTTCCTTAAGCAACTTAAATTATAGTGCTGTTGAAGTAGCTCAATAGTATTTACCAAAATGGCATTTTCAAAATGTCTTTTTAAGAGTGGTCTTTAGTGCGGGTATGGAAAATAGTAACAAACTAATTGTTTCTGATGTCAATCAGAATTTTCTTGATAAGCACAGGTCCAGACGTTGTGTTAGATCCTGGAAACAGAAAATAAGTGTCATTAAGAACTTATTGAGTAGGAGAAGGACAAATTTAAGTATACAACTCAATGGTTTATGTAAGAGGGTAGAAACATATCCTGAGTTTAATGGGGAACAAAAGCAGGAATGGTTGACTTTACAGAACAGGTTGGAATTTTATGAATTTGTTCCATAAAAAGGATGACACTTGAACTGAAAATGTGAACAAAGAGAAAAGGAAGCAGAGAAAATAAGTTGAAGTACAGAAGAGTGAAACAAGTAGCACATTCATATTCTCTTACTTTGGCATCTATATTATTGCCCTTCCACCTCTGTTCTGACAAGTTCTCTATATTATAGCCAGAGTGCATTTTTCCAAATGCAAATATGATATATGGATGTCTTCCCTTAGCCTTAGGATAAAGCCCCAATTCCTTATAATGCTTTCAGAGGCCTCTGAAGTTGCGTGAAGTATGAAGTTTAAGACATTTATGTATCTATGTTGAGTTCTCTTTAATTACTCTCAACCCTTGAGTTTTTACTCAGCCTCTTTGGAGAAATACTAATTCATGAAATACAGCAGTACAGTCACATAACGTGAAAATTCCAGGTAAAAATTTTCCTGAAATACCTAAACAATGGGACAGAAAGATTTACATTTTTGAGCTTTAATTATCCAGATAATTACTTCAATTCTCCACTTTATTCTGGAAACTTTTATACACAACATTAGTTTGAACTTTTATACACAACATTAGTTTGATTTTTTTTGTTTTAATTTAGTTGTCAATTATTCCACTTGATTGGTTTTCGTTTCCTAAATTAAACTGGCCGCTATCTGTTCCTCCATTATTATCAGTCTGAACAGGGCATTAAATTTTTTCTTGGCCTGATACTGTTCATTCTATAGATATGGCTATTTTTGTTTTTTAAATAAAATTTTTAAGTCAGTTTATGTGATTATTACATACTTCTTGATAGGCTTTTTTTGGACAAACACAAGGTTTATTTTCTTAAGGCAGTTTTCTGGTATGTTTTGCTTTTATGAGATCAATAACATTTCTGTATATTTTTGCATACATCTTGATATTTTTCTTGCCATTTAGGTTTAGTCCATGCTTGGAAACTTTTGACCTCTGACTCTGTTACCATTGTGGAAAGAATTGTTCAAATCCCCCACTACCAGGGCAGACAATCCAAGAAAAAGAAAACATATACAAGCTGTAAGAAAAATAAATTCCCAATCATAATTTTTGTTTTTGCCACAGTTACTAAAAAGTCTGAGAGACTATGTTTATGTGAACTCTACGGAAGAAAATATTTCATGTAAAAATATGTCTTTATGTGGGACTTTGTGTGTCGGTTGACTTGATTAAAATCCATTCAAAATTGGAAAGGATCTTATTTTATATTTTAAAATCAGTGTTTAAGTATGTGTGTAGTTTACTAAATATTAGAGAAAACAACACATTCTAAATATATCTATAAATATAGACATGATTTTGTTGTTGCTTTTTAGAGAGAAAATTTAGACAGTACATATGCAAGCACAATTCCCTTTGAAAATTTTTTTTTTGACTTACAAGAGGATTAAAGTTTTATTGTTATTGAAGATCATCTAGTCTGAAATTTAAGTTTCTACAACTTATCTGTCAATTATATATCACTACATTATAATAACTTGTAAGAATGAGTATAATATCCTGACACTGTCACTTCTTTTTTTTTTTTTTTTTATATATGTCAGGACATTTATTGCAATTTGTTTGAAATACAAAACAAGTTCAAGGTTAGCTAACATAGATACAGATATACTGTGAGATATATACATATATATATATATATATATACACTACAGAATACTATACACTACAGAATACTATGTCATAATTTTTTTTTAACATCTTTATTGGAGTATAATTGCTTTACAATGGTGTGTTAGCTTCCGCTTTACAACAAAGTGAATCAGTTATACATATACATATGTTCCCATAACTCTTCCCTCTTGCGTCTCCCTCCCTCCCACCCTCCCTATCCCACCCCTCTAGGTGGTCACAAAGCACCGAGCTGATCTTCCTGTGCTATGCAGCTGCTTCCCACTAGCTATCTATTTTACGTTTGGTAGTGTATATATGTCCATGCCACTCTCTCACTTTGTCCCAGCTTACCCTTCCCCCTCCCCGTATCCTCAAGTCCGTTCTCTAGTAGGTCTGTGTCTTTATTCCCGTCTTGTCACTAGGCTCTTCATGGACTTTTTTTTTTTTTTTTCTTATATTCCATATATATGTGTTAGCATACGGTATTTGTTTTTCTCTTTCTGACTTACTTCACTCTGTGTGACAGAGTCTAGGTCCATCCACCTCACTACAAATATCTCAATTTCGTTTCTTTTTATGGCTGAGTAATATTCCATTGTATATATGTGCCACATCTTCTTTATCCGTTCATCTGTCAATGGACACTTAGGTTGCTTCCATGTCCTGGCTATTGTAAATAGAGCTGCAATGAACATTTTGGTACATGACTCTTTATAAATTATGGTTTTCTCAGGGTATATGCCCAGTAGTGGGATTGCTGGGTCGTATGGTAGTTCTGTTTTTAGTTTTTTAAGGAACCTCCATACTGTTCTCCACAGTGGCTTTATCAATTTACATTCCCACCAACAGTGGGAATCTCTCCAGCATTTATTGTTTGCAGATTTTTTGATGATGGCCATTATGACCACTGTGAGGTGATACCTCCTTGTAGTTTTGATTTTCATTTCTCTAATGATTAGTGACGTTGGGCATCTTTTCATGTGCTTTTTGGCCATCTGTATGTCTTCTTTGGAGAACTGTCTATTTAGGTCTTCTGCCCATTTTTGGATTGGGTTGTTTGTTTTTTTCTTATTGAGCTGCATGAGCTGCTTGTAAATCTTGGAGATTAATCCTTTGTCAGTTGCTTCATTTGCAAATATTTTCTCCCATTCTGAGGGTTGTCCTTTGAAATTACTGAGAGCTTTACCTGTGCATCTTAGGATAGACTATTTTACTAAATTTGCATTATTTATAAGGCAAGAATTTAAATTATATTAAATGATTTTTATGTAAGCCAAACCTTTCTTACATCTCCCTTTGGTGTGTACACATTTATTTTATCCTCTCCCATCATTCCATTTTTTTTTAATGGGTGTAAGTGCCTTTTTTGGTAGAAAGCACCAGAATTTTATGTTTTAGGTTTTGGAATTACTAAAAAATAGTTAGTGTTGAATTTCATTTTATGCCAGGAACTAGTATAGCAAAGTTGGGTTTTATAAATTCCCAAAAGAAAATATAATTTGTCCCTGGTGTCATCTCTTTTCTTTGCTATTTATGTCCCCTTTTAATTAATATACAACTTAAAAATACTTAGCTTTCTTATTGATATGTTTTTGAACAGGTATGTAATGAATATTTTTATCTTAAAATAGAGAGAAGAGTCACAAAATTTTGCATGGAATTTAGAATTCAAGTCTGTCTCATCTATATTACCTTTCTATGCTGTGTAACAAATTACCACAAATGTGATGACTTAAGACAACACATGTTTATTATCTCACAATTTCTATGGGTCAGAAGCTTGGGCATAGCTTAGCTGGTTCTCGTTTTGAAGGTCTACTAAGAAAGGATCAGCTTCCAAGATCCTTTTAGTTGTTGGCAATATTCATTTCCTTGTGAGTATAGGATTCATGTTAGCTTGTTTTTTCAAAACCAGTGACAGAGACAGAGAGGGAGCTCCTGAGACTTGAGAGTGAGTTGACTAGTAAGACTGAGTCTTATATAATCACGGAAGTGCCATTCCATCCCCTTTCCTGTATAAGGCAACATTATCATGGGAGTGACATTATATCACATTTGCCACATTCTGTTGGTTAAAAGCAAGTCATACTCAAGGGAAAGAACACCAGGGATGGAAGCAAGGGGACCATCTTAAAGTCTGTGTTCTCTACACCACATCAGTTATGTTGACTACAGTAAGAAAAATAAAAATATTTTGGCTTGATACATTGACATCTTTCCTTATTTTCTGTTTCAGTTTGTCACAGTTGTATGATATATACACCATTAATTCCTGAGCAGAGAAAGAAATAGTAAATGGTATTAGATCTTACTCCCTCTTCTATAGTAGATTGATTTCACCTTGACTTAGGCTAGAAAAAAAATAGTACTTCCATGTTTTGTTGCTTCTATGTCTTTATTTTTTTTAAATATACCTTTATTATAAATTTAAGTACATGTTCATGGTAAAATATTTAAACAGTACAGATGAATATAAAATAAAAAGTATGCCATTAAATGAGAAATCGTGAAAGTAACCACTATTCACTATTTCAGCAATTTTCTATACAAGTCTATGTAAATATATATGTATATAGATTTTAACATTTTTTAAGTGGCACAATAATATACTTTTGTTTCCAGAACTTTATTATATCCTGGATGTGTGTCTGTCTATAGAAATATCTATAGCTGTATCTTATTATCTTCAATAGCTGTTTTGTGTTTCATTTAAGTATGTCATAATTAAAATTCTCTACAGAGATGTTTTTTTCCATTTGTGTGCTAAAATACGATATTTTTATTGGGCTTTTTGTTGTAAAGTGTTATAAAAACCCAATTAAAATTGGCTTAAACAAAAAAGGAAATTTTTGCCATCAGAGCTCAAAAAGATCAGAAGTACAACTGACTTTGAGTGTGTTTGGGTCTACAGCTTCAATTAATATCATCTGTAACTGGTTTCTCTCCATCCTTTGGCTTGCCTCCCCTCTGGGCTGATTCTCTCATTAGGCTGGCTCCCCTTTCAAGATGGCAGAATGGCTGCCAGCAGTTTCAGACTCAGAGCCTTGTCCCAGGAAACCAGCAGAAAAGAGAGACACTCTCTTCTGTTTTCTCAAGCAAAAGTGATAGAAATTACTCTGTTTGAGTATGACTCATTCATAAGCCTTTCTCTTAACCAATTGCTGGGGTTATGGAAAGTGATTCTCTGATTATTCAATTTTGGGGTATGGGATGTCAACACTACTGAAAGAACATGAACTAAGATGGTAGATGGAACAGGAAAAAAATGCTTACCAGTTCCTTGTAAGAAACTGGTAAGTCTTGTAAATTTGTGTAGGTTGTACACAAATCTTTGTAAATTTTTAAATTTGTGTATTTTGCTATTTGCTAGGTATATTATTAGAAGTACTAATGCTGGGTAAATGTATATATACATTTTAACTTTTCCTGGATATTTCCAAATTTTTCTCCCCAATGAGTGCTTCAATTTATATTTCAGCCAATAATGCACACTTGTGTCCATTGTAGGTTTCATCAAACTTAATGTTTTCTAATCAAATATGTGAAAAATTGGAATCTCATTGTTGTTTCAAGAGATATTTCCTTAATAATGACTACAGGCTAGCAAATTTTTTTCTATTTATCATGTGTGTTTCCTTTACTGTAATCTCCCTTCATATATGGTTATATAATTGTGCTAAAACAAGTGACATGATGGAAGTGCTAAAAAATAAACTTAGATATATCTAAATTTTATTTAACTTGAAGATAACTTTGCCAATGCAAGGGTGAGATTAAGTCTTTGTAACCAGACGAGATGGAGGGGCTATAGGAAGGAAGCAAGTTATTTCCAGGGCCACTTTTTTTTTTTTTAATGACATCTCACTCTTACTAGTATATTACTTTATCAGGTAAGGAAAACTAAAGGTTAAAATGGAGCGATGCAGTGTTACAGTACGAGCAGACTTGATCAGTCACTAAGAAGCTTGATGTAGACTTTTCACGGCATGGCAAGGGGTGAGTATAGCCAATGTTTTCAGGAAGTGCAGAGGAAGACAGGTCATGCAATGGACATAAGGCTAAGGGTTCAGTCCTTTTGAAGACTGGAAACCTTGAGATCTATCTCAGGATAAGAGATGGTCAAAGACAAACTTCAAAGTAAATATAGTAAAAAACAAAGAGCAAAAAAAAAAAAAAAAAAAGAAAAGAAAACCCTGTGATCTAAAGACTAAAACATCCTTCTGCAGAGCTCAAGTATGCAGAGGTCAAGAGAAAGTGTTTCAATTTCAACAGTGACAACAGTAACATAGAACTTTTGCCTAAATTTTAGAGGCCTTTAAAGTATAACCCTGGTATCTCTGAAAGATCAGATGTGGTCTGAAACCCTACAATGAAAGCCCCTGATGCTACATAAAATACAGAAGCCCCATGTTTAAGGATAAAATTTATTAAAAGTAGAGAATAAAGAGAAAATGAAGTGTAAATGGATCTGGTGACTCATGGCTAAAACATTTTAAGTTTAGTAAGAGTGAATTTAGGATTAAAAACAAGAGCATAGTTACATAATAAAATATAATTCTTTACATGTATATCTATGTTAATCATCAGTGAATGATTAATACCTGGTTAAAGCAACCGCACATTTTTTTTTCCCATAGTCAAAGGAAAAACGAAACCAGATGTATGTATCTTTAAGTGTGAGTTTGTAAACCCAATTCAAAAATAATTTCTTGATTCAATAATTGTTTATTACACATCTACTGTGTCCTGGATATTACATTTGCCACTGAGTTTACAATGATATAAAAAAGAACACACATAAATATACCCTGCTTAATAGAGTTCTTAGTCCTCTGGAGGACACGGACTATAAACTAAAACAAAATCAAGCAAACCAAAAAATGAGTAATTGCAAATTGTGAAGTGCTGTGAAGAAAACTAACGTGAATTGAACGTTGACACAACAGTGCCAGAACCAGTTTTCATTAATCTTCTCAGTAATCTAGGAGGTAGGTGCTATTGTCATTTGTGCTCTAAAAATGAGGAAACAGAGGTACAAAGAGGTCAAGTGAGTTGTCCAGCATTCTACAGTATGAAGAGGTAAAGCTGGGATGTGAGCTTGGGTAGAGCGTGTCATCTTCATGCTTCAGCTTATCTTACTAGAGAACTTTGGTAGAGCATAATGGCATGGGCAGGGTGGTGAGGAAAGGTCTCATTGGTGAGGTGATGTTTAAATTGAGACTTGAAGGATGGGACAGAGCCAACCATGTTCAGAACCTGGAGAACAATAGCATTTCAGGTACCATGAAAAATAAGTACTATGTCCCTAGGTAGGGAAGAAAAGTGATCAAGTGACTATTCTAGGAGATGAAGTGATGCTAATAGTAATGAAGAAGATATGTAAAATTGGAGACATAATCAAGAGTCAGACTTTTCAAAAACTTGTAGGCCAACATTGGAACATTTGATTTGAAGCGCAACGGGGAAATGTTAAAAGGATTTTACAAAGAGGCCTGACCTGATCTGGTTCATGTTTAATTGGCTGCTGTGTAACAATAGGATGGAGGAAGACCGTGGGAAAAGCAGAGACACCAGTAAGGAGGCTATTTTAGTAGCCCTGGAAGGGGTTTTAACAAAGGTGGTAGGAGATTAGCTGAAGAAAAGCAGACCTAATCAAGATATATTTTTGAGGCAGAAATCATGAGATATGCTGATAGATTGAATGTGAGTGGTGAGGAAGAGGAAGGAATTTAGGATTACTCCCAGTTTTCTAGTATCACCTACATGATATCACTTTCAGCAATTTGGGCATGTGATGGTACCCTATATACCTAGAAAAAACTGGGAGAGAACAATTTGCTGAAGGCTGGGAGATAAGAGTTTTTTGGGGGACTTATTTGAGATGGCTGTGAAACATTCAGTTAAAAATACTGTATAGAAAATTGGATATGGGTGCCTGGAATCCAAGGATAAGTCTTAATAGGAGATACGGTTTTGGAGTTGTCAGCATAGAGATAATATTTAACACTATGGGAACAGGTACAACTACCAGGTATAGGGCTCAATACCAAACACAGGGAAACTCAGCAGTAGAACACGGTAGAGAAGGAATAACTGGTAAAGTATTTAGAAACCTCCCTAAAAAAATTAACATATCACAGAAGAGAAAAGAGTATTTCAGGGAGTAGGGATTTGCCTTTAGGACCAAACAGTTTTGAGATATCACATAAGCTGAGGACACAATAATCTATATACGTACTTGATATCTAAGCAGCAGCTATCTTATATTGACCCTTTCAGGCCATAAATTACAAAACAATAAGCAGCAAATTAGGGCATGCCCTTGAGTGCATATGCTTCAGTTTGTTTAATTGCCAGTCAATTACTATCTAATATATTTCATTTCTTTCTCCTGTAATTCACTGCAATGTTTCCCTCTCAAAAAAAGTCAACACACAAGCAGAAACACAAAAGCTATGAAATATTTGTGATCAATGTAAGCTAATGCTATCAAAATATCTGTCAGTGAATAATGAGTCCAAGAGAGCAAATATTTGGAGCCCTTTTAAGAAGTCGCCAAGGAATTGGCTTAGAGACTTAGGATTCACATTCAAGAATGATACTGATGGAATCAAACAAAAAGGGGTCAGCACTTTCTGAGCTAATTGTTTAGAACTAGATTTTTGCTCCAGCTGCTATAAATTGAAAGATGGATGATGTGAGAATTTGTAATTTGTAACTTAAAACTTCATGAACCATGAAACTTTCTGGAGACTTTGGTCAGTCAGTTGATTTACCACCATAATCCATAAACTGTCTATTTTCCCACCACTATGGCAATGAAATAGAGGAGAAAAACATGCAAATTGCTCATTTATGTTTTTTTTAATTTTGCTTTCCAAAATTACTTCTAAGCTTGCTGAGTCGGATTTCTATAACATCTTTAATTATGATGAAGTCTTGGCTTAAAAAAAGAAAAATTGTTTAGTTAGAACTTCATAATTGGCAATGAAACATTTAACCAAAGTGCCAGCTCTCAAATATTTTATATGTTGTTTTTTATTTGGACTATGGGAACAGCATCATGGAGACTTGTAGAATTTGATATTGAGACCTTAAAACGTTAGTATGGAGATTTGTAAAATAATTCCAAACAAAACTGAGCATTATGCATATATAACAGTTAAAATTGCAAAACATGGACAAAATTCTGAATGTATTTAAATAATACAATAAATTGTAATATAATAAATCATAAAATATCAGAACAACAATGGATTATATAGGTTCTGCTCTCTTTTAATGGGAGAGACAATGTGATTTGTGCTGCAAAATCAGCCATTTATGAAGTATCCAGCTGTTCAATTAAGAGATTTCATGTCTATAAAGTGAGGAAAACCAAAGGGGATTCTTTTGAAAAACTATGAATTGACTAACACGTGACACATGTGGCCTTAAAACATTTTCAATAATGAATTAATGTATAGTAGTCTCACAAATATTAATGAGGAATTAGCGTTCCAGACAATGTTCTCACACTAGTATTTAAAATAAGTGATTTGTCTTCATTTTTAATAAATTATTAAACATTAAAAAATAAGGACTTAGATTCTGAGAAGAAACAATTCTGATGATAAGTCCTATTGTTTCAAGAGGGGCTGTAGTAAAATTAAAGGAACAACTGTTCTTGTCCAAAATTTGTCTTCCAAAGATGAAGCAAAACTAAGGTTTCAAAGGCTGTGGGTAAAAATTACACTTTGATCTTTCTCTTTGTTCAAACATTTGAGATTAAAGATGCTATGAATTCCTTATAATTCCTCCTATTTAAGTAGAATGCTTTGTCTCAATCCAAGATGATTCATGCCATGCTGATTTCTGAAACTTTAATCCTGTTTCTGAGGAGAGTCACAATGTCCTGATGACTTACTCTAATTTGCTACAGATGATTAAGGCACAATTAAAGGCTCAGAGTAACTTGCTGGACTTATTTTTCTCTTCCTCTGTCCTGTCCTCTTTCTCTTCTTCCCTCCTTCTTTCTCTTCCTTCCTCTTTTTGTGGGTTAAACAAAGAACAGAACCCAGAGCTGACATAGGAACCATCTTATGAGAAGGTACTTTAGTGTTTCTAATTACATATTGATAATAAAGGCAAATTCGATTTTTTTTAAAAAAGAAATTAAGCATTAAGACACATTAATTGTGTTAGAGGGTGGACAGAATTGGCTTGTGTTTACTCTTGTTTTAAAAAAAAACAGTCTTGAGTTAGTGTTTTTTTTCTCTAAAAGATAAACTGGTCTCTTTGATTCCTGGCATTTCTTAAGTACATTTCTCCTGTAAGTGCTCTCCTAAGTTGCTGACATGGGGGACCTTTCACAAGAGGTGATCTCCTCGGTCTTGTATTTACCAAAGTACGAAACTCTGGGTGGATCATCGTATCCTCTTTGTGAATGGCCTATGTATGGTTCAGAGCGGAAGAGCTGTTCAGGAAGTAATTTGATTGTAAAGATAAGTCCAAATACAGTCAAGAGTAACAGTATCTCAAGTTTACACCTAATAAGGGTCTGTAATCTTAGTTTCTTTTTAGAAAATCCAGGGCTTTTGTTTTTGAAAATTGTGCATGTTCTTATTTTTAAGAGAGATTGTTTCCTTCTTCTTTTTGTCTCTCATATGAAAGTTCTCGACGATTCTCAGAGCTTGTTGATAAATGATAAGTCTTGAGTATGTTTAATTCCTTCACTTTATACTGAATTTCTAATCTATTTTTTTCTTATACTATCTGAATTGATCATTAGTATTCCCTGATTTAATTTATTCACCTTTTAATCTATATGGCCTCTTATATAATGATAATATAAAGCTATCTTGTCATTTACTTGACCTTTATGATTATCATAAAAGTTAAATAGCATCTTATATATATACAACAGATACATTTAAAACCTAATATTACGAGTTACAACAAACAAATAACATGATTTTATCTTAATGAAAATTGATGGCTTTTTACATATGCCATTTTCTGCCATATCCTTATTTAGAAAAGACAGAAAATGATTCCTAGTTGTCTATAGTTCAAAACCAATAATTAAGAATCATTTAAAGTTTACCTGATCTTGAAAAAAATCATGACTGTAGAGCACAGTAAATTACTTTATTTTGGATATCAAAAGCTTCTGAAATATATGGATTTAATAGTTTTATTTTATTATTTTTTTCCTGTTTTTTTTTTAACATCTTTATTAGAGCATAATTGCTTTACAATGTTGTGTTAGTTTCTGCTGTATAACAAAGTGAATCAGCTATACGTATACATAAATCCCCATATCCCCTCCCTCTTGCGTCTCCCTCCCACCCTCCCTATCCAACCCCACTAAGTGGTCACAAAGCACAGAGCTGATCTCCCTGTGCTATGCGGCTGCTTCCCACTAGCTCTCTATTTTACATTTGGTAGTGTATATATGTCAATGCCACTCTCTCACTTCATCCCAGCTTACCCTTCCCCCTCCCGTGTCCTCAAGTCCATTCTCTACATCTGCGTCCTTATTCCTGTCCTGCCCCTAGGTTCTTCAGAACCTTTTATTTTTTTTTAATTTTTACATTCCATATATATGCGTTAGCATGTGGTATTTGTTTTTCTCTTTCTGACTTACTTCACTCTGTATGACAGGCTCTAGGTCCATGCACCTCATTAAAAATAACTCAATTTCGTTTCTTTTTATGGCTGAGTAATATTCCATTGTATATATGTGCCACATCTTCTTTATCCATTCATCTGTTGATGGACACTTAGCTTGCTTCTGTGTCCTGGCTATTGTAAATAGAGCTGCAGTGAACATTCTGGTACATGACTCGTTTTGGATTATGTTTTTCTCAGGGTATATGCCCAGCAGTGGGATTGCTGGGTCATATGGTAGTTCTATTTTTAGTTTCTTAAGAAACCTCCATACTGTTCTCCATAGTGGCCATATCAGTTTACATTCCCAGCAACAGTGCAAGAGGGTTCTCTTTTCTCTACACCCACTCCAGCATTTATTGTTTGTAGATTTTTTGATGATGGCCATTCTGACGGATGTGAGGTGATACCTCATTGTAGTTTTGGTTTGCATTTCTGTAATGATTAGTGATATTGGGCATCCTTTCATGTGTTTGTTGGAAATCTGTATATCTTCTTTGGAGAAATGTCTATTTAGAACTTCTGCCCATTTTTGGATTCAGTTGTTTGTTTTCTTGTTATTGAGCTGCATGAGCTGCTTGTAACTTTTGGAGATTAATCCTTTGTCAGTTGCCTCATTTGCAAATATTTTCTCCCATTCTGAGGGTTGTCTTTTCATCTTGTTTATGTTTTCCTTTGCTGTATAAAAGCTTTTAAGTTTCATTAAGTCCCATTTGTTTCTTTTTGTTTTTATTTCCATTTCTCTAGGAGGTGGGTCAAAAAGGATCTTGCTATGATTTATGTCACAGAGTGTTCTGCCTATGTTTTCCTCTAAGAGTTTTATACTGTCTGGCCTTACCTTTAGGTCTTTAATCCATTTGAAGTTTATTTTTGTGTATGGTGTTAGGGAGTGTTCTAATTTCATTCTTTTACATGTAGCTATCCAGTTTTCCCAGTACCATTTTTTGAGGAGGCTGTCTTTTCTCCACTGTATATTCTTGCCTCCTTTATCAAAGATAAGGTGACCATATGTGTGTGGGTTTATGTCTGGGCTTTCTATCCTGTTCTAATTATCTATATTTCTGTTTTTGTGCCAGTACCATACTGTCTTGATTACTGTAGCTTTGTAGTACAGTCTGAAGCCCAGGAGCCTGATTCCTCCAGCTCCATTTTTCTTTCTCAAGATTGCTTTGGCTATTAGGGGTCTTTTGTGTTTGCATACAAATTGTGAAATTTTTTGTTCTAGTTCTGTGAAAAATGACATTGGTAGCTTGATAGGGAATGAATTGAATCTGTAGATTGCTTTGTTTAGTATACTCATTTTCACAATGTTGATTCTTCCAATCCAAGAACATGGTATATTTCTCCGTCTGTTTGTATCATCTTTAATGTCTTTCATCCATGTCTTATAGTTTTCTGCCTACGGGTCTTTTGTCTCCATAGGTGGGTTTATTTCTAGGTATTTTATTCTTTTTGTTGCAGTGGTAAATGGGAATGTTTCCTTAACTTCTCTTTCAGATTTGTCATCATTGGTGTATAGGAATGCAAGAGATTTCTGTGCATTAATTTTGTGTCCTGCTACTTTACCAAATTCATTGATTAGCTCTCGCAGTTTTCTGGTAGTATCTTTACGATTCTCTATGTATAGTATCATGTCATCTGCAAACAGTGACAGTTTTACTTCTTTTCCGATTTGGATTCCTTTCATTTCCTTTTCTTCTCTGATTGCCATGGCTAAAACTTTGAAAACTATGTTGAATAATAGTGGTGAGAGTGGGCAATGATGTCTTGTTCCTGATCTTAGTGGAAATGGTTTCAGTTTTTCACCTTTGAAAATGATGTTGGTTGTGGGTTTGTCATATATGGCCTTTATTGTTTTGAGGTAAGTACCCTCTATGCCTGCTTTCTGGAGGGTTTTTATCATAAATGGGTGTTGAATTCTGTCAAAAGCTTTTTCTGCATCTATTGAGATTATCATATGGTTTTTATCCTTCAATTTGTTAATGTAGTGTATCACATTGATTGTTTTGCATATACTGGACAATCCCCGCATTCCTGGGATAAAACCCACTTGATCAGGATATCTGATCCTTTTAAGGTGTTGTTGGATTCTGTTTGCTAGTATTTTGTTGAGGATTTTTGCATCTAGGTTCATCACTGATACTGGTCTGTAGTTTTCTTTTTTTGTGACATCTTTTCTGGTTTTTGTATCAGGGTGATGGTGGCCTCGTAGAATGAGTTTGGGAGTGTTCCTGCCTCTGCTATATTTTGGAAGAGTTTGAGAAGGATAGGTGTTAGCTCTTCTCTAAATGTTTGATAGAATTCACCTGTGAAGCCATCTGGTCCTGGGCTTTTGTTTGTTGGAAGATTTTTAATCACAGTGTCATTTTCAGTGCTTGTGATTGGTCTGTTCATATTTTCTATTTCTTCCTGGTTCAGTCTCGGAAGGTTGTGCTTTTCTAAGAATTTGTCCATTTCTTCCAGGTTGTCCATTTTATTGGCATATTGTTGCTTGATGTAATCTCTCATGATCCTTTGTATTTCTGCTGTGTCAGTTGTTACTTCTTTTTCATTTCTAATTCTGTTGACTTGAGTCTTTTCCTTTTTTTTCTTGATGAGTCTGACTAATGGTTTATCAATTTTGTTTATCTTCTCAAAGAACCAGCTTTTACTTTTATTGAACTTTGCTATTGTTTCCTTCATTTCTTTTTCATTTATTTCTGACCTGATTTTTATGATTTCTTTCCTCCTGCTAACTTTGGGGTTTTTTTGTTCTCGTTTCTCTAGTTCCTTTAGTTGTAAGTTTAGGTAGTTTTTTGAGATTTTTCTTGTTTCTTGAGGTAGGATTGTATTGCTGTAATCTTTCCTCGTTGAACTGCTTTTGCTGCATCCCATAGGTTTTGGGTCGTCGTGTTTTCATTGTCATTTGTTTCTAGGTATTTTTTGATTTCCTCTTTGATTTCTTCAGTGATCTCTTAGTTATTTAGTAGTGTATTGTTTAGCCTCCATGTGTTTGTATTTTTTACAGATTTTTTTTTCCTGTAATTGATATCTAGTCTCATAGTGTTGTGGTCAGAAAAGATACTTGATACGATTTCAATTTTCTTAAATTTACCAAGGCTTGATTTGTGACCCAAGATATGGTCTATCCTGGAGAATGTTCCATGAGCACTTGAGAAGAAAGTGTATTCTGGTGTGTTTGGATGGAATGTTATATAAATATCAATTAATTCCATCGTATTTAATGTGTCATTTAAAGCTTGTGTTTCCTTATTTATTTTCATTTCTGTCCATTGGTGAAAGTGGGCTGGTAAAGTCCCCTACTATGATTGTGTTACTGTCAATTTCCCCTTTTATGGCTGTTCAGATTTGCCTTATGTTTTGAGGTGCTCCTATGTTGGGTGCATAAATATTTACAATTGTTATATCTTCTTCTTGGATTGATCCCTTGATCATTATGTAATGTCCTTCTTTGTCTCTTGTAATAGTCTTTATTTTAAAGTCTATTTTGTGTGATATGAGAATTGCTACTCCCGCTTTCTTTTGATTTCCATTTGCATGGAATATCTTTTTCCATCCCCTCACTTTCAGTGTGTACGTGTCCCTAGGTCTGAAGTGGGTCTCTTGTAGGCAGCATATATACGGGTCTTGTTTTTGTATCCATTTAGGCAGTCTATGTCTTTTGTTTGGAGCATTTAATCCATTTACATTTAAGGTAATTATTGATAAGTATGTTCTTATTCCCATTTTCTTAATTGTTTTGGGTTTGTTATTGTAGGTCTTTTCCTTCTCTTGTGTTTCCTGTCTAGAGAAGTTCCTTTAGCATTTGTTGTAAAGCTGGTTTGGTGGTGCTGAATTTTCTTAGCTTTTGCTTGTCTGTAAATGTTTTAATTTCTCTGTCAAATCTGAATGAGATCTTTGCTGGGTAGAGTAATCTTTGTTCTAGATTTTTCCCTTTCATCACTTTAAATATGTCCTGCCACTCCCTTCTGGCTTGCCGAGTTTCTGCTGAAAGATCAGCTGTTAACCTTATGGGGATTCCCTTGTATGTTATTTGTTCTTTTTCCCTTGTTGCTATTAATATTTCTTCTTTGTATTTAATTTTTGATAGTTTGATTAATATGTGTCTTGGCGTGTTTCTCCTTAGATTTATCCTGTATGGGACTCTCTGTGCTTCCTGGACTTGATTGACTATT
The DNA here is from genome assembly GCF_028021215.1 of Eschrichtius robustus. NCBI lineage: Eukaryota > Metazoa > Chordata > Mammalia > Artiodactyla > Eschrichtiidae > Eschrichtius > Eschrichtius robustus. The sequence continues at coordinate 70,419,451 of NC_090836.1, forward strand.
TCCTTTCCCATATTAGCAAAGTTTTCAACTATAATCTCTTTAAGTGTTTTCTCAGTCCCTTTCTTTTTCTCTTCTTCTTCTGTGACACCTATAATTCGAATGTTGGTGCATTTAATGTTATCCCAGAGGTCTCTGAAACTGTCCTCAATTCTCTTCATTCTTTTTTCTTTATTCCGCTCTGAGGTAGTTATTTCCACTATTTTATCTTCCAGGTCACTTATCCTTTCTTCTGCCTCAGTTATTCTGCTATCGATTCCTTCTAGAGAATTTTTAGTTTTATTTATTGTGTTGTGCATGTTTGTTTGTTTGCTCTTTAGTTCTTCTAGGTCCTTTTTAAACATTTTTTGTATTTTCTCCATTCCATTTCCAAGATTTTGGATCATCTTTACTATCATTACCTGCATCTTTTTCAGGTAGACTGCCTATTTCCTCTTCAATTTTTTGGTCTGGTGAGTTTTTACTTTGCTCTTTCATCTGTTGTGTATTTCTGTGTCTTCTCATTTTGCTTAACTAACTGTGTTTGGGGTGTCCTTTTCACAGGCTGCAGGTTCTTAGTTCCCGTTGTTTTTGGTGTCTGTCCCCAGTGGGTAAGGTTGTTTCCATGGGTTGTGTAGATTTCCTGGTGGAGAGGACTGGTGCCTGTGTTCTGGTGGATGAGGCTGGATCTTGTCTTTCTGATGGGTAGGACTGCATCTGGTGCTGAGTTTTGAGGTGTCTGTGAGCTTATTATGATTTTAGGCAACCTCTCTGCTAATGGGTAGGGTTGTGTTCCTGTCTTGCTAGTTTTTTGGCATGGGGTGTCCAGCACTGGTGCTTCCTGGTCGTTGAGTGGAGCTGGGTCTTAGCGTTGAGATGGAGATCTCTGGGAGATCTCTCGCCAGTTGATATCACGTGGAGCCGGGAGGTCTCTGGTGGTCCAGTGTCCTGAACTCGGGTCTCCCACCTCAGAGGCTCAGGCCTGACAGCCAGCCAGTGCATCAAGACCCTGTCAGCCACACTGCTAAGAAGAAAAGGGAGAAAATAAAGAAAGAAAAATAAATAAATAAAATAAAATAAAATAAAAAAGTAAAAAAATTATTAAATTAAAAAAAGTAATAAAAAAAGAGAGCAACCAAACCAATAAACAAATCCACCAGTGATAACAAGCCCTAAAAACTTTACTAAGATACACATAAAAATAAGAAACTAGTCAGTCACATATAGCAAACCCTGAGTCTACAGTTGCTCCCAAAGTCCACTTCCTCTATTTTGGGATGATTCATTGTCTATTCAGATATTCCACAGATGCAGGGTACATCAAGTTGATTGTGGAGATTTAATCCACTGCTCCTGAGGCTGCTGGGAGAAATTTCCCTTTCTCTTCTTTGTTCGCACAGATCTGGGGGTTCAGCTTTGGATTTGGACCCGCCTCTGCGTGTAGGTCACCTGAGGGCATCTGTTCTTCACTCACACAGGACGGGGTTAAAGGAGCAGCTGATTAGGTGCTCTGGCTCACTCAGGCCGGGGGGAGGGAGGGTACGTAATGTGGGGTGAACCTGTGGCGGCAGAGGCCAGCGTGACGTTGCACCAGCCTGAGGCGTGCCATGTGTTCTCCCGGGGAAGTTGTCCCTGGATCATGGGACCCTGGCAGTGGTGGCCTTCACAGGCTCCTGGGAGGGGAGTTGAGGATAGTGACCTGTGCTTGCACACAGGATTCTTGGTGGCTGCATCAGCAGCCTTGGCATTTCATGCCCGTCTCTGTTGTCTGTGTTGATAGCTGTGGCTTGAGCCCATCTCTGGAGCTCGTTTAGGCGGTGTTCTGAATCTCCTCTTCTCGCGCACCCCGAAACAATGTTCTCTTGACTCTTAATCAGGTCTAGAGTTTTTCCTGGACTCCCTCCCAGCTAGGTGTCACGCACTAGCCCCCTTCAGGCTGTGTTCACGCAGCCAACCCCAGTCCTTTCCTTGGGATCCGACCTCCGAAGCCTGAGCCTCAGCTCCCAACCCCCAGCCCCCACCAGCCCCGGCAGGTGAGCAGACAAGCCTCTCGGGCTGGTGAGGGCTGGTTGGCACCGATCCTCTGTGCGGGAATATCTCTGCTTTGCCCTCTGCACCCCTGTTGCTGCGCTCTCCTCCATGGCTCCGAAGCTTTCCCTCACCCCCTCACCCCCCCATTTCCACCAGTGAAGGGGCTTCCTAGTGCCTGGAAACTTTTCCTCCTTCACAGCTCCCTCCCAGAGTTGCAGGTCCCGTCCCTATTCTTTTGTCTCTGTTTTTTCGTTTTTTCTTTTGCCCTACCCAGGTACGTGAGGAGTTTCTCGCCTTTTGGGAAGTCTGAGGTCTTCTGCCAGTGTTCAGTAGGTGTTCTGTAGGAGTTGTTCCACATGTAGATGTATTTCTGATGTATTTGTAGTGAGGAAGTTGATCTCCACGTCTTACTCCTCTGCCATCCTGAAGGTCCTATCCGATTTAATAGTTTTAAATTCATGTTTCTTTTAATCCAAAATGCCATTAAAGTATAACTTCATAATAAAAACAAAAATAATTGTAAAAGACACAAACATGTTTAATTCTCAGAGATTCAGTGCTTAATAATTTGCACAAATATATATCTATAATTTGGTAAAAGGCAGTCATACATTAGATATCTTGCTAATACTGTTTTCTTAAAGGATTCTGAGGTAGTTACCTTGAAAAAATGATATATTTCTAAAAACAGTGATTATTTGGGTAGAAACCAAAATGAATGAAAAAATTCTATAAATAATAGTACAGATATTAAATTATATAAAATCTGGTTCTTTTAAAAGATGCATAACCTAAACAAACTACTTGTTCATTTGATTAATCAAATATGAAAGGAATGAGAAACCTTAGGAATGAGAAGAAAAACATAACTCCCAAATACAGAGAAGATGAAAAGAGTTAGAAGAGGCTACTACAGTCAAATCTATTTTGTAACCTAGAAGAAATGGATGATAGCCCAGCAAACTAAAAAATGCCCAAAATTGCCCAAGAAGATGTAGAATACTTCAGTAAATAAATCAACCTGGAAGATAATGGAAAGGTGATTCAGGATCAATCAAGAAAATGACTAAGTAGGTTCACTGCTGAGTTTACCTAACTTTGAATGACAGAGAAATGCATACATGCTTACACACACCCATGTTCATTTTTTGTGTTCACGTTGTGTGTGGTTATTCCAACAAGCAAAAAATATGGAATGATTCATACCACTACGCTCTTTGGAGGGGGATTATGTGACAAGAAGAGAGAGACGAGAAGAAAATATAAACATCATAACACATAAAAGATCAAGGTAATTTCAGATGGTGATAAAACAAGTGTCAAAACAAAAAAGGGAGGCAAAGGTAGCACAACATGTAAAAGTAATGTAACTGTTAATGTTGTGTTTGTTTAAAATTTATATCTTTACCTATCTATGTCTATATATCTTTATATGTATATGAACAAAAGAAAGAGGAAAGAAGGAAGGCAAGAAGGGAGGAAGAAAGGGAATGAAAACAAGACTGCAGCAACACTTCTTTTCCCAGGATAAGGCCCACATAAGATTTTCTCTTTTATGGGGGCAAGAGAGAATAGTAAAATATCTCTTGTGTTGTAAAGTGAATTTCAGATGTAAAAAGTCTGAACCCTTTTTATACTTGAACTACTCACATTTTCTGTTTGAACCAGGGGGATCCTCACCTGTGAAAAAAAGTATCAGAGTTGATCTAAGTCTTCTCCTGTTCTTAACATTCCCTGAATTTTGTTCCTGTGTCATGCTTTGCTGTGGGTGGGCAGTGGGCAGGAGACGTATGATTGGTTTGTGTTGCCATGACTCTTAACCTTATAGCTTTAGTGACATGGCCACTTATCTCATTTTATGGCTTTCTTCCTTTTAAAATTTTGATATCTGTAAATCTTCACTGACAATCATGGATAATCTAAGAAAAAGGCCAGTGTACATTTAAAAATTAAAATGCTTGAATCAACCATCAGAATTTCTTAAATTGTAGCTTACCTTTAAAACAGAGTTGTATTATAGACTATAACTTGTGAAAGGCAAAGTCACTTGTAAGTAAAGATAATGAAATTTGTTTTACCCCTGAAGAAAAAAAAATGTATCAGTGACTTGGGAATCTCTGGAGGAGAAAAAAAATCTCTAGAGGCCTAAAAATTGTGAATTACATGTATATCTTGCTAATGCATTTAGATTTGAGCCTGCAAAAAAGTCTTCATTTTATTTTAGAGAATATATTGATGATGAAATAAACATAGGGAAAAAAGTGAACTAAGAAGAAAGTAAGTAACAAATTCTTTTTTATGTACTATTAAGAGATTTATATGATATGAGTGGTGGTTTGATTCTGTCTGCTGAGAGCTGACAGTATTATAATTTAGACACAATAAACTTTTCCCAACACTTCGTACAACTTTTTTCTTCATAATTTGATCATTCACTTGTGAAGATTAGTCCAGTTGGCACTTGATTAAGGGCAAAGTTTTGGATAACCTACTCGATTTAATGTTTTCTCAGTAGAAGCAATACTTTCATTTCCCCATTTCTGTGAAGTTTAATATAATAATTTAATATCTTCATATAGTTTCATATCTCATATAGTTTCATAGCTAATCCTTTTAAAATGCCATTGCATGCCAGGCATTGATCTAAGAACTTCTTTACTTGTATTAACTCATTGAATTCTAACACAACTGTGTGAAATATTGCCTATTTAACAAAAGAGGAGATGGAAACACAAAAAGTGAAGTAACTTACTAGTAAATGACAGAACTGGAATTAATACCCAGACAGAGCTGGGCCTTAATCTTATATGCCCCTTGTCAAAACGATGATGAGATTTCATAAATTATTTAAATACACATTTCTCTGAAAAATGGTCACAGCATTTATATTAAGATGTTGATTAACAGACAGAATTGTCATTTAACAACTTGTGGTATTTATCATTTGATTTATAAGAGTCAGAATTCTGGGTTTTTTTCCAAGGTATTTAAGGCATTAAACTATGTAATGTTAAAAAGTGGGAGTCTGAACAAGAGACATATGGTTCGAATGTACAAAAATGTCAAGGGCTGCTTACAGACCATATTTTAGGACTCTGTAAGAAAGATAAAATGTTCTAAAAGTTCTCAAGCCAACAGATTAATTAAATTTAGATCTCTATTCACTGCAAATTTGAATAGAGCTTTTTAACAATGCCATTTTTAAGTTGGGGTGCTGAATAAAATAAGACTTTTACACATTTCAACTAGATCTTTTTTTCCTTCTAAGGTTTTAAATACCTCTCATTCTGTCCATCTCTCAGAAACAGATCATTTTACAGATGAATTCTAGCATATATCACAAGAAACTATGAATAATAATTATCATTATCCTTTTTGCATTCATAGAGCATGTTTCCTCTGAAAGTCTGTGTGTGTGTGTGTGTGTGTGTGATGTATGGCATAATGAAGAAAGTTAGTGCCTAAAGGAAAAATAAATTATCTATGTGTTTCAAAAAAGTCTTCATAGTTTATAAGGCAAGGAGAAAAAAACAGTCCAACAGAAGAATTCCTGTTAAAGACAGAAGTATCATTTAAGGAAAAACCTTGAGGTACTCTTATGACGTGGCAGCTATGGGGATAACTGATTCCGATTTCCTTTGACAATCCTGAGAAAGGGGCTAAGGTGATAGAAGAGGAATAAAGAAATCAGAGTGCAACATTTTTGAAGGCTAAGAGAACAATATGAACACTCCCACCCCCCAGCTGGGAATGGCCAATGTCATTTGGAACAGGGATGACCATTATTAAGTTTGAAGTAGCTGCAGTATTACTCCTGTTTCTTTCCTATAAATAACCAGTCTGTTACAATTACATATAACTGTTGGGGGGAGGGGGAGGAATTTGAGAGTGCATTTGAAGAAAATTAAGGAAAATGTGTTCTTTTCCTAATTGGGGAGGAAGTAAAAAACAGAAGACAGATATAAGTGAAACTAAAATTTAGCAGAAGCAATAAATTAGGGCAAACTGACTTGAAGAAACATGAACTCTAAAGATTCGTGGGAAAGGGCATGAGGAAAAAGAAGGATTCTTAGTTCTCCCATTACAGATGGGACATGGACATCTTTTCCATGAAGGAATATGTGTTCTATTTACACTTGAAGGAGAAGAATGATTTTATAGGACTAGGTGGACTTGGGAACATTGGGGTGAAATTAATCATTATAACTTTCTCTTTCAACTATAAGTTTATATTTGATTGAAATACTGTATCCAAGCAGACAAGTTTGGCGAAGTTTAGTTTGAACTGATTATTTGTATGTTTTATGGCTTTAAAATCAGATTGTAATTTTTAAGTACCTATATTGACAATTAGAACTTAAAAGTGTTAGGCAAGTGATCTGGCCTCTGTCCCCCTCTCTGAATTCATCTAGTACCTTTCTCCCATTGGTCACTTTTTCCCAAGCTTGTTGCCACGTCACTTCAAACTGGTTCTCTTCCCTGTGGATACATTCTTCTACTGTACCTTTACCTGTAATGTTCAAATCCTACCTCCTTAGGGAGATGTGCCCTGACCAGCCAATCTAAAAGAGAGCTGCCTTTTGCCTACCTAGCTCTCTGGGCCCTCTCCAAAACATAACTCTGTTTTATCACCATCTGAAATTACCTTGATTTTTAAGTTAACTTGCTTATTGCTTGTCTATCGGTACTAGTGTGTAGGCTCCTGCACGGCACAGGACTCTAAACTGTGCTGGCCAGGACTGTATCTCTAGCACCTGAAATTGTGAGCATGTAAAAAAAAATATGTGAAATGAATATATAAATCAGAGGATGTGTTACTTAACAAAGAGAATAATTATAAATTTTAAAATACATGTATAGAAAGTAATTTACATATAAAGGCAAACACAAATTGTATGCTTACATAATATTTAAAAATCATTACAGTCATGTTTCTACCATGACTTACTTCAAAATTTCTTCAGAACTATTCAGAAGTAAATGCAAAGTTCCTTTTAACATGAAAACATAACATTCATAGGCTCCAGTGATAAGGGCATGGACATTTTTGGGGGGCAATTCTACCTACCACAGAAAGACATTAAATATTACTACTCCAGACTTCTCTAATTTAGAATTTATGATAGACATATATGACCCAACTACCATTTACTTTTGAATAGTTCTGAAGAAATTTTGAAGCAGGTCATGGTATAAACACGACTGTAATGACTTTTAAATATTATGTAAGCATACAATTTGTGTTTGCCTTTATGTGTAAATTACTTTCTATACATATATTTTAAAATTTATAAGTGGTATGAATACTTGACTTCGATAAACCTGTAAGAGCAATACTTAGGAGGCTAACTTCTTTCAGTTAAAAAAATGTATGCAACTCCAACAAAAAAAAGGAACTTTGCAAATGTAATTAAGGTGTAATTAAGGTTATGAACCTTAAAGTGAGAAGATTATTCTGGATAATTTGGGTGGGTCCAACTTAATCACATAAGCCTTAAAAGCAGATAATTTTCTCTGGCTGGAGTCAGAGAGATGTAGTGGAAGAGAAGGCAGGAAAGATGCGGCAGAAGGGGAAGGCAAAGATTCCGAGTGAGGATTCAAAGCACCATTGCTGGTCCTGAGCTATCGGGGGCCAACTGCAAGGACCAGAGAGAGGCTTCTGGGAGATAAAGTCAGCCCATAGTTGGCAGTCTTCAAGGAAACAGGGACCTATTTCCTATGAGTACAAGGAACTGAATTCTGCCAACAAACTAAAAGAGCTTTGAAGTGCCTCCAAAAATCTGCGTCTAGAAAGGAACACAGTCCTGCCAACATCTTGATTTGGTTCTTGTGAGACCTGGACCAGAGGAACCAGCTAGGCCACACTGTGCCCAGACTTCTGACCCATGGAAACTGTGAGATAAATGGATGTTGTTTAATGAATGTTGTTGAAGTTGCTATGTTTTTGATAATTTGTTATGGCAACAGAAAACTGGTACAATGTCTAATAATAATAATCATAAGAATAACAAGTTCCTTACTGTGTGTAAGGAACTTTGCTAAGGATTTCAGGAGCATTTCATTTAATTTTTATGATAATTCATGAGATAGTGTACTTGACCCATTTTGAGTCTATTTACCCCAAACCTTTTTACATTGAGAATCGCCCCTCTTGACTCACACATAGGAGTGGGCCTTTGGCAATGATGTTAGTATTTTGTGATCTCATTGCTTTGTTCTAAAGTGGACAAATGGTGAACATTTAGCCTAAGATGGGTCAAATAGATTCTATTCCCTTGAGTTTGAAATTGCAATTGAGAGATGTTATTTTCTTGAACATGGGTGTGTAAAATCAACCTGTGGAGTGGCATTTACATGGAAAGATAGAATAATGAACATATACAGAGATAAGAGATATTTTAAAAGTGGCTTCTTAGATTTTAAATGACTTTTCTGATTGTTTCTATTGCCGCTAGAGAGACAGGTATTTTCCTGGACTACCACTTCATTACCGAAAATTTCTCTATTTAACTTGGTGTAGCTTCAGTGAAGTTTAGCTACTCCCAGCCAAGACAATGTTAATTAAGGCAGGTAGTGGTATTATACTTTCATTCAAACAGATGTTGTATTCATTTGGGTAGGCTGAACTGATGTAACAGATATGTCGAAGTTCAAAGACAGTGCACTCAAGGAAAAGTCAAAGTGATGGCCTTGGTCTGCAGGTGACTGTTCTCCTTGTGGTGATTCAAGGAACCAGGCTTGTTCCATTTTGTTTCACCATCCCTCGGAGTCTTTATTGTCATCTGAATCTGTATTTCAGTCTGTACTGAAAAAGGAGAATGGAGGATGAATACTGGCTTCTTAACATTCTTAGCCCCAAAGTAGCATCTGTTGCTTTTCTGTTCCATTGCCAATATTGGTCAGATGAGAGATATAGTCTAGCCAGAAACCGAGAAGAAGTGAAAGTCATTATGGTGATCAGCTGGCAGCCTCTGCCAACAGATGTTCAGTAACTTGTTCAATATCATACAGCTGATATTGGCAGATGTGGGGATTGAAACACATCTCTGGCTCAGGAAGTCTAGATCTTAACCATTTTCCTCTACTACATTTTTGTTTTACCAGATGTCTTCCATTTGATTAATTAGTTGATTTAAAATTCTACTCACCCTGTTAGCTAGCCAGCTCGTGTGTTCTATCTGTGTTGATTTACTTTTAATTTAGATAATATCAGAGAAAAGAAACTCAGTACTCAGTATGGTCGGAGAGGGACAGTGACAAATTACACAAGAACAGCTGTGCCCTCAATTAGGCTACTCACTGCGAAGCTCAGAAATAGGACAACCTGCTAGACTATTTAATGACAAATGGTAGCCAAAAAATTTGAAACCCGTAACCCTTCATATGAGTGCTTCTGATAGTTTAATAACATGGAGTCATTTGTTTTCACACTATTGGTATGAAACAATTTATTGGTAGTCGGTAATCAACTTAATTTGATGTTAATTGACCTAAAATACAAAGACTGTAAATATATTCTAGCATTCTTGATTTTGTCCTGTTATTTTTTAGAGTTCTTTAATGATGTATTGGTGAAATATCCAGGATCAGGGTCTGGCACTAAACCTGTACGTTTGGGTCTTGTGTTGAGCACATAGTGAGAATAGGTATGGCAATGTTGATGGCCTACTTGAACAGGGAAGTTTACTTACACACACAGACATTCTGTTGGGGGTGGGCTGCGTGGATTCCACAATGTACAAGTCATTCACTTCTATAGTTCAGGTAAAATAATTGACAAAGAGGTTCCAAGATGAAGAAGTGGAGTATGAAGAAAGGAATCATGGGTAATCTAGATAGGTGTGCTGGAGCTAGTTTTATCTGCTCATGCCGGCCACCAGTGCACAACTCTGCATTCAGTAATGATACAGTGATAGATTTAAACTGGCCAGGGTAGGAATATTTACAGAAATTGGTTTATACTACAAATCATGATGTGATTATGGAGGCTGAGATGTTCCACAATCTGCCCTCTGCCTGCTGGAGGCCTGTGAAAGTCTGTGGTAAAATTCTAGTCAAAACTCAAAGCACCGAGAACAAGGAGAGCCAAGTCTAAAGGCAGGAAATGATGATGTCCCAGTTTGAGCAGGGACCAAATTCACCCTTCCTCTGCTTTTTTGTCCTATTCAGGCCCTCCACAAATTGAATGATACCCACCCAAACTGGTGAGGGTGATCTTTTTTATTCAGTTGACCAATTCAAATGCTAATCTCTTCTGAAAACACCCTGACAGACACACCCCAAAATAATATGTTACCAGTTATCTGGGCATACCTTAGCCCAGTTGACACATAAAATTAACCATCACACCTGCATATCACTGGTGATACCTATAATCCAGGTAGACTAACAGAGCTCATCTGAGAAGGTTTTCTTCATGTGACATTGTTATTGCCCTGGGTCAGGGTTCAGAGGCAGACTTGCTGACATTAGAGTAGGGGCCTGATGAAAGCAGGTAAGTCTCAGTTAGTGGGCTACTAGAATCAGAGTTGACAATCAGTATGGCATTAGAAATTCTCCTGTAACAACTGAGTAAGGTTGATTTGCAGCCATTGTCAGAATGGATTACCACCATGTAGGTGGTAGAGTAGAAGGTAATGCATATGGGCAGTCTCTACAGAGGTCTCAGAGCTTGTGATAATCCATTATCCCAGGGGAATGATGGTTTGATACTAAATTCTGCCTTATGTGCTACTTAGAAAGCATGGGGAGAAAGTAAGTCCACCTGCAATAGTGGCCTGAAATGAAAGCCTTGTCCTAACTACAGAGTTGGCTGGGAAGTCTTTGAGCCGAGTCAGCACCATCCCCATTAATCTGGGGGGCCCTTCCATGATACACAGATATAACCTTGCCATGTGCCAGGTAAAAGCTGTAGGCCCTGTCTCTTTTGGTCTATCTTTCCATCTTCTTCTTAGGTGATTTACACATCTGCTCACCTTTCAATGTAGAAAGTCCTGAGTAAAACCTGAATTACTTCACAGTAACATTATCTCTAAGCTGGAATTAAATATATTTCTCCTTCTTTAGCACCAGGTTCATACAGGGATAATGCATAGGGATAAAGGTCAACTTTGATATTCACATTTCTGGTGATAGGAATAATGACCAACTGTGAATAGGATCTATGGAATGTTGCAAGCATCATTAAAATCATATTAGACATGGGTACTTAGGAAGGCTGTACCAAAGGGAGTAGTTTCTATGCAATTAATTATCTACCTTGTGTGCTGGCCTATTGAAATAAAGAGAGTTTGTTGGAAGCTAGTCTGGAGTCCAATAAAAAGTGATCAGATTTTTCCTCATGCATCCTTTAAAAAAGGAGAGAGCCTCAGGCAGGTAATCTGGAGGAGTCGGAAAATACTTTGCCAAACTGATGAATGCATCTTGGCTTCAGGATACTTATTTCCTCTTTTACTGGAAGAAACCATAACCAAAAGCTGGGATTGGTTTCAGGAAATCCTACCCCAGTATCAGGTCAGGGACCTTTTGAACTGTGCCCCAGCATGTTTTCCTGAGTTGTTGCTAGATACAGAAGTAGCAGAGTTAGAAAACTCTGTACTTGACTGCTAGGCCAAATCAAAACAAATCAAAAAAGCAAGAAAGTCAGTAAATGTGGCAGAATGTGTAAATGCCTTCAAGTGGGCATTTTGGTGTGTAGAGAGCTGGAGGGCAGTTCTAGCTAATTTCTTAATAACTTCCCAGAATGCTAGGAGAAAATATGTCTTTGCAACCTAAAAATGCTATGGAATCTGGATATGAGTTCAAATATTTTTTTGGATCAGTTCCTAGCTCATGCTTTTCCAAGTAAATTGCTCTATCTAAAAAGCAGAGTATGATTGCTCCCCCTCACCCTACAACTTCTTTTAGTTGTTAAAGCTGATCAAGGAGGGAAAGGAGGCAGAAGTTGAAGGCAAGCTGAGAGAGGGTATAAAAATATTCCCTAGAAGGCCATGTGGAAATGACACTGGCCAAGATCTAAACCTACTACTGCCAATGAGAATATATCAAAACAAATATAAGTTCCAATAGTGGTGTTACATGTCTTAAGATAGCCCAGGAGAGATACTTGAGATATACCACCTTGATCCATGATCATGGATCCAAGTAGTGAAGCAGTATGGTGACAGGGAAGAAACTCTGTGGTCCCAGAGAGCAGTATTAGTTCTTTCAAAAACATGAGAGACATCTCCAGATTTAGACTTTGGCTTTATTTTGTTTTTCTTTCTTTCTCTCTCTTTCTCTCTTTATGCTGAGATTCTGGAACCCATCCATATCTAGGTAATGGTATCATTTAATTGGAATTTCCTTACCAGATAATAGCAGCATTCAGTAGGTAGATACTGCCACATTTATATTCCCAGACTTGGAAAGAGTTCAGAAGCGTAGACACTTCTGACTGCAATGAATTCCAACATTATTTTTTAAGTTCAACTCTGTCAGCAGCAGGAAGGCATCCAATAACTGGATGCCCTTTCTTTTTTTTTTTTTTTTTTTACTAATTAATTTCTTTATTATTTTTGTCTGTGTTGGGTCTTCGTTTCTGTGTGAGGGCTTTCTCTAGTTGCGGCAAGCGGGGGCCACTCTTCATCGCGGTGCGCGGGCCCCTCACTATCGCGGCCTCTCTTGTTGCGGAGCACAGGCTCCAGACGCGCAGGCTCAGCAGCTGTGGCTCACGGGCCAAGTTGCTCTGCGGCATGTGGGATCTTCCCGGACCAGGGCTCGAACCCGTGTCCCCTGCATTAGCAGGCAGATTCTCAGCCACTGCGCCACCAGGGAAGCCCTGGATGCCCTTTCTTTCCACATTCTGTGTACTAATGCAAGAGAGGCAGAACAGATAGACTAGTCATTATGTCCTAATTCACTCTCATCCTCGGTGGTACCTAGAGTATTCCCCATACAAAAGCCTAAAAACTGATTTTGGAAGGCTCCTCAATATGTTCACAGTGGAAAGAAAATCTATGGAAGACACTCCAAGACAGAAGAAATGGCTTCTCTTTCCATGGGGAACTATAGGATGAAGTTGAATAAACTTAGGAAATTTGGGGAGAACTTTAGGGATATTGCGTTGTCTGAAACCAAGAAGGTGAAGAAGCACGTTGAAAATTAGCAGTAAAATCTCCATTGATGGTGATAGAGGAAAAAGAATCAGGCAAAACAGAGTTGCATTAAAGTGAGTGAACACATCACACCCTAAATTTAAGATGCTTTGAACTCTTTACTTGGGAACCAGTAGCCAATGTTGGACTTAAGTAATTTTTAGCAGATACCCAATGGCTAGTAAGTACAAACAAACAAACAAAAACTTCCACTATCACCACCAAAAGAACTTCCTCTTATAATTTATTAATCTAAATTTTATTAATTTTAATTTTGAGGTATGAATTTTTTGAAGTATTATTCATTTAAATAACGTATTTGGTGAGATACTAAAACACAGCAAAGATATTATAGGTGCTAGCTTACACGTGGCATATAGGTTTATGATGTCTGTAGATTTAGGCATGGATTATTCCATGATTCCATGAAAGATAGGGTTGATAGTATCTAAACACTCATTGAGCACCAACCCTTAAAAATATACACCGTCACTAATTGATATTGACCTACTAATTACAGATATTTCAAACATTTGGGGGAGTAGTGGCTACTAAGGGAGCTTTGGAGAATATAACTTGAACACTAAGTGATTCAATGACTTACCTCAGAACTATGAAAAGAAAGCCCAGTGCCATCTAAGAAAGAAAATACTGTGTTCAAGACCTGCAGATCTTTTTGAAACTTGGGAATGAATGGAAGAAGATGCTGACAGGCATTTAAAGTATGGGAAAATTGTGTTTTAAATGCTCTGGTTTTGGCTTCCATGGATCTTACTAACTCACCATTATTACAGGTGGCAATTTTGAGAATGTAGAGAAGTTGACGTCCATTAAGATGAGGCTGGGAAATGGGTTCTATTAGATTTTGCTAATTATGATCAGTCTGAAATTAAGACTCAGTTCTTTACTTGCAAGTTGGAATTATTTACCATAACATGGACCATTACAGACAGATTTTAGAAATTTGTAAATTGAATTGCTTTTTGAAAAATAAACTACAATAATTCACTTACAAATAATCATTGTCCATACAGATGCTAAGGTTCAGTGATGAATGGCCATAAAAGCAACTTTAATTTCAATATTCATCACAGGTCATGTCTTTTTTTTTTTTTATTTCTGAGATATACATTTTAAAGTAATAACTAGAATTATGACTTATAACATTATACCAGAACATATAAGATTTTTAGAAATTTCATGTAATGTCTGAAACATTTATATTAACATATTTCCATACAAATAACCCAATGAAAGTTTAGTGTTAGTTGTTTGTTTGTTTGTTTTTATACTGCATGTTCTTGTTAGTTATCAATTTTATACACATCATTGTATACATGTCAATCCCAATTGCCCAATTCAGCACACCACCATCCCCACCCCACCGCAGTTTTCCCCCCTTCTTGTCCATATGTCTGTTCTCTACATCTGTGTCTCAACTTCTGCCCTGCAAACCGGCTCATCTGTACCATTTTTCTAGGTTCCACATACATGCGTTAATATACGATATTTGTTATTCTCTTTCTGACTTACTTCACTCTGTATGACAGTCTCTAGATCTATCCACGTCTCAGCAAATGACTCAATTTCATTCCTTTTTATGGCTGAGTAATATTCCATTGTATATATGTACCACCACTTCTTTAACCATTCGTCTGTTGATGGGCATTTAGGTTGCTTCCATGACCTGGATATTGTAAATAGTGCTGCAATGAACATTGGAGTGCATGTGTCTTTTTGAATTATGTTTTTCTCTGGGTATACGCCCAGTAGTGGGATTGCTGGATCATATGGTAAATCTATTTTTAGTTTTTTAAGGAACCTCCATACTGTTCTCCATAGTGGCTGTATCAATTTACATTCCCACCAACAGTGCAAGAGGGTTCCCTTTTCTCCACACCCTCTCCAGCATTTGTTGTTTGTAGATTTTCTGATGATGCCCATTCTAACTGGTGTGAGGTGATACCTCATTGTAGTTTTGATTTGCATTTCTCTAATAATTAGTGATGTTGAGCATCTTTTCACGTGCTTCTTGGCCATCTGTATGTCTTCTTTGGAGAAATGTCTATTTGGGTCTTCTCCCCATTTTTGGATTGGGGTGTTTGTTTCTTTAATATTGAGCTGAATGAGCTGTTTATATGTTTTGGAGATTAATCCTTTGTCCATTGATTTGTTTGCAAATATTTTCTCCCATTCTGAGGGTTGTCTTTTCGTCTTGTTTATGGTTTCCTTTGCTGTGCAAAAGCTTTGAAGTTTCATTAGGTCCCATTTGTTTATTTTTGGTTTTATTTCCATGACTCTAGGAGGTGGATCAAAAAAGATCTTGCTGTGATTGACGTCAAAGAGTGTTCTTCCTACGTTTTCCACTAAGAGTTTTATAGTGTCCGGTCTTACATTTAGGTCTCAAATCCATTTTGAGTTTATTTTTGTGTATGGTGTTAGGGAGTGTTCTAATTTCATTCTTTTCCATGTAGCTGTCCAGTTTTCCCAGCACCACTTATTGAAGAGACTGTCTTTTCTCCATTGTATATCTTTGCCTCCTTTGTCATAGATTAGTTGACCATAGGTGCCTGGGTTTATCTCTGGGCTTTCTATCCTGTTCCACTGATCTATGTTTCTGTTTTTGTGCCAGTACCATATTGTCTTGATTACTGTAGCTTTGTAGTATAGTCTGAAGTCAGGGAGTCTGATTCCTCCAGCTCCGTTTTTTTCCCTCAAGACTGCTTTGGCTATTCGGGGTCTTTTGTGTCTCCACACAAATTTTAAGATGATTTGTTCTAGTTCTGTAAAAAATGCCATTGATAATTTGATAGGGATTGCATTGAATCTGTAGATTGCTTTGGGTAGTATAGTCATTTTCACAATATTGATTCTTCCAATCCAAGAACATGGTATATCTCTCCATCTGTTGGTATCATCTTTCATTTCTTTCATCAGTGTCTTATAGTTTTCTTCATACAGGTCTTTTGTCTCCCTAGGTAGGTTTATTCCTAGATATTTTATTCTTTTTGTTGCAATGGTAAATGGGAGTGTTTCCATAATTTCTCTTTCAGATTTGTCATCATTGGTGTATAGGAATGCAAGAGATTTCTGTGCATTAATTTTGTATCCTGCAACTTTACCAAATTTATTGATTAGCTCTAGTAGTTTTCTGGTGGCATTTTTAGGATTCTCTATGTATAGTATCATGTCATCTGCAAACAGTGACAGTTTTACTTCTTCTTTTCCAATTTGTATTCCTTTTATTTCTTTTTCTTCTCTGATTGCCATGGCTAGGACTTCCAAAACTATGTTGAATAATCGTGGTGAGAGTGGACATCCTTGTCTCATTCCTGATCTTAGAGGAAATGCTTCCAGTTTTTCACCATTGAGAATGATGTTTGCTGTGGGTTTGTCGTATATGGCCTTTTTTATGTTGAGGAAAGTTCCCTGTATGCCCACTTTCTGGAGAGTTTTTGTCATAAATGGGTGTTGAATTTTGTCAAAAGCTTTTTTTGCATCTTTTGAGATGATCATATGGTTTTTATTCTTCAATTTGTTAATATGGTGTATCACATTGATTGATTTGCGTATCTTGAAGAATCCTTGCATCCCTGGGATAAATCCCACTTGATCGTGGTGTATGATCCTTTTAATGTGTTGTTGGATTCTGTTTCCTTGTATTTTGTTGAGGATTTTTGCATCTATATTCATCAGTGATATTGGTCTGTAATTTTCTTTTTTTTGTAGTATCTTTGTCTGGTTTTGGTATCAGGGTGATGGTGGCCTCGTAGAATGAGTTTGGGAGTGTTCCTTCCTCTGCAATTTTTTGGAAGAGTTTGAGAGGGATGGCTGTTAGCTCTTCTCTAAATGTTTGATAGAATTCACCTGTGAAGCCATCTGGTCCTGGACTTTTGTTTGTTGGAAGATTTTTAATCACAGTTTCAATTTCATTGCTTGTGATTGGTCTGTTCATATTTTCTGTTTCTTCCTGGTTCAGTCTTGGAAGGTTATACCTTTCTAAAAATGTGTCCATTTCTTCCAGGTTGTCCATTTTATTGGCATAAAGTTGCTTGTAGTAGTCTCTTAGGATGCTTTGTATTTCTGCGGTGTCTGTTGTAACTTCTCCTTTTTCATTTCTGATTTTATTGATTTGAGTCCTCTCCCTCTTTTTCTTGATGAGTCTGGCTAATGGCTTATCAATTTTGTTTATCTTCTCAAAGAACCAACTTTTAGTTTTATTGATCTTTGCTATTGTTTTCTTTGTTTCTATTTCATTTATTTCTGCTCTGATCTTGATGATTTCTTTCCTTCTGCTCACTTTGGGTTTTGTTTGTTCTTCTTTCTCTAGTTCCTTTAGGTGTAAGGTTAGATTGTTTACTTGAGATTTTTCTTGTTTCTTGAGGTAGGCTTGTATAGCTATAAACTTCCCTCTTAGAACTGCTTTTGCTGCATCCCATAGGTTTTGGGTCGTTGTGTGTTCATTGTCATTTGTGTCTAGGTATTTTTTGATTTCCTCTTTGATTTCTTCAGTGATCTCTTGGTTATTTAGTAACGTATTGTTTAGCCTCCATGTGTTTGTGTTTTTTACGTTTTTTTCCGAGTAATTGATTTCTAATCTCATAGCGTTGTGGTCAGAAAAGATGCTTGATATGATTTCGATTTTCTTAAATTTACTGAGGCTTGATTTGTGACCCAAGATGTGATCTATCCTGGAGAATGTTCCGTGCGCACTGGAGAAGAAAGTGTAATCTGCTGTTTTTGGATGGAATGTCCTATAAATATCAATTAAATCTATCTGGTCTATTGTGTCATTTAAAGCTTGTGTTTCCTTATTTATTTTCATTTTGGATGATCTGTCCATTGGTGTAAGTGAGGTGTTAAAATCCCCCACTATAATTGTGTTACTGTCGATTTCCTCTTTTCTAGCTGTTAGCAGTTGCCTTATGTATTGAGGTGCTCCTATGTTGGGTGCATATATATTTATAATTGTTATAGCTTCTTCTTGGATTGATTCCTTGATCATTATGTAGTGTCCTTTCTTGTCTCTTGTAACATTTTTTATTTTAAAGTCTATATTATCTGATATGAGTATAGCTACTCCAGCTTTCTTTTGATTTCCATTTGCATGGAATATCTTTTTCCATCCCCTCACTTTCAGTCTGTATGTGTCCCTAGGTCTGAAGTGGGTCTCTTGTAGACAGCATATATATGGGCCTTTTCTTTGTATCCATTCAGCAAGCCTGTGTCTTTTGGTTGGAGCATTTAATCCATTCACGTTTAAGGTAATTATCGATATGTATGTTCCTATGACCGTTTTCTTAATTGTTTTGGGTTTGTTTTTGTAGGTCCTTTTCTTCTCTTGTGTTTCCCACTTAGAGAAGTTCCTTTAGCATTTGTTGTAGAGCTGGTTTGGTGGTGCTGAATTCTCTTAGCTTTTACTTGTCTATAAAGCTTTTGATTTCTCCATCAAATCTGAATGAAATCCTTGCCAGGTAGGGTAATCTTGGTTGTAGGTTCTTCCCTTTCATCACTTTAAGTGTATCATGCCACTCCCTTCTGGCTTGTAGAGTTTCTACTGAGAAATCAGCTGTTAACCTTATGGGAGTTCCCTTGTATGTTATTTGTCGTTTTTCCCTTGCTGCTTTCAATAATTTTTCTTTGTCTTTAATTTTTGCCCATTTGATTACTATGTGTCTCTGTGTGTTTCTCCTTGGGTTTATCCTGTATGGGACTCGCTGCGCTTCCTGACTTGGGTGGCTATTTCCTTTCCCATGTTAGGGAAGTTTTCGATTATAATCTCTTCAAATATTTTCTCTGGTCCTTTCTCTCTCTCTTCTCCTTCTGGGACCCCTATAATGCGAACGTTGTTGTGGTTAATGTTGTCCCAGAGGTCTCTTAGGCTGTCTTCATTTCTTTTCATTCTTTTTTCTTTATTCTGTTCCACAGCAGTGAATTCCACCATTCTGTCTTCCAGGGCACTTATCCGTTCTTCTGCCTCAGTTATTCTGCTATTGATTCCTTCCAGTGTAGTTTTCATTTCAGTTATTGTATTGTTCATCTCTGTTTGTTTGTTCTTTAATTCTTCTAGGTCTTTGTTAAACATGTCTTGCATCTTCTCGATCTTTGCCTCCATTCTTATTCCGAGGTCCTGGATCATCTTCACTATCATTATTCTGAATTCTTTTTCTGGAAGGTTGCCTATCTCCACTTCATTTAGTTGTTTTTCTGGGGTTTTATCTTGTTCCTTCATCTGGTATGTAGCCCTCTGCCTTTTCATCTTGTCTATCTTTCTGTGAATGTGGTTTTTGTTCCACAGGCTGCAGGATTATAGTTTTTCTTGCTTCTGCTGTCTGCCCTCTGGTGGTTGAAGCTATCTAAGAGGCTTGATGGGAGGCTCTGGTGGTGGGTAGAGCTGACTCAGGTCATGTCTTAGCAAACAAAGTTTCTATACCATTTTATTTGTCTCATTAGTTGGAAAGGAGTATCAGGTCATATGATATGCAAAGAAAATTAAAAAGGTACTCATGGTAAAAGAGACATGGCCAGAAGCTGTCCCCAAATAGATGTCAATTAAATGGGGCATGGAAAGATGGACCTTTTATTTCTAGGATCAGAGAGATAGTAAATGCTGCTTCAGCACTGAGCTATCAATGAATGAAGACTACCAACCACCAATGGCTATGCAGTGTCTGCCTAGTCTTTGTCTGCCATTCCTGATTGCCATATGATTTGTGGACCACATCTTATCCAATCTTCTGAACACAAGCAAGCTCCATGAACACAGTATGTTTTAGTGAGATTGGAAAGCCTCAGCACTACTGACAATGGGATTGGACAGAATAAGGTGGAGGTAGGTACTCTACGAGTTAACGCAGCAGTGTATATGCAGCTCATACTATCCGCCTTATTACAAGAAATTGTTTTCAAACAAGTGAGCCATCTAATTGTAAAACATTATCCCAAGGTTCAATTTTATATAACAATTTCCAGTATCAATTTTCTTAGGCTGAGTCCTCTGGAAAGTTGTGTCTAAAGTAAGGATTAAAGGACTGATAGGTATCTGGGAAGTGCAGACCCAGAGTACTGACAAGGAAAAAGGAAAGCCAAGTCAATAAAGGGAAGATGTTATGCATTGCCTTTAGGCTCCTGTCTCACAATAAGCAGGCCGCTCACTATGCTTATTTGCTTGGCAGTCAGAACTTCATCAGAGTGCAAGGAGAAACTGTCACTGGGAGTAGTCATCAGGAAAGTAAATCTCTCGTTTCCTGTGGTCAACATTTACTCTTTTCTACTCCCAGAGAGAAAGTGCCTTGCTAGTTAAATCAGAAAACCAGATCCTATAACCCATGGTGTGATGTTTCATCTGAGTCCAGTGTGGTTTGTAGGAGAGGAAGAATGAGGCAATTGAGGGAATCTGAGAGTATTAAACAGTGTTTGTGTCCCAATACAGGGTCATAGACAAATTGAGTTATCTGAACGCTCCTAGATTCCAGGCTCGTTTGACAACTTTGCATCCACTTGTCCTAGGTTGTTTTCAGACTGATCCAGGAATCTTTTCATCGTAATGGCTTCTGCCTGGAGAAGATCAATTATTCCTTAGAATGAGTATAATGATTTGATGGTTGTGTATCAATTTAAGTATAAATATATACATACAACAAACATAAGCAGTGTACTTAGAGTTCTTGTTTCAGTATTCTGTTCCTTGACATGAAGGGAAGAGAAAGGTAGTACAGTGAAGTGGGCAAGAACAAGAGCTCTGGGATCATACGGATTTGAATTTGCACATTGGCACAGGTATTTCCTTACCCTTTTGTGCCTCAGTTTCTTCATATGAATAATGAAGAAATTGCACCTAAGAGAGTTTCTGTGAGGATTAGCATAGTTCCTAGCTCACATAAATGTTAGACTTATTTTTAAGGAAGGATTCAAATGCCCCTCTGATCAAGGGTCCTCTTACTGCTTTCCAGTCTCAATTATTTTTCAAAGCACTGATATTTAAAAATAACTCTCAGACTTATAGTTGTCCCATCAGGAGCCAAATTATATTTCACAGTAAGCATTTATTATTGTTTTTGCCAGTGTTTAAAGTCTAACTCGCATTGACTATTTTTTGTTTTCTATGAAAGACTTTCTTCCCTCTAATATGTCTTATAAAATACTGACTTCCTGTTCTTTACTTGTTAACCACAATTTCTCTCTGCTAACTCCATTCTCTATCACAGAGGGGCAAAGGGAAAGCTTTTATTTTTGCTCCATTTGTCAAGGAAGAGATGCTTCTTTTGAGCCCCCAAACCGAATACAGGTCTCCTATGCAGCAACATCAGTATACTTCCAAGGGTACCAGTTTGCATGTTTCCTACTTGGCAATGTTACTGTTACAGTATACAGTTGTCCCTCAGTATACAGGGGGGATGAGTTCCAGGACCTTCCTTGGATACCAAAATCCACAGATGCTCAAGTCCCTTATATAAAAAGATGCATTTGCATGTAAGCTATGCTTATCCTCCCGTATACTTTAAATCATCTCTAGGTTACTTATAATACCTAAAAATGTAAATGCTACATAACTATTTACAGGTGCATGGCAAATTCAAGTTTTGATTTTTGGAAATTTCTGGAATTTGTTTTCAGAACATTTTTGTTCTGTGTTTCGTTTTTGTCCACAGATGTCGAGCCCAGGGGTACAGAGGTACCCATGGGTACAGAGCTTGCCATTGGGTGTATTACCCTAAGAAGACCAAGAAAAATCAAAGTTTTAATCAGTTAAGATCTTAATAACAGTCTATATAGCAGGCATTGAAAGTAAAATGCCCCAGGACCAAAGCAGGGAATCTTAGTGAATGAAGCTCATGAGAAACATTTTTTTTTTCCTCTTTACTGTAAGGAAAATAACACTGTGACTATGATGGTAGATGGCAATTAATACTCAATGAACAAAGTCGAGCAGCTACTGTAGAACTGGCCAGTGTAACTGCCTTAGTTGGAAAAGTGACAAAGGTGTTTCCTTGGGGGAAAATGTGCCTAGCATTGCCAGATGTTCACAGTTTTCAGAACAAGGCAAACAAGCAAAAACAAAAAAGAGTATTTGTCTTTCTCTGTCTGACTTATTTCACTAATCACAATACTCTCTAGATCCATCCACACTATTGCAAATGGCAGAATTTCACTCTTTTTTGTGGCTGAGTAATATTCCATTGTGTATACATATCACATCTTTATCTATTCATCTGTTAATGAACACTGTATATATATATATATATATATATATATATATATATATATATATATATATATATATATATATATATGATTAAGTTGCTGATATGTGAAAAAAAATGTTTAACGTCACTAGTCATCCGGGAAATTCATATATATATATGATTAAGTTGCTGATCTCTTAGTTTCAAATGCATTTTAAAAACCCAAATATTTTGTTCTTACAGATATTTTGTCCATTTGTTCCATAATTTATGAGAGACCATTATTGAATTCTCCAGCTGTAATTCAGATTTGTTTTTGTCTCTTTGCTGTTCTAGTTTTTGCTTCATGCATTTCAAAGCTCTGTTAGTGGGTGCATAAATATTATGTTATTGGGTGCATAAAGAACACTGTTATGTTCTTTTGATGAATTGACTCCTTTATTATTATGAAATGACTTTCTTTATCCCTGATGATATTCTTAGCTCTGATCTACTTGACTGATACTAACATTGAGACTCTACTTGATTATTGCTGTCATGTTATATCTTTATCCATTCTTAAACCTGTTACCTATATGTCTTTATATTAAAAGAGAATTTCTCGTGGTTGGCACTTTCTCTTTTATTCAATTTGACAATTTCTGCCTTTTATTTGAAGGGTTTTAAACCACTTACATTATATGCTAATATTATTGTTATTTTTTAATAACATTTTTACTTAACCCAGAAAATCCAAAATATTATCCATTTAAAATATAATCCACATCAGAATCATGAATAAGGTGTGTTAGATTTTTCTTCACAATGACCTTCAAAATCCAGTATTTCACAGTTGCAACATGTGCGATTAGGAATTTTAGTTAAATTTAATCAGATATATCAGATTCATAGGTTTTTTATAAAAGTTTCAGAAAATCAATTTGCCAAAACATACTTTGAAAAATCTTCCAATAACTTAGTCAAGTATTATGTTTATAATTTGTTTTAATTTTTTGATAAAAACTGTATATATTTAAGGTTTACAGCATAATTTGATATATATATATAAACATACACATTGTGAAATTATCACTACAGTCAAGCTAATTAATATATCTTCTAACATAGTTACCATTTGTGTGTGTGTGTGTGTGTGTGTGTGTGTGTAATGAGAGCACCTGAAATCAACTCTCAGCAGATTTCCATTACTCAGCACAGTATTGTTAACTATAGTCATCACGTTGTGCATTAGACATCTAGAATCATTCCTTCTACATAACTGCAATTTTGTACCGTTTGAGCAACATCTCCCTGTTTCCCTCACCTCCTTGTTCCTTGTAACCACCATTCTACTCTTTGCTTCTCTGTATTTGACTGTTTTAGATTTCACATGTAAGTGTGATCATACATTTTTTTTCCCCTGTGTCTGACTTATTTCACTTAGGATAATGTCTTCCAGGTTCATTCATGTTGTTGCAAATAGCAGGATTTTCTTTTTTAAGTTTGAATATATATATATACCATTTCTTTATCCATTCATCTACCAGTGGATACTTAGGTTGTTCTCATATCTTGGCTATAGTAAATAATGCTGCACTGAACATGGGAATGAACATATCTCTTCAAGTTACTGATTTCATTTCCTTTGGGTATATACCCAGAAGAGAGATTGCTTGATCATACAGTCATTCTATTTTTTCTTATTGAAGAACCTCTATACTCTTTTTCACAATATCTGTACCAATTTACATTCCCAGTGACAGTGCATGAGGCTTCCCTTTTCTCCACATCCTTGCCAACACTTGAATTTTTTTTTTTTTTTAATAATAGCAATTCTGACAGGCATGAGGTTATATCACTTCACTGTGTTTTTGACTTGCATTTCCCGGATGACTAGTGACGTTAAACATTTTTTTCATATACCTGTTGACCATTTATATGTTTTCTTTGGAGAGATGTTTTTCAGATCCTTTGCTCATTTTTTAATTGAGTTAGTTGTGGGGTTTGTTTTTTGTTTTTTGTTTGATACTGAGTTGTATCAGTTCTTTGTATATATTTTGGATATTAATCCATTAGCAACTAAATTGCTTGCAAATATTTTCTCCCATATTGTAGGTTGCCTTTTCACTCTGTTGATTATTTCCTTTGCTGTGCAGAAGCTTTTTAGTTTGATGTAATCCCATTTGTTTATTTTTGCTTTTTTGCCTTTCTTTTTCTTTTCTTTTTTTTTTTTTTGGTGTCATATCTAAAAAATTATTGCCAAAACCAAAGTCTAAGAGATTTTCCCTATTTCTTTTCTAGGATTTTTATGGCTTCAAGTCTTATGTTTAATTCTTTAATTCATTATGAGCTGATTTTTTAGTATGATTTAAAATAGAGGTCCAAGTTTATTCTTTTGTATGTGGTTATCCAGTTTTCCCAACACTATTTATTAAGTGACTCTCCTATCCCCATTGTGTATTCTTGGCACCCCTGTCAGAAATTAGTTGACTGAATATGCTTGGGTTTATTTCTGGGCTCTCTATTCTGTTCCATTTGTTAACGTGTCTGTATTTATGCCAGTACCATACTATTTTGATTACTGTTGCTTTGTAATCTAACTTGAAATCAGGAATTTGATGCCTCAGGATTGCTTTGACTATTCAGGGTCTTTTGTGGTTCCATACATATTTTAGAATTTTTTTAAAAAATTTCTGTGAAAATGCCATTGGAATTTTGATAGGAATTGTGTTGAATCCTGTATCATGTTGGGTAGTATGGACATTTTAATACTATTAATTTTTCTGATCCATGAACATGGGATATCTTTCCATTTATTTGCATTCTTCTTCAATATTTTTCATCAGTGTTTTACAGTTTTCAGTGGATATTTTTCACCTCTTTGGTCGAATTTGTTCCTAAGTATTTTATTCTATTTTATACCAACATAAAATGGGATAGTTTTCTTGATTTCTTTTTTGGATAATTATTGTTGGTGTAAAAAAATACAACTGATTTTTGTACATCGATTTTTTATTCTGCAACTTTACTGAATTTGTTTATTCTAACAGACTTTTTTGGAGGCTTTAGGGTTTTCTACATATAGAATCATGTCATTTGTAAACAGAGATTTTGCTTTCTTTCTAATTTGGATGCATTCTATTTCTTACCTGATTGCTCTTGTTTGGACTTTCAGTACTCTTGAATAGAAGTGGCAAGAGCCGGCATCCTTGCCTTATATGAGATCTTAGAGGAAAAAGCTTTCCGTTTTCCCCACTGATTATCATGTTAGCTGTGAGATTTTCATAACATGGCCTTTATTGTGTTGAGTTAGTTTCCTTCATCCCTATTTTTTGAGAGTTTATCATGAATGGATGTTGAACTTTATCAGATTCTTTTTCCTGCATCTATTGAGATGACCATGTAGTTTTTATGTTTTAATTCTGTTAATGTGTTGCATCACATTGATCAATGTTTGCCTATGTTAGACTAACCTTGCATCCCAAGGGGTAAATCCCACTTGATCATGGTTTTATGTGTTGTTGAATTCAGCTTGCTAGTATTTTTTTGAGGATTTTTGCATCTATGTTCATCAGACATATTACCTTGTAATTTTCTTTTCTTGTGGTGTTTTTGTTTGGCTCAGGTGTCAGGGTGATGCTGGCCTCATAAAGTGAGTTTGGGAGTATTCCCTCTACTTCTCATTTCTCTCTCACTGCCTTAAAGTTTTTTCTCTGTCCTTATTTTTCAGAAGTTTGATTAAAATGTGTCTTGGTGTGGATTTCTTTTGGTTTATCCTGCTTGGGGTTTGTTCAGGTTTATGAATCTCTAGGCTTACGTTTTTTGCCAAATGTGCAGTTTTGTCATTATTTCTTTGAATATTTTTCCCATCCTGCCCCCTTTTACTCTCTATTACCCAAATATCACAAATGTAAGATCTCTTGTTCTAATTCCACAGGTCACTGATGTTCTGTATCTGTATTATTTTCTCTGTTGTTCATGTTAGAAAATTTCTATTCTATCTTCAACATCACTGACTCTTTATCCTGTCTATTCTATTGTTAATCCCCTCCACTGGGTTTTTGTTTTTGTATTTTTCAGTTGTAAAATTTCTATTTATTTCTTTTTATTATCTACTATTTTCTCTATTTTTTGATAATACTTTTAATTTTTTTATTGAGAATTTCTATCTTCATTTGCTCTTAAGCGTGTTTTTGTTTGCTCACTGAAGCATTTGTATGATGACTGCTTTATATCTTTGTTAGATAATTCTAAATTATCTGTCATGTAGTCTTGGCATCTATTGATTTGTGTTTTTTTCCTTCAAGTAGAAATTTTACTGGGTTTTGGTATGACAAATGATTTTCAATTGGAATCTGAATGTTTCTTTGTTATGAGTATCTGGTTCTTGTTTAAACTTTCCATTTTAGCTGGCTTTCTCTGACCTTAACTTTAGCAAGCAAGAGGGCATCACTGCATTATGCAAGGTGAGACTTACAGTGAAGGTTCCCCACACAGCCTCTTGACATAAAAGAAAATGTTTCCTAATTATTGCTGCATGGAAATGGGAGTTCTAGCTCCCCTCTGGGCCCCCACTTGTATCAACCTGGCTGGAGAGACAGGGGTTTCTTGTTACTGCTCCTCCGGTGGTTTTCATTGATACCTCTTTGGGTAGAGGCTTTTTACCACCTAGAAAGGATAAAAGTCCTGGCTTCCTACTTGTGCTTCTCTGACACCACCCTGGCAGTGGGGAGGGGCTGGGATGACTCATTACATCCTGGCTAGGTTAGAAGTCTAGATTCTGCAATCAGCCTTTCCTGGAGTCAGTGATATGTGACCACAGGTTTGTTTTTTGTTTTTTTTTTTTCTGTCATGTTTGGCTGGAGTAGAACAGCTATTGTGTAAAACTTTACTGTCTTACTAGGCTGCCCCTTTTCTCTGCCTTATCATTAGAACACACAGACTTTCTTTGAAGCTGTGTGTGTGTGTGTGTGTGTATGCAGGTATGTGTGTTATCACACTTAAACATCTTTGCCACTTGATGTCCACTGTTCTTAAAATCACTGTTTCCTATACTTTGACTGTTTTTCATGTGCTTTTAGGTAGGCAGATAAATCCAGTCCCTGATACCCCACATTGGCCACAGACATAAATCCCATCTTACTTTTTCAAAAATAATAACTTTCTACATAAATATCCTTTCTGTGGGTTGCTGGCTTCTGTAGCTCCAAGTTTGTAATGTTATAAGGCAAAAAGAAAACCCAGGGAACTCACCACCATGTCATTCCTTGGGTCCCTATTTCCCTACCCAGTCTGACTTTTCTCTACCTTTCGAAGTCTTTTTATATTTGTTTTTTATATAACATTCAGAGTTTTTAGTTGTACTTAGCAAAGGAATAAAGAAAAGTGCTTCTACTGCATCTTCCTGGAAGCAGAAGTCCAGTTTTCTCTTTTAAGTAAACTTACAAAATGAAAAAAAATCATATGTATTTACCAACATAGTATTTCTAGTGCTCTTCAATATATTGTTTAGATACAGACATTGTGAATTTCACCTCGTTGGATGTTGGTATTTTTTTTATATTCCTAGACGTATTCTTGAGCTTTGTTCCTGGGATATAGTTGAGTTACTTGGAAAACTGATACTTTTAGGTCTTGCCTCTAAGATTTATTAGGTAGAACCAGAGCAGTGTTTAGTCTATGGCTAATTATTTATTCCCCACTACCGAGGCAAGATCTTTCCGAGTGTAATCTCCAATGTCCTATGAGTTAACAGGTTTTCATTCTGGCAAAAGGATACACATTATTGCTGTTCCTGTGTCTGCTCTGAGTACTATTTCCTTTAATCTTTTTGAGTGGTTCTTTCCTGGCTTTGAGTAATTTCACACACATGTGCCGCTCAATACTCTGTGGAATATTCAAAGTGGGGGGGCCTCTGCAGATCTCTGGGGTATTTATTCTGTGCAACTCTCCCCTCACCAGGAGTCTGCCCTGTGAATTCTAGCCACTTTGGTCCCCCTGGCTCTCAGCTCCATTTCCTCAATTTAAGAAGACTGTTGGGCTCCATCTGGGTTACTGTCTCTGTGTCATGGTCTGGAATGACTCTGAATATAGTATGTGGGTGCAATCCTGGGGCTCACCTCATTTGTTGCTCTCAGAGATCACATTGTCCTTTGTCACTTGAT
This sequence comes from Eschrichtius robustus, assembly GCF_028021215.1. Classification (NCBI taxonomy): domain Eukaryota; kingdom Metazoa; phylum Chordata; class Mammalia; order Artiodactyla; family Eschrichtiidae; genus Eschrichtius; species Eschrichtius robustus. The sequence goes on from NC_090836.1 coordinate 70,447,921, forward strand.
GGCCAGTGTTTTAAAAATACTGTTTCCTATATTTTGCTTATTTTTCATGTGGTTTTAGACAGGAGGATAAATCTAGCCCCCAATACTCCAAATTGGTCAGAAGCATAAATCCCACCTTATTTTTAAAAAAATCTTTCTACATAAATGTTCTTTCTTCTCAACTTGATTTTATACACTTTGTGTGGCAGTGACTTTTTGTTTTATAAATTGTCTTGTATATAGTTTATATAGATCATTAGCTATTTGTTGTTGAACCTGAATATAGGAAATGTTTGCTGACCATTTGAATAAATAACTTTTAAATAATGCTATATCAAAATGTTGAAGTCCACTTTTCAACACTTTTCTGTTGGTTCATGTTTTTGTTAACCTTCCCTCTAGCTAAGACAGCTTTATGTTATTTGACTACAAACATGTTTTGAGAGCTTATTATGCTCAAAGTGTAAAATATGATGCTAAATTTCAGATGTAATGAAGGAACTGTACTGATTGATCCTCGAGGCAGTTATGTATCTGTCATCCTTCATAAATCTTTGAGAATTTATCCTAATGTGACTTTTTCAAGTTTATTTTTAGTTTTCATGTGAAAAATAATAATGTGGCTTTATCTTATATAAGCTTTTATCATTCAATTATTAGGATTTCAGCTTGAGATTTATTCCTATTATTTTTCTAGGTATGATAGTTCTTTATATGTTTCTTTTCCTCTTATTTCCTTTTGTCTTTCCTTCCTCCTTTCCCTTCCCTTTTCTTCCCTTCGTTCCACCCACTTCTAATTTTTAGGGTCCCTTCCAGTGCTTATATTCTGTACTTCTCAGAAATCTGAAAAACTTGTAAAACTAACAGTTTACTTATCATAATTCTGAAAAAGAACTTAAAATTTGTTAACTTCCAGAAAATTAGTCCTGGAAAAATACTTTTTACTCCTAAATTAAGTTAGCTTTAATTTGTAACATAAATCAGAGTATATGCATTTTCCTATTTTAGTTTTAAAACAATTTTATGACATATTCTTACCACTTCCTTATGAGACAGTTTACTATTTTCCTTTACAGGTGAGGAAACTGAGTCTTAAGAAAGTTCAGGCAGGTTGGCTCCAACTCAAGAGCTCATCCTCACCTGTCTGCTAAATAATACTGTTTCTGTTACAATTCAAGTGGCTACAAAGCCAAGGATACAGCTGGCCTTTCCTTGAAAGATAAATATATAAGGGAGGGATGGACTGGATTAAGTAATGGGTTGAGAGAAAAGGAGAAGGAAGAGGTAGAGGAAAATCACAGAACTACTGACCTACTCTCCTCCTTCTGACTGAAGAGAATTTCTGAAAGGAGACATATATTCATGAGAGATGGAGTCCCAGGGAAAAAGCTATTCATTGGTTGACCTTCTATGCTATTATCCAAACTTGAACACTTTTGATAATGAAAGGGGAGGTGGTTAATATTTATTCTGCTACAAGAGGCATAAATTATGCTTCTCTCAGTTGACTCAAGATGTATAGTCACCACTGATAACAGCCATGGAGAGTCTGATCTAAGTGAATGAAAGAAGTAGATTTTGCTGTCACTTTGGTGTTCTCTCACAATCTTTGAAAAGGGATTCATCTGTTGGTAGGATATTTAGGTGTGAATAATCTTGGAAAGTAAAGATAAAAGTTCTTCTTTTCTTTCAATAAATTAATAAATAAATATGGAGCGCTTACCATTGGAAAGTCAGTAGAAAGACATGGGCTTGGTTGCTACAGTGTGCTCCATTTATATGAAGATTAAAGAGTGATCAAGGATTTTGAAAATTATGGGGGAGTTGTGACATATGATTTTGTAAATCATTCATGAGAAAAGCTATATTTGGCTCCTGATTTTTAGTCCTTGACTTTCTGTGTCAATTGCATTAATTGGAAATTTGTCATTTTTTTCTCTCACTTTTCACATTATATACAATCTCTTTCAGGGGAAAGAAAAATCTACTTCCTATGAATGTCACAAGAGTTAATGAGTTAGTTAATAAGTTTATCTCCAAATAATTAATGGCAAAGCCAATATCGTGCTAAAAGAATAGAACAACAGGTAATTAATCAATGCTATAATCATTATTTTTCCTCTCTTAGAAGATAACTCACAGGTTAGAGGTTGGTCATGTTCAAATATATGGTATCTAGTATTCTCCAGTGTCATCTAGTTCCTATATCATCATTCATAAAAGATCCTTTACCCCTTCAAATGTTTGTTTTTAAATTGAATTTATATAATACCACACTAAGGTGGCATCTTTTCAAAGTAAAGCCCCAAATGGAGGCAATTTCCTTACATATTTTAAAAATAAATACACAATTGCTGATATGAGACCAAGTTAAATACATAACTACTTCACTCCATTTTATTATATGGATATAGATGTACCTAAAGGTATTCTGTATCAAAAAGACTTGAATCATGTTTGCAAAAAAGGATAATGGAAAGCTGGATGACTCAATCAATGTAGACAGCCAATCTGAAAATGTTAAACTTCAAACCTCTGCTTTTTCTTAATAATAGGGTTTGGGAATTGATTAGCCAGATAATTGTCTCAACTCTGTGCTTAATTTAGATCTGTTCTTACAAAGCCTCAGTGTCAAAGAATCTGTACATTTCACTTAAAACTAGAACACATCGAAAAATGTATTAATATAATAATTAAGGATCCTGGGCACCATTATACTAACTCTTGCTACATATACAAAAGGGACATTAAAATGTTTCAACTATTCAAATAATCAGCAGAAGTTGCCAAAAATTTGAATATTAAGCACACATGTATGCATGTGCGTGTGCACACACACACACATCACTTGAAGGAATAGCTGAAGAGTCTTGGGAAAATTTTTTATACCCTCCCAAAAGCTATTGTGTAAATAAAGCTAGTTCTTTTGTTTGCTTGTTTGATTAATTAATTTAATCTATTTTTATTTGAAGTATAGTTGATTTACAATGTCATGTTAGTTCCAGGTTTACAGCACAGTGATTTAGTTTATACACACACACACACACACACACACACGCACACTTTTTCAGGTTGTTTTAGTTATCTATTTTATATTTAGTAGTGTGTATATGTTAATCCCAACCTTCTATTTATCCCTGCCCCCTCGTCTTTCCCTTTGGTAACCATAAATTTGTTTTCTATGTCTGTGGGTCTATTTCTGTTTTACAAATAAGTTCATTTGTATCTTTCTTCCGGATATAACTGATATCATATGATATTTGTCTTTTTCTGTCTGGCTTTCTTCACCTAGTATGATAATCTCCAAGTCCATCCATGTTGCTGCACATGGCATTACTTCATTTTTTTTTTTATGGCTGAGTGATATTCCATTGTATATATATATACCACATCTTCTTTATCTATTCATCTGTTGATGGACATTTAGGTTGCTTCCATGTCTTTGCTATTGTAAACAGTGCTGCAAATGAACATTGGTATGCATGTATCTTTCCAAAGTATAGTTTTCTCCAGATATATGCCCAGGAGTGGGATTGCAGGATCATATGGTAGTTCTATTTTAAGTTTTTTTAGGAATATCCATAGTGTTCTCCATAGTGTCTGTACCAATTTACATTCCCACTAACAGTGTAGGAGAGTCACTTTTTTTCCCATACCCTCTCCAGCTTTTATTATCTGTAGACTTTTTGATGATAGCCATTCTGACTGGAGTGAGCTGATACCTCATTGTAGTTTTGATTTGCATTTCTCTAATAATTAGTGATGTTGAGCATTTTTTCATGTGCCTGTTGGCCATCTGTATGTCTTCTTTGGAGAAATGTCTACTTAGATATTCTGCCCATTTTTTGATTGGGTTTTTTGTTTTTTGATATTGTGCTGTATGAGCTGTTTGTATATTTTGGAAATTAATCCCTTGTTGGTCGTGTTTGCAAATATTTTCTCCCAGTCTGTAAGCTGTCTTTTCAAATCAAGCTAGTTCTTGTTTTCAGAAAATCAGAAGAGCAAAGGTTTCGGGAAAAAAATGGAAATAAGTTGAAAAAAGCACTTTGGGTGAATTATATTTAAAGTAGCATTATATTTTTTTCATTAACTAGAATCTAATTTTCTTTGTGTTTCAAATTTTTAGGAACCCAAAACTACTCTAAGACTGCATAAGATTTCCATAACAGTTGTCTATTTCTGTGTAAAAACTCACCCCAAACTTAATGGTTTAAAACAACAGTGACTTATTATTTCTCCATATTATTTGGGATAAATGAGAGTTTCCTCTCTTGGTTTCCTCTAAGCTCAATAATGAGGCTGCAGTCAGCTGAGGATTGGCTGGGCTACAAAGTACAGGATGTCCTGACTCATAAGTCTGTTAGTTGGTGCTACCTGTAAGCTGGGGCATCTAAGTTCTCCTCCACAAGGCCTGTAATCTCATAAACTAGGTGTGGTTTCTTCAGGGCATGGTGGTTTTGGAATTCTAAAAGAGCAAAAGCAGAAGCTACAAATTGTCTTAAGACCTAGTCTCGGAAGTCATAGAATGTCACTTCTGCTGCATTATTCTGGCCAAAGCAAGTCAAAAGGCTAGCAAATATTCAAAGTTCTGATATAGACTCTATTGTTTGAAGGAACTGCAAAGAATTTGTGGTTCTATTTAAGATATTACACTTAAAAAATATCTAATATGGTAAATATACACAGACATAACTCACAGGTTCTTTGAGGTCTTCAGTAATTTTTAAGGGGGTCAGGGGTCCTAGGATGAAAAAGTTGGAGAATTTTTACTCTAGACCAGATGATACCAGATACACAGATACCAGCTTTACCCGTTGCTGGGCTAAGATATTTCCAGGAAGGTTTAGAACTTATATCTATTTATATAAGATGTTTAGGCATCTTATGCATCTGAGCATTTATACATAACACTATATTTTAATTTTGTTTATACGCAATTTGTTTTACATTTTATTGCTAACAGTTAATGTAAATAATGCTGAACATTTATGTTGTAATTGCATTGTTTTGGTTGCCAGCATCTAGCCCTGTATTGAGCAAAGTAACTCAATCTTGGGAAGAAACTTGTTCCAAAGAGAAAATCAGATACAACAGGCTTAGCTCTTTAACACAGTATCAGGGTTGTGGGGTAGAAAGATTTTGCATACAACATAGTGCTTTTCATTTGGATTTCTCACAGCACAGCAGCTCATAGACTCACTTTAGAGGTTAAGAAAGGGCTTTAAATAAAAGCTGAAAGAATGTTTCATGAAACCTCTGTAAATATTTAGGAGCATGGTTCAGAAGCTGAGTTTTGGAGTCAAACATAGGTGGGGAAATCAGCACTGCTGCTTACTGAGTGATCCTGAACAATTTACTCAATAATTTTAGCTTCAGACTTTAATTTTTAAATAATGAACATTGGATGAGATGATTTAGCAGAGTGCCTAGCACATTGTGAGTGCTGAAATAGTGATACCTGTTATTAAGCATTGCTCTAGAACTTGGCTCAGAATGTAACACTAATGGACATTCTCTAATTTTGTCTTTTTGTCACAATACCTGGAACAGATAGTGCCTGATAGTTTTGATACTGCCCACGGGGAGTCATAGCTGTGTCTAAGGGTAACTGGAAGTAGAGCCAGCAGTCGAGCTGGCTTTGATGACCACTGGACTTTAAGGCATACAAAGGAAATAGTGGTGTCCAGAACAGGTTAACAGTGCGTGGTGAGAACAGCGCCACCTGAAGGATTTACAGTGTAGCCACAGAAATTATGGGTAGAAAGTTCCCTAAATTTGTTTGAGAGATGGCCTCAGCTACCGCTTGGGAATTCTCCCTAATTCTGCATGGAGAGGAAGCCTGAGGGGACCAGGGGACTGCAGCTTGGTATATGGTGGTAGCAAACAATGAATGGAGCTTTTTACTGGTAATAAGTCCCCGTATCAATTCTTGGGCTGGTGTGGCTTGAGGCGACAGTTAAGTTATTGGTACATGGTTGGTCATTATGTACTTACAAAAAATTATCTTCTTAATTAAACTTTAGGAAAGAGTTATCCCATGAAACACTCCTAGGTGAAAGGTAAACTGAGGAAATGCAGAGAAAATCTGAAAATATAGACTTAGGTTTTGTAAATGTTCAAACACATCACAACTTCCTACTCATATAATTGAGATGCACAGAGTCCTTCTTTTCAGTAATATTGAGCTATGGAAAGTTTTTCTTGTTTCATTGACTGGAAGGCAAGGTTCTTCACCTTCACTCCGCCCAGCTAATGTAGAAAATCACAATATTGCCAGAGTAATTATTTCTAGTAGAATTGCTTCTCCGAGGTGATAATCTCTGGAGAGAAATTATAAAAGTAGATTACTTATAAAAGCACCATGCTAAATATACACCTTGGTAGAAGAAATGTATATCAATAGTAAAAGATAATTTTTTTTGTTATTCAGTTTTCCTTTTATTGAGTTATCACTTTGAGTTATCTATATACGATATGTGTATTCACTTATGCTGGTATTCTACAAATGCAAATGCCAATATGATCCAGAATATCAAAATGAGGAGTGGCATTATTATTAACAAATATAATAACCCCAAAGCATATTGTTTTGAAAATAATGCTTAGGCAAGATTAGCAGAATTCTTTCAAAGTGAATATAGATTGTGGCCATTTAAATTTTGAACAATTAGCAACAAATTATGAGTCATGATTTTCATGTCAAGGTAAGCCCTTGTTACTTTAAAGATATTTTGTATTTTAATTTCAGAATAATCCTTTTAGAAAATAATTATGAATCTTATTTTGCAGTGAAAAAAGAGAGAAATAAAATGATCACATTCACTTGTGTGAGCAAATATATACATAACACTATATTTTAATTTTGTTTATAGGCAATTTGTTTTACATTTTTATTGCTAATAGTTAATGTAAATAATGCTGGACATTTATGTTGTGATTGCATTGTTTTGATTGCCAGCATCTCCTCCTCTATTGAGCAAAGTAACTCCATCTTAACTGTAACTTGTGGTCCAAATGAGAACTAATATATTTTCTATGGAACTTGCCCCCTGGCCATGGCAGTGGTTTGAGAGGTGGCCACAAACCTAAGCCCAGCCAGTCATACCCCTTCACTGGGGTATTTCCAACTTTTGATGGAGGAAGAGCTGTTTCAGTTCTGTCACTAAGATGTGAAAATTTGAGCCCAGTATTTGTTAATGCCATGCCCCTGAGTGGCAGAAGGTTTATCTTAGCAGCAAGAGAGAATTAAGCCAACATGCAAAGGAATGCAGAGACAAGAATGAAGGAGACAACCCTGATGGTTGCAATACCTGAGGCCTGCAAAATTGTCCTAGCCCTCCTGACTTGCCAAGAATCCAAATATTACTGACATCACAACCAAATCATTTACATACTACATACAATTTTATTTTGACATAACAACATACAAAAATTTAAAATACATATGTAAATATATAAAATATATATGTAAATTCTCAGTCAATTTTTCCTGCATAGTTTGTGGAGTGAATCTTCTTTTTATGACAATGATTTGCAATCTTTTTCTTTTTTTCATGTATTCACTCCATAAATATAAATACTCCAGACTTTCCATTCAGGCACCAAGTGAACACTTTAACACGTTGTTTATACTGGAAGGAAAGACAAGTGATAAAGTATCATCCCAAGGCACAGACTGAATCACATCATTCTCTTCCACTAGAAAATGATTATAGTGGAAATAGCCCCCATATAAAGTGTATAAGGACACTAAAATACTAATTTTGAAAGAAAACATCAGAATTAGGTACCAGGTATTTGAGGAAGTCAAGGAATGGAAATAAATCAAAGCTGATGTATTATGTGCAGATCTCAGGCTTTGGAAATCAGAGCAAAACACATCTCATTCTCTGTATATTTTCAGGCCTGGGGTTTTACTGTATTTTTGAAAGACAGTCTACTGACATTTTGCTTTATCTTCTTTGACAAAGAACTTCCATGTGGTTTAACATTGATGGTTGATGCATTTGTCTCTCTTTTGAATTTTCCAAGAATTAAAATCCAAAATTTTTTAAATTCCAAAATCAAGAATTAAAAAAACTACTTTGTGATCTGTTATTTCACAGTAGCATTGATGACTAGAAGAATAGTTAACACCTTTGCATCACACTGTATGATTTTATTGCATAAAATCATTTTATTGCATGATTTTCTATCTACTTGATTTAAACCCTTTTGCAAGTCATGTAATTATCTCATCTCCAATTTTCCAATTTTAAAAGTGAGTATAGTGATTAACAAAGACCCTTATGGGGATTTAGAAAAACACATTTAAAAGAAATTGGGAATTCTGATATACACGTACATGTTCTACAAACAAATACTTTTCATACTATTTATATAGGTTGGTAAATAAACCCATGATTAGAAACATCTGTGATAGTATGGTAGCCTCTTATTTGATTTAGATATTAAGAACTGAGGGGTGAATCATGCATCACCAAGAATTGCTATACAGCACGATGTTTTGTTCTCCTAATCCCAATGTCTGTGTTGTTATTTTAACAATATGTTAAAGGCAAAAAAGTACTATGTTAGACACCTCTTCTTTTTCTCCTAGTAAATTTTGTAGTTTCAGAGAGGTCAGGATCTATCCCTGTAAAATTCTCTCACTAATTTACACATTCACTCATTTATTTGTTAATGCCTTCATTTATTTTTTTATTCAAGAGATATTTATTTTGTTCCTTTATGCATCAACTACTAGACTGGTCTCCGAATCAATATGTTAGATTCAACATCTTAATAAAATATGTATATATATATATATATATTATATATATATATATATATATATATATTGTTGAATGATGCTCAGGTAAATTTAAAATACAGTTATTCTGGAATTTTTTAATTGTTCTAAACTTATTAGCATATGAATGAAAAATGATTCATGTAAAAACCACTTTATTTGTTCCTTAGGATAGCAGAAGACCCTTTTCTTGCCTTTATAACTATCTCAAATTGTTTCAGTATGCTAACATTTTTGTGAAATCTATGGTTAAAGCCAAGGAGAAAAATCCTATAGGAAGATACAGCTTTAGTCAACTTAAAATGAAATCTATAATTTATAATTAGTTTTCCTTGTCCATAAATGTTCTAAATGTCTTTAGCAAGATATTATTTTGTGGCCCTTTATATATGATGAGTACAAAAGATTCTGCATCAGATTAGGTGGAAAATTGTATATAACAGTATTCCATTCCACAGGGTTACATATGTCAGCCCAATACAAGTTGAAGTTGACCAGTAATTTTGAGGATTCAGACAAAATTATGATCACATAGACTTTGTTGGTACCAGATGTCTAGGTATTCAAAGTGTTCTAATTCAGAAAAAAATGATAATGAAATGATTTTTAGCACATGTATATCAGAGGCCATTCTAAGTTAATGTTTTTAAAGTTAACCCTCTCTGGATGACCAAAGGCTGTGGGAAATCATGTTAGCTGCAAAGTAAAGCAATTTACCTACATTATGATAAATCAACATTTTAACAGTTGTTCTTGGTTTTCATAATAGTTTCTAAATGGAGTCATTTACTTGTCTAAATGGCAAAGCCCTTCAAACTATCATAGAAGGATCATAGCTTCCTGGGGTATTTAGTTTTCATAGTTCAGGTTTTATATCAGTACAACAAATTGAAGTGAATCTGTTGACCAGTTAAGAAGAATGATGGCTTTGGGGAATGTCAGATTTGTTTTGGAGCAGGAACACCCCTGTGATTTTTCTCTGCCTTAGAGGGCTTTAGTGATCCAGAATAAAAACCATAAAACCTGAAATAGTCAGGCAGCCAATAAAATAAAAACACAGTACTTTGCTTTATGTTGGGAATAAACTACTGACATAGTAAGTTGATAGTGAAAAACTGGAAACATAGTATGTTTTCTTTTGTTAAAAATATTTACAGGCATTGTAAGGCAATTATACTTCAATAAAGATGTTTAAAAAAAAAATATTTATAGGCAAACTGGATTTACCTGTACATGTCATTTACATTTCCTTTATTTATAAATATCTTAGTGACTCTTTTACCTTGCTTAAAATATAATTCAGTCAAATATTTAAACAGTTATATAATTCTTTAATAAATATTCCCTGATAGCTTATTATGTGTAGGGCACAGTGTTATGTTCTGTGGGGGAAAATAGGTCTGTTAAGCTTAGATCTTGCCTTAAGGAGAGCTTTATATCCTTGGAGGATTAACCAATACTATCTCCTCATCTCTCTGAAAATATGCTGATCTATGTCTGAGATGTACTAATTGCCCTTGGTGACTCTTGAGATCCATGCACTTTTGCTCTTGTTAATTAGGATGTATGCTCACTAAAAATCAGTTTTGTGTGTTCCAAAATGAGCTGTATTTATTTTAGTAATATGGTAATTTAATTTAGAATTACTTTGTGTTTTGAGTCCCTAAGATTGTTCCCAACTCGGGTGATTTGCTAGAAGGACTCAGTGTATAGTTGTAATCATAGCTAAGATTTATTACAGGGAAGGACACAAGGCAGAGTAGCAAACAGAAAAGGTGAATGGTACAGAGTTAGGAGACCTGGCACAAATTTCCAAGAGTCCTCTCCCAGTGGAATCACACAGGATACACTTAATTTCTCTTGAAACTAGTTGCGACAACCCATGTAAAGTGTTATCTACGAGGGAAACCTATATGAGCCTAGGAGTCCAGGGTTTTTGAAAGTCAGTCACATAGGCATCCTCTACCTAGCATACATCACAATTGCAGACTCTCAGAAGGAGAGCAAGTGTTCACCATAAACTACATCATTGGCACAGTTTAAGCATAGAGAGCCACTTTTACTATTTCGAGACAACTTTATACCAATGTAGAGAATTGTTTCCCTGTCAAACACCCTAACACCAGCCAAGGGCCAGCTTTGCAAGCAGGACTTTCTAAGGAGAACAGTCTCAGGCCTGCTATGTTATTAAGTCTTTTTTGCAGACTCATATACAAATGAAATATGAGTGCAGAAAAAATAGAGATCAAGAGAGAAAGTAGTTGTGTCTATGAAAACTAAGCTCAATATTTTGAAGAGATTTAATAAAGGTAGTTTTTTAAAAATTGCAGTTGAATTGGATAAGTGCTAGACCATTATTTAGCCAACTTTTATGTTTACAAGAATCACTCGGAGATTTTGTTAAAGTATGGATTCACATTAAATTAATTCTGGTAAAGATCCGGAGATTCTGTGTTTCTAATGAGTTCCAAGGTATGATGATGAGGGTGTTGGTTCATAAACTATACTTTGAGCAGCAAGATTCTGGAAAATACTAAAAGACAGAAAACTGATAAACTTTCAAAGATTTTACCTTAAGATTTATATATGGGTTTCTTTAAGTTGCTGCTCAATACTTTTTTTTTTTTTTTTATAAATTTATTTATTTATTTTGGGCTGTGTTGGGTCTTCGTTTTTTTTTGTGCGAGGGCTTTCTCTAGTTGCGGCGAGCGGGGGCCACTCTTCATCGCGGTGCGCGGGCCTTTCACTGTCGCGGCCTCTCTTGTTGCAGAGCACAGGCTCCAGACGCGCAGGCTCAGTAGTTGTGGCTCACGGGCTTAGTTGCTCCGTGGCATGTGGGATGTTCCCAGACCAGGGCTCGAACCCGTGTCCCCTGCATTGGCAGGCAGATTCTCAACCACTGCGCCACCAGGGAAGCCCCTGCTGCTCAATATTAAGTAAAATTGAGACGAGTAGGCAAAGCATTATGAGCATGGTTTAGGAGAGAGCATTGTGCAAAACTTTAATCAATAGATCCACACTCAAAGAAAAGGTCTTGGCCCTACGCTAAAATATTCATGAATGTGTAATTACATATTTTAATTTACTATAAAATATGATGTGAATGTCTCAATGTTAAAAATTCCACATTTTTATAGACCTTTTCAATTATTTGACTGATTACTGGACAGTTGTGTTGAATAACAGGACCTCTAGGGACTAACATAGAAATAAAAACTCATGGAGAGATCAAAAAGATAAAAAGTGGAAGATGGAGAACTTATTCCAATCAGAAATATTCCTTTGTAAAGGAGGTGGCATTTATCCTTGGAGGCCTTGAAAGATGAGAAGATTTTGATAAGCAATGACAGAAGTAATGGGAAATGATGACAGGATCTTTTCCTAGAGAATTAAGATTTATGGAATAATGTTGTTAAGATAAGTCTGGAAGGTAGATTGATTGGTTCCAGGTTGTAGAGTTTGGATGGACAGAGTAAAAGCATTCTTTAATAACAAGAATAATGACTCACTATCCTTCTACAACCACTATTCAAAACCATCCAATGACTCTTCCTAACACTTAGGAGGAAATTCCAAATCTTGACAAGGCCTCTAATGGATCCCCTGCCTGATCTGGATGCTGTCTCCCTCTCTGGTAGCCACTCTGGCCTTCTTCTTTATATTCTTAAATATGTCAAACATAATACCACTACAAGGCTTTTGTATCTGCTGTTATCTCTGTCTGGTAGAGTCTTTTCTCAGGTATTCTCTTGGCTTTCTCTCTCCCTATGTAATTTTTACTTTGTTCCAGTGTCCCCTGGTCTATCATCTTGGGTAGATCCATATATAATAGCACCTACCCATCACAGTCTACCCTTTAACTCTGCTTTAGCTTTTCTGCATAGCACATATAGTAACCTGGAATTATTTTTATATTTATTTGGTTTTTGTCTATAACTACCACTGAAACGTTAAGCTGAGTTTACTGAAATATCTCCGGAGCCTAGAATAGTGAATGAAACATAATAGGCATTCAATACATATTAGATGAATCAACAAGTATCAAATGTATTATGTATTGAATTTTTTCTTATGTCAGAGCTGATTTAATGTGATATGATAAAAAGTCCTATGAAATAGATGGTTTTAGTGATATAAGTTTTCTTCCCAGAGCTAGAACAATTCTTGATGTACAGTAGGTGTTCAATAAATATTAGATGAATGCATAGTTATCCTAATTTGTTATGCATTGAATTTTCCATTTCCATGTCATAGCTAATTTTATGCAAGTAAAACACAGCCATGTGTTCAGAAGGGTTGTATAGCTCTTCAATGATATTCTCAGGTTTTATATATCAGGCCATTGAACTATTTCTTGGAGTACTGCATATCAGAATATATGGTCCAACAGGAAGAGGTGAAAGACACTGGCTGTACTAAAAAATAAGAAGGTAGACTTAGGGAATAAAGAGGGAGGTTACATTGAAGAGGCCAAAGTTTTAGTCTATCAGTGTGCAAAACAAATACGTGTGTTGAGTGTTTGTGTGTATGTATATATATATGTATATATTATACCTATATATACTGCAGCTCAGTACCCATTTACATACACTTTATTTATATCACTGTTAAACATGAACATATGCACCAGATATTCCCTTGCGTAGCCTTTAGATTTCCTAGGTACTGGCTTTACGAAAGCCCATAATTGCTACTGGAAGGAGGCACTCCAGGTTAAAGAGATAAATTAAAAATGTAAAGATCCTGCAGTTGATGCGTCTGTGGGTGGTAGGATAGGGCTAATTAGCTTCCTTTGGCCTCTAGCTTTCAGGTGGGATGTCAGATGTGAAGATGAATGACCTCTCATTCTGATTCTGGGCTCAGTGATATGATTCGCTTTGGCTAATAGAATGAGGCAGAAGCAGAGTTGTGCCTTTCCAAGCCCAGGCCTCAAGAGGCCTTAGATATTTCCACTTGCTCTCTTTACCTCAACCATTGAACAAAGAGGACATGTTGGCTAACCTACTAATCCCAGGAGGAGGCTGAGAGACACATAGAACAAAGCCAACCCACAGAAGCATGAGGGAATAAGCAGGGATCAGCCAAATTCAGCATAGAGAGCAGCTGAATTCCACACACATGAGAAATACATGTTTACTGTTTTAAGCCATTGTGATCTGGGGTGAGCTGTTATGTGGCAAAAGCCAGTTGATACAGGCAAGATACCAACTGTGTATCCTCTTTGTGTTGATATCTCTCCTTCCCTTCATATTCATTGCACTTCTGTCTTTCTATTTCTGCAGCAATTATTTACACAGCTTCCTTCTCAAATTCCATTTTCCATTCACACTACCACCACCTTAACTTCAGGTGCTGTCTACATTTTGCGCCTTAATTTTTCCCTTTTGCCTCTTTCTTATACTGTTTTATAAGATGCTAACAGGAATATAGTAGTGAAGTGTTCTATTCTAAAAAAAATAAATAAAAGGAATTCTTAAATAAACCAAAATTAAATGCTATTCTTTAGTGGTATTCCAAAAGATTTTAATATGCTGTAATGGGTTGAATTGTGTTCCCTAAAAATTTATTTGTTGATATCCTAATCCCTAGGACCTCAGAATATGAACTTATTTGGAAATAGGGTTATTGCAGATGTAATTAATTAAATTGAAGAAGGTCATCCTGGAGTAGGAAGGACCCCTAATCCAACATGACTGTGTCCTTATAAAAGGGAAATTTGGACACAGACATGCACACAGGGATAACACCATGTGAGGATTGGAGTGATGGTGCCACAAGCCAAGGAACTCCCTCCCAGAAGCTAGGAGAGAGGCCTGGAACAGATCCTACCCTACACCTTCAGAGGGATCATGACCTCCCTGATACCTTAATTTTAGACTTCTGGCCTTCAGAGCTGTGAGACAATGAATTTCTATTGTTTTAAGACACCCAGCTTGTGGTACTGTTACAGCAGCTCTAGTGAAGTAACATATTTGCTAATATGCATATTAACCTTTAGGAAAGAAGTGTAGAACTTTCCGTGATTTCATTAGCTACTGCACCCCTCACATGTATTCTCTTATCATTGTCTTCAGGAGGAATGTTAAGTAGAATTCCAAGTTCATCAAATTATGGACAGGAAACATAGATTTCTTTTCCAAGACTTCCTATCAAATATTTGCTTGATGATGTATGTAATACTTGGGTGATATTTGACAAAACCCATGATTCTAAAATCAAGATTAAAGAGTGGTTAAGAGTGAGGGTTTCTTCCAAAACCCTTTTAGTACTAAGTATGTGTCATCCTTCTACCTTTTATAAAAATATAGCATTATTCATATTCAATGTCTTTAAAATATAAATCACAAAGGCTGAAATCTTTCACATAGTTTTTTCTCACAGAGCTCTCAGAAAAAAAAAATCATCTTTTATTTGAGTAGAATCTCCCACCATAATTTCCCATTGATGCTTTTGTTCACGTAGACTATTAGGAAAGAGAAAATAGATGTGACTCTTGGCCTTTCCATAAAGGGAGAATTTTGTTAGCTTTACCACTGCTTGGCTGGAAATGAATTTTAGAGAAAGAGTGGGATGAAGACCCCTGCAGTGCATTTTATATAACTTTTCTTTTTTATCATCAAACATGAAGCCTACACTGATAGATCACCCAGAATTTATAGTGTCCTTTGTGTTTAATAGGATCCAACCTAGGTAGGACCAGCAACTGACAATCGTTTTAAGTTATTAAACAGAAATTGTTGGTATAACGCTAATATATTCTTCTTGAGCAAGCATTGTTTGAAGATGATTGTAAGTTACAATACCTGCTATTCAACTGACCATGACACCGTGATTCTCAAGGAGGCAGCTTCTTACACATTCTCATATATCCTGTAACCCCACTACAGAGGAGGTGTCCAATGATATCTTTCTAAGCTTGTTTCAAGGTCTTGCATATTTTTATTTTGAAGATTTCACGTATGTTACTTAGGAAGAATAATGTCTGGAGGCAAGGTGAAAGAAGTTTTTAACTATTTAAAGTAGTTGGTAGCTAAATGGATAAATGGATTCCAAGTTGGGAGTACATAGGCTCCAATCCTGACATGGGAGTAGACTTTGAACATCTTACCTAACCTCTGAGGCTTCACTTTTCTTATCTGTAAAAGGAGAGGATTGGATGAGATAATTTCCAGCTGTAAAATGTTGTTACAGCTTGAGCCGAAGTAGAGCTTGTGGTTAAGTCTGAGGTATGTCTGAATATATCTAGTGAAGAGGTGACACAGACCCATCAAGAATATATCCCATGAGCTGGGGATAAGATCCACCCATGGGGGTGGATCTTTATGGGAATGTTTGACTAAAGAACCTTAGAGGAAAGACAGTCGTTGGTCAGAGTGCTATCTATTTCTCAGCTTGATTGAATGAATTGGTTTTCAGTGCTCCATGAGAGCTGTAGCAGGCAGAACTTAAAAGTGGTGTCTTCAGAAGGGATTGCAATATTTCCTTCATCTTAAGAAGCCATTCTTCATCACAAACACTATCAATAAAAAGTTTTCACAGAAAGCAACTTAAAAGGATGCACTGCATTAAATTTACATATCAATGTAATAGACATCCTGATTTAAGAGCCATAAAATATGAAGGCAACTTGTGACTCAGATTGAAAGAAATGAGGCATTTGAGATATGGAGCACAGGCTGTGCTATATCACTATCTAAAATCATAGATTTGTCAAGTATTATCATCTCTTGTCTTACTTATATTTAAATGCCATGAGAACAGGTACCTTTGCTATCTTGTGCATTATTTTACCTTTACTATTTTGTACATTGTTTGATCTCCAGTGCCTTGAGCAGTGTTTAGCACATAGAAGACATTCAACACAGCTTTGTTAATTGAGTACATGAATTAATGATGACAATGTCTGTCATTTATTTGGAGAGAACAGAGTTCCATTTTTATATGGAAAACAGTAGAGCACCTGAACAGTATTGACTGAAGAGAACCCAGTGCTGCTTTGGTAGCTTCAGGGTTTAGCTTTGGGAAATTAATGCCCTAAGCAAGAAGACTGTGTCATTGTGAATGGTAGCCATAACGTTCCAACAACGTGCAGCTTCCATCTCAAGTAATTTTTTTTCTTTTAAGAAGGGCACCATGCTAGATTTAAATATTTATTTATTTATTTATATTTTTATTTATTTATTTATATTTTATTTATTTATATTTTTATTTATTTACTTACATTTATTTATATTTATTTATTTATTTATATTTATTTATTTATTTATGGCTGTGCTGGGTCTTCGTTTCTGTGCGAGGGCTTTCTCCAGTTGCGGCAAGTGGGGGCCACTCTTCATTGCGGTGCGCGGGCCTCTCACTATCGCAGCCTCTCTTGTTGTGGAGCACAAGCTCCAGACACGCAGGCTCAGTAGTTGTGGCTCGTGGGCCTAGTTGCTCCGCGGCATGTGGGATCTTCCCAAACCAGGGCTCGAACCCGTGTCCCCTGCATTGGCAGGCAGATTCTCAACTACTGCGCCACCAGGGAAGGCCTCAAGTAATTTTTATATGAAGGCAACAGCAACACTGTTTATGAGCCCATGTGAGTCATCACCATATATAACCACACACCACAGTAAGAAGCTGAAATTCCTGCAGTAGATAAGTAAATAGAGCAGACCAGTGACATTTGGATTATAACTCTGAATATGATCTCCCTGGGGAAATCTAGGTTTAAATTCAACCATTTCATTTATTCAACAAACATTTCTTCAGTGCTTAGTATATAAATTAACTTGCTAAGTACTGAGAATACAAAATGAACAAGAAATAATTTCTGTTTATCCTACCCTACTGGATCCTGCCAAAAGCTCACAGTTTTGAGGGAGGACAAAGAGTTTTTTATGATAATATTTAAAATAAATATGATAAATATATTACAAACAATGTTTTATAGAACCATAGAAAGATGAGGGCTTTATCTTATATCTTTTAGGAAACAAAAGGCAAAGAAAAACTGACCAACGTGTTTCTCAAAGAATGTTTACTCTATCACCTTCCAAAAGTTAAGTCTGAGTCCATTATCTATAAGAAAACTGACTAGTGATGCTGAAGATCTCCTAGGAAAGCAAAGTATTGATAATACATGTAACTATAAACAAAGTCAGTGTTTTTTGTTTTTCTTTTTCCTGAAAAGAGTAAGACCTTGACATGATTATAAAAAAACCTGCAACTTCATAGGCAAACACTCTTCCACAGGGCACCTATGAACCAAAGCTTCTGTGCAATCATGAGAAGCAAGGAGGTGCATACTGAAATACTACAGTATGTGAAGGATTCCCTAGGTGCACAGTTACTGAGCACCAGCCTGGTATGTGTGAGAAAAAACAAGAGAAGTTTGAGAGGGCAAGGTACATGCAAATGTTAATCATTTCCACTAATAATTACCTTATTCTGATAGACAAATACTGCATACTTGCTTTTAGGAACTACTAAATTTGAAAAGAAAAAGGTAGTTTTTGCCTGTTTCTAAATGTGGTAGAAATGGCAATGTTTTGTATTTTTTCCTTAGTTGATAGGAATTAAAGGTTTTTCCAGGTTCTAAAAGAACTTATTTCCATCTGCACTGAGTAAAGGAAAGAGATGTCAAAACAAATAAATCAAGATTAGCTTAAATGTTGAGCAATGGTGATGGGATGAATGAAGGACAACATAACTGACTAAACTCTGGAAAATTTCTGTATTATTAGAGCGCTTGTTATAGAACGCCATTAAGTGGCACGGCAATCATTTATAAGTATCCATACCTGGGAAAATCTGAAAAACCCAATCGTCATGTTGAAGAGGAATGAAATTCAGAGAATTACCTGCTGTTTTGTATAATCCACCTACCCCTGTCATTGTATTTCTCCTATAGATGAGTATAATGTTAACCAGCAGATTTCTTTACAAAAGGTTAGATTTTCAATAATATAATTAATCATCTCTTAAAATTTCCACAAATTGTAATAAATACTCATTTTACTCTCAAAAGCGGGAGGAGGGGAAATTAGATAGGGAACAGAAGAAAACTATTGCTTCATCCCACAGCTTTCATCTCTCTAAATTGGAAACTTTCTGGGCACGTATATTAAAATGTTGTGACTACATAAGCATATTTTGTTCATCCTACCTTCCTATGTCCAAATATGTAATCAAGCAAGGTTAACCCCAAGGATAAGCCTAGCTATATTCTTTTCCTTTCTTCTCTTTCACACACAATTAAACATGCTCCACCCTCTCTATTTGTAAACTGGTTCAAGAGTTGGCTACATAATTTGTGGAGTCCAGTGCAAAATTAAAATGCAGGACCCCCTGTTCAAAAAGGAGCAAAAATACAATTAAAGGTAACAGAACATGAAGCTTTTTCTTTTCTTCCATAGTCTCTGTCTTGACTTGACATTGTGTTTTGTATTGGTTATTTAATGTTATTTTAAGTAAAAAAAAATTAAATTTTTAATTATTAGTTTGAATTTTACTGCTCATATTTATATTACACAATGCCAGTTTATAACATAGAAATAGCAACATATTTAATTTGTTAGAAACACCAAAAGTATACAATTCATACTTCATACATATGGAAATGCTGCACAAAATTTGTTCTTATGTTACGTTTTGATATGCACACATTCTATTAATCTATTGCCTTCAGCTCTCTGGTAAGAAAGTGAAAAGGAACTGCAGGTTGCTCTATCTTTCCCTTTTTTTCCATATGTCATCATTTTCAGTGTAAATGTGTAGCTCGTACATGGAAGTAACACATATATGAAAAGATACTGTAGGAGTTCTTGGTTTTTCGTGTTTTTTAGAATACCATTGCCTTCTGTCTGCATTTGAACCAAGTTCTTGTTCTAATAGTTAAGTGTGACCTCTCAGGTCTGGCATGCTCTGCTTATTCAGTTGTAGATGTAACACAGGTATCTTGTGCTAACTTTGAGTCTTATGGAACTCGCATGCATTGTGTGTCCACCAGAATTCTGTGTCATGAAGTATTGCAAATGGCGTGAGCAGGAAAAGAGATGCACTTGTACAGTGTGCATGTCTTTTCTGGTAACATGCGTGCTCCATTGTCCCATCAGTTTTCACTAGCAAAACACAAGTTCAAAGACAAAATTATTAGGCATTTGAAGAAGGCAACAACAGAGCATTAAAGCATGCTGGGTCCCTTCAGAGCATGACGCTCTTTGTGATTGCCCAGGTCACACACTATGAAGCTAGCCCTGACTGGTTGTGTGTGTGTGTGTGTGTGTGTGTGTGTGTGTGTGTGTATTTATATATGTATATTTATATATTTTAACATGTCTTTATTTTTATTATCATTATTATTTTTTGGCTGCGCCACGCCCCATTCAGGGATCTTATTTCTCCAACCAGGGATCGAACTCGCGCCCCCTGCAGTGGAAGCACGGAGTCCTAACCACTGGACTGCCAGGGAAATCCCATGTATATTATTTTTACTTAGGGAAAATTAGAGGCTCTGTTTATGTCTTGAGCCCACATCAGTCATATCTTGTCTTGTTACTGTAATATATATAATCTCAACATTGTACTGTGTGTATCTTTAAGGAAGAGGGATGGCTAAACAGCTATTTTTCCCTGAACCATATACCAAATAATAAGATCCAATCTTCCACCATTAATACCATCTGATAACTAAATATTTATAACTACTGGAGTTATAAATAAATAACTCCAATGACTTGTTAGATAAGACATAAGCCTCGGAATAATGATCACAAGAGATCACAGCCCATCTGACAAATGAGCCAGACTGTGCCAAAGCTTTCCAACAGGTGAACTCAAGGGCATAGAAAGGGGCCCAGTGTGGGTAATTGGATCTATTCTATCCTTGGCTATTTCAATATAGCCAGCTTTCACATATATGCCACAGAGATCTAATATTCACCCAGATCTCTCTCCTGTTGAACTGCTTTTTCTGATCTTTTTTGGTCGTGTTGTCCTGGTTCTTTTCTACCCCAGTATTTCGTTTTGCCTTGCTGCTGTTATTTGTGTCCATCTCTCCTTGTTTTATAATCACAGTGACCTTTTGCCAGTTACCTCGGCCCTATCCACTGAGGCTCTGATTGTTCTCTCTGCATGTTGTAGCAGACTCTCAAGAGAGATATGGTGAGAATTTGATTGAAGTGTATGTCTATGGTAGAGAGGTTGAGGAAATAGAGTTAAGTGAAATAAAGAGTTGAGGATAGCAAAAATAAGTAGAGGGATGAGGGATCATGATGGGGTTGATGATCAGATTCTGTAATATTAAAGAACTGGTAAAGGGGAAAGACAAGAAGTTGTGCTCAAAGGGGGAAAATAAGTTAGAGATTATAGAGCTTGTAATGAAGATGAGGTTGAAGATGTGACAACGTGGGTGGGTTGGCTGACCTGGATTGAAAGGGTAAAGCTAAGTAGGGCAAAGAACTTCTATTTTGTTTGATTATTAGAGCATAGAGAATGCTTGTCAGAGGTTTGAATAATCACTACAAGGTTCTTTAAATCTTGAAATGTTTTTCTTCAAGCATTCAAAAGGTAATTTTGTGCTTAAAAGCCACCCCATCAAGAGAGCTATTATCTTACCTTCTCAATGCCCTAATCACTCATAAATTGAATTAAAAGCACTGGATGCCAGATTTTCTTTTGGATTAATCATAATTACCCAGCAAGTAGTTTTCAAAAATCATTAGGCTGCAAAAACAGTATTTGGTTTGTACAGTTTGCTTTAATCTCATCCACATTTATTAGTCAGCTGTGTCCCCTGCTACCCCCTTTTGTATTTTAGAGCAAGCTTGTGTAATTAGACTTACAGAGCAAGAACATCTTGCAGCATCCACTGTGTCCATGTCTTTGTGTCATCAAAATAACTGTTTGAAAGTATAAAAAATTCATTCAACTCCTGTTTGAACTTTAAGGTTTTAAAAAGTATCAATTTTCTTGATTGTTCTAATAAATGAATTCTTTTAGTTATGGTTTTCCCTAGAAGTTTTCTACAAAGACTAATCAGAAAGTAAATATTATGAATGGAGTAATGTGTCTTAACTGGGTTGATCTGGTGCTGTTTCATTAGTAACATTAATTTCTTTGAGGGACACATTTTTTTCCCTGAAGGATCAGTTCAGAGAAAATAAAGATGTTTGCCAGATACATGTTAAAAGTTAACATACAATTTTACTCTAATGAGTTCCATAGAAAATGCATATTCTTACAAGATATATTCATTATATATTGAATAGAGGAATGCCATTTTGAAAAGTAGCACTATATTTGTACCACTAAAATTTTTAATATCTGGGCGTATTTGAGAAGTAACATTAAAGATATTTTCTAATTTTTAATCCTTTATATTTTTTAGCACTTTAAAATAAAAATATGTCCACTTAAGGTATTTCATTTCAACTTTGCGACAACCCTAAAATATAGATATTGTTTTCAATCATAGGTGAATAAACTGCTTAGAGTAGAGAAATAACTTCACTTAAAATAGTTTAAAACAGGTTTAAAGTATTTTATTTCATGAAGTGAATTTGTGGGGGAGGGATACTGGACTGTAGATATAAATTTAGGAATTAGCAGGATATAGATGATATAAAATCATGAGACAAGAGGCAGAGCCCAAAAATTATACCCAGGAGAACTCCAAAAATTAGAATTTGAGAAGATGAGAATCTGGCAGAGTAAAATGCTAAGTCAAGGAACTGTTATGAGAAAGAGACCATGATCAACTGTGTCAAATGCTGCTGCTAAAACAAATAAGAAGATGACCCAAAGAACAACCACAGTATTTAGCAACAATGGAGATAACTGCCAAATTTGTCAACTGTTGTTTCAATGGAAAGCAAAGATGAAAGCCTGATTGGATTCAAGAGAGAATGAGAGAAGTAGAACAGAGATGATAAAAACTTTTAAAATATTTTTTTGCTAAACGAGGAGCACAGACACTGGATGTTATCTGAAGGAGAATATGAATATCACAGGAGGGTTTTTGTTTTGTGTTGATATGGGAGATATTTCAGAATGTTTATCTGGTGGAAATGATCCCAGACAGAGGGAAGCATTTATGATTAAGAAGAGAAAGAGGATGGGTAGAATGAAGGAAGATGTGGAAGTAAAATGTAGCATAATGGTGTGTCAGAGGTACTGAAGTGTTTGTAGAGTCTAGTAGTTCCCTTGGTCACCTGGGCTTACGCTTCAACTGATGAAGTAATGGCACACAGGAAAGTGCATTATGAAAAGCAGGAACAACACAATTCCCAGTAGACTATATTCAATAGACCACAATCATATTCTGAAGTGACATTGACATTTTGCCACAGATAAGCATGAGAAAGCAGCACGACCTGGTATATTAAGTCATCTATATCTGCAGTACTCTTCCTCCCAGACCGCTCCTGGGTGACAGTGGGGCGGAGGAGACTTTATATGTAGCCATTATTCTCTGCCTAGAAGTGAGGTAATATATTTTCATATTATTCGAAGACAAGTGATGTAGGAGCTGGCTATACACCTTATCCTTTACTTTCTCTTAGAATGGGTTTAGTTTTTCTAAGGCGGTTAAGGCAGAAATAAAACACACAGAGTTAAATTCCATTTATCCAACCTGGCTGGCTGAATATTTATACCTTGCCCTATTTTTATGTCATCCATGCAGAACAGGAGATTTTAGATGCTCTGCTGGGTGATTGACAGAGTATTGCTCAAGCCAGATGCACTTTGATGTACTCAGACATGCTTAGGATCATCTGAAAAAAACATTAGGCATCCAGGTATAATGATGAGGAAGAGGGAGAATGGGGAGAAAAAGAAGAGGAGGAGTGGAGGACAAGAGGGAGGGAAGAGGGAGAGGAGGCAGAGAGAGGAGGGAAAGGGAAAGAAAGGGAGGGGAAAAACCCAAAGCTCAACATGACCTCTTGTCCTCCAAGGAGCCTGTGGTAAGGAACCAAAGGGAACACTTACAGCATACGTGTTGAGACTGTAATATCTGTGGAAAAAGAGAAACTCCCTTTTTTCTCTGCTCAGGTTTTCTTCTTTACAATGAGTACCAGGGCTTCTATGAGTGGAGGTCTGGTGAACTCCTGATGAAAGGTACTGACAGAGGTTAAATGCCTCATGTCAGAGAGTAATCTTGTTCAGAAAGAACAAGACTCTACTTACCAGATAGGATAGGTAGTAATTCTAGGCTTCCCCATCCGAAAACATTTTAGGCTGGATAGCCTATTAGCCTGTGATTTCATGCAGATGGGGTGTCACATTTGAGCAGGCTTCGCAAGGGGAAGGAAGGGACAGGTTGTATTTGTAGCAGAAACCAGGTGTACAACGGAGGAATATTCTTTCTGTTCTGGTTTTGTTTATGAGGAGGGTAGAAGAACACTGGGAGATGGAGATAGAGACAGTAGGAAGTGAGGGTCAGAGGCTCGGTGACAGAATGAAGATGAATAGGAAAGGAGAAGGAAGGATAAATATCATAGTGTTGCTAAGGAAGGGTGGATAATCATGGTGATAGTGATACTAGCTCATGTAATGAATGCTTCCTATATTGGTTTGCATGTATTATTGTGATCTTTACAAAAACGGAGTGAGCAAGATATTGTGATCTCTGTTGTGTAAAGAAATGGGGCTGAGAGAGGTTAAGTAATTTGCTCAAGGTTAAGTAACTAGCCCAGCTAGTGACATAGCTGGGCCTCGGGTGGTTGTCTAATTCCAAACCTGTGATCTAAACTGCTGCTATCAGGGTTGGAAGGCAGGAAAATAGTGATACCATTAGCAGAAACAGGAAAACGAATAACTACTGTGTGAGTGGAGGGTAAGAAGGGATGAGAAGAGAGACTGAGGTTGATTGTTTTTATTACCATAGTGATGCATGCACCTTTTACAGATCATTACTGCCTTCATATCACAAATAAGATTACTTCGAGTGTGTGTTTGCAAGTATTCTTTAATTAATTAATTAATTTTTGCCTAGAATACATATTTTATTTTTAACTTTTTATTTTATATTGGAGTATAGGTGATTAACAGTGTCGTGTTGGTTTCCGGTGTACAGCAAAGTGATTCAGTTATACATATGCATGTATCTATTCTTTTTCAAATTCTTTTCCATTTAGGTTGTTACATAATATTGAGCAGAGTTCCCTGTGCTATATAATAGGTCCTTGTTGGTTGCAAGTATTCTTTATGCATAACAAACAACCAGTGATCCTTCCAAGAAAACTTAAGCATCAAACCTAAAAATTCTTCAACTAAACCTATTGTTATTTATTTCTCTAAACATAAATTAGTGGCCTGCCACAGCTGACATCTGTAGAAAATCACTAGGACAGAATGTCTCTTCCTCAGTATGATTTAGCAGTATTTGCTACTTTTCACAACACATTGGGGAAATATGTGTTTCCGCATGACATATTTTTACTTTTCTCTTTGATGCTTATTTTTATAGTAGGTTGTTTTGCTCTCCACCTAACCCATTGTTCTTTTCCTTCAATTTTTCTTCCAAATAAACAATATTGCTTTTCTGAAGTAGTATTTTCAAATCCAAAATTAACTTCCCGTGTGCCTTGGGGTACCTTTTAAAATATGCCTCCTTTGAGATACTTTCAGTGGATGCATGTTTGGTCATTCGTATCTTTATTTATCTTCTGACTGTGTCACTGAGATGGACAGAAAAAACTGTGCTGATCGTAGCCATATGTTTAGGGAATTTAAGAAAAAATAAAACAAAAATAATACAGAAGCATGTCGAAAAGTTGAATCAGCAATGAGGATAATAGTCTGAGTGAACTGTTGTGAGATAAAGGCGTACATTTCTCCAAGTAAAATTTCTGTGACATCACACAGAATGAAAAATAAAATACAGTTGACCCTTGAGCAAAGTAGGTGTCAGGGACTCTGACGCTCCCTGCAGTTGAAAATCCAAGTACAACCTATAGTTGGCCCTCCTTATACACATTTTTTTCCATATCCATGGTTCCACATCCATGGATTCAAACAACTATGGATCGTGTGGTAGTGTAGTATTTACTATTGAAAAAGATTCACTTCTGAGTAGACTCGAGTATTTATACAACCCGTGTTGTTGAAGGGTCAACTGTATTTCTTTTGAACTTTCGGATTAAAATATAGCAGAGCCACCTTTGAAAATATTGTTTGAAAATAATGCCAAAAAAAGACTTGAAATCATTCATTTAGTCCCATATATACATTATTTTTTTTATCAGTACCACAATTATTATGTTTTGATTGTCATTTTAAGAGCATAGTGAATCTATTGCAGTGACCACATTTCTGATTGTGCACAAAAATAATGAGCGACATTTTACCCTCCTTTGCTCCCCAATAGAACTATGCATCACTCCTTGAAGCATTCTTATGCTTTCTACCATTTTGTGACATGTGTCATACTTGTTATTAATTGTGCAATGCTTCCTGAGAGCAGTCTACACATTCATGTCTAGTTCACTATTATATATCTACCCATTGGCTAGAACATCTGAAATGTAAGTAGGTATTCAGAATATGTGTAGAATGAATTAATGAATGTGAGGCATTAGTTGAGAAGATTACATACATAAACACAGTAGCTCTGAGTGCAGATAAATATAAGATAAAAATCTTCAAGCTGTGGGCTTGAAATATGTGGTTATGTTTCTCATAGAAGTTTAAACCTTAACAGGAAATGAAGTTTCCAGTCTGAATTACCTTGTGTTTATTTTCTGATGCAAAGCCTTACTAAGTCTTTAGATACATTTAAAACATTTGACTCATGACCAATATTTTATGATCATTTCATATTGAAGATAGTTTATGGAATTAAAGTTGATATTTACTAATTGTATGCAATTACTAACTGCATGTATTTCTACTCTTAATAATTATAATTTAACAATAATTTATTTATTTTTTATTGGAGTATAGTTGCTTTACAATGTTGTATTAGTTTCTGCTGTACAGCAAAGTGAATCAGCCACACTTATACATTTATCCCCTCTTCTTTGGATTTCCTTCCCATTTAGGTCACCACAGAGCATTGAGTACAGTTCCCTGTGCTATACAGTCTGTTTTCAGTAGTTATCTATTTTATACATAGTAGTGTATATATGTCAATCCTAATCTTCCAATCCATCCCCCGCCCTTGGTATCCATATGTTTGTTCTCTACGTCTGTGTCTCTATTTCTGTGTTGCAGATCAGTTCATCTATACCATTTTCCTGGATTCCACATATATGGGTTAATATACGATATTTGTTGTTCTCTTTCTGACTTACTTCACTCTGTATGACGTCTCTAGGTCCATCCACATCTTGGCAAATGACCCAACCTCGTTCCTTTTTAATGGCTGAGTAATATTCCATTGTATATATGTACCATGTCTCCTTTATCCATTCATCTGTCGATGGGCATTTAGGTTGCTTCCATGTCCTGGCTATTGTAAATAGTGCTGCAATGAACATTGGGGTGCATGTATCTTTTTGAATTACGGTTTTCTCTGGGTATATGCCCAGGAGTGGGATTGTTGGGTCATATGATAGTTCTATTTTTAGTTTTTTAAGGAACCTCCATACTGTAATTAAAAAATAATCTTAATGCAGCATTTCTGGGAGTTTCTCTTGCATTCACAGAAATTGTACTGTATGTCCTTCTTGTTCTTTTTGCACAGGAAAAAGTTATTTAGGAAAAATCAAATTTTGTCTACATATTCATGTGATTAGTCCATGATTGAGTTATTATTATTCATTTTATATCTTGCTTAATAAATATAAACAAATATGCTTAAGAAACATACCTCATGGGTTTTCTGCATAGACCTTAGTCCCTCTAAATTGCATATAATCTCAACCCAGGTTAGAATGTTCAATACCTGTAATTAAACACTGAATTTGCATGTATTAAATCTTTTCTCCTACCCCCCTTCCCTGTTGCAAAGGTCTGTTTCAGACTGGAAATTATCAGGAAAAAGGGAGCAGGGATGATCAGTGAGACAGGTTTCTCCTTCTAACAATTGCTGTTTTGACCTTAATAAGGGGAAGGAAGATTTGGTCAGGGACTAGGACAAGAACAACTTTCGGTTGGTGTGATCTGGTAATAAGCTCTGTCCTGCACCATGGCTTGCACAGTGGGGTATGCTTTTGGGTTCCTCCCAGGTTCGTTTCTGGTCCCCCTTTTCTGTGGAGGAAACCTCTCTATTGAGAAAGGTCCCTTAGATGACTTCTTTGGCCTCTGAGCATCCACTGCTATAACTCTGGCCTTTTTCTCCAGAGGTCTCTGGCCCCTCCAGACAGCCTTATAGGGACAGACCCAAGATGGCTCCTTGCCTGCTCTTTTCCTGGTATGGCCTTCACTTGTCTGTAGGTAACACTTTTTTTTGGATCTCGTGACCTACCACACTCTGAAGTGCAAGCTGATCCTTCTAAAGTCTCACTCTCCTGGCTTCATCTTTTAAGCAAAGATGGAGCACATCTCTTATAGGGAGGAGCCACATCCCATTTATAGTTTAGACTTCTCAAGCTTGAGCCAAGTACCAGCCCTCTCTGTATCCAACAATTTCAGCAAACATATTTCAAAAACAATTTTCCTAGGTAGGGGACTTGAAGCCCTATCTCATCTTACTAGTGCTAGGAGTTAGAAGTAGGATTTCATGACTTTTAAGCAGCCTTCCGTTCTCTCCTCTTTAATAAATATCTTTGATCTGGATCAGGTGTCCCAAGGACCACAGAATAGGTTCTCTTGCATTCCTATTTTAAAATCCCTTTGGGTGGGCGGTAAGGTGAGTCTGACCCATACTGATTATTGGAGCCTCAGTTGAAACTGAGAACCAGGTACATTCTAATATCTTGTTACACCAATAATTGAAAGTATGAGGAATGAGGAACAACTAGTTTGAACCATATAAAAGTGTTGATATTGGATTATTTTGATCTACACAAAGAATAATTTCATCAATCTAATATTATACTCTTTTAAATCTGCAGTTATATAATTTACTAAATTATAAGGGTCTATCATTCCTTATCTGAAATCTTTGGGCTCAGATGGGTTTCAGAATTCAGAAGATTTTTAGAACTGTGACTTAGATTTTTTAATGTAATCCGGCACATATTCTATATATTACATATCTTCCCAGTGGGTCTAGATTACGAAGCTCTCTGATTTATGTATTGGGAGTGTTTGGTTGTGGAAAAATCTGTTTTATTTATAATGGCAACTGTGGTTTCAGGCTTACAATTTGCATTTCCTAGAGACATTTCAGTCATCTCATGAGAAGTCTAGGGAATATGTGAACTATAGGCAGAGGATACACCATATTCTGCTCAAGGTATTTTTAAAGCTCAATACTATGATGACATCATCATAAGACATCTGTCATGAATTCATTTCATTTCACACTGTCTTAACAACCGATTTCACCCTCCAATGTGTGAACACACTAGTTTATAAAATCATAACAAACAAATTGATTACATTTTAGAGGTTTAATATTGAAAATAAAATGAAACAAGCAGGGATATTTCATAGTTCTCAATTTGCCCCTCATTCATTTGCTACTAGGAATATGATCAATACATAATAGTCAAAACTATTTGAGTTTCTGGCTGCTATACCTAGATTTTCTTCTTATGCTAGTTTAGACTTTATCTTATGCTAGTTTAGACTTTAATTCTTTATCAAGAATTATTCTATAAGAGCACACACAGAGAATATGTATATTGTTAAGTCGTGGGTGATAAGAATTTTTTTCCGAGGTAATGTTTACCTACATGTGGCTTTCACTTAAGACTTTGATTTTAGAAAATGACCCTTGCCTCTACCTAAGAGGCGGCATCACCCTGACAGGCCCCCTAAGTGCAATGATATAATCAATGATCAGTGTGGACTTGAATGGCAATTCCTCTTTGTTAAGTGTACATAAGCAGCTGCTGGTCACAGGCATGTGACTTCTCCTTCTAGGTGTGCTGTAAGCAGGGACATCCATTCGGCTCTATGTCATTACACTTGGCATTGTAGGACCTCATTTATCCTGCTTTCTGTAAATGGAAACTGTATAAACTTTGGGAACTGCTTAATAGGAGAGGTGTGATATGAACAAAAGAAAACTGTCATCAGGCATTCAGGAAGCCTATTCCATGTGCCTGCCACTATTAGTAATGCCATCTTAGGCAAATCACTTCAAGTCTGCCTTTTTTCCTGAAAAGGCATAATGCCATGTATGTGATTCACAATAAATATTACATGCAAACTAATGAACATATTGTGCTGCTTCCATTTTGTTTTTTGGTCATGTCTGCATTAGGATGGCTATATGGATTCCTTTAATCTTTTCTATTTTTGTTCTATAATTTATGTCACCATTATTTCCTTTATGTAATTTTATGTAGATATACAGTGATACACACACTCACACCGAAAAGTGCTCCAATCATAAAGATACACAGGTGGATAGAATTTTACTAACTGAATACAGCATTTAGAAGCATCTGGATCAAGAAACAGACCATCAGTAGCACCCTAGAAACTTCCTCCTGTCCCCTCTAGTTCCTGCCTTCCCTGAGAGTAACTCATATGTTGACTTCTAACATCTCAGGTTAGTTTTGCCTGTTTTTAATTTGATAACAGAAGAATGCATCAGATAACGCACCAGGTTCTGTTTAGTACTGGCTTCTTCCCCTCGACAGAATACTTGTGAGGTTCACCTTGTTATGCATGTAGTGTTTACCCTTTTTACTGTTAATGGACATTTGAATAATTTTCAATTTTTTGCCCACTACCAAGAATATTGCTCTGAATTTTCTTGTACATACTTTTTGTGAACATATGTATGCATTTCTTTTTTGGTGAATGTCTAGGAGTGCTATTGTTGGGTCAAAGGGGATGCATATATTCTACAGTTTAGGGGAAAAATTGTTTTATTTAGTTTTCTTGTCTTCTGCCAATCAACAGTGATTTGTCATTTTAACTGCATTCTGATTTCCTTTTGGAGAAAGATCCACCATCAGTATGTAGTTTTTTTTAATGCAATAAATCAAGTTTTCCTACTCCAGAAACAGAAGGGGCCTTTGGGGGCTTTTTTACTAGGACTTAACTAGAATTCTCCTTTCTCTAGGAAAAAGATAGAGGTCTATAATCTAAGCTTATTCAGCCAGATTCTCTCTTTTGGGGGCTGGGGTGGATTTGAAACTTGAGCAGAGTAATTCAAAGCAGAACAAATGATTGGCATTTGATCCTAGTAGCAGCAGTGGTGACTTGGAAGGTCTGGTAGGATTTGTAGTTGCCTGTTTCTTGTCAGTTTTAAATCTGGTTGTTTACCTTCCCTGGATCTTGTGAGCTCTTGTATCTTCTTCCAACACATTCCTTTTTTCATTAGAATGTCCACGTTGGTTTCTGTTGCTTGCAACCAAAGAAACCTGTGTCATATATAAACTCATATACCACACATTAGTAACAACTTTTACAGTGCTATAAATAATGTTTCATCTTACTATGTTGAGTGTGGTAGATTTCAAAGTAAACTTGGCAGCTTCATACAGATGAAGACATCCATAAAAAATATGCATTTATGGTTTCTGGACATAGTGGAAATGCTTCCTACAAATGAGGCCTAGGGGAAAATGGTAAAGATTAAATTCCTATTCTTAGCCTTATGGGAGAGGTGGATAATCAAAGAGAGGGAATTTGGTGGTATGGGAAATTTTGTCTTCTATAGTTGGTGTTTACTGACTGTAATCATAATTAGGTTATTTTTAATGTTATATTTCAGAGTAAGTGCATTAAATGGTAGTGTTCACAGTATCACTTCTTTATCAGGAGTGATGAGAAGAGGTAAATAAGGGTCATTTGCCATGAAATTTAATAGAAAAATTCCTGTCAAGTATTCTGAGATGTCTTTCACTTGTCCAAATTATGTTAAATTTGCTTAAGGATTTAACATTGTGTATTTCACCTAGTTCTTAAGTTTTAACCCTGTCTGCTAAAATTTGAAGCTGATGTTCTTTTTTTTTTTTTTTTTCCATTTCAATGCTACACAAAGAGGCATTGTGAGACTCTGAGGATTTTATGTTACAGTTGTTTGTAAACTTTAGCATCTTTGGAGTATGCATTTTTGGGTTTGAGTAAAGGTTGCTTCAATTCATAACTGTTGAATATCAGGTATCAGTCCTAAACTAAAAGGGAATTTCAGATCACATTTCATAGGATTATGTGAACAGAGATGATGACTGCTTGAGACACCTTAGTTTCAGTCGTTTCTCAGCTGACTGACCATGAGATCAACTCACCCTTCTCCTGCCCTGTGTTTCCCAATTACATCTCAGCACACAAAGAAAAGGGCTTAGTTGAAAAATCCTAGGGATATTTTCTAGAAAAGTTGTGTCCTGGGGCTGTTATATTAGCCCTGGAGTTCCAGGCCAGACAGGATAAATCAGAGTTGAGCTATAGGAGGCAACATAAGCAAAGGCTGAAAACAGAGATAATGGAGAGAAAGCCTGCTAGAGTCCAAATTCTGAGATCATTCATTAGCTTTGTGCTCTTAGGCAAATTACTTAACCCGTTAAGATTTGGTTCCTGATCCGTAAAATGGGGACTAGAATTGTGTCTGCTTTGCTGTGACGATTAAATGAGAAAACATCTGTAAAGCACTTAACCCAAGTTACATTGGCTATTAAGCATTATTACAGGTTCCCCCCTTGCAGTTTTGAGATGTCTCAAAGAATGTGGACTACTGATTACAAAATGTGAAACCTCAAAAATCAGACAAGATTTTCCTGGTTACTCTTTTCATAAAGCCACTTATACATATGTTTTAATATACTTATCACAATGTTTATATTCATAATGTTGTGAGGGTTGTTTGTTTTGATGTCTGTTTTCCTAAGATTTAAGTTTCATTAGGGCAGAGATTATGTGTGGGCTTTTTTTTTTTTTTTTTTGATAATGAATGTGTGCTTAATACCTAGACAAATACCTGGCATGTATCAAGTGCCAAATAAACATTTGTAGAATGAATGCATGGATGAACCAATGGATGGATGGACTGAAAACAGTCATCCATGAGCGATATAGACATACTAAAAGGCCATGAAAACTGAAGAAGGTTAATTTATTTACACATCAGACTCTAATTTTGCTCACATTGTATCTTCAGTGCCTGTAACTGATCCTCAAAAACAAATGTGATTGAATAAATGTTAAATTTAACATTATGAAATCGCCAATATTCAACTACTTCTGCACTACAAAAATGACAATTTCATATATTTCAACATGATATTTGTAGAAGATATTAGGAAATAAATGTTTCAATCCTTGAGTAATTCTCCTTTATGGCTTTAATTTTAAATACATATTTACTTGTATTTGTGTATCTTAATTGTGTATCGCAAACAATTGGGAGCCATACAGTAAACATTAAAGAGTGCCATCCCATATTTTTAATCTTAAAATTTCTAGTACTAAATACTGAAACTTGGTATTTTAAATAAAGCTTTATAGTTCTTTCTAAATTCTTCAGATACTTACCAAATACGAGAACTACTAATCTTAATTTTGTCATTTGTGGATCATCCAAACAAAGTTAAGCCTGCTTAAGATGGTCTTCTTAAAGAGTATTTACCTTTTGTTATTATTATTATATTTTACTTCAGGTTAAAATATTTGGGAACAGATAATCTAACTCATGGATATTCGTATAGCAATACCTGGAGAGTATTTTTTTTCTTCTTAGATTTAGGATTTATTGAAGATGACAAAAAGATTTGTTGGCAATGACCGAACCCATTAAGGAATAAGAAATAAGCATATTTTCTACTCAGGTATCATGGTGAATAACTAGGTGTCTATAGATTGGGATTTTGAAATCAACTTCTAGTTTCCTCCCACCTGGAAAGTACTTATAATTATTAACCTCAGAACCAAGGGACTGGTCCCAATTCTGGTATGATTGAGATTATTCTTCTGAATTCTACTTTTTCCTCTTCTAAATCTCACAACTATGATTTTCTGGACTGGGATATCTGCTTTTGAATTTGGTCCAGTATTAATAATCATGTTTAAATTTTGTATTATTATGTATTTAATAAATAAATATACATTAATAAAATAATGAGACATTATTTGTGATTTATATAGAAGACTTTGTGTCCCTCCTATCAATATGCATATCACAAAGGCTGGGAGCTTATTTTTTTAAATGTTTACATTTATATGTGTTTATATACGTATTTTTTAATGAATGGTAATGGCTGTGGCTTCCTGGATGTGTATGTCTGTGTCTGTCTCTCTCCGTGACATAAGTGTGCATGTCTGTGTTCTTTCTTCTCACTAACAAACTTTACTTCTTTATACTTCGGCCATGATGAGTGAGAAGAAACACTGGTTCAGCTGGAATTCAGAATCAGGTTCACTGACGCTGAATTCCAAGTTTTATTTTTTGGAATTGCAAACATATTCTAAGTGGTCTGGTGAACACTTTAGCATTTTTGAAAGAACTATGTTCCAGCTATGTCATCTATGAAGACCTAGTCCATGCTAAAATCTCTCTAAGCAAATGACTCCACAACTTAAAGTTAGTCTTGTGTTTAACTATCCTTATTGTCAAAATATTTCACTATATGACCATCTTGTGCTATTCCTTTATCTTATATCTTGATCATTCTGCAATCTACTTTAGGAACAATTTTTCATGATTCTCTGATGTATTATGAAGTCTTTCTAATGTCTCAAACTTTTATTCTAGATCTTTCCTCTGACTCCTTACTAACCCTTGTATGTTTTTCTTTGCTTAGGTAATTTAGAAAGCTTCACTTTACATCTGCGCTGCTATTCTAAATACTATAAAAGCACCTCCATAACTCATTAGCTTTAAATGCTGAATCACACTACTGATTTATATTTATTTAGCATGTAAGTCAGCATGACCTTCCATACGTCAGTTTCATTTGGGGAGATTTACAACACACTGTTCTTCTTATTTATTTGCTTGGGTATTGTATTTGATATGCATTCAGTTTCATTTCTGCTGTCTACTTGTATGTTGTTTGCTAATCCAGTTAAAGTACCAAATGCCTGCATTTTCACACTGTAATTTAGCACTATGAAGGTATTAAATCTTAGTGTAAAATATAAGGTGAATTTTATTCTTTTCACTCTTAAAGCTTCCATTACTTTTTTGACCTTCAAATTTATAAATATGTAAAGAGTTTTAAAATTTAGAGACAAGCATCAGCGGGTAGTGTATACATTGAAATAGTTATGCTAAAGTCTTTTTTTTCAAATTTTCAAGTAATATGCTCACTTAAACATGAAAAATAATGCCTCTTTATTACCTTGTTCTGACTGAATGTTTCAAATCTATCCAATAAGACAGGGTTGTTGAACTTTAAGAGTGGCAATAGAAATATATTTTGAAAGACTGCATTTTTAATTTAGTAAATAACCTATAACTATTTTATTTGTTTCACTTCTAGTTTAGAGTTTAAATCAAGGAGTGTAACACAACATAATAGCACATACTAGATTTTAGGAGGAACTAGCTAGTTGCTTGAGAATAACTGCCCTCTCATAAAATATTATGAAAATAACAAATGAAATCCATTTTAATAGAAAAATCCTCTTGATTTTTAATCATGTAAATTATTTACTGTATTCAATAAAGAGCATTTGTTTTAGAGATATGTAGAGGGATAAAATTTATGTAAAGGAGAAAAGAATCCTCTGAAAAATAAAAATAAAATAGATGAAGAAACATTAACATAGATGCTGACATTAGTTTGAATTTAGTTGTTTTTCTATCTCTGACTAAATTTTCCAAAGAGCATAATATAAAATTATGCTAAGAAGTATATCATATTGACCTATCAGAATAAATACACAAACTTGTAATGAAACATAGTCAGAAACAGAGCCAGAAATATGATTTACAAAGTTTGTGGCAGAGAGATAAAGGTGCTAGATTTAAGATGTACAAAGATCTGGCAAATGGCAGGCAGTGGTGTTTGACTATCAAGTAAGTAAGTATTCGGTAGATAAAGGAAAGTAGGCAAGTCCTGGGAGGGCTCCTGAATAGAGAGAAGTTGGCAGATCTCTGAAGTAGAAAGGTAAGCAGAATTCAGAATCTGAGGATCAGATATTCAGAACCTAATATCATAACCAAGTAACACTGGCAAGTTTTAATCCTAGAACTCCTGATTTTTTTTCAATCCTTGTCTACCACCTATGTTCACAAAATAATTTATAGTGAGAAGGAAGCCAGTGTCCCCAGAAATATTTTACCTTAAGTCAGGGGCAAAGCAGTCAAGACCTTCTGAAATATATGTGTAATAATACCTGAGATTTTTTGAGTGCAAGCTGGGGACCAGGTACTATATGTAGGTACCTTATATGCATTATATCTCTTAATCCTTTATTTATATTATGGGAATTTTCTCCATTGTACAGATGAAGGAACAGGCACAGAGAGGTTAAATCATTTGTTTAAGGTCACACAACTAATAATGAGCTGAGTCTGTATTGGAGGTCAGGTATTTTGACACAAAACTACAATGAAATACTATTCTAGAACAAGGGCAGGTGAGACCCTAGGGTGAATGTCATGATATTTGAATGGGATTCATCTTTGAATATCATGCTAAAGTAGCGAGACTAAAGAAACTCTAGATAACTCCTATATTTGAAATTCATAGTTAATGATAAAAATACTAAAGAACATTTCACTTAAGCCACCAAGGATGCACTACTTATGACACATGAGAATAGGTAATAGAATCTTAAATAGAATAAGTTTGAATTGTTGAATTTTGTAATGGATTTATCTAAATTCGTTTGTTTTATCATCATTTGTTCATTCAATACATGATTATTTTGCTCTCACTGTGTGCCAAGTACTGTGTTAGGGACAGGGGAATTAGCAAGACAGAGAGTAAGTCCTTAAGAGTCTATAGTCCATTGGAAGAGTTAGTCAATAATTAAGCAAATACGTAGATATGTATACTATTATAATATTTCTTGGAGATAAGTGTTATGAAG
Organism: Eschrichtius robustus; assembly: GCF_028021215.1. Lineage (NCBI taxonomy): Eukaryota > Metazoa > Chordata > Mammalia > Artiodactyla > Eschrichtiidae > Eschrichtius > Eschrichtius robustus. The sequence goes on from NC_090836.1 coordinate 70,484,714, forward strand.
AAAAATAAAGCAGATTAAAGGTAGAGAATAAAACGGGAAGATTATTTTAGAAAGGATGTTCATGAAAGGATTCTCTGGGGAGGTAAATTTGACAAAAGACCTGAATAAAGTGAATGAACAAGTCTTCTCAATATAAGGAAGAAAGGAATTAAGGAAGAGGAAATAAGTGTAAATATGTTGAGTTCAGAAAATAGGGGAGGGACATTAGGAGATAAGGTTAAAGGGACAGGTAAGACAGAGGTCATAGAGAATATACTAGACCATGATGTAAGGTCCCCAAGGTGAACCAGATGGGAAGCCATTGGGAGTTTTTGACATAAGAAGTGTCATAATCAGATTTTTAAAAGATCCCTCCAGCTACTGTGGAAGGTAATATCTTAGATTAAGGTGCTAGCAGTGGAGGTTAAAAAAAAAAAAAAAAAAAGTACATTCAGGTATATTCTAAAGACTGAGCACAATGTAATTGTTCATGATTTAGGATTTGAATTTTAGATGTAAAAAAAAAAAAAAATGCTCCAAAGTTTTTGGCCACAGCAACTTGTGGTGCCAGGTTTGAAGGGATAGAAATAATCAAATGTCTATTTTAGAAACGTTAAGTGTGAGATGTCTATTAAAGATCCAAGTGAGGAGAGAGATTTGGCAGTTAGATGAACAGTCAAGAGATAGTGGGGACATTCTAAGATGAGGATATAAATTTAGGAGTTATCAAATTATATAGATGGTTTCCAAAGCCCTCAGACTGGATGACATTACCTAAGAAGTGAGGGTGGATAGAGAAAGCAGAGGCAAAGATTGAGTTCTAGGTCATTCCAGTACTTAATAGTCAGGAAGAGGAAGAAAATACAGAGAATGGTCTGAACAGAAACAGTAAAATAAAAACCAAGATTATGTAGTGTCTTGTAACTGAAGACAAGAAAATGTTTCAAGAAGGAGGAAATATCTAGTCAAAAGCTGCTGAAACATTGAGTAAAATTAAAACTACATATAGACCGTATAACCATGGAATTTACCAACATGGAGATTGTCATTATCCTTGAATAAAACAATTTCAATGGAATGGTTGTGATCAAAGCCCTAAGAGATCAAAAGGAGGCAGCAAACATAAATAAACCCTTTGAGAAAGTTTGCCAAGATGCAAGCAGAGAATTTAAGCAGTGACTAAATGACACATAGGTATAGTTTTCTTTTTTCTTTAGTGAAAGTTATTATAGAACATTGGTGTGCAAATAGAAACCATCCAGTAATCTGAGAAAAAATAAAATTTATGTTTGAGAGAGAAGTGATAACTAAAGGAACAAAGTCCTTGAGATGGAGACAAGTTTGAAATGCATATAAGTGAATGGGTTAACCTTAGATAGATGCAGAGATTTGTCATCCAGTGTAACAAAAAGGATCTTCAGGATTCATCAATAGAGACATAGGCATGGGAGGAGGAGATGGTCTGTTTTGGTTGCTTCAGTTTGTTCAGTGAATTAAGAATGTGGTTATCACCTGAGAGTGGGGAGAAGAAGTGGGTGCTGAAAATTTGAGGAGATGAAAAGTGGTATGAGATAATCTTTGTAATTAGGAGAGTGAACTCACTGGGGATGTATATTAGAATTCCAGAGCACTGCTGAGGTCCAGAGTGAGACTAGCCCATGTGATTGTGTGTGCTTTCTAAAGTCATGTTGAGCAGGGTGGGTACAGGCATGGTATGATAAGAGAGTTGGATTTAATTAGGATTGAGGATTGGTTTTTTTCTTTTTCTTCAAGTAAGTACCGGTGACGGCTTAAGTACAGGAGCTCAGGTTTTGTTTTTGTTTTTTTTTTTTTTATTCTTGTAATATTCTTTTTTTTTTTTTAACATCTTTATTGGAGTATAATTGCTTTACAATGGTGTGTTAGTTTCTGCTTTATAACAAAGTGAATCAATTATACATATACATATGTTCCCATATGTCTTCCCTCTTGCGTCTCCCACCCTCCCTATCCCACCGCTCTAGGTGGTCACAAAGCACCGAGCTGATCTCCCTGTGCTATGCGGCTGCTTCCCACTAGCTATCTATTTTACGTTTGGTAGTGTATATATGTCCATGCCACTCTCTCACTTTGTCACATCTTACCCTTCCCCCTCCCCATATCCTCAAGTCCATTCTCTAGTAGGTCTGTGTCTTTATTCCTGTCTTGCCCCTAGGTTCTTCATGACCTTTTTTTTTTTCTTTCCTAGATTCCATATATATGTGTTAGCATACAGTATTTGTTTTTCTCTTTCTGACTTACTTCACTCTGTATGACAGACTCTAGGTCCATCCACCTCACTACAAATAACTCAATTTCGTATCTTTTTATGGCTCAGTAATATTCCATTGTATATATGTGCCACATCTTCTTTATCCATTCATCTGTTGATGGACACTTAGGTTGCTTCCCTGTCCTGGCTATTGTAAATAGAGCTGCAATGAACATTGTGGTACATGACTATTTTTGAATTATGGTTTTCTAAGGGTATATGCCCAGTAGTGGGATTGCTGGATCATATGGTAGTTCTATTTTTAGTTTTTTAAGGAGCCTCCATACTGTTCTCCATAGTGGCTGTATCAATTTACATTCCCACCAACAGTGCAAGAGTGTTCCCTTTTCTCCACACCCTCTCCAGCATTTATTGTTTCTAGATTTTTTGATGATGGCCATTCTGACCGGTGTGAGATGATATCTCATTGTAGTTTTGATTTGCATTTCTCTAATGATTAATGATGTTGAGCATTCTTTCATGTGTTTGTTGGCAATCTGTACGTCTTCTTTGGAGAAATGTCTATTTAGGTCTTCTGCCCATTTTTGGATTGGGTTGTTTGTTTTTTTGATATTGAGCTGCATGAGCTGCTTGTAAATTTTGGAGATTAATCCTTTGTCAGTTGCTTCATTTGCAAATGTTTTCCCCCATTCTGAGGGTTGTATTTTGTTCTTGTTTATGGTTTCCTTTGCTGTGCAAAAGCTTTTAAGTTTCATTAGGTCCCATTTGTTTATTTTTGTTTTTATTTCCATTGCTCTAGGAGGTGGGTCAAAAAGGATCTTGCTGTGATTTATGTCATAGACTGTTCTGCCTATGTTTTCCTCTAAGAGTTTGATAGTGTCTGGCCTTACATTTAGGTCTTTAATCCATTTTGAGTTTATTTTTGTGTATGGTGTTAGGGAGTGTTCTAATTTCATACTTTTACATGTACCTGTCCAGTTTTCCCAGCACCACTTATTGGAGAGGCTGTCTTTTCTCCACTATATATTCTTTCCTCCTTTATCAAATATAAGGTGACCATATGTGCGTGGGTTTATCTCTGGGCTTTCTATCCTGTTGCATTGATCTATGTTTCTGTTTTTGTGCCAGTACCATACTGTCTTGATTACTGTAGCTTTGTAATATAGTCTGAAGTCAGGGAGCCTGATTCCTCCAGCTCCATTTCTCATTCTCAAGATTACTTTGGCTATTCGGGGTCTTTTGTGTTTCCATACAAATTGTGAAATTTTTTGTTCTAGTTCTGTGAAAAATGCCAGTGGTCGTTTGATAGGGCTTGCATTAAATCTGTAGATTGCTTTGGGTAGTAGAGTCATTTTCACAATGTTGATTTTTCCAATCCAAGAACATGGTATATCTCTACATCTATTTGTATCATCTTTAATTTCTTTCATCAGTGTCTTATAATTTTCTGCATACAGATCTTTTGTCTCCTTAGGTAGGTTTTTCCTAGATATTTTATTCTTTTTGTTGCAATGGTAAATGAGAGTGTTTTCTTAATTTCACTTTCAGATTTTTCATCATTAGTGTATAGGAATGCGAGAGATTTCTGTGCATTAATTTTGTATCCTGCTACTTTACCAAATTCATTGATTAGCTCAAGTAGTTTTCTGGTAGTATCTTTAGGATTCTCTATGTATAGTATCATGTCATCTGCAAACAGTGACAGCTTTACTTCTTCTTTTCCGATTTGGATTCCTTTTATTTCTTTTTCTTCTCTGATTGCTGTGGCTAAAACTTCCAAAACTATGTTGAATAATAGTGGTGAGAGTGGGCAACCTTGTCTTGTTCCTGATCTTAGTGGAAATGGTTTCACTTTTTCACCATTGAGGACGATGTTGGCTGTGGGTTTGTCATATATGGCCTTTATTATGTTGAGGAAAATTCCCTCTATGCCTACTTTGTGCAGGGTTTTTATCATAAATGGGTGTTGAATTCTGTCGAAAGCTTTCTCTGCATCGATTGAGATGATCATATGGTTTTTCTCCTTCAATTTGTTAATATGGTGTATCACATTGATTGATTTGCGTATATTGAAGAATCCTTGCATTCCTGGGATAAACCCCACTTGATCATGGTGTATGATCCTTTTAATGTACTGTTGGATTCTGTTTGCTAGTATTTTGTTGAGGATTTTTGCATCTATGTTCTTCAGTGAATTTGGCCTCTAGTTTTTTTCGCTGTGACATCTTTGTCTGGTTTTGGTATCAGGGTGATGTTGGCCTCGTAGAATGAGTTTGGGAGTCTTCCTCCCTCTGCTATATTTTGGAAGAGTTTGAGAAGGATAGGTGTTAGCTCTTCTCTAAATGTTTGATAGAATTCGCCTGTGAAGCCATCTGGTCCTGGGCTTTTGTTCGTTGAAAGATTTTTAATCACAGTTTCAACTTCAGTGCTTGTGATTGGTCTGTTTATATTTTCTATTTCTTCCTGGTTCAGTCTCGGAAGGTTGTGCTTTTCTAAGAATTTGTCCATTTCTTCCAGGTTGTCCATTTTTTTGGCATACAGTTGCTTAGAGTAATCTCTCATGATCCTTTGTATTTCTGCAGTGTCAGTTGTTACTTCTTTTTCGTTTCTAATTCTATTGATTTGAGTCTTCTCCCTTTTTTTCTTGATGAGTCTGGCTAATAATGGTTTATCAATTTTGTTTATCTTCTCAAAGAACCAGCTTTTAGTTTTATTGATCTTTGCTATCGTTTCCTTCATTTCTTTTTCATTTATTTCTGATCTGATCTTTATGATTTCTTTCTTTCGGCTAACTTTGGGGTTTTTTTGTTCATCTTTCTCTAATTGCTTTAGATGCAAGGTTAGCTTGTTTATTTGAGATGTTTCCTGTTTCTTGAGGTAGGATTGTATTGCTATAAACTTCCCTCTTAGAACTGCTTTTGCTGCATCCCATAGGTTTTGGGTCATCGTGTCTTCATTGTCATTTGTTCTAGGTATTTTTTGATTTCCTCTTTGATTTCTTCAGTGATCACTTGGTTATTAAGTAGTGTATTGTTTAGCCTCCATGTGTTTGTATTTTTTTACAGATCTTTTCCTGTAATTGATATCTAGTCTCATAGCGCTGTGGTCAGAAAAGATACTTGATACGATTTCAATTTTCTTAAATTTACCAAGGCTTGATTTGTGACCCAATATATGATCTATCCTGGAGAATGTTCCATGAGCACTTGAGAAGAATGTGTATTCTGTTGCTTTTGGATGGAATGTCCTATAAATATCAGTTAAGTCCATCTTGTTTAATGTATCATTTAAAGCTTGTGTTTCCTTATTTATTTTCATTTTGGATGATCTGTCCATTGGTGAAAGTGGGGTGTTAAAGTCCCCTACTATGATTGTGTTACTGTCGACTTCCCCTTTTATGGCTGTTAGTATTTGCCTTATGTATTGAGGTGCTCCTACGTTGGGTGCATAAATATTTACAATTGTTATATCTCCTTCTTGGATTGATCCCTTGATCATTATGTAGCATCCTTCTTTGTCTCTTGTAATAGTCTTTATTTTAAAGTCTATTTTGTCTGATATGAGAATTGCTACTCCAGCTTTCTTTTGATTTCCATTTGCATGGAATATCTTTTTCCATCCCCTCACTTTCAGTCTGTATGTGTCCCTAGGTCTGAAGTGGGTCTCTTATAGACAGCATATCTACGGGTCTTGTTTTTGTATCCATTCAGCCAGTCTGTGTCTTTTGGTGGGAGCATTTAATCCATTTACATTTAAGGTAATTATCGATATGTATGTTCCTATGCCCATTTTCTTAATTGTTTTGGGTTTGTTATTGTCGGTCTTTTCCTTTTCTTGTGTTTCCTGCCTAGAGAAGTTCCTTTAGCATTTGTTGCAAAGCTGGTTTTGTGGTGCTGAACTCTCTCAGCTTTTGCTTGTCTGTAAAGGTTTTAATTTCTCCATCAAATCTGAATGAGATTCTTGCTGGGTAGAGTAATCTTGGTTGTAGGTTTTTCTCCTTCATCACTTTAAATATGTCCTGCCACTGCCTTCTGGCTTGCAGAGTTTCTGCTGAAAGATCAGCTGTTAACCTTATGGGGACTCCCTTGTGTGTTATTTGTTGTTTTTCCCTTGCTGCTTTTAATATGTTTTCTTTGTATTTAATTTTTGATAGTTTGATTAATATGTGTCTTGGCGAGTTTCTCCTTGGATTTATCCTGTATGGGACTCTCTGTGCTTCCTGGACTTGATTAACTATTTCCTTTCCCATATTAGGGAAATTTTCAACTATAATCTCTTCAAATATTTTCTCAGTCCCTTTCTTTTTCTCTTCTTCTTTGGGACCCCTATAATTCGAATGTTGGTGCATTTAATGTTGTTCCAGAGGTCTCTGAGACTCCTCAGTTCTTTTCGTTCTTTTTTCTTTATTCTGCTCTGCAGTAGTTATTTCCACTATTTTATCTTCCAGGTCACTTATCCATTCTTCTGCTTCAGTTATTCTGCTACTGATCCCTTCTAGCGAATTTTTAATTTCATTTATTGTGTTGTTCATCATTGTTTGTTTGTTCTTTAATTCTTCTAGGTCCTTGTTAAACGTTTCTTGTATTTTCTCTATTCTATTTCCAAGATTTTGGATCATCTTTACTATCATTATTCTGAATTCTTTTTCAGGTAGACTGCCCATTTCCTATTCATTTATTAGGTCTGGTGGGTTTTTACCTTGCTCCTTCATCTGCTGTGTGTTTTTCTGTCTTCTCATTTTGCTTATCTTACTGTGTTTGGGGTCTCCTTTAAACAGGCTGCAGGTTCGTAGTTCCCGTTGTTTTTGGTATCTGTCCCCAGTGGCTAAGGTTGGTTCAGTGGGTTGTGTAGGCTTCCTGGTGGAGGGGACTAGTGCCTGTGTTCTGGTGGATGAGGCTGGATCTTGTGTTTCTGGTGGGCAGGTCCACGTCTGGTGGTATGTTTTGGGGTGTCTGTGGCCTTATTATGATTTTAGGCATCCTCTCTGCTGATAGATGGGTCTGTGTTCCTGTGTTGCTAGTTGTTTGGCACAGGGTGTCCAGCACTGTTTGGCACAGGGTGTCCAGCTGGTCGTTGAGTGAAGGTGGGCCTTGGCGTTGAGATGGAGATCTCTGGGAGATTTTTGCCATTTGATATTACATGGAGCTGGGAGTTCTCTTGTGGACCAGTGTCCTGAAGTTGGCTCTCCCACCTCAGAGGCACAGCTCTGACTCCTGCCTGTAGCACCAAGAGCCTTTCATCCACACGGCTCAGAATAAAAGGGAGGAAAAAAAGAAAGAAAGAGGATAAAATAAAATAAAGTAAAATGAAATAAAATAAAGTTATTAAAATAAAAAATAATGATTAAGAAAAAAATTTTAAAGAGTAAAAAAAAAAAAAAACGGACGGACAGAACTCTAGGACAAGTGGTGAAAGCAAAGCTATACAGACAAAATAACACACAGAAGCATACACATACACACTCACTATAAGAGAAAAAGGGGAATAAATAATATATCTTTGCTCCCAAAGTCCACCTTCTCAATTTGGGATGATTCGTTGTCTATTCAGGTATTCCACAGATGCAGGGCACATCAAGTTGATTGTGGAGATTTAATCCGCTGCTCCTGAGGCTGCTGGGAGAGATTTCCCTTTCTCTTCTTTGTTCGCACAGCTCCCAGGGTTTAGCTTTGGATTTGGACCCGCTTCTGCGTGTAGGTAGCCTGAGGGCTTCTGTTCCTGCCCAGACAGGATGGGGTTAAAGGAGCAGCTGATTCGGTGGCTCTGGCTCACTCACGCTGGGGGGAGGTAGGGGTATGGATACAGGGCGAGCCTGCGGCGGCAGAGGCCGGCGTGATGTTGCAGCAGCCTGAGGCGTGCTGTGCGTTCTCCCGGGGATGTTGTCCGTGGATCACGGGAGCCTGGCAGTGGCGGGCTGCACAGGCTTCCGGGAGGGGAGGTGTGGATAGTGACCTGTGCTTGCACACAGGCTTTTTGGTGGCGGCAGCAGCAGCCTTAGCGTCTTGTGCCCGTCTCTGGAGTCCGCGCTGATCGCCGCGGCTCGCGCCCGTCTCTGGAGCTCATTTAAGTGGCGCTCTTAATCCCCTCTCCTCGCGCACCAGGAAACAAAGGGGAAAGAAAAAGTCTCTTGCCTCTTCGGCAGCTCCAGCCTTTTTCCCGGACTCCCTCCCGGCTAGCTGTGGCGCACTAGCCCCTTCAGGCTGTGTTCACGCCGCCAACCCCAGTCCTCTCCCTGCGATCCGACCTCCGAAGCCCGAGCCTCAGCTCCCAGCCCCCGCCCGCCCCGGCGGGTGAGCAGACAAGCCTCTTGGGCTGGTGAGTGCTGCTTGGCACCGATCCTCTGTGTGGGAATCTCTCCACTTTGCCCTCCACACCCCTGTTGCTGCACTCTCCTCCGTGGCTCCGAAGCTCCCCCCCTCCACCACCCGCAGTCTCCGCCTGCGAAGGGGCTTCCTAGTATGTGGAAACCTTTCCTCCTTCACAGCTCCCTCCCACTGGTGCAGGTCCCGTCCCTATCCTTTGTCTCTGTTTTTTCTTTTTCCTTTTGCCGTACCCAGGTACATGGGGAGTTTCTTGCCTTCTGGGAGGTCTGAGGTCTTCTGCCAGCGTTCAGTAGGTGTTCTGTAGGAGCTGTTCCACACGTAGTGGTATTTCTGATGTATCTGTGGGGAGGAAGGTGATCTTCCCCTCTTACTCTTCTGCCATCTTGAAGCTCCGGCTCAGGAGCTCAGGTTTTGTTCAAAGACTAGATGAGAGTTGTGGACCAGGAATCTAAACTGGATATTTTAAAAAATAAGAAAATGAGGGGCTGGTTGCCAATGAAAGAGTGATAGATAAATAAATTAGTGTTCCCAATGGGTTGAAGAGTTATTGGAGTGGGACTAATGATTAGAGTTAAGTGAGCTGGAAACATAAGAATTTGTGTTGAGAGGTATGAACCCATCTAAGAAATAAGCACTTTGAAATAGAAGAATACTGTAAATTAGCTATTACAGGATTCTAAGTCATAAGCTGCTGGACTTGCCACTGCAGCGGCCTGCACTGAGAGGTAACATTCTTCCTTCTCATATGAATAATTTAAAAAGATGAATGTGCAATTCACATGTCGTATGAACCTTGTTTTTGAGATGGCATTTGTAAACTCTAAAATAATGATAAAGGTAAAAGTGTATACTCTTGTGTAAATGGCTCTTCATTGAGATATTCCGTATTAATGTGATTTTTAAAAATCTAGTCCATAACTCAATTTTGAATAATTTTTTACTGAAGCCATAAAGGCTTGGAGGATTAATGTGCAAAGTTGTCTTTATATATAGGACCCCGCAAAACATTGACACACATGAAGACAATACAGTAAGAGATGATTTAACGAGTTTTGATAATTTTGAGACAGTGGTTAAACCAATATCTTATCAGTGCAAAATGATTCTTAGAATTGATCTGATTTGTCCTGCTTAATTTTATTTTGGTGATCTTTATAAATTAGCCCTTGGCCTTGCCTATAGCTTTTATGCATTTATAAGCTTCAAAAGTGCATTTAAAAATTTTTGCTGTGACTCTTGATTTTTGCTCTAAAATGCATTCTCAGTACATGGAAATGATTGATGAAATATTAAGAAGTTATGGGAGTTTGATGAATATGTTATGGTGTTATCACTTATTTTACCTACATGTGTATACATATATGAGCATATAAATGGTACTTTTTGCAGAAACTAAATAGCAAATTCATTGAACTTAGTTATTTTGGAAAAATACTCTGTAAACATTCCTTCTTGATACTAAACAAAATAGCTTAGTTTTATTTCAGAGATTTAAAAAAAATAACGTAAATGCACATTTATTGTAATTTCCTAAATGGCATACACTTACATGAAAATAATTTTAAATATTTAGGAATCATAACAAGTTCTTGGCACTAGTTTGTTCTTATGATTCAAAGCATATTTTTTTATACAAATAACATACCCGATGTTTTTATATGACTGCTTTCCTAGCAATCATATGGTTGGATATGGTTTATCAAGTAAGCAAATCTTAACATTGCCAACCAGTACTTTGTGAATGCCTTTTGACTTCAGTGAATTGTAAGATGGTTTCTAGAATATATATATATATATATATATATACACACACATATATATGTAATATATACATACACATATATACACATACACATATATATATACACAAATTAATCTTTTTTTTCCTGACATTATCAATGATAGTCTCACTCATGTGAAAGTTTAAACCCAAAAGGGGAAATCTGGGGAATTTGGTAGAAAAATATTGGTATAGAAGCCCAGGTTTCCCTTCTATGACAGTTTTGGCATGCTTTTTGATCCTAATTTGGTTGTATATTGCTGCTTCTCTGAGCTTCTTAGTATTAATGGGTTATGTATTTGAATCACAGACTGTTAAAGGTTGAAGGATGAGACTCAGAATCCTTTCATTTTACAGAGGAGGAAACTGTAGTCCAGAGTGAGACTTGCTCAAGGGCCACATAACTAGCAAAGGGTGCATTCTGAACTCAACTTTTCTGACTTTAAATGTTGTGCCTTTTCATGTTGAGCTGGAGTGGGCCTTGAAGGATTGGATGGATTTATTGAAGGAGACTGTTCCAGAAGTTCATCTAGGAGAGGAAAGCAAGAGTTTTATGGCATGCTGCTAGGGAAAAAGCAAAATAAAATGCAGTGTTACTTGAAGTTTGGAGGGAAAAAGAGTGAATGAAGTATGGATAACATTAAAAGAACATCATATAAGGCTGCTAATACATCATCCATAGTGTTTATTTTGAACAGTTGGTGACATTTAGAAATAAGTGAGGGTTCCAGCCATTTTCAGTAGGTGGTCATTTTGACATTTCTGTATGATGCCTCTCTGGGCTAATAAAACTTGTCTATTACTGCTGGTTCCCTTTTCATTTTATTATTTCTGTTCTTTTAAAGTAACAATTTAGTAAATCACAGTATATAGGCAAATGCTGCAAGTCAAGTGTTTATATATACTAACATTTTTTAAGCCTGGACTTTTTTTGCATAACAGATGGGAGAAGTGTGAGTAATTTCACTGGAATTCTGTAGCCTTCGTTTTCAAAAAATTTTTTACTTTGTGACATTTAAATATTCAGTTTATGTCTAATAACACAAATCATATTTTTAAATAAGCACCAGAGTTATTATCAAAACAGAATCATGTGGTTTGGCAACTAGCACATAACATGGACATCTGTTACTAGGGAAATAAATTAAACCAAAATAAATTGAACCACGGTGAATGTTGCTATAATTTGGTAATTAATGATTTTTAAACTACAAATTTATGCTACCTAATTTCAGCTGGACCTTTGTAATATGTCTTATTTAAAGCATGTCACATTATCCAAGATTCCCTAAATTTCTCAAACCCCAAAACATAGACCAGCCATCCTCCCAACACCATCTTCTCATAAATTATCTAGTCTCCTATATTTATGTGAATATATTGATAGTCCCCTCACTTTCCTTATTTGCTCCTCTGTATTTTAATTCCCCTTGATTCCTTCCCACCTGAGAAGAAGCATGTTCCTGCTCCCTTATATGTGACTTGACATATACCTTTGCTCTTGATTAGATTGTCCCTCCTAAGATCTTTTTACATCAATTGTCCTCTTTTTAAAAAGTGTAACTGGAATAGACTTCAACACTGCCCCTGTTGGGGAATGTGGGGACTCTGGAACTGGCTCTGCTTATCCCCCTCCAAGCCCAGGGGCATATGGTGCTTTGTCCTTCCCTCTACTTTCCAGTGCCTCTCTGGTTATCCAGGACCTTATCCTATTTGGAGAGCATGTCAGTGCTGTAGGACATTGAAGAACAGCTTGTCTAATGGGAATAGTTGGGGTGGGAATTTATCCTGCTGAAGATTGGCCAGCATCACGCTGGTATCTATAAAGGCTATCTTCCCCTTACTACCTGCAGTATGAAGGACTGCTTACATAGCTCCTCAGCAAGGCAATGTCTCCCTCTTACCGGGGCTAGTATAGATAGTACTTGCTCTTGGAAGAAGTGGGGATTCCCTAACAAGAATGGTCCACTTTGGTTGGGGAGACTCTCCCTTTTCTGCCTTATGGGTTTTCCTGGCCTTTCAGTCAGAACTAACACTATCAAAGAATAACTATAAAATACTGCTCTTCATCTACCTCTTAAAACTATGTTTATGAATCAAGTTAATGCTATGTTCCTTCAGGGCTTTGATTTTTGATGCTCGATCCTCATCCTGTTTTTCCTTCTTGACGATCTCTGCTGTTGCAAAATAAAACTTTTTTTTGCTGTTACTTGTCCCTCAATGAAATGAGCTTCATAAGACAATTTTTTTTTAACTTATTTATTTTTGGCTGCGTTGGGTCTTCGTTTCTGTGCGAGGGCTTTCTCCAGTTGTGGCAAGCGGGGGCCACTCTTCATCGCGGTGCGCGGGCCTCTCACTATCGCGGCCTCTCTTGTTGCGGGGCACAGGCTCCAGATGCGCAGGCTCAGTAGTTGTGGCTCACGGGCCTAGTTGCTCCGCGGCACGTGGGATCTTCCCAGACCAGGGCTCGAACCCGCGTCCCCTGCATTGGCAGGCAGACTCTCAACCACCGCGCCACCAGGCAAGCCCCACAAAAGAATTTGAAAGGCAAAGCTGTTCATTAACTTTTTCCTTTCGTTATCAATTTTAATTCTCTCCAAGATACTTGTGGTTGAATGGAGGAAGGTCAAGCACAAGGATTTACACATGAGAAAAGCAAGCTAGCCTATTTAAAAATCCCATGTATCTAAAATTGCACCACTACTATTTTTATTGCATTCTTCATCTTTTCATGCTCTGTTCCCTCTGAAATGCCCCAACAGCAGAACAACAATGATGATGACAAACAACAAAGAAAAGTCTTTGAACTTCTTAATCAGTAAAAAAACATCAATCTGTTTCTCCATCACAGATATCTTGGAAAGTGAAGTCTATTTATGGCTACAGTCTTCCACACTCATATTCATCCACATGCTCCTAGAAAACTCCCATTTTATTTCTTACTATAGATATTTTAAAATAGATAATGATTTAACTATCACCAACATGACAATGTGTGTGACTTTTTTTTTTCTGAATTCTTCTACTGCCATTCCTGCAAGGCAACATCCACATCCAAATCCATCCATGCTTAAATGGTTTCTATGCAGATGAGGTATTTCTCCTTCTAGTCAAGGTTAATTTCTATACTTTATCCTCTGGCTCCCATGACTAAACCCCTTTCCTTTCCATCTCCAAAACACTCCTGAATCAATCGACTCCTTTTTTTCTCTGTATCTTCAAACTCGCTGGCCCTCTCTACTGGCTCATTAGCTTTGTCTCTTTTTCTGTTTGTTGTTTTGTTTGACCCCTAAAAATAGTTTTCCCCAAATTTCTCCTTTCACCTCTTTTCTCACTATGCTTTTTTCAGTTTGTCTAAGGGTTTGCATTTACTTTGAAGGTTTTAATGACCATGTACTTAGTTGGTCACTCCCAAATCTAAATCTAAAGTAATAATACTTTAGTAGTATTATTTAAACATTACTTTAGTAGTAATATTAAAGTTGTAATGATACTAAAGTATCTTAGAATGTTAAGAAGAGGTTTAAAAGAAAGCACACACAAAACCCACACATTTTATTTTCTCCCTTGGAGCAAAACAATTTGCTAACAGAGGCAGCCAGTAAAACAATATTTTAATTTTGCGTTTATGTTTTTGTATCTTCTAGTTTGAAAACAAAGCACATGTTAACTCTGGATTTCAGTCTGACTTACAGCAATATGTTGTATAAAATGCTTTTTGAGCTGTTCTTGAGCACAGCATGGGAGTTTGTTATTAACATTTGCTTACTATGGATTTAGACCTTCATAAATTATTAAAGTACAAGTGATTTCTCCAAGGTACCATTTTAGGATGTCGCTAGAATTTGGGCTGTTTTTTGACCTTCTCTTTCTTTTCACGCAATGTTAAATATTCTGTTAGATTCTAGAAGTTTTCTTACTTGTAGAATCATCTTAAGGAATTCATTAGCATTCTTGATTCAGGTATTGAAATATGAAAAATGAGCTTCATATCTTTACTTATAAAGAAGAAATAAATTCCACCTTTGCTACTGCTGAATAAATGTTAAGTCTTTTTCAAGCAATGAGTAAAGCAGACATATTTCTGATTTCCATAAAGTTATCCATGGCCTAAATCAATTATGATTTTAGCAATATTAAAACTATGAAGTTAATCCTTTCATTAGGTAAAGATAGTGAAATTAATGGAGATGAATAGATATGAACTGACACACCTTAATCTTAGTGGAATTTGTATGCACATGAAGGAATATGAGTAGGAATGTAAAATGAGAAGATGAGAGAATATTAGTTAATGTTTGACTTTGAAAAGCCTACCAGCTTGCCCAAAGTCACACATTAAAATATATCCATTTTTCTTAAAAAAACAATAATTTGGCGAGTATTTCAAGAAAGAATAACTAATAAGCAATATGAAGTAGATAAGGCATTGTAGAACCTCATCTTTAGACTGGACTCAATTTGCTTAAATTCCACTATAGGAAAGGAAAGTTACTAAAAGTTATATCTATAGACATGTAAGGAGTTAATTAATGTTGAGTTTTACCACATGGAGAGAATATTCTCAATAGAATTACATATTGTACTATATGTATTTCAAAATAGGAGGGATGGTAAGAATTAAAATGTTTCAGAGTTCATGTTTCTTAGTCTTCTAAATTCCTAGCAATATTTACTTAATTGTAAAACATATAGCTTTTTTAACCTTGTTTTTTCCATGTATTATTCCTAGAAGGAACAAGCGAAACCTTAGATATAAATAAAATTATAAAACTATATTTGCATTTGGGGGAAGTGGGGAGGTAAAATCAAAACAATGAAATGAACACTGACTTCACAGGAAAACTTTTTGGTCCCGTTAGAGAAGACAGCATTCATTTCTCAAAGAACACACAAAAGAACATTTGGCAGGACTTGAACGGCAGGAACACTGAGACAGTGCTCATAAATTGATTGAGAGTTTGAATGCTTGAAAGTGCACGTTTTAAACGTAGTAATTTTTTTAAAATAAAAATTCAGAATTCTTTTTTAAAAAACACTATTGAAATAAAACAAAAAAGGATTTTAAAAGTATTATCAGGCCATCGTTTCATAGCCTAGAAATAAATTATTTAAATTGATGGAGAAATTGGAATTTCAGATCTCAGTAATAACATATGATGTATTCTGATTCCACAGACTTAGTGAGGAAGTTACTGTTTACACTAGGGGGTGCTCAAAAATTATACCACATTATTTGGTGCTTGGCTACCTCAGTATCTGCAGATCAAGGATTTTTGTATATCGATGGGGTGATATCTCAGAAGAGTGCTTCTGTAATATCCTATCTTTTGTTAAATCATAGGTTCTGATTCAGTAGCAGCAGTGCACACACACAGATTCCTCAGGAAAGACTATTCTGCAGTTAATAAATAGTTTCCCATGGAACTAGTGAGGGCATAACTATATCCATTCACTATGAATTTAGCTTGCAAGATTTGAACACATAGTTTTGCTTTTATTCAGTATAAATTCACTTAGCAATTAAAAAGGGGACTTATGTTTTAGATGAATTATTAGGTATTATAGGTGATACAACGTTGAGTAGGCCATAAGAATTTTTTTAATATAGAAGAATTAGACAGGAACAGTATTTCTATAAATAGAACACAAAGTAGAATCATTTTGTCCAACACTTTTACACTATTGCCTGAAATAGTGTTTATCACATAGTCATAATATATATATATTTGTTGGAGAATGGATATGATAAATATTATAAGAGAATAAAAGTGTTCCAAGTGTTCGAAGGGTGGTTGGAAGTGTACAATATTTGTGGAAAGTTTTGGAAGTCACATTCCTGGCCATTGCTCAGTGTTGTGTTCAACGGTGCTGAATTTAAAACCCTGTGACGTATAGTAAGCAGGACGTGAGACATTGCATTTATTCCCTCCCCCACTGATTTGTTCATTCATCACTCTGTGGTTTATGGAACACTTCCAAGGTGAAAAGACCAGAACACAGAAGTAAAAGATAAGATCTGCCAGTAGTGAGGTCTCTATGTTTTGGAGGAGACAGGCAAATAAATAAGCACTTAAATGATTATGATAAATGCTAAATGCTCTGATAAGTTATGAGAGAGACAAACAGACAGAGACAGAGACGAGGAACAGGCAGTGTGTCAGGGTTTGGTGGATCTGATTTTGTCTCCTGACTTTTGAATTGAATTAGGATAAATGGGAATTAGTCTGTTAAATTTCTCTCTCAGAGTGACATTGAACCTCAATTTAGTCCCAGTTCCCCTCTTACCTTCTCAAACCACACAGTTAACATAACTATTACACATTTTACGTTGAACGGATACAGTTATCCACAACACACTCCACTTCTTGATTTCTGATTGGGTGAACCACAATTAACACTGCATTCCATACTTTGTAAGCTCTTTGATTGGACCTGTAATGCCTTTACATTATGATGTATCTATCTTAATAGCAAATATGGAACTTGTCTTGCACATTGATCCTGTGTATCTTTGTAAACCACATTGTAAATGTTCTTTGCTTTGGGCTTTTGCTTCGACACAAGGTAAGACATTGACTCAGTTTTCCTTTCGCTTGGCATTTCTGTCAGTTGTTCCCTTTTCCCTTGTTAGGCGCACCTTAAAGTTTTCCTTTATGTGTTATGTGAGCTGCCTCAACAGTATATGGCAGACTCCCATAGTGACCCCATAGACCCACCTATCTTTCATTTCAAGCAAGCAGTTTTCCACAATTTTCATCAGCTACCACATTCCCTATTCAGTTATTTGAAATAAATATTTGATGGTTCCTCAAACTAGGGTAAAGGGCTATGCATTTTCAGCTTCAAGAATAATCTAAGAGGCTGAACTTTATAGAGATCCCTAACATGCCCTTTAGAGTCGGGCTGCCTGTGTTCACATCATATCTGCCATTTACTTGCTTTGTGAGTTAAGGTCATTGACCTCTGTGGGTCTCACCTTCTTCATCTGAGAGCTGGTGATCATAATATTACTTACACAAAGTTCCTGTGAGGCTTACACGCATTAATATCTGTGAAATGTTTAGAATGGCATTTACTAATATTAGTTTTTATCTACATGTTCTAACCAGATTATTACCCTCTATTGAAATGATGGAGATGCTATTGACAATAATAGCGGCTAATATTTAGAGATGGATTTACCATGAATATCATAAAGCTAAATTGTCAGGATCCCTCACTCAGACAGGTCCCTTAAGGGTCATGAATTTTTGGTAAGATTTTCAAAAGTAGTATAATAACTACAATCATTTGAGACCATTGTCTCTTCACTACATGACTTTCCCCTCCATTACATTTTCCCTAGTATAGTACCTGTGGATTAGGCACAGGCTTATTGGGATCTAGTTAAGGGAAAGTTGAGTTGGGGATAAATGTACTTTGGGTTTAGCAGGATGTACTTGAACAGTTCATGGTATCTTTGGTGTATAGCTAAATAATGGCTAGCTGTGCCAGGTATGAATAGCTTTCAGGAATACTACTACTGCCCATTATACAAATCTGCCAGAGCATCCTGACAGGGCTAGAGGTGGTACTGAACTGTGAACTCATACTATGGCTCTCAGTGCCCCCCAAAGAATGTGTATAGTAGAGGAAATACAAGTTTGAAATGTGTGAAGGCAGAAGCTAGTTTGTGGAAAATCTAATCATAGAACATATAAAATATATGGGGAGATTTTATGTCTTTTGTCTTGTTGAACCTATCAATAGTAAGAAAATATGTGTTAATTATCTTTCTAATCTTTATAGAAATACTACAAAATAATTTTCCTGTAAAATTGAATTTGTAATTTTTATTATTTTATTTTTCACTATAGTTCTCCAAATTATATAAACTTAGTCCCTTAATTTATATCTCTGATCCCTATTTTAAGCACCACCCACGAAGTTATTTATATCTTAGTTCTTTGGTTATCAACCTTCAAAATATGTTAAAATCGCTCAAGGGACTTAAAAAAATTCAATATCCAGGCAATATCTTAGACCAATTAAATCTGGTGGTAGGAACAATATATCAGTATTTTTTAAGAGTTAATCCAATGTGCAGGGAGGTTTGAAAACCAATAGCTTGGTTAAAAAATTTGCGTTTTGATTTGGGGTGAAAATAGAAAATGGTTCCCTGAGGGGGAAGAAAGCACTCAGCATAAACAAAACAAGACAAAACAAAACACACACACAAAAAACAAAACAAAACAATAAAACTGTGCAGAGTACAGAGTCTAGGGATTTCTAAGAGACCTCTGCTTTATAATAGCTAGTGCAGTGAATGAGGGCAGAGACGTGAATTCTGGCCCTGTCATTTTACTAGTTGCATGAGCTCAGAGAAGCCATTAAATTCTGTGCGATCTCAAGGTCCTTATTTATAGTATGGGTGTAATAGGTACCCTATGGTTGTTGTAAAGTTAGAGATATAAATGTAAAATAACTGTTGATTAAAATTAACACAGTATTGCTATGTTTATTAATTATAAAGACATAGCACATAGTGGTTGCTTCAAGGCAGTTGTAACTCTTAATTGCATACAATTGTATAATACTCTCTAGTGGTGGAATTCTCTGAGTTGTCTGAGGGCCAGGCCACTTCTGTCTTGTTCATTGCTAGAATTGAAGCTCCTAATAAATAGCCTGATACAGGCTATGACTAAAAAGTATTAAATGGCAGACAGAGAAAGACAAATACTGCCTGATATCACTTACATGTGGAATCTAAAAAATACAGCAAACTAGTGAAGATAATAGAAAAGAAACAGACTTACAGATATAGAGAACAAACTAGTGGTTACCAGTAGGGAAAGGGAAGGGGGGAGGGACTTGAAAGGGGTAGGGGTTTAAGAGGTACAAACTACTATGTAAAATAAATAAGCTACAAGGATATATAGTACAACACAAGGAATATGGCCAATATTTTTATAATAACTATGAAAGGAATATAACCTTTAAAAATTGTGAATCACTGTGTTGTACATCTGAAACTTATATAATATTGCACATCAACTATACCTCAATTAAAAAAGAATCAAAAAATTTATTAAATAGGTGAGTAAATTCATGTGTAATGTAATTTAATCTCATTGATCTAAAATAGAAGAATAACACCAGGTTATATATTTCTTTTGTGCTCTCCTACAATCTCTCTTACTTGAACAGAAAATTAATAACAATAATAGCTTACTATATGTTATGTACTGTTGTAAGGACTTTGCAAAATTAGTACTTACAATACCGCAAATTATATTATCATTATTTCCATTTTACAGATAAGTAAGGTGAAGAATAGAGAGGTTAAGTCATTTGTCTAAGTCACAGAGCTAGACAGCTGTTGAATTGGGATTTGAATTTCTGTAAGTAAACTTGAGAACAAATTCTCTTGTTAAACTTCCTGCTGCAATCATCGCTTTTCCTATGTCAAAGCAGCCATTGCTACGAACTACTTGAATTTCTTGAACCAATTGTTAATTCCTTTTCTCAACGTTACACACAAGTCTTACCCTCTAGGCTTCTTGGGGACTAGTCGTAACTCTGAGGGGAAAGAATACATTGTGTAAAGAGATATAATCATCATATTTACTTGGGTTGGAAAAACAATTTTTACTTTGCAAAAATGATGTTATTAATTTTTACTTGGCTTAGACAAAAACACATGGACTCAAATCAATACAGCTATTACTTCTGTTATGTTCAGATATTCTACTGCTGGAAGCGATGATAAATGTAAACTTTTCCTCTTTAGTATTATGTCACAGTTCATTAGAGAGTTAGCAGTCATATTTAAGAGTCTTTATATTGGAACATTAGGTTTTACTTATTAAAAAATGATCATTACTTGTAAGGTATTTACTAAATAAAAGCTTACCAAGTTTGATTTTCTCCTAAAAAGTAGTGATAGGAAGGTGTATGCCATGGGTTATGCAATTCCGTTTCCTTTTAAAACTCTTTACAAGATAAAAATCAGGTCAAGATAAAACTTCTCTCTACAACCACAGAACTCAAGAAAACACCAGATGTGTTTCTAACCTTTAATTTATAATGAGAAAAACCTCTTCCAAGTCTGAAGTTATTTTCAGATGGATAAGTATCAATAAAAAGGTCGATTGCCTTTTATATTGTAGGTATTCTCTTTCCATTACTCTATTTGTAATGGTTTTTCACTGAGTTATAAGTCTATCTTACCCCTGTTAGTTTTGGGTTGTATGAATATAGGCAAATAAAAAGATTATAGAATTGCAAAAATCATTTTTATGTATCTCAGCAGAACACAATTGGAGTTCCAGGAAATATTAAGGAAATTGCTGCTCACTGCTAATAATATAAATATGTTTGTTTAAGATGGATGGTAGACGGTTTTGGTAATGAGCCACTGGCCTTTGTAAGATTTGGAGAAATAAAATGGCATTCTTTCTCCTTCCAACAGCAGATGTTTCTCTGCTAATATTGAAATAAACATTTCCCTTGGAAACATCTGTCAGAGTAATATGTCTATAATTGAAATGAACATTGAGCATATTAGAATGTGCCAGTTAAAAAACCCACTCATATACTGGAAAATATGTCATTTAAAAAAAAAAACAGACTTTGAGATAAATTTCCACTGTAAATCTCAGTTAACAATCTTTACCATGAAATGTGCAGAGTATTGCACCACACGGTAGGAGCAAAGCTACTTTTATGTGATATTTAATTTGAAATGCTGACTATATCTATTTATGGATTCTGTTTGTTTGCCTTGCCAAACAATATCACTAGTCTCTTATTTTGCATAGTTTTGACTTAACACAACAAGGAACTACAACATTATCTATGAAAAAAGTGTAGGAGCGGTATTTAATATTGCGGAAAGTAGGATTTAAAATAAAGAGTCCTCCTTTGCAGGTCTAACATGAAGCTATAGCTCCACAGAGGCTCAAACTAGAAAAAAATAAATTTAATTTCCAGAAAAAAAGAATGTTTTCCCAGAAGTCACATTAAGTGATGAACAAAACTAAAGAAAAGAACTTGGATCCCTTCAACCAGTTCAATGTGTTGATCTCATTTATCTTACTGGCAGAAATGCTTAGTTAATATGATTCATATTTACAAAGATTAGTTTAATACTAATATACTTTAAAAATTATATCTACTCTTTCCCCACATGTATCAAAGAATTATAAGATGCTGTTTAAACTTTGGCTTTTTCACGTACACACACTTTTTCAAAATCCCCACCTATCATCAAGTTTTCACGGTCACTTCCATTCTGCGGCTCAGGTTCACATCACAATTCCTCACCTCTTAAGCAAACAAAATGTGGCAGAGAGTCTGTGTGTTCACCTTTTACTCCTAGGCACACAAGTAGACTATATTTTCCAACCTCCTTACAGTTTTACACAGTGGTGGACAAGGGTGATTCATGTATGTCATTTCAAAACCCAGCTTCTAAAAATCTTTCATACACAATACTTGACTTTCCTAATCTTTATTCAGCAAATAAATGGAGATACTCGACATGGTCTGAGCAAGAAGATATAAAGTGCCTGCCCCTGAATAATCACCTGAAGTGCTTGCCAACAGGAATATCTGCATTGGAGCAAGGAATACATACACTGTATGAAGCTGCTAAGATTTTCAGATTTGTTATTACAGCAGCTAGCATCATTTACTTTATTTCAGGCACACCAGTAAGATAATTACAAATTATCTCCTCAATCTTTATCTGTATAATATAATGTTAATTAAAATTCTAAAGTCTCAAAACGGAATCTTAACATTCCCCTCAAATCAGTTCTCCTTTGCAACATTTCTGTTTTTCTGTTAACAACATCATTCCAGAAGTTAGTTGTCAAAAAAGAAAATATGATGTAACCTCTCTAGTTTGGGATTTTGGTGAGACTGAGAACAGGGGCATTTCAAAATCCGACCATAGGAGAATTAACTCTTTTACAGGTATTTGATACATTCAGTTGTTACATTTTAGCAGATATGATTTGGCAGCAAAATCAAATTCCTTATTATAATACTTATACTATAGTACATCACTTTAGAACTTGGAAAGGCAGCTGGCTAAGGCTACAGCAAGCTACTCTATGGTCCAGCATAATATGATTTGAAATTTGTGAGATTATTGTATTAGTTCCTGCTCATCAGAATTCACTAGAATAATTTATTAGTATCATCATGAAAACTATCCAGATATTCATTTCCTGAGTTCACGGCAGTGATCACTCATACGGATATCATTGGGTAGTAAGATATGTAAGAAAGCCTCCAGTCACAAATGAGTCATGCCACCTCTGCACATGTAGGAGATATACGTAATTCTTTCTCTCTCTCTCTCTCTTGAAAATAATCAAAGGAGTAGCTCCAGAGAAGCTTATTACAAAGGACTGGTAAGTTTCTACCACTGTGGCAGGGCTGGCAGCTGGGCTACAGTGCCAAATTCTACAGTTAGAATGCCAAATCCCAGATGTGGCATGATTAAATCCAGTGTCTAATCATTTTGTTATAGTAAATTCACAAATCAGCCTGATTACAGCATGCCCTGTCTTCATGGTGGTTCACGTGTTATAGATTTGCTATGAAATTACTAGTGTGAATTTGTAACCAAAAAGTATTGTTTATGAAAGAATTTTTTCCCCTTCAATATTTTAAAAACTGATTTACATATTCCAATATACTTGTTGGAAAAAGCCATGATGTTAATTGGACTTTTCACTATTAGTTTTTTGCTTTCTTATTTAGCTATAATTTTATATTTTCTGGGGTTTTCTTTATGGTTACTATAAATTTCTTCTACCTTAGAAGCAAAAGTCAGCTGTTTGAAATTACAATGCTCAAATACCATTTAGGACAAATATTCATTAATTAATTTTCTCAAATACAAATATTAGAGTCATTTAATATGTACATTTCAACAAGTTTACAAAAATAGATTCTCTGGCTTTAGGCTATAATGGAAGAAATATTTAGAGTTACAAGTTATTTTAATAACTTGGCCAGGAAGATATATAGAAACATTTTAAGAAAATATATTAAATCATTTTATTTTTTTCTGCATACTCTATTAATGGGCAATAGAACATATTTATTAAACTCTCTTGACAATATGTAATACATTAAATAAATCATTAAAGCTTGGCTGTAGATCTATGGGTTTTTGTAAGTTTTTTAATTAATAATAGTATATTTGCTATAAATATTCTCTTCTAGCCCTTTTCCACATAAAAAAACACACATCTAAAATTAGACTATTTTTCCTTTGAGGCAGTTTTCCTTCCCTATTTTGTCTTTGAATTAAAATGTTACCAACCCTGATTAATTGGTAGAAAATCTCTGTGAATTTTTGCAGTTCACTGAAAGGTGATCATGGAGAGAAAATCTGAGGTCCTATTGGTCTAGTAATTTATCAAACTAGGCAGACACACATTTGTGAACAGAGTCACACATGTGAACAGATGTCAACAAATATTATTGGGTGCTTACCTGAAATCCTGCTCTCAGTTTCTTGGTGAACATTTACTTTCACACCAAAAAAGTTCAGTATCTCCCTAATTACCTACAAACTCTTTCCCTCCTTTCCTCCTATGGATTGTGTTGTCTTCAGAACTATTCTCTCTTAAATCATGAATTCCTCCCAGTTTTTCTCATTAGTCTTGTCTTTCCCCTCAGCACCAGCATGATATATCCAACTCTCTACTCGACATCTCTACTTGGATGGACAAATTTAACATGCCAAAATTGACCTCAATATCCCCCTCCAAGCCTGCTGCTGCCATACTGGTTCCCAGCTCAATAAAAGGCACTATCAGGTTTGCAGTTCTTCAGCCCCCAAACCTATAAGTAATCCTTATATCCTTGTTCTATCACACTTCACACCCAATCCATCCATAAATTGTTAGTTTCACCTTTGAAGTACACCTATAATCTGACTGTTCCTTTTATCTCATCTGCTGCCACTCTCATCCAAATTACCACCTACTCTTGTTTTGACCTCTACACTAGACTTCTAAATGGTCTTACCTTTTTTCTACTTTTGTTACACTTAGAGCTTCTTCACACAGCAGTTGAGTAAATCATGTCAATTCTCCCATTGAAAAATTTCCAATGAGTTCACAACAAATTTGGAATAAAATCTGAAATCCTGGTGATGTCCTCAAAGCCTTACATGATTCGGCCCTTCCCTCTACTTCTATCTCCTACCTTCTCCCCTTTTGCTAATTTGCTGCAGCCACACTGGCCTTCTTGCTGTTCTTTGAAATGTATAAGTTCAGTCCAGTCCAAGGTATTTGCATTTTTCTGTTTTCTCTGCCAGAATCTATTATCCCCAAACTGAAGTCTACATCCCAAACTTCATTCCTTTTTCTGTTTAAATATTCGTCTTTTCTGCTCATCCATCATTTAGTTCCAGTCATCACTAATCCCTTACAAAGTTTCCTTTATCGCTTTTACCACTCCCTAAAATTATACAATATTTAGTTTTTCTTTCTTTGCTATGAAGGAATTCAGAGCATATCACCCCAAAATATGCTGCTTTGGCATAGTGATTAAGTTAAAGGCACTTGAGAAACAGCAGGTACAGGAAAGGTACTCTGACCCTCCTTTCCTCTTCCTGAAAGCCAGAGATAAAACTCCCATGTGAAAGGTACCCTTCCTGTACCACAAGGAAGGAAGACATTTTTATCACCAGAGATGGGGAATTGAGGCTGAAAAATCTGTACAAACCAGCCTTGTTAAATTAACCCTTACTTTCTGATCACTTCTCAACAGTTTATTATTGTAGCCCAAACTCCTTTGTCTTGTCAATTTTTCACAAATTTATTTTCTTTGTCTATAAGGTATAAAAGCTTTCTGTTCTGGTCACTTCTTCAGGTCTTCATTCTCTTGTAAAGGCTTCCATGTGTACGTAAAACTTTGGTTTAACTTGTATGCTTTTCTCCTGTTAATCCATCTTATGTCAGTTTAATTCTTAGGCTTAGCCGGAGACTCGAAGAGGATGGAAGGGATGTTCTTTCCTTATACCTACTAGGATTTAACTTTATGAAGTAAGGTCTCTGTCTTCTTGACTGCAGTATTCTCATTGTCTAGAAAAAGTTTCAAGAAATATTTGCTGAGTAAATAAATGACTATATCAAACCATAAATAGAAATTTATATCTTTTCATCATAACTAGTTGATAATGATCCTTTTACTTATTCTAATTAAAGTACAATTTCCCCTTCTACCTCTGTGAGCCATTTGAATAAACATCAGGAAAGGAACTACAGTACATAGGTCTAGCCTTTTCACTGTTTCTCTCTTAATTAACTGTGTTGATTTATTTCTAGATCATTCCTCTGACTCATCTACTAACTAGCTTTTATACATGGAGAGTTACTTTGCTGAACATCATCTACAGCAGTAATTGTTAAACTTTAACATACACCAAAATCACCTGGAGGCTTATTAAAACAAAAATGGCAGGACCTCAACCCCAGAGCTTCTAATTTAGCAGGTCTGGAATGTGGTTAGAAATTTTGCACTCCTCACTTACCCCCAAGTATTACTTTTTCTGCTAGTCTGGGGCACAATTTGTGAACCACATATCTATAGAATGTCTGGATGATGGCCATCTCCTTCTGTTGTTTGACTTTCTTCCAGAGAGACCTTGGGAAACTGGGGTGACAGTTTTCTATAGAACAGGTTAAGGGGTGAGACCTGGGCCCTCCTAGCTGTATATACTAGCTGGAGAAGTGGGCAGTTGTCAGAGAAACTGTCCTGAAGTGTTTTCTGGGCAATATTTCATACTTAAAATTTGACAAACTAAGAAAGGAGTGGCAACAATAAAAGAGGTAGAGATAGAGACAAAGATAAAAGAATAGGGAGAAGGACAGGGAGGAGGAGGAAGAAGGGGGAGAGGATTTGGAACAACCAGGGTGCTGACATTTGTAGAGATTCTAAAAGTATACAGAATGCCTGAAATGCCTGAAGGAACCAGCTGAAGCTGATTTGGAAAAATTGGTGTTTACAGTAAATTTTTCTATTGTATTTATGGATTCAGATTTAGAGAGGATTACAGTTGATCCTTGAACAATGAGAGTGTTAGGGGTGCTGACCCATCCACCTCATGTGTGGTCGAAAATCCACATATAACTTTACAGTAGGCCCTCTGTATCCGTGCTTCGGCATTTGCTAATTCAACCAACCCTGGATCATGTAGTACTATAGTATGTATTTAGTGAAAAAAAATCCACATATAAGTGGACCTGCACAGTTCAAACCTGTGTTGTTCAAGGATCAACTGTATTGGGGGCATGAGAAAGACCTAAAGAAACTAACACAAAGCAGAGATCTTCCATCTCCATTGTGATTAGAGGTCTTTATATAACAGGCAGATTCTTATAACCAAAATATGTATTAGTTTTCTAGGGTCATCTTAATAAAGTGCCATGAACTTGGTGGCTAATACAACAGAAATCTATTCTATTATAGTTCTAGAGGGTAGAAACCCCAAATCAACATGGGGGAAAGGCAGGCTCCTTCTTCGCCTTGTCCTAGCTTCTAGATTGCCTGCAATCCTTGCAATTTCTTGGTTTGCAGTTGCATCACTCTAATCTCTGCCTCTGCCATCACATGGCATTCTCCCTGTATCATTCATTTTTCATGTTGTTTCTGTGTCTTCTATTGGTGTTATTATGAAAGTTAAGTTGAAAACAAAACTCTTTTGGTAAAAATCTCTTAAGTGGTGAAGGAATTAGTTGGGTCTTCCTTTCCTTTGTGTGTGATTCCCCCAAAGACTAGCTTTTTGCAGAGGATCATTTGTGATCTATTTCTTAATATCCTCATGTTGTCTCATGTGTCTGCTCTATGTTCTTTACTCTTTCATTAATCTAAAATTGAGAGTTTTCAATTCTCTGTCACAGTTCTTCAGAAAAGCAAAAGTCTCAACCATCAAAATTAATAAATTAATGGACTTTGATGGAAATATGTAAGCTCCCCCACATCCCCGCCATTAACCATAGTAGCCAAAAATTTACATATATTTAATGCTTGGTACATATATTTAATGTTTGTTGCACTACTAAGTGTTTTATATGTTAACAACCTGATTTAATTTGTCTTTTTGAAATAATGCCTCCCCCACCCCAGCTTTATTATTCTAATCCCAGAGTGGTGTTAATAGCAACGCTGAAAGATGAGAAAATCAATTTATTATTCAATAAATGGAATAGGAAAAATATAATTCTGCATCTGTAGAAGTTTTGACATTTTTCAAACAGCACTGTGGAGGTGGTTGTCCACCCTTTTTTTATTGCCTACCTTTTTTTTTTATCACTTTTATTTGTATCCTCCTTATATAACGTAATTCATATGAAACAATGAATGAAGAGGGGAATATTTAAGAACATAATTTTTATTTTGCTAAAAATATGACTTAGTTTCCAAATTTTGACTACGTTTGTGTATGACTGTGTGTGTGTTAAGACATATCTTTAGAAATTCCTGAGTTTAATGAAACTATATTGGGCAAAAGAGTCATTTTTAATAGTAGACTTTTTTGTTACAGCAATAAAATCAGTTATAGCATAAGCCATTTTAAGTGACTCCTGGTTTCTGTCAAATGTTATTGATTTTTTTTTGACTTGATGAAAATATTTTAAATTTTGCAGAAGTTTATCCATCCAGAGCCATTTGAGTGCCACAGCCTGCCTCTCACATGTCAAAGCTCTTTATAGCTGTGTATAGTATAACAGGTTTATTGGAGAGTCTGAGCTTTATAGGGTACACACTTGAAAAGGATTTATATTTTCTCTAATCATTGCTCCCAACTGTGTGATGTCAAATCTTCCTTCTCTGCTGGGTAGCAGATTTCTTAATGATGTCTTGGGCAGATTCTAGAACTTCTCTCTACTTTAAGTTATTAAAAAGTCTAGTTTACAACTCTAATCTCATATCCTCTCCCCATCACAATTCAGCCCTGGTTTGGGGCCAAAGGACTTGGAGTGGGGAGGAAGTGTGGTCTGCTCTCTCATTTTCTTACTCTCACCAGGAGTCAAATGGAAGGTGATAGTATGTCTCTTAGGACACCTCCCCACCTTCTATCTTATGCTTTTATGTCTCTAGCTGCTCTAGGAACAGATAATAAAGAGACAAGTCTCTTTATAGGGCTTGCATGAGCAGTACTCTTTCTTTTACTGTCACCTTCCTTAAGGCTGATGGGTCATCAAAGTCCTGGGTGACAGATATCTAACTGTTGGCTTTCTAATGAAGCACATGGATAAGTTCCTTGGAGGTCCCCATTGTAAATTTTCCTTATTTATTATTTATATTTATTTAACACTTAAATAGCTCTTACTCTGTCTTATAACCTGTTATACATGGTTTATAAATATTAAATGATTTAACTATCTGGAGAAACTGAACCTCAGTGAAACTGAGCAACTTGTGCAAGATCACATATTTAGTAATTGGCTGACTTGGGATTTAACCCAGGCAGTCTGGCTCCAAAGCTCTTAACTACTATGTTAAACTGCCTTCATGTGGTTGTCTCTGACTTGAGACAACAATTTACAGGAAATTGGTAATAATGGTTTGGAGCTAAAAGTTTTCTAGACTAAAGATATAATTACAGCTTTTGGAGTCGCCAATTTATATTTTTTTATTTTTGAATTATGAGAGTAGATGAGATCTCTGAAGGGGGGGACCCAACTGGGGAAAACAGTAATATTTAAAAACATTAAAGACCCCAGGGAAGAAGACTTTAAAGGACCAGGGAAATCTGAAGATTTAGTGTCTACAATACAAGACAATAGCTGGATGTCTATTCCAATGTCACTCTGTAAGTGGCTGTTTCTTATTTATTCAGAGAAGAGGCTAAATCCTTGAATGGGAGGATGATGGAAAAGACATGCCTCAGTTTGCTTAATCCTCAGCAAAACAAACCTTGGAGTTTAAAAACCTACCTCTGTAAAACATTGTTTATGAAAGGTGAGTCAAGGAAGAATTTCCCTCAGACTCAAGCAGTTTAATCAATAATATACCTAGGAAATATCTTGGGAATTAATTTTTCTTCTCATCACTTATTCAGTGATATTTTAGTGTTCTTTATGTACTGGCATCTTGAACAAGTAACTGTCTGCCTGACCTGAGTCTGCACTGAACTATGAAGTCACTGAAGCCAAAGATTAGAGTGTTTCAAATGGAAATGAATAGCTGCAAAATGTTCAAATATGTCCAGTGGTTCAAGAATTAGAAAATGGGATTCTGTAATTAGGTCATTCTGGTTTTGCAAGACCAAATTAGGGGCATTCATTTCGCAGCTGTACTACATGCCATTGTTAAAATTTGACATTTCAGTATTTGATTCATTTTGAATTTTTTTCTAATGTATGATATGAAATACAGTTCCAGATTTATTTTTGTATTGATGGTTACCCAGTTTTCCCAAAACCTTTTATAGAATGAGCTATTTTTTCTTCACTAATTTGAGATCCAACTTTTTTCATATATTAAAATATCATGTTCATGTTAGTGTGTGTGTATTTCTGTATGTTTTCATCTACTCCAACAGTCTATTAATGTACTGTCTTGTTTTAATTATGAAAGCTTTATATTATATTTTATATTAGTGGGCTAATGGCCCTCATTGGCTTTCTTTTAAAGAATTTTCCTGGTTATCCAT
The DNA here is from genome assembly GCF_028021215.1 of Eschrichtius robustus. Lineage (NCBI taxonomy): Eukaryota > Metazoa > Chordata > Mammalia > Artiodactyla > Eschrichtiidae > Eschrichtius > Eschrichtius robustus. Next base: position 70,514,719 of record NC_090836.1, read on the forward strand.
ATTTATTATATTTTCCATCTGAGCTTTAAAACAGCCTGCTTAGTTTGTTTTTTTTTTTTTTTAATATAATCAATCAATGTGATGCACCATATTAACCAATTGAAGGGTATACACCATATGATAATCCCAATAGATGCAGAAAAATCTTTCAACAAATTTCAACACCCATTTATGATAAAAACTCTCCAGAAAGCAGTAATAGAGGGAACTTACCTCAACATGATAAAGGCCATATATGACAAACCCAGAGCCAACATTGTTCTCAATGGTGAAAAACTGAAAACATTTTCTCTAAAATCAGGAAAAAGAAGGATGCCCACTCTCACCGTTATTATTCAACACAGTTTTGGAAGTTTTAGCCATAGCAATCAGAGAAAAAAAATAAATAAAAGGAATCCAAATCAGAAAAGAAGTAAAACTGTCACTGTTTGCAGATGACATGATGCTATACATAGAGAATCCTAAATATGCTAGTAGAAAACAACTAGAGCTAATCAATGAATTTGGTAAAGTAGCAGGATACGAAATTAATGCACAGAAATCTCTTGCATTCCTATACACTAATGATGAAAAATCTGAAAGAGAAATTGAGGAAACACTCCCATTTACCATTGCAACAAAAAGAATAAAATACCTAGGAATAAACCTACTTAAGGAGACAAAAACCTGTATGCAGAAAACTATAAGACACTGATGAAAGACATTAAAGATGATGCAAACAGATGGAGAGATATACCATGTTCTTGGATTGGAAGAATCAACATTGCGAAAATGACTCTACTACCCAAAGCAATCTACAGATTCAATGCAATCCCTATCAAACTACCAATGGCATTTTTCACAGAACAAGAACAAAAAATTTCACAATTTGTATGGAAACACAACAGACCCCGAATAGCCAAAGCAATCTTGAGAGGGAAAAACGGAGCTGGGGGAATCAGGCTCCCTGACTTCAGACTATACTACAAAGCTACAATAATCAAGACAGTATGGTACTGGCACAAAAAGAGAAATATAGATCAATGGAACAGGATAGAAAGCCCAGAGAGAAACCCACGCACATATGGTCACATTATCGTTGATAAAGGAGGCAAAAATATACAATGGAGAAAAGACAGCCTCTTCAAAAAATGGTACTGGGAAAACTGGATAGCTACATGTAAAAGAAAGAAATTAGAACACTCCCTAACACCATACACAAAAATAAACTCCAAATGGATTAAAGACCTAAATGTAAGGCCAGACACTATAAAACTCTTAGAGGAAAACATAGGCAGAACACTCTTTGGCATACATCTCGGCAAGATCCTTTTTGACCCACCTCCTAGAGAAATGGAAATAAAAACAAAAATAAACAAATGGGACCTAATGAAACTTAGAAGCTTTTGCACAGCAAAGGGACCATAAACAAGAAGAAAAGACAGCCCTCAGAATGGGAGAAAGTATTTGCAAGTGAAGCAACTGACAAAGGATTAATCTCCAAAATATACACGCAGCTCATGAAGCTCAATATCAAAAAAACAAACAACCCAATCCAAAAGTGGGCAGAACATCTAAATAGACATTTTTCCAAAGAAGATATACAGATTGCCAACAAACACATGAAAGGATGCTCAACATCACTAATCATTAGGGAAATGCAAATCAAAACTACAATGAGATATCACCTCACACCCGTCAGAATGACCATCATCAAAAAATCTGCAAACAATAAATGCTGGAGGGGGTGTGGAGAAAAGGAAACCCTCTTGCCCTGTTGGAGGAAATGTAAATTGATACAGCCACTATGGAGAACAGTATGGTGATGCCTTAAAAAACTAAAAATAGAACTACCATATGACCCAGCAATCCCACTACTGGGCGTATACCCTGAGAAAACCGTAATTCCAAAAGAGTCATATACCACAATGTTCATTGCAGCACCATTTACAATAGCCAGGACTTGGAAGCAACCTAGGTGTCCATCAACAGATGAATGGATAAAGAAGATGTAGCACATATATAAAATGAAATATTCTTCAGCCATAAAAAGAAACGAAATTGAGTTATTTGTAGTGGGGTGGATGGACCTAGAGTCTGTCATACAGAATGAAGTATGTCAGAAAGAGAAAAACAAATACTGTATGGTAACACATATATTTGGAATCTAAAAAAGAAAAATGTTTCTGACGAACCTAGGGGCAGGACAGGAATAAAGATGCAGATGTAGAGAATGGACTTGAGGGCACAGTGGGGGGAAGGGTAAGCTGGGACGATGTAAGAGAGTAGCATTGACATATATACACTACCAAATGTAAAATAGAAAGCTAGTGGGAAGCAGCTGCATAGCACAGGGAGATTAGCTCGGTGCTTTGTGATCACCTAGAGGCGTGGGGTAGGGAGGGTGGGAGGAAGATGCAGGAGGGAGGGGATATGGGGATATATGTATACGTATAGCTGATTCACTTTGTTATACAGCAGGAACTAACACAACATTGTAAAGCAATTATACTCCAATAAAGATGTTAAAAAAAAAAACCTAAAAAAAAAAAAAGAGATTTCGGTTGTTTTTGTCATCAGTTTCAAATTTTATAATGGTGAATAACAATACATACTTTGTGAAATGAAATGAGATATTTAGAAACATGTCATCATTTATTTTGTATTGTCGTATGAAAAAGTTCAGTTGTGAAATGTATTTATGACTCATTCTTCCTTTTTTACTCTTTACCAGTATATTTTCTCACTAAGGTATAGAATTAATATGAATATTCAAGACACTTTATTTGTGGTTCTTTAAGAGTTATATTACACTTGCAGGTGGAAATGCTTTCGAAATTATTTATATCAAACATTATCTCTGTGCTACTTTCTCATGCGTTGCTATGTTGTAAATGCCATATGGATCTCCTGCCATGGGTATAAAGCATTTTTTTTTATTAGAATATAGTTGCTTTACAGTGTTGTGTTTGTTAGTTTCTGCTGTACAGAAAGGGAATCAGCCACATGTATACATACATCCCCTCTTCCTTCGATTTCCTTCCCATTTGGGTCACCACAGAGCATTGAGTAGAGTTCCCTGTGCTATACAGTCTGTTCTCATTAGTTATCTATTTTATACACAGTAGTGTATATATGTCAGTCCCAATCTCCCAATCCATCCCACTCCCTATTTCCCCCTATGGTATCCATATGTTTGTTCTCTACATCTGTGTCTCTATTTCTGCATTGCAAATAAGTTCATCTATACCATTTTTCCAGATTCCACATTTATGTGCTAATGTATGGTATTTGTTTTTCTCTTTCTGATTTACTTCACTCTGTATGACAGTCTCTATGTCCATCCACCTCTCTATAAATGACCCAATTTCATTCCTTTTAATGGCTGAATAATATTCCATTGTATATGTGTGCCACATCTTCTTTATTTATTCCTCTGTTGATGGACCTTTAGGTTGCTTCCATGTCCTGGCTATTGTAAATAGAGCTGCAGTGAATGTTGCTGCATGTAATTTTTTGAATTATGGTTTTCTTTGGGAATATGCTCAGGAGTAGGATTGTTGAGTCAATGGTAGTTCCATTTTCAGTTTTTTAAGGAACCTCCATACTGTTTCCACAGTGGCCATATCACTTCACATTCCCACCGACAGTGCAAGAACATTCCCTTTTCTCCACACCCTCTCCAGCATTTATTGTTTGTAGATTTTTTGATGATGGCCATTCTAACCGGTGTGAGGTGATACCTCATTGTAGTTTTGATTTGCATTTCTCTAATGATTAGTGATGTTGAGCATCTTTTCATGTGCTTTTGGCCCATCTGTATGTCCTCTTCGGAGAAATGTCTGTTTAGGTCTTCTGCCCATTTTTGGATTGGGTTATTTGTTTTTTTTGTTATTGAGCTTCATGAGCTGTTTGAGATTAATCCCTTGTCAGTTCCTTCGTTTGCAAATATTTTTTCCCATTTTGAGGGTTGTCTTTTGGTCTTGTTTATGGTTTCCTTTGCTGTGCAAAAGCTTTTAAGTTTCATTAGGTCCCATTTGTTTATTTTTGTTTTTATTTTCATTACTCTAGGCAGTGGGTCAAAAAAGATCTTACTGCGATTTATGTCAAAGAGTATTCTGCCTATGTTTTCCTCCAAGAGCTTTATATTGTCTGGCCTTACATTTAGGTCTTTAATCCATTTTGAGTTTATTTTTGTGTATGGTGTTAGGGAGTGTTCTAATTTCATTCTTTCACATGTAGCTGTTCAGTTTTCCCAGCACCTAAATTATTTTGAATGGTATTTTAAAATAATGCCAAATATAAGTGATACAACTGGAAAGAACTTAATATTGTGGGAATTTAGTACTTTGCAGTAGGAATGTGATAATATTTAATCATTCACTCTTTTGTTTTAAGCAATTTTAATTGAGATCACCACTCAGATATCATTTCATCCACAATATTAATTACTCACCCTTGAATGTTTATATCTTATCAGTAAACACAAATACCATTTATGTGGTGCAGTGCTATTCAGTTTTCACAGCTAGGTTTTTAATATTTTTATGTCAGTACAGTGGTGTATCTCATAGAGATGCTTCAACAACTATCTAGACAAAATATAAGGCTGATACATATCCATTATCTTCAGTCATTTGCAATGAAATTGAACAGCTGAACCAAGGGCTTGGGTTAAGAGAGGCAAGTGAATATATTGTACAGCATCATTTTTATTTCTTTTCAGTTTGATTTTTCTCTGTGATGTGTAATGAAGTAGATTAATGGGCCCAATTCCATTACTGATTAAATGGATTTGATTTGGACCTTTAACAGGAAATTCACAATAGCAGTCAGTTTCAGATCAGAAGCTTTAAAATAAAAATGAAGGACGCTTTCAGGGAGAAAGTGAACTACTAGGCAGTAATATAGAGGGAGACTTGTTTAAATTCAAATGGACCATTTGATTAATGCAAGGATCATGCTGCTATATGTTGCTGATAAGCTGGCATATATAAGGTAGGTACTGTTAAATTATGAAAACGCTCATTTTTAAACCAACTTTTTTTTATTCTTCAAATATATTTTAAATATTTACTATGTGTCAAACATCACCAGCTGTTGTTATGGGTTGAATTGTATCTCCCCATAAAGATATGTTGAAGTCCAAATCCATGGTTTCTATGGAATGTGGACTTATTTAAAATAGGGTCTTTGCAGATATAATCAAATTAAGATAAGGTCATTAGGGTGGGCCCTAATTCAGATGACTGGTGTCCTTAAGAGGGAAATTTGGACAAAGACACACACAAAAAGGAGGATAGCCATGTGAAGACAGAAACAGACAAGGAGAAAGCCATGTGACAACAGAGGCAGAGATTGAAGTAATGCAGTTGGAAGCCCAGAAACACTATGGATTAATGGCCACCACCAGAAACTAGGAGGCAAGGAAGGATTTCACCCTTACAGGTGTCAGAGGAAGCATGGCCTTGTTGACACCTTGATTTTGGCCTTCTTTGTCTCCAGAACTATTGAGAGAACAAATTTCTGTTCTTTTAAGCCATGTAGTTTATGATACTTTGTTACAGCAGCCCTAGGAAACTAACATATAATTATGTATTTTAATATTAGAATACATACTGTATATTTTAATAGGCCCTGGAGAAAACTAAATGGTTTGATCAATTTATGAAGTAAACTGATATAATATCTCATTCAGATACAATCATGGCTAGTGATAAATATAGGACTCAGACACAATTACTACATTTCGGGGACTTAAAATATTACTAAAGAAATATATAAGAAAAAAACATAACAAGAGTATTCCAATATAAGTGAGAAGTTTTCTACTTCATAACAGTGGTACAGATATGACACCATAATAATTTCTAGTGAAGAAGAGACCATCTTGACTCTTTCTATTGACTAGAGATGCTTCATGGAAGAGGCAGCATTTGACTTGAGCTTAGAATAGCTTGGATTTGAATATACAAACCTGGAGGGAAGAACTTGAGGGAATCCTGTGAACAACTACAGAGGCAAAAAGCACATGTGAGTGGGCCGTTAAATACCCACGCTTTCGAGTCTAGTCTAAATTACTTTGACAGTGGCAAGTGCACTGGGCAGAGTTTTGATATTGAAACCAAGTTTTTCCATTCCTTTCTCATGGGCTCAGCCTCTGAGGCAGCAGGAAGTGTTTCTATAAACTGTATCTTCAGGGCAGAGATGATAAGAATAAAACAAAAGGGAAAAAAAACAGGAGTCAAATTCTTCATCTCTCAATGTCTGAAAACCTATGGTGGAGACAATGTTTTGAAAAGACTGGATTTTAATTGCAAGAAATTTGTGCTTGAGGTAGAAATGTGTATTTTTCTTTCACTGCCAGAAGCTTCCATTTAAGTATGAAGAGCCAGTGCCTGATGGAATTTGAGCCAAGAATTGATATCTTAGGGTAGGAAAGGGAGGTTTAGACTGATTAGCTTATGGCAAGAGAGATCACAAAGGAATGTGACTAGACCTTAGAAACAATGGTTCTCTGGGAAATGCCCATCCCCTGAGTTTTGGACCAAGCCCCAGAGAGTGGAGGAGATGATGTAAACCCCCAGAAAAGACTAATTACTTGGCTTCCCACAGTATAATAAAGAAATCAGCAAGTTTTATGGGAAAACCCACTATCCAAATGGCACCCAGGATTAGTGTAGCAGTGATTGAAGGAGATTATTAGTCACATCAGTATGAGTTCAACTATAGAAAGTCATGAACTCCCAGAGTAGTGTGGGACGATAACCAATGTTCCTGAGCAACCAATCCCCACCAAAGGTTCAGAATTGTTGGGAGGATCAAGGTACCAGAATAAGACTTATGTTTGGGACAAAGAGGATGTGCATTATATGGTTCTGACAATTAAAACAGTGTTATGGAGACATGAACTGGATCAGTGAAGGTAATAGAGTAGTGAGGGCCAGATGAATGTAAACTACATTTCCGTGTAGACCAGAGAAGCCAGAGGCATGAGGACCAGATGCCTCGATTCTAATGCTGGGATGATATATAGCTCCACCCTAGGATTTTGATGACTCAGTGAGAAATTAAGGCAAACCACACCTCTGTATGTTTGTGTGTGCTTGGTGATGGTGGTGGTGTGTGTGGGTGGTAGAATTCCGAGAGACTCATTTTTTTTTTTTTTTAATGAATTTTTTAAAAAATTAATTTATTTATTTATGGCTATGTTGGGTCTCCGTTTCTGTGCAAGGGCCTTCTCTAGTTGTGGCAAGCGGGGGCCACTCTTCATCGCGGTGCATGGGCCTCTCACTATCGTGGCCTCTCTTGTTGCGGAGCACAGGCTCCAGACGCGCAGGCTCAGTAGTTGTGGCTCACCGGCCTAGTTGCTCTGCGGCATGTGGGATCTTCCCAGACCAGGGCTCGAACCCATGTCCCCTGCACTGGCAAGCAGACTCCCAACCACTGCGCCACCAGGGAAGCCCAAGACTCATTTTTAAAACGGGGATAATTTAATTACCATGAACTGGTAGAGTTAAACATTTTTGACATCCATGGAATTGGGATCTCAATAACAGTAACTGCAGTTATAAACAAAGTTGTATTTTACGTATCTGATTTTGTGAACTTTTGACTGTATTCGCTATCTACTGTGAAAGAAGTAGACACAGAAAGTGCAATAAATGAAAATATACCCAAGGTCCCTTAAATATATTCCAGTACCCAAATTTAAAGAACACATTGTTTCTGAAATGGAATCTGGTTCTGCCTGTAAAAATGAGCAGGTAATCAATCCATTTTGGTTGCTATGGTCTTGATACTACTGATGTCAAAATCTACCTAATTCAGGAAAACAACCAAAAGGTTTTGATGATTCTGTCAAAATCATAAGGTGATTTTGAGTAAGAAACAATGATCATGCTTAATATTAATAATTATGATTATAGCTCAAACCAAATCCATTAGTATTAATTGAAAGAATGGCTGAAATATCACACTCCATAAACCATGTTTCCTTTGAGTTCTTATCATTTTTTGACTATAGACAGTTATATGTGTCCCTGGCATATTTAGACCATATTTTCCAAATTCAACAGATGCTTGAGAAATTTCAAAATATTAAAATAAGATACTGTAGCATTTTCTTGGGAGAAAAATACAAGATAGAATTGTGTAGTTAATGTTTTTATTACTAATAAAATCGTTTTAGAGATTGATATTGTGAAAAATGGAGTCAGGATAAATTTTCTCACATTATACCTATTATGATAAAATATGGGTAATTTTATATTTTAGAGCAGAATTATTTATATTTTTGATATCCATACTTCTACTTTAAACAGCTTCTGTTTCTGGTTAGTAAAGAACACATATTTTAAAGTGACTTGTGTGATTATTTATTTTTTCCTATTCAGGAATATAAAACATTTGGTGATAATTATGGATATAATTTGAAAACAAGTACCCATAAAAGGCTAGGTCTAGCTTGCTCAGCTCAACATAGCTGAAACGTTGATTTGAATGCTTTTTTTAAAACTTTTTTGATCTAATTTTTCAGTCTTAATATTTACTTTGCTCAAGTTCTGCATTTAATGGATAAATATGTGGAATACCTTTTTTCATATTTATGTAGTCTTAGATCATATCTATTAGAATAATTCTCAATTTTTCAAACTCCTGCAAAGTTATTTTTTAAAACATGCATTTTACTACTTAAGGTGAATATTAAAATCTAAACTTGCCTTTCAGTATTAATGCTTAAATCAGTATGTTTCAAACTTGGAGAAAAGTAATTTAATATACTTTATGTCTAGAAATGTATGCATACTCAAAACTCTCTATTCCCTGTCTTTAAAAATTATCTTATCTTTATTCCCAGGGATGGAGTTCTGCTAGGCTTCTTGCTGGATAAGTGACCACAGCAGGCACAGTTCCAAGGAGCAAGGTAAATCAGATTTGGGAATTTTGGTCATTACAAGGGGGAGTAATGTTTAATGTCAGATATGAAAGTTGAGTATAGAGCAACCAATAGTACGTGAAGCAAGTGATAAAATATCAAATTGACTAGAAGTTTCAAGAACTCAAGGGAAGAATATGGAAAACACCAGGACTTGGCCATGAGCAAGGTAAAGAGGTCAAAACTCTTCTCAGTGGATTATGATTTTGAAGCAAGGGTCCATGTCAACCAGGTCATAGGTAGGTTTAGAATAGAAAAGTTATTTGGAGAAAAAGAATCTTCAAAAGGTTATGTACGGCCTTAGATTCTATACTGATAAGTGACCATTAAAAAAAAAGTTTGTGTTGCTATTTTGGCTTTGTGGATCATGATTCTGTTTTCTTAAATTAAAAACTTTGGAACTGCATTTTTCCTTTGCAAAATTTTCTAGTATATGACAAAAGACAGTTATAAAATAGGAACTGAGAAGTATTCACTATGCTTCACACAGGTAAGTTAGCTCATGGTCACTTATCAGTTTGTGTTGTTTGGTGAGAGCAAAATCTTCTAAGATGGTCACTCATAAATTATTCTTGTAATTTGTAAAACAAATAATTCTGATTCCTGAGAATTGACCTTACTGTGAAGAATGACAGATTGTTGAAATTGATTCACTAGAAATTAGAGAATATGCTCTGAACTGCTGGGCTCAGTTCAGATTATATAAAATAAATTAGGAAACCAAACCATTTTTTATTCCATTTATTCTTATATAAGAAAGTACACTGATATTTTTAGTGACCACAATGCATACCACATTTTGGTCCATTCATAATATGCTTAATTAACACCTGAATATTTCATGTGAACACACAAGAAAATTTAATAATAATAATACAATATATAATACATATTAGCAAACTATATATATATAATAATAGAATATCTTTTAAAAATGGAAGCTAGATTTTTTTATTGAAAATATATCTAATTTATATGAATAATGATGCTTTAAGAATGATTATTTATTCTGTTAATAACAGTAAATTTACAATTAAGACATATTCAAATTCCCATAAAACGTAATTTATCTCTCTTCAAGGAATGTTTATTTCTGGTATTTACAATAGTTCATTTCTTCTGCAAACAGTAAATAATGGGATGTAGCATACAGCCATGTTAGAAAGGCACTTTTCCTTAATTTATTAATACAAAGGAAGAGATTTTTCTCAGTGTCCATATTAGTCCTTGTTTCATATAGGTGCTTTCAGATCTCAGATGAAATGTACTGAAATTTATTCTTTATTACATCTACTTATTTCATTATTCAGTATTACTTGAGCAGCAATAGACATTAGAGCAACTGTGACATATTGGTATTATAAAAGCAAACAATAGAAGGCCTTTGATCCAAGGAGCTCATCGTATAGTAGGCTATCAAGACCTCTGTGTTAACAGCTAACAGCTGTCATGCTACCTCCATATTAACATCTAACAGTTGAGTGTTAAATGCTTTACATGTATTTATTCCTTATTACAATCCAAAAAGGTGACCTTTTTAATATGTCCCTAATTTTACAGATGAGAAAAGTGGGTCACAGAGAGAGTAAAATAATTAGCTTACAGGCACACAACTAATATCAGAGCCAATATTTGAACCCAGGCAATCTACCCAATGTCTGTGCTTTAACCCATATACAAGAGAGGAAAATGCACAGGATGCTATTGGAGCATAGAGAAAATCCATACCAATCAGATTCAAGAAAATCTTTACAGTGGAGATTCAGTTTAGTTTTGAAGAAGGAATAGGAAGAACAGCTCTCTGAACAGTGGGAACTACCTGTGTGATAATGTGAGGAATACAGTCTATTTGTTTGAGAATGGCAAGAAGTTCTGTGGGGTTGATTGGAAGTGTTCACATGGGCAAATGGCAGGAAACAGAGCTAGGATTTTAGGGCAAGCATCACGACATGATGGACCCTGGATGATAATCTGATAAATTTGAACTTTATTCTGGAAGTTAGTGGCAACTATTGAAGGGCTTTGAGCCAGGCAGCAATATGATAATGCTTGCCTTTTAGAAAGTTCATCCTGGCAACAGTCTGGAAGAGAATTGAAGAGAGGCTAGTTAGGAGAAAAGTGAAGTAAACCAGGCAAAAGTTGATGAAAACCCGAACGTAAGTATTGATAGGGGAAGGAAAAGGAGACAAGGGTAAAAGATGTCTAATTTTAGTATTTAAAATGACTATCATTTTAATAAGCACTTTACAGTAATCTCTCTAATTTGTAAGAAGTTCTATGAGAGAGATTTTATTAGTTATGTTTTATGATGAGGTAATAAGGGCTTAGAGAGGTTAAGTAGCTTACTCAGGGTTTACAGCTAGTCATTGATAGATTTGGGATTCAAATCCATGGCTAAAATTCCTTCTAGTCTAAGATGCTGCTTGCCATGAAAGTCTTTAAGGACAAAACTTTGCAGATTTCAAAGCAAACTGAGAATAGAATAGTAAATTAGAAATATGAATCTTGATTAACACTCATGTTTCTAACATGGGTATGAGTTTTGGTGTCATTTCACCAAAATGTAGAGCAAGAAAATCCTAATACAGTGTTCTCAAACGAGGTGTGTATGATTGCTGCATTCATTTATTATCTTACTCCTCAAACTGATCTGGCATCAGGCACCTCGTCTCTACCAAAACAGTTATTGAGAAGATCAGTAATCACATTCCTGTCTCTAAATCCAAAGAATATTTTTAATACCCTTCTCAGTCTGCTTTCAATAACATTCAGCTCTATCTTCTACTTTCTTGCATTGTGAAATTCTCATCTTTTGAATTTCTTGCAACAGTACCCTTTGATTTTCTTCCTACCTCACTGTATTTGTTGTAAGGCTCATCACTATAGGCCATTAAATATTGAAGTTCCTTAAGCTTAATGGTAGAATCTCTCCTGTTTTCACCTCTTATGTTTTCATTCAACTTTATGACTTCAATTATTATTAGCTATACAGAGAGAACAGATGCACTTACCCAGGCCCCTTCTCTGATATCCCTTTTTGGCAATCTCGAAATCACCTCAGATATAGGATATGAAAAATAATAAACTCATAATATTCTCCCTCAGTTCTATTCCTTTCTCAGCTTTCCTGATCTCCATGAATGGCACTGCAATCCTTTTATTTTTACAAGCAAATAACAGCTGTCATCTTGGACACAGCATTCTTCCTCACCTTCCAAATCTAAAGCATCACTAAGTCCTGTCAGTCACGTTTCCTAAATATATCTCAGATTTTTTTTTTTTTCATGTGCATGGCCAACACAACATTCCCTTCTGTACTTATTGCAATCTTGGGATTCTCAATAGCCCACAAACTGATTTCCCCAAACTTCTCTAAACTTTCCTTTAATCCATTCTCCATACTGTATTGCAGAGTGATCTGTCCAAATATGTTTCTGATCGTGTTCCCCCCTCTGCTTGCTACCCTTTAATGATACATACTGCTTTCAGGATAAAGGGTAGAATTCTTACCATGGCCATCAGTACCCTGTGTCATGCGACCTCTACCTCCTGCTCTAGCTTCATCTTGTACCAGTCTTCCTCTACTTCCTCTCAGCCCAACTGTCTTTCTTCCCATCCTTCATACTCACTATTCGCATATATTGCTCCTTTTGGTTTGAACACTCCTTTTTCCACTCTTAACTAGATATTTTCTACTCATCCTACAACTTTGAGTTTACATATCACTTCCTCTAAGAACTTTTCTCTGACCTCTTTATGTCAAATCCCTCTATGAAGGGCCTTAGAACCTGAAGAGAAGGTCAAAAGAAGTTCTTTATCTGTTATCATTTTCATTGTGCAATTTGACACATTTAATATAAAATGCCAGTGGATTAGGTTTACAGAACACAGATTTACAGATTAAGTTTTCTTGAACACATTATCTTTTAAAGCTAAAAAATATGTTGTTTTTCTGCCTGCTTTTATTTGGTTGGAATTCTGTGTCAAATTTACCAACACAAAGGTGTGGGGTGTTGTGTATATGACAATGTGTACATATCATTTTTTGAGTTAAATCAGTGGCAAAAAAATATCAGAAGGCAGAGGTAGCAGAGGTGAGAAGGAAGATACTTGGAGAAGGATATATTTATGTACAAGGGACTTGGAAAAGATCAACTAGGGCAACCAGGGAGGAAAAAGACACAAAGAGAAATGACGTTGAAGTAATGAAAAGGACAATAACTCCAACCCCAGCCAACATGAAATAAAATATTTTAAGCTTATTGTATTGGATATACAGTTTATTCCAAATATATTTAATCTTGATTTGGTGGAGAGAGGCCTTTCTAGGCAGTGGTTCTTTGATGCCCTACCCTGTGACTTTGAATTGCCTAGCCAGCTTCAAAGGAATGGCCTAAACTTGCTCTCATTCTCTTTTTATTAATTTAAATTTCCCCTATGGTTTTTATAAGCAAAAATGTTTTTCTTTGTCCTGCCAAAAATTTTAGAAACAATAAACACCACTAGACATCTCCCTCAAAACTCAGACAGAAACAAAATAAACTCCTTTTGGCTGAGAACTTTTTTTTTTTTCCATTTAGGATGAGAGTTTTTTTAAAGGAGTGTTAAGAGAGGATAAAATACAAGTATGTGATGTTTCCTGCCCCACACAGAAAGAGATCAAAATATCACAGATAAACGTTTCATTCACACTTCAACTCAGTTTTTATAATTCATATTATCTAAATTGCATGGATAATTTTCTGAGGAAACTTTGTTCACTTCCCAATTAAAATAATTTTAATTATTAATACAGCCCAAACTCAGATGATAACAATGGACTCTTGGTCACTCACAGATAAGCGCATTTGAACTGGAATCGAATTCTAGTACCTTGAACTTTGCAAGGCTCTCTGACTGGTAACCCAACTGAGTTTTCTTCCAATTATGGAAAATCTAACTCTTGGATTAAGAGGGAGCTAGCAAGGCATATGAGACACCAAGGTGAAGCATAATGCTGGATATATGTTTATGTTTTGAAATCAAAATTCTGTACTTATAGAAATAGTCATATTATGGAGTAAAATGAAAGAGTATATACAGTTTTAAGACCAAAGATTGACTTGAAAAAAGTTTGATACTTGTGGTGGGTCCTGGGTTTACCTTCTCACAATCCTTTGATGTCCCAATGTCTTGATAGAAAATTTTAAGTAGCCACAAGTAGGCAATCTCCAAAGTTTCTTTAAAATTTAGTATATGGATTGTTTAAATATTTTAAATAGAATAATACAAAGGCAAGCGTAAATATGGCTGTGGTAACTCACAAATATTTTCTTAATTCCTGACTCCTTCCTGACACATCCAACTGAATACCATCTCTTCCTCTGGAAAATACACAGATTCACATTGTGACTAAAAGGGATATGGCATAGTGAAAGAATGTGGGTTGAGCTCCGATATCTCTGGCTCCAAATCTTCATACCATTACTCAACATCTTGGATAGTTAATTCTAGCCCTGTTTCTTTGTCCATTAAATGGAGATAGAAATCCTATATTTCACATTGCAAGAACAGAGACTAAATGTGTACATTGTAAAGCAAATGGCTGTTGCTACACATAAGGTGGCCATCATCATAAATACACGTTATCCCTTTTTTAAGTGGATTGAAATTCTATTGATAGTAGTTGACTGTGTAACTTATTCATCTTGGTATCCTTAGGACATGATAAAATGGTATACAAATTGTTCATGTTCAACACAGTCTTTGAATTTGTCTCTGTTAAGCCATCTGTTTTATTCTTTCACTGAAGATTTTTTACATAATACATACATACCCTTGACTTGATATGATCTTCATGGGAAGAAAAGTTAGGTCTTAATTGTCTTTATGTGTTCTTGTGCTTAACACACTGTTCTGGTCATCCTGGGTACGTGATGAATACTTGTTGAATCTCTCTCTTCAAGCAGCTCTACCTCCAATTCTCCCATTTTGGTTAATGAGGGTTAGTGACAAAGAAATCATTAACCAAAATGGGAAAATTAGAGGTGGAGCTGTTTGAAGAGAGAGATTCAACAACTATTCATCACCTACCCAGGATGACCAAAACAGTGTGCAGAGCGTGAGGACAGATAAAAACAATTAAGGCATAACTCTTATTTCTCACCCTCTTATCCAAAATTCAATGCAAATTTAAGCGGCATCAATTTATTTCTCCCAGTATTTCTCACGACTTTCCAGTTCCACTTACTCTCTCCTTTCTCTAACTGCTTACTGCCAGAGAATAAGAATTTTGTGATTATTTTTAATCCATTTTACCTCCTCACTCTTTTTCCATTACACTGTTCTGTATTCCACTCACCTATCAGTCTAAATTGCCTTCTGGATCAATACTCTCTCGGTTCTCTTTCTATTTTACTAGTCACTCCTTCTGAGGCTCTTTTGCTGATTCTTCACCTCCCTATTCTCTGTAGACGGTGATGGCCCAAGACTCAATCGGATCTCTACTAATATTTACTCTTTTGATTTTAAATACCATCTGTGTGCTGCTGACTCCCAAATACACATCTTCAATAAAGATCTCACCCTGAACTCCAGATTTCTTTATCCAACTGCCTATACAACTTTTATAGTTGGATGCCTAATAGGTATCTCAATTCATGGCAGTGGCACCCACAGGACTTCTCATTATCTGACAGTCTAGACAGACAGTACAACTACATTTTATTTACTGATTATCTGTATTCCTCTACTAAAACATAAGCATCACAAGGTAGAGATGTCATTTGTTTTATTCTTTCCTTATTGCAAAAGAATTTTGCCTGACAGACAATAGTGCTTCACACATATATGTATTGGATGAAAGAAGAAAGAAAGGAATCAATCAGAGACCAGTATATATTTTTAAAGTCAATGAAATACTTACGAGTTCCCCTGGATGCAGAATCTGAGATGAAGACTAATGGTTAGGAAGTTTATTGGAGAGTACTCTCAAGGTAAACTCCTGGGAGTCAAGTGAAGAAAGCAGCATTAGGTCAAGGGAGAAGTCAGTCTGTGATTGTAAGAAGAGCTCTGGAGCTGAGTTGGCAGTGTAGAGTTGTCTAGAATTGGGATCAGAAAAGGGGGAATATTTATAACCCACATCAAGCACTGAAAGCAAGCTTCCTTGGTGGAGGTGGCACTTTTCAGATAAACGTAATGTCTGCCTTGGTCTCAGTTACCTGCTCAGCATCAGGACGAACACGTGTTTTAGTTCCGAGAGGCCCCACAATCTCCAATATGCTATTATGTTCAAGGTCAGATGATACAAATAAATTATCAAAGTGTTTCAAAAGAAGCGATTATAGGGACCCACATGATTAAATATATTTAGTTCACTAAGACATTAGAGAAGTAAAGATCATCATAGAAGACAGAGAAACAAGTAGAGCAGAACCTGGAAAATATGCAGGATTTCAAAAGATAGAGATAAAAGAGCAGTTTTTCAAAGTGAAGGACAGTTCATGTGCAAATTAAATAGAGCAATCAAGACAACAAGTTACTCTTTTCAGAGCATTTTCAACATACGTTTTCATCAGTTCTCTTGTACATGAACTCCACACACATATATACTGCTGCTCACTTCCTATTTGTTTGAATTATATGTCATAATTCTAAGATTCTCATGGTCTTTTGGGCTACTCCTTTTCAATATACTTCACAAGGGCTGCCTCTTCTGCTAATTGTTGGAACAAATTTCTTTTACTTTTTTTGGAGACTATGAATTGCCTACCATTAGCACTGCCTACTCTTTTCCTTAATAATGGAAGTGGCTTTGAGTAGCAATGTGCTGAGATCAAAATAGAGTGCTTTCCTTTCTTTCAGGTATAGTCATATGACGATTTTGGTTAATGAAGTGTATCTTAGACTTTTTGAAAAACATATTTTCCTCTTCTTATATTGAAAGTGCCTCTTTCTCTTTTGTTCTGTGTAGAATGTGGATATGAGACAGAGAGGCAGTGCCATCTTACAACCATCAAGAAGCAAGTGTGAACATGAAAGCCAACACACTGGTAGATTCAGAGTAGAAACACAGAAACAAGCCAGGTTCTTGAAGGTGGTGTTAAACCATTGCAAAACCCCTGGAGTGGTTGTCTCTGGATTTCTAGTTATGTGAGAGGAATAAGCCTTTTTATTTTATTTTTTAATTTTATTGAAGTATAGTTGATTTACAATGTTGTGTTAATTTTTGCTGTACAGCAAAATGACTCGGTTATACATATATATATATTCTTTTTCATATTCTTTTCCCTTATGGTTTATCATAGGATATTGAATATAGTTCCCTGCGCTATACAGTAGAACCTTGTTGTTTATCCATCCTATATATAATATTTTGCATCTGCTAATCCCAAACTCCTAATCCATCCCTCCCCCACCCCGACCTTTGGCAACCACAAGTCTGTTCTCTATTTCTGTGAGTCTGTTTTTGTTTCGTAGATATGTTCATTTGTGTCGTATTTTAGATTCCACTTATAAGTGATATCATATGGTATTTGTCTTTCTCTTTCTGACTTATTTCGCTTAGCATGATGATCTCTAGGTCCATCCATGTTGCTGCAAATGGCATTATTTCATTATTTTTAATGGCTGAGTAATATTCCATTGTACACATATACCACATCTTCTTTATACATTCATCTGCCAATGGACATTTAGGTTGCTTCCATGCCTTGGCTACTGTAAATACTGCTGCTGTGAACATAGGGGTGCATGTATCTTTTCAAATTACAGTTTTGTCTGGGTGTGTGCCCGGATCAGAACGGCCAGCATCAAAAACTCTATGAATAGTAAATGTTGGAGAGGGTATGGAGAAAAGGGAACCCTCCTACATTGTTGGTGGGAATGTATATTGGTACAACCATTATGGAGAACAGTATGGAGGTTCCTTAAAAATCTAAAAATAGAGCTATCATATGATCCTGCAATCCCACTCCTGGGCATATATCTGAAGAAAACCATAATTCAAAAAGATACATGCACCCCAATGTTCACTGCAGCACTGTTTACAATAGCCAGCACATGGAAGCAACCTAAATGTCCATCAACAGAGGAACGGGTGTATGCCCAGGAGTGGGATTGCTGGATCATATAGCAACTCTATTTTTAGTTTTTTGAGGAACCTCCATACTGTTTTCCATAGTGGTTGCACCAATTTACATTCCCACCAACAGTGTAAGAAAGTTTCCTTTTCTCCACACCCTCGCCAGCATTTATTATTTGAATACTTTTTAATGATGGCCATGCTGACCAGTGTGAGGTGGTACCTAATTGTAGTTTTGGTTTGCATTTCTCTAATAATTAGTGATGATGAGCATATTTTCATGTGCCTATTGGCCATCTGTGTGTCTTCTTTGGAGAAATGTCTATTTAGGTCTTTTCCCCTTTTTCAATTGGGTTGTATGGGTTTTTGTTGTTGTTATTGAATTGTATGAGCTGTTTGCATATTTTGGAAGCCTTTTTAAAGGTTACTATTTATTGGGTATCCTATTATGTTATTTGTTGCTAACCACATTCTTTTTTTTTTTTAATTTTTTTTAAACATCTTTATTGAAGTATAATTGCCTTACAATGGTGTGTTAGCTTCTGCTTTATAACAAAGTGAATCAGTTATACATATACAATATGTTCCCATTTCTCTTCCCTCTTGCATCTCCCTCCCTCCCACCCTCCCCATCCCACCCCTCTAGGTGGTCACAAAGCACCGAGCTGATCTCCCTGTGCTATGCGGCTGCTTCCCACTAGTTATCTATTTTACATTTGGTAGTGTATATATGTCCATGACACTCTCTTACCCTGTCACATCTCACCCCACCCCCTCCCCATATCCTCAAGTCCATTCTCTAGTAGGTCTGTGTCTTTATTCCCGTCTTGCCACTAGGTTCTTCATGGCCTTTTTTTTTTTTTTTTTCCTTAGATTCCGTATATATGTGTTAGCATACTGTATTTGTTTTTCTCTTTCTGACTTACTTCACTCTGTATGACAGACTCTAACTCCATCCACCTCATTACAAATACCTCCATTTCATTTCTTTTTATGGCTGAGTAATATTCCATTGTATATATGTGCCACATCTTCTTTATCCATTCATCTGTCGATGGACATTTAGGTTGCTTCCATGTCCTGGCTATTGTAAATAGAGCTGCAATGAACATTTTGGTACATGACTCTTTTTGACCTATGGTTTTCTCAGGGTATATGCCCAGTATTGGGATTGCTGGGTCGTATGGTAGTTCTATTTGTAGTTTTTTCAGGAACCTCCATACTGTTCTCCATAGTGGCTGTATCAATTTACATTCCCACCAACAGTGCAAGAGTGTTCCCTTTCCTCCACACCCTCTCCAGCATTTATTGTTTCTAGATTTTTTGATGATGGCCACTCTGATTGGTGTGAGATGATATCTCATTGTAGTTTTGATTTGCATTTCTCTAATGATTAATGATGTTGAGCATTCTTTCATGTGTCTGTAGGCCATCTGTATATCTTCTTTGGAGAAATGTCTATTTAGGTCTTCTGCCCATTTTTGGATTGGGTTGTTGGTTTTTTTGTTATTGAGCTGCATGAGCTGCTTGTAAATCTTGGAGATTAATCCTTTGTCAGTTGCTTCATTTGCAAATATTTTCTCCCATTCTGATGGTTGTCTTTTGGTCTTGTTTATGGTTTCCTTTGCTGTGCAAAAGCTTTTAAGTTTCATTAGGTCCCATTTGTTTATTTGTGTTCTTATTTCCATTTCTCTGGGAGCTGGGTCAAAAAGAATCTTGCTGTGATGTATGTCATAGAGTGTTCTGCCTATGTTTTCCTCTAAGAGTTTGATAGTGTCTGCCCTTACACTTAGGTCTTTAATCCATTTTGAGTTTATTTTTGTGTATGGTGTCAGGGAGTGTTCTAACTTCATACTTTTACATGTACCTGTCCAATTTTCCCAGCACCACTTATTGAAGAGGCTGTCTTTTCTCCACTGTATATGCTTGCCTCCTTTATCAAAGATAAGGTGACCATATGTGTGTGGGTTTATCTCTGGGCTTTCTATCCTGTTCCATTGATCTATATTTCTGTTTTTGTGCCAGTACCAAACTGTCTTGATTACTGAAGCTTTGTAATATAGTCTGAAGTCAGGAAGCCTGATTCCCCCAGCTCCATTTTTCGTTCTCAAGATTGCTTTGGCTATTCGGGGTCTTTTGTGTTTCCATACAAATTGTGAAATTTTTTGTTCTAGTTCTGTGAAAAATGCCAGTGGTAGTTTGATAGGGATTGCATTGAATCTGTAGATTGCTTTGGGTAGTAGAGTCATTTTCACAATGTTGATTCTTCCAATCCAGGAACATGGTATATCTCTCCATCTATTTGTATCATCTTTAATTTCTTTCATCAGTGTCTTATTAACCACATTCTTAAATGATAACATTTTCTTGGTTATGTTCTCTTTTCATTCTGTTTTCTCCAAATTACCTTTCATAAACCCCATATGCTAATAACCCCATATGCTAATAATCTATATTGCCACCTGGGTCCCATCTTCCAAGATCCAAAATGATCGTACTGAATAGCTTTTCTTGCATTTACTGAAGCATTTGAAAGTCAATAGCTTTATTTACAAACTCATTGTATTTTCCCCACATTTTTCCATTTCTCCTTATTATGCCCATAGGCATTGACATTCAATCAATCATAAATAATGAAATCTAGAAGTAAGCCAAGACTCCTTCCTCTGATCAAGTCTTATGTCACCTCCTAAACAGCTCTTAAAATTTAACTCCTTATCAACACTGACTTGTCTAGACTCTCATCATTTCTCCTTTGGGCCTGGGAGTAGTCTTCTAATTTTCATTACTACACTCTCAGTCCCCCAAACCTTCTATCCCTCATTCATAAAGGAATTAAAATGATCTAATATTGAAATCTGATTTTCAAGCCAGCTTAAAAACTGTAATTTTCCCCTATGGCCTTTGCAATAATGCTCAAACTCTTTAGCTGGCATGTAAGGCCTTAACTGAACTGTCCTCCTCCTGCTTGTTTTAGTGCATTTCTGCCAAATCTTTCCGCCAACTGTGTTTTTAGTTCAACAGTCATGCCAAATTACTTACAGTGCCCCATGCACACACTGCTATTTTATGCTTCCATGCTTTGCCCATGTCAGTTTCTTTCTGTGAAGGACTCTTCTGCATGGGCCACCTGATGGACTTCTAATAGTACTTTAGAATTCTGAAATTTATGCAACCTCCTCTAGCATGCTTTCCTTCAAGAAAAATCGATCATTTGCAACTTTATTTCAGCTTTGCAATAAGCATTGGTGTTCTACAGCTTTTAAGGTAGAAAGGCTTGTCGTACATGCAAAGGCTCCCCACCAGAACAACACTCAGGACCTCTTGCTCCACTTTTACTCCCCCTCATGAAGGAGTGACTTTCTTAGTTGTGGAATGCCAAGCGTCAGTACATATTTTTCACTTAGGTAGAGCTAACGTGTGTAAAAGATATGAGCATTATGGATTTGGTCTCTGACTTCTCTTTCCACCTCCGATTAGTGTGAGCAGCCACTCTG
Source organism: Eschrichtius robustus (assembly GCF_028021215.1). Taxonomy (NCBI): domain Eukaryota; kingdom Metazoa; phylum Chordata; class Mammalia; order Artiodactyla; family Eschrichtiidae; genus Eschrichtius; species Eschrichtius robustus. Next base: position 70,536,194 of record NC_090836.1, read on the forward strand.
GCTATGTGCATTTGCTCTATGGAGCCAAAATTTCCTGTGGCTATTTTTAAATTGATGAGTGTTTCAAGAAGAGCCAACTAACCCACATGAGTCTCACTGTTCATGTTCTCCAACAACTTAATAGGAAAAAAGAATATATGTTGATTTTTATTGTATTTCTCTCCCAATTGGTTCTGAAAAAAGATATTATTTATTTCCAACACTTGGTATATTCACTATAACATTTGAGAAATAGACACAGAATAGACATTTTTGAATTGAGTTGTTTGTATTTTGTTGTTGAGTTTTAAGTGTTCTTTATATATTCTGGATATTAATCCCTTATATTATCTGCAAACATTTTATCCCATTCTGGAGATTGCCTTTTATTCTGTGGATAAATTATTTTTAATATTCATAAAGTCCATTTTGTTATTTTTTCTTTTGTCACCTGTACCTTTGGTGTCATATCCAAGAAATCATTGCCAAATCAGTATCATGAAGCTTTTTCCTATGTATTTTTTTAAGTGCTATATAGTTTTAGTCTTACATTTTGAGTTAATTTTTATATATGGTGGTAAGTAAGGGTCCATCTTCATTATTCTGCATGTGGGTATCAAATTTTCCCAGCACTGTCTGTTGAAAGACTGTTCTTTCCTCATTGAATGGTCTTGGCACCCTTGCCAACAATCATTTGACCACTGGTTTGTAGTCTTTCTTTCTTTCTTTCTTTTTCTTTTTCTTTTTCTTTTTCTTTTTCTTTTTCTTTCTTTCTTTCTTTCTTTCTTTCTTTCTTTCCTTTCTTTCTTTTTTCTTTCTTTCTTTTCTTTCTTTCTTTCTTTCTTTCTTTCTTTCTTTCTTTCTTTCTTTCTTTCTTCCTTCCTTCCTTCCTTCCTTCCTTTCTTTCTTTTCTTTCTTTCTTTTTCGTCCCTCCTTCCTTCCTTCCTTTCTTTTTCTTTCTTTCTCCCTCCCTCCCTCCCTCCCTCCCTCCCTTCCTTCCTTCCTTCCTTTCTTTTTCTCTCTTCCTCTCTCTCTCTCTTTCTTTCTTTCTTTCTTTCTTTCTTTCTTTTTCTTTTCTTCTTTCCTTCTTTCTTTCTCCCTTCTTTCATCAATAGTATCTTTCTCTGGCTTTGGTATTGAGGTAATGCTGGCTTCACAGAATCAGTTAGGATTTGTTTCCTCCTCTTCAATATTAGAAATGTTTGATAAGGATTGGCATTAGTTCTTTAAGTACATTGTAGAATTCTCCAGTGAAGCCAGTGGCTTTGTTGGGAGATTTTTGATTACTGATTCAATCTTCTTACTACATATGCATCTATTTAGATTTCCTATTTCATCATGATTTAATCTTACAGGTTTCGTTTTTCTATGAATTTGTCTATTCCATCTAGGTTATTCAATTTGTGGGCATTCAAATGTTCATAATACTTTCTTATAATCTTTTTTTATTTCTGTAGAAATGATAGTAACAACTGCAGTTTCATTTCTAATTTTAGTAATTTGAATCTTCTCTATCATTTTAGTCCATCTGGCTAAAGGTCTGTCAATTCTGTTGATCTTTTTGAAAACCAACTTTTGATTTCAATGATTTTCTCTACTTTTTTCTATTATTTTCTTCCTTCTGCCACTTTTGGGTTTTGTTTGTTCTTGTTCTAATTCCTTATGTTGTAAAGTTAGGTTGTTGATTTTCAATCTTTCTTATTTTTTAATGTAAGCACTTACAGCTATAAATTCCCCCCTTAGTGCAACTTTTACTGTGTCCCATAAGTTTTGGTATATTTTGTTCTCAATTTCATTTCTCTCTCTTTGATCCATAGATTGATTAAAAGTACGTCATTTAACTTCTACAATTTTCCACTTTTCATTGTTATTGATTTCTAACTTTATTGCACTGTGATTGGAAAAGATACTTTGCATGATATCTATCTTTTTTAATTTATTGAGACTTACATCTCAATATTTATTTATATTTATTTTAATATTTTAAATGTTTCAAATATATTGAGGGCTATCATGAAAGTGTCCCATGTACACTTGAGAAGAATGTGCATTCTGTTGTTGTAGTGTAGAGTTTTCTGTATATGTCAGCTAGTTACATTTGGTGTATTGTGTTAAGTCCTCTATTTTATTATTAATCTTCTGTCTGGTTCTTCTATCCATTATTGTGAGTGAGATATTGAAGTCTCCAACAATTATTATAGCAGTGTCTATTTCTGTCTTCAAATCTGTCAGTTTTGCTTCATATATTATGATGGTCTGTTATTAGGTTCATACATGTTCATAGTTGTTATATCTACCAAACTCTGTCTTTTGATAGGAGGGTTTAGTCTATTTGTATTTATAGTAGTTTCTGATAATAAGTGATTTATTTCTGTCATTGTGAAATTTATTTTCTATATACTTTATAGCACTTTTGTGTCTCATTTTCTACATTACTGTGCTGCATTTGTGTTTGGTTAATTTTTTGTAGTAAAATATTTAAATTGATTTCTCACACCCTTTTGTGTACATTTCATAGCTATTTTCTTTGTGGTTTCCATGGGGATTACAATTAACATCCTAAAATTATAATACTCTAATTTGAATTTATACCAGTTTAACTTCAATTACATACAAAAATTCTGCTCCTTTATAGCTCCTTCCCCACCCCTTTTGGTTATTGATGACACAAAATTACATCTTTATACATTATGTGCCCCCAAACATAAACTAATAATTCTCTTAAATGCACCAGTCTCTTAAATTATGTAGAAAACAAGGTTTGGAGTTATAAACCAAAGTTACAGTAATACTAGCTTTCAAACTAATACTTGTTTTGTTTTGTTTTTTCCATGTAACGTATCAGTCTCTTAAATCACGTAGAAAACAAAAGGCACAAGTTACAAACCATGGTTACAACAATACTAACTTTTATAATTGTCCACATATTTACTAAGATAGCTATTTTTCCATATGGCTTCAGACTACTGTGATTTCATTTCATCTTGCAAGACTTCCTTGAGCATTTCTTTCAGGGCAGGTCTAGCAGCTTTCCTCAGCTTTTGTTAATCTGAGACTGTCATAATTTCTCCATCACTCTCGAAGGACAATTTGGCTGTATATAGGATTTTGGGTTTATATATTCAAAGTGCTAAAATAAAAATCTGTTGGCTTACTGTCTTCTGACCCCCAGAGAGTATGATGAGAAATCTGATAATTATATTGAAGATCCCTTGTATATGATGATTTGCTTCTCTTTGATGCTTTCAAGATTCTCCCTTTGGCTTTTGAAAGTTTGATTATAGTGTGCCTCAGTGTGGGTTTCTTTGAGTTGATCTTAGAGTTTGCTGAGCTTCATTCATATCTTTTGTCACATTTGGTAACTTTTCAGCCATTATTTCTTCAAAAATTCTCTCTGCCCCTTTTTCTCTCTTCTCCTTCTGAGACTCTCAGATGAGTATGTGGTCTGCTTAATTGTATCCTACAGGTCCCTTAGGCTCTGTTTACTTTTCTTTCTGTTTCTCAGGCTCAATAATTTCCATATTTCTACAAGTTTTCTGCTGCCTGCTCAAATTTACCTTGAATCCTTGTAGTGTATATTTTATTTCAGATATTGTACTGTTAAATTCCAGAATTTCTTTTTCATTCCGTTTTAGGTTTTCTATCTCTTATTGATATTTCCACTATGTCCACATGTCATTTTCTTGACTTTATGTCTTTAGTTTGAGTATTTTAAAGGTAGTTGTTATAAGGTCTTTATTTTTAACGTCTTTAACATCTTTATTGAAGTGTAATTGCTTTACAATGCTGTGTTAGTTTCTTCTGTATAAAAAAGTTAATCAGCTATATGTATACATATATCCCCATATCTCCTCTCTCTTGCACCTCCCTCCCACCCTCCCTATCCCACCCCTCTAGGTGATCACAAAGCACTGAGCTGATCTCCCTGTGCTATGCAGCTGCTTCCCACTAGCTATCTATTTTACATTTGGTAGTGTATATATGTCAGTGCTACTCTCTCACTTTGACTCAGCTTGCCCTTCCCCCCCATGTCCTCAAGTCCATTCTCTACGTCTGTGTCTTTATTCTTGTCCTGACCCTAGGTTCATCAGAACCACTGTTTTTAGATTCCATATATAGGTGTTAGCATATGGTATTTGTTTTTCTCTTTCTGACTTACTTTACACTGTATGACAGACTCTGGGTCCATCCACCTCACTACAAATAACTCAATTTTATTTCTTTTTATGGCTGAGTAATATTCCATTGTATATATGTGCCACATCTTCTTTATCCATTCATCTGTTGATGGACACTTAGGTTGCTTCCATGTCCTGGCTATTGTAAATAGTGCTGCAATGAACATTGTGGTACATAACTCTTTCTGAATTATGGTTTTCTCAGGGTATATGCCCAGTAGAGGGATTGCTGGGTCATATGGTAGTTCAATTTTTAGTTTTTAAAGGAACTTCCATACTGTTCTCCATAGTGGCTGTATCAATTTACATTCCCACCAACAGTGCAAGAGGGTTCCCTTTTTCCCACAACCTCTCCAGCATTTATTGTTTGTAGATTTTTTGATGATGCCATTATGACCACTGTGAGGTGATACCTCATTGTAGTTTTGATTTTCATTTCTCTAATGATTAGTGATGTTGGGCATCTTTTCATGTGCTTTTTGGCCATCTGTATGTCTTCTTTGGAGAAATGTCTATTTAGGTCTTCTACCCATTTTTGGATTGGATTGTTTGTTTTTCTGATATTGAGCTGCATGAACTGGTTGCATATTTTGGAGATTAATCCTTTGTCAGTTGCTTTGTTTGCAAACATTTTCTTCCATTCTGAGGGTTGTCTTTTTGTCTTGTTTATGGTTCCCTTTGCTGTGCAAAAGCTTTTAAGTTTCATTAGGTCCCATTTGTTTGTTTTTGTTTTTATTTCCATTTCTCTAGGAGGTGGGTCAAAAAGGATCTTGCTGTGATTTATATCATAGAGTGTTCTGCCTATGTTTTCCTCTAAGAGTTTTATAGTGTCTGGCCTTACACTTAGGTCTTTAATCCATTTGGAGTTTATTTTTGTGCATGGTGTCAGGGAGTGTTCTAATTTCATTCTTTTACATGTAGCTGTCCAGTTTTCCCAGCACCACTTATGAAGAGGCTGTCTTTTCTCCATGTATACTCTTGCCTCCTTTAACAAAGATAAGGTGACCATATGTGCGTGGGTTTATCTCTGGGCTTTCTATTCTGTTCCATTGATCTATATTTCTACTTTTGTGCCAGTACCATACTGTCTCGATTACTGTAGCCCTGCAGTATAGTCTGAAGTTTGGGAGCCTGATTGCTCCAGCTCCATTTTTCTTTCTCAAGATTGCTTTGGCTATTCGGATTCTTTTGTGTTTCCATACAAATTATGAAATTCTTTGCTCTAGTTTTATGAAAAGTGCCATAGGTAGTTTGAGAGGAATTGCATTGAATCTGTAGATTGCTTTGGGTTATATAGTCATTTCACAAGGTTGATTCTTCCAATCCAAGAACATGGTATATCTCTCCATCTGTTTGTATCACCTTTATTTCTTTCATCAGTGTCTTATAGTTTTCTGCATACAGGTCTTTTGTCTCCTTAGGTAGGTTTATTCCTAGGTATTTTATTCTTTTTGTTGTAGTGGTAAATGTGAGTGTTTCCTTAATTTCTCTTTCAGATTTTTCATCATTAGTGTATAGGAATGCAAGAGATTTCTGTGCATTAACTTTGTATCCTGCTACTTTACCAAATGCATTGCTGGGCTCTAGTAGTTTTCTGGCAGCATCTTTAGGGTTCTCTATGTATAGTATCATGTAATCTGAAAACAGTGACAGTTTTACTTCTTTTCCAATTTGGGTTCCTTCCATTTCTTTCTCTTTGATTGCTGTGGCTAAAACTTTGAAAACTATGTTGAATAATAGTGGTGAGAGTGGGCAACCTTGTCTTGTTCCTGATCTTAGTGGAAATGGTTTCAGTTTTTCTCCATTGAGAATGATGTTGGCTGTTGGTTTGTCATATATGGCCTTTATTATGTTGAGGTAAGTTCCTTCTATGCCTACTGTCTGGAGAGTTTTTATCACAACTGGGTGTAGAATTTTGTCAAAGTTTTTTCTGCATCTATTGAGATGATCATATGGTTTTTCTCCTTCAATTTGTTAATATGGTGTATCATGTTGATTGATTTGCGTATATTGAAGAATCCTTGCATTCCTGGAATAAACCCCACTTGATCATGGTGTATGATCCTTTTAATGTGCTGTTGGATTCTGTTTGCTAGTATTTTGTTGAGGATTTTTGCATCTATGTTCATCAGTGATATTGGCCTGTAGTTTTCTTTTTTGTGACATCTTTGTCTGGTTTTGGTATCAGGGTGATGGTGGCCTCATAGAATGCGTTTGGGAGTGTTCCTAGCTCTGCTACATTTTGGAAGAGTTTGAGAAGGAAAAGTGTTAGGTCTTCTCTAAATGTTTGATAGAATTCGCCTGTGAAGCCATCTGGTCCTGGGCTTTTGTTTGTTGGAAGATTTTTAATCACAGTTTCAATTTCAGTGCTTGTGATTGGTCTGTTTATATTTTCTTTTTCCTCCTGGTTCAATCTCGGAAGGTTGTGCGTTTCTAAGAATTTGTCAATTTCTTCCAGGTTGTCTTGTCTGTTTTATTGGCATATAGTTGCTTGTAGTAATCTCTCATGATCCTTTGTATTTCTGTAGGGTCAGTTGTTACTTTTCCTTTTTCATTTCTAATTCTGTTGATTTGAGTCTTCTCCCTTTTTTTCTTGATGAGTCTGACTAATGGTTTATCAATTTTGTTTATCTTCTCAAAGAACCAGATTTTATTGAACTTTGCTATTGTTTCCTTCATTTCTTTTTCATTTATTTCTGATCTGATCTTTATGATTTCTTTCCTTCTGCTAGCTTTGGGGTTTTTTTGTTCTTCTTTCTCTAATTGCTTTAGGTGTAAGGTTAGGTTGTTTATTTGAGCTGTTTCTTATTTCTTGAGTTAGGATTGTATTGCTATAAACTTCCCTCTTAGAACTGCTTTTGCTGCATCCCATAGGTTTTGGGTCATCGTGTTTTCATTGTCATTTGTTTCTAGGTATTATTTAATTTCCTATTTGATTTCTTCAGTGATCTCTTGGTTATTTAGTAGTGCATTGTTTAGGCTCCATGTGTTTGTATTTTTTACAGTTTTTTTTTTTCCTTCAATTGATATCTAGTCTCATAGCATTATGGTCAGAAACAATACTTGATACTTAAAGTCTTTTTCTAGTACATCTGCCATTACTACTATTTCATGGATAGTTTTGTTGATTTGTTTTCCTTTAATTGGGCCATACTCATTTTTTTTTTTTTTTTTTGCATGCCTTGTGATTTTTTTTTTTCTTGAACACTGGACATTTGACTCTAACATTGTGGTAACTCTGGACATCAGATTATCTACCCTCCCCAGGTTTTACTGTTTTTGTTGTTGTTATTGATTTTGTTATTTTGATTATTTTAGACTGTCTCTGTGCTGTGGATCAGCCGCAGATGTTAACTTAAGGTCTCATTGTGTATTTTTTCATTCTTTTTTTGGGCATGCACAAGTACTTTCTGATTTTCTCTGTATATGCTGTTGCTTTTGAATGTCCATGTTTTTAATATCTGGCTCCTGAAAGAGGAAAAAGGGGTGCTGTAACTTTAAATCCCCTGGAAGTCCTTCAGCTGGAGGGAGATGGGCTTGCATCAGTGTGGGTGGTGCAACAACAATGATGCCACCCACTTTTTGTCTGTACCTCTGTGATCAGTAGCAGGGATCCCCAGTATTTGGAGACCAGGTTCCTTTCTTTGTCCATCCTGGCTCCAGCAAGCTGTGTACAGCTTTTCTAGTAATGTGGAGCACAGCTGCCTGCCACATGGCTGGGGGTGGAGGAAAGGTAGCTGCTACTTTGCTAGGAGCTGAAATTGAACTCAATTAATTGCAATTTTCCATCCAAGTCTTCCCCTGGAAGTGCAAGCCTTCAACAGCCCCCAGAGTTTAAATAATTACATTAGATACATCCTTCTGGTGGAATTGTCCAGATGTGGAGACAGATTCTTGGTGCTACCTACTCTGCCATCTTCCTAGAATCCTCTTCTGGATTATTTCTTTGACTTGGACAGTCATTTTTAGTTGGTAAGACTCATTTAAAATTAGCTTCTGAGTATCTAAAAATCTGTTGTTAGAATCATTTTGTTTCTGTGGTTGTGTTTTTCAGCCACGTCTCTTGTACTATGAGATATATTTTTCATTAAATGATGATTTTCTGGTTTTAAACATTTTTTATTGAGATATAGTTGATTTACTGTTTCAGGTGTACAGCAAAGTGATTTTTATACATACATATATTAATATATCTATATATATTCTTTTTCAGATTCTTTTCTATTATAGGTTATTTCATGATATTGAGTATAGTTCCCTGTGCTATACAGTACGTCTTTGTTGTTAATCTGTTTTATATATAGTAGTGTGTATGTGTTAATCCCAAATTCCTAATTTATCCTCCCCCCCCCCCCTTTCCCCTTTGGTAACCGTAAGTTTGTTTTCATGTCTGTGAGTTTATTATTGTTTTGGAAACACATTTTTTTTGTATCACATTTTAGATTCCACACATAATTGATATCGTATGGTATTTGTCTTTCTCTGACTTACTTCACTTAGTATGCTAATCTCTAGGTCCAGGCATATTGCTGCCAATGGCATTATTTCTTTCTTTTTTATGGCCAAGTAATGTTCCATTGTGTGTGATATATATATATACCACAACTTCTTTATCCATTCCTCTGTAGATGGACATTTATGTTGCTTCTATATCTTCACTCTTGTAAATAGTGCCGCTGGGAACATTGGGGTGCATGTATCTTTTCAGCTTAGAATTTTTGTCTTTTCCAGATATATGCCCAGGAGTGGAATTGCTGGATCACATAGTAACTCTATTTGTAGCTTTTTAAGGAACCTCCATACAGTTCTCCATAGTGGCTACAACAATTTACATTCCCACCAACAGTGTAGGAGTGTTCCCTTTTCTCTACACCCTCTCCAGCATTTATTATTTGTACTTTGATGATAGCCATCTGACCCGTAGTTTTGATTTGCCTTTCTGTAATAATTAGCGATGTTGAGCATCTTTTCATGTGCCTGTTGGCCATCTGTATGTCATCTTTGAAGAAATGTCCATTTAGGTCTTCTTCCCATTTTTTCATTTGGTTGTTTGCTTTTTTTCATATTGAGCTGTATGAGCTGTTTTTATATTTTAGAAATTAATCCCTTGTCAGTCTTATTATTTACAAATATTTTCTCCCATTCAGTATGTTGTCTTTTCATTTTGTTTATGGTTTTCTTTGCTGTCCAAAAGCTTTTAAGTTTACTTAAGTCCCATTTGTTTATTTTTGCTTTTGTTTCCTTCGCTCTAGGAGATGAAGCCAAAAAAATATTGCTATGATTTACGTGAGTGTTCTGCTTATGTTTTCCTCTAGGAATTTTATAGTATCTGATCTTATGTTTAGGTCTTTAATCCACTTTGAGTTTTTTTTTTTTTGTATACGGTGTTAGAGAATGTTCTAATTTCATTCTTTTACATGTAGCTCTCCAGTTTTCCCAGCACCACTTATTTTCTCCATTGTATAATCCTTCCTCCTTTGTCATAGACTGACCATAGGTGCATGTGTTTGTTTCTGGGCATGTCTGTTTTTGTGCCAGTGCCATATTTTGATTACTGTAGCTTTGTGGCATAGTCTGAAGTCAGGGAGCAGGGTTCCTCCAGGTCCATTTTTCTTTCTCAAGATTGTTTTGGCTATTTGGGGTCTTTTGTGTTTTCATACAAATTTAAAAATTTTTGGTTCCAGTTCTGTGAAAAATGCCATTGGTAGTTTGATAGGGATTTAGCTGTACCTGTAGATTGCCTTGGGTAGTATTGTCATTTTGACAATATTGATTCTTCTAGTCCAAGAACACAGTATGTCTTTCCATTTGTTTGTGTCGTTGTCAGTTTCTTTCATCAGCATCTTATAGTTTTCAGAGTATAGGTCTTTCACCTCCTGAGGTAAGTTTATTCCTACGTATTTTATTCTTTTTGATTTGATGGTAAATGGGATTGTTTTCTTATTTTCTTTTTCTGATATTTTGTTGTTAGTGTATAGAAATGCAACAGATTTCTGTGTATTAATTTTATATCCTTCAACTTTGCCAAATTCATTGATGAGCTCTAGTAGTTTCCTGGTATCATCTTTGGGATTTTCTATGTATATTATCATATCATCTGCAGTGACAGTTTTATTCCTTCCTTTCCAATTTGGATTCTTTTTATTTGTTTTTCTTCTTTGATTTCTGTGGCTAGGACTTCCAAAACTACGTTGAATAAGTGGCAAGAGTGGGCATCCTTATCTTGTCCTACCTACTCTGCCATCTTTCCAGAATCCCCTTCTGGATATATTTGACAGTCATTATGAGTTGGTTAGACTCATTTAGAATTTGCTTCTGAGTATCTAAAAATTCATTGATAGAATCATTTGGTTTCTGTGGTTGTGTTTGTTTTTCAGCCATGTCTCTTGTACTACAAAATATTTTTTTCATTAAAAGATCATTTTCTTTTAAGACCAATAGATTTATGTAGAAATTACAGACTAAGCCACGTATTCTTTGAGACTTTACTCTTCCCTGTAAATAGTGGTTGTGAAACTTGAACACTAGATTGTGACTTTTACCCACATAAATATAGAGGGCTATAACCACAAATAAAACTACCTTGGACCCCTATATCATTGGGAATATTTTCTTATTAGAACAATGGTAGAAAGAAAGCTAAATCGTTACAAACCAAAATGCAAAACAAATAAGTAAAATGTATCTGTATCTGGGATATCACAGTTTGGGAATTTAGATTGTCCTACAAGGAATGAATATACTTAGACGATTAAAAACCTGATTATTTTCAGATTAGTGTTCTTCCATGGATGTGTACTTGGTACCTGCATTTAGTCAGGAAACTGTCCCAATATGAGAGAGAATCCTATTTATGATAATGTATTTGACATTCTACCCCAACTCTGCATATGTCAAATATTCCCTCGGTCAGTGTGACAATCAAAAGTGTTTCCCACATTTCTAGTCACCTCTCTAGGTTGAGGACCACTATTTTTAATGAAATAGATGGCTGTTAGGATAATTTTTTTTAATGCTTTTGTTCTGGAAATAGTAAAGAATACATTTGGGAGGAGTTGAGGAATATAGAAAAAATTGATAAACTTCATAGGAGACTTCAGATTTTAAAGCCAATCAATCCTATGTTTAAAAAAAAATAAAAGATACATGCTTTTAAAATATACCTAGATGTAATTTTAGAAATAATGCTAGAAAGAAGTAAATATTATTTTTGAGATTCATTTTTATGGTGCTTTTTTATTGAGATATAGTTGATTTACAATATTGTATCAGTTTCAGGTGAACAACAAAGTGATTCAAAATTTTTATAGATTATACTGCATTTAAAGTTATTATAAAATATTGGCCATGTTCCCTGTGCTGTGTAATATCTTCATAGTTCATATATTTTATACACAGTAGTTTGTACCTCTTAAGCCCTTACTCCTATCTTGCCCACCCCCCAACTGGTAATTTCTGATTTGTTCTCTGTATCTGTGATTCTGTTTCTTTTTTGTTATATGTAGAATCTAAAAATAAGGCAGAAGAATGAATATAAGTGATAACATATAATATTTGTCTTTATCTGTCTGACTTACTTCACTAAGTATAATACTCTCCAGGTCCATCCATGTTGTTGCAAATGGCAAAATTTAATTCTTTGGTATGGCTGAGGAGAATTGCATTGTATATACACAATCTTCTTTATCCATTCATCTATTGATAGACACTTAGGTTGCGTCCTTATTTTGTCTTTTGTAAGTAATGCTGCTATGAACGTTGAAGTGCATGTATCTTTTTAAATTACTGTTTTTGTTTTCGTCAGATATGTACCCACAAGTAGGATTGCTGTATCAATATGGTAACTCTATTTTTAGTTTTTTAAGAAATCTCGATACTGTTTTCCATAGTGGCTGCACCAATTTACATTCCCACCAACAGTGCACAAAGGATATCTTTTCTCCACATCATTGCCAACATTTGTGTTCTTTTTGATGATAGCCATTCTGACTGGTGTGAGGTTATATCTCATTGTGGTTTGTTTTTGTTTTTTTTTAGAATAGGTTGTTTACACATAGTTTTGTTTATTTACTTATTTAAAATAAATTCTTTATATAATTTTTAAAGGTTTTAATTTATTTTTATACACTTTTAAAAGGTTACTTTCTATTTACAGTTATTACAAGTATTGGCTATATTCCCCATGTTGTACAATACATCCTTAAGACTATCTTACACCCAATAGTTTGTACCTCCCACTCCCCCATCCCTATATTGCCCCTCTCCCCTTCCCTCTCCCCACTGGTAACCACTAGTTTGCTCTCTATGAGTCTGTTTCTTTTTTGTTATCTTCACTAGTGTGCTGTAGTTTTTAGATTCCACATATAAGTGATATTCTACAGTATTTCTCTTCCTCTGTGTGACTTATTTCACCTAGCATAAAGGATTCAAAGTCCATACATGTTGCTGCAAATGGCAAAATTTCATTCTTTTTTATGGCTGAGTAATATTAATTTGTGTATATGTGTGTGTGTGTGTATATGTATATATATATATATATATATATACATACATCACAACTTCATTCATCTGTTGATGAACACTTAGGTTGTTTCCATATCTGAGGTGCATATATATATTTTTTAACATTTTTATTGGAGTATAATTGCTTTACAGTGTTGTGTTAATTTCTGCTGTATAACAAAGTGAATAGGCTGTATGCATATGTATATCCCTATATCCTGTCTCTCTGCGGCTCCCTCTCACCCTCCTTACCCACCCATCTAGGTGGTCGCAAAGCACTGAGCTGATCTCCCTGTGCCATGTAGCTGCTTCCCACTAGCTATCTATTTTACATTTGGTAGTGTATATATGTCCGTGCCACTCTCATTTAGTACCAGCTTACCCTTCCCCCTCCCCATGTCCTCAAGTCCATTCTCTACGTCTGCATCTTTATTCCTCTCCTGCCCCTAGGTTCTTCAGAACCTTTTTTTTTTTTTTTTTTAGATTCCATATATATGTGTTAGCATACGGTATTTGTTTTTCTATTTTTGACGTACTTCACTCTGTATGACAGACTCTAGGTCCATCCATTTCACTACAAATAACTCAATTTCGTTTTTTATAGCTGAGTAATATTCCACTGTATATATGTGCCAAGTCTTCTTTATCCATTCATCTGTCAATGGAAAATTAGGTTGCTTCCATGTCCTGCCTATTGTAAATAGTGCTGGAATGAACATTGTGGTATGACTCTTTTTAAATTACGGTTTTCTCAGGGTATATGCCCAGTAGTGGGATAGCTGGGTCATGTGGTAGTTCTATTTTAAGTTTTTTAAGGAAGCTCCATACTGTTCTCCATAGTGGCTGTACCAAATTATATTCCCACCAACAGTGCAAGAGGGTTCCACTTTCTCCACATTCTCTCCAGCATTTATTCTTTGTAGACTTTGATGATGACCATTCTGACCAGTGCGAGGTGATAACTCATTGCAGTTCTGATTTGCATTTCTCTAATGATTAGTGATGTTGAGCATCTTTTCATGTGTTTGTTGGCAATCTGTATATCTTCTTTGGAGAAATGTCTATTTAGATGTCCTGCCCATTTTTGGATTGGGTTGTTTGTTTTTTTGATATTGAGCAAAATGAGCTGCTTGTATATTTTGGAGAGTAATCCTTTGTCAGTTGCTTCATTTGCAAATATCTTCTCCCATCCTGAGGGTTGTCTTTTCGTCTTGTTTGTGGTTCCCATTGCTGTGCAAAAACTTTTAAATTTCATTAGGTCCCATTTGTTTGTTTTTGTTTTTATTTCCATTTCTCTAAGACGTGGGTCAAAAAGGATCTTGCTGTGATTTATGTCAAAGAGTGTTCTTCCTAAGTTTTCCTCTAAGAGTTTTATAGTGTCTGTCCTTACATTTAGGTCTTTAATCCATTTTGAGTTTATTTTTGTGTATGGTGTTAGGAAATGTTCTAATTTCATTCTTTTACATGTAGCTATCCAGTTTTCCCAGCACCACTTATTGAAGAGACTCTCTTTTCTCTATTGTATACTCTTGCCTCCTTTAACAAAGGTAAGGTGACCATATGTGCTTGGGTTTATCTCTGGGCTTTCTACACTGTTCCATTGCTCTATGTTTCTGTTTTTGTGCCAGTATCATACTGTCTTGATTACTGTAGCTTTGTAGTTTAGTCTGAAGTCCAGGAGACTGATTCCTCTGACTCTGTTTTTCTTTCTCAGGATTGCTTTGGCTATTTGGGGTCTTTTGTGTTTCCATACAAATTGTGAAATTCTTTGTTCTAGTTCTGTGAAAAATGCCATTGGTAGTTTGAAAGAGCATTGAATCTGTTGGTTGGTTTGGTTAGTATAGTCATTTTCACAAGGTTGATTCTTCCAATCCAAGAACATGGTATATCTCTCCATCTGTTTGTATCACCTTTATTTCTTTCATCAGTGTCTTGTAGTTTTCTGCATACAGGTCTTTTGTCTCCTTAGGTAGGTTTATTCCTAGGTATATTATTCTTTTTGTTGTAGTGGTAAATGTGAGTGTTTCCTTAATTTCTCTTTCAGATTTTTCATCATTAGTGTATAGGAATGCAAGAGATTTCTGTGCATTAATTTCGTATCCTGCTACTTTACCAAATTCATTGATTAGCTCTAGTGGTTTTCTGGTAGCATCTTTAGGGATCTCTATGTATAATATCATGTCATCTGCAAACAGTGACAGCTTTACTTCTTTTTTTATTTGGATTCCTTTTATTTCTTTTTCTTCTCTGATTGCTGTGACTAAAACTTCCAAAATTGTGTTGAATAATAGTGGTGGGAGTGGGCAACTTTGTCTTGCTCTTGATCTTAGAGGAAATGGTTTCAGTTTTTCACCATTGAGAACGATGTTGGCTGTGGGTTTGTCATATATGGCCTTTATTATGTTGAGGTAAGTTCCCCCTATGCTTACGTTCTGGAGCTATTTATCATAAATGGGTATTGAATTTTGTCAAAAGCTTTTTCTGCATCTACTGAGATGATCATATGGTTTTTATCCTTCAATTTGTTAATATGGCGTATCACATTGTTTTGCGTATATTGAAGAATCCTTGCATTCCTGGGATAAACCCCATTTGATCACAGCGTATGATCATTTTAATGTGCTGTTTGATTCTGTTTGCTAGTATTTTGTTGAGGATTTTTGCATCTATGTTCATCAGTGATATTGGCCTGTAGTTTTCTTTCTTTGTGACATCTTTGTCTGGTTTGGTATCAGGGTGATGGTGGCCTTGTAGAATGAGTTGGGGAGTGTTCCTCCCTCTGCTATATTTTGGACGAGTTTGAGAAGGATGGGTGTTGGCTCTTCTCTAAGTGTTTGATAGAATTCACCTGTGAAGCCATCTAGTCCTGGGCTTTTGTTTGTTGGAATATTTTAAATAATAGTTTCAATTTCAGTGCTTGTGATTGGTCTGTTTATATTTTCTGTGGTTCAGTCTCTGAAGATTGTGCTTTTCTAAGAATTCATCCATTTCTTCCAGGTTGTGTTTTTTTGGCATATAATTGCTTGTACTAATCTCTCATGATCCTTTGTATTTCTGCAGGGTCAGTTGTTACGTCTCCCTTTTCATTTCTAATTCTATTGATTTGAGCCTTCTCCCTTTTTCTCTTGATGAGTCTGGCTAATGGTTTGTCAATTTTGTTTATCTTCTCAGAGAACCAGATTTTAGTTTTATTGAGCTTTGCTCTTGTTTCCTTCATTTCTTTCTGATCTGATCTTTATGATTTCTTTCCTGCTAATTGTGGGGCTTTTTTATTCTTCTTCTCTAATTGCTTTAGGTGTAAGTTAGGTTGTTTATTTGAGCTGTTTCTTGTTTCTTGAGGTAGGATTGTATTGGTATAAACTTCCCTCTTAGAACTGCTTTTGCTGCATCCCATAGGTTTTGGTTGTTGTGTTTTCATTGTCATTTGTTTGTTTCTAGGTGGTTTTTGATTTCCTCTTTGATTTCTTCAGTGACCTCTTGGTTATTTAGTTGTGTATTCTTTAGCCTCCATGTGTTTGTGTTTTTTACAGTTTGTTTCCTGTAATTGATATCTAGTCTCATAGCATTTGGTCAGAAAAGATACCTAATATGATTCCAATTTTTCAAGGCTCGTTTGTGACCCAAGATATGATCTATCCTGAAGAATGTTCCATGGGAACTTGAAAAGAAAGTGTATTCTGTTGTTTTGGGATGGAATGTCCTATTAATATCAGTTAAGTCCATCTTGCTTAATGTATCATTTAAAGCTTGTGTTTCCTTATTTATTTTCATTTTGGATGATCTGTCCATTGGTGAAAGTGGGGTGTTAAAGTCTCCTACTATGATTGTGTTACTGTTGATTTCCCCTTTTATGGCTGTTAGCATTTGCCTTATGTATTGAGGTGCTCCTATGTTGGGTGCATAAATATTTACAATTGTCATACCTTCCTCTTGGATCGATCCCTTGGTCATTATGTAGTGTTCTTCTTTGTCTCTTGTAAACGTCTTTATTTTAAAATCTATTTTGTCTGATATGAGAATTGCTACTCCAGCTTTCTTTTGATTTCCATTTGCATGGAATATCTTTTTCCATCCCCTCACTTTCAGTCTGTATGTGTCCCTAGGTCTGAAGTGTGTCTCTTGTAGACAGCATATGTACAGGTCTTGTTTTTGTAACCACTCATCCTATGTCTTTTGGTTGGAGCATTTAATCCATTTACTTTTAAGGTAATTATTGATATGTATGTTCCTATTACCATTTTCTTAATTGTTTTGGGGTTGTTGTTGTAGGTCTTTTCCTTCTCCTGTGTTTCCTGCCTAGAGAAGTTCGTTTAGCATTTGTTGTAAAGCTGGTTTGGTGGTGCTGAATTCTCTTACCTTTTGCTTATCTGTTAAGGTTTTAATTTCTCTGTCGAATCTGAATGAGATCCTTGCTGGCTAGAATAATCTTTGTTGTAGGTTTTTCCCCTTTCTTCACTTTAAATATGTCCTGCCACACCCTTCTGGCTTGCCGAGTTTCTGCTGAAAAATCAGCTGTTAACCTTTTGGGGATTACCTTGTATGTTAGTTGCTTTTAATGTTTTTTCTTTGTATTTAATTTTTGATAGTTTGATTAATATGTGTCTTGGTGTGTTTTTCTTAGTGTTTATCCTGTTTGGTACTCTCTGTGCTTCCCAGACTTTGACTATTTCCTTTCCCATGGTAGGGAAGTTTTCGACTATAATCTCTTCAAATATTTTCTGAGACCCTTTCTTTTTTTCCCTTCTTCTTCTGGGACCCCTATAATTCGAATGTTGGTGCATTTAATGTCCCAGAGGTCTCTGAGACTGTCCTCAATTCTTTTCGTTCTTTTTTCTTTATTCTGTTCTGCAGTAGTTATTTCCACTATTTTATCTTCCAGGTCACTTATCCATTCTTCTTCCTCAGTTATTCTGCTAATGATTCCTGCTAGAGAATTTTTATTTCATTTATTGTGTTGTTCAACACTGTTTGCTCTTTAGTTCTTCTAGATTCTTGTTATATGTTTCTTGTATTTTCTCCATTCTGTTTATGAGATTTTGGATCATCTTTATTATCATTACTCTGAATTCTTTTTCAGGTAGGTTGCATATTTCATTTATTTCGTCTTGCAGGTTTTTACCTTGCTCCTTTGTGTGTAAGAATTTGTTTTGTCATTTCATTGTTTATTCTTTTGATGGGTGGTGCTGTATTCCTATCTTTTTGTTTGTTTGGCCTGAGACGTCCAGCATCGGAGTTTGCAGACAGTTGGATTGAGCTGGGTCTTGGTGCTGAAATGAGGACCTCCAGGAGGCCTCACTCTGATTGATATTCCCCAGGGTCTGAGGTTCTCTGTTAGTCCAGCAGTTTGGACTCTGAGCTCCCACTGCAGTAGCTCAGGCCCTACTTCTGGCCTGGGAACCAAGATCCTGAAAAGTTTGTAGCACAGTAAAAAACAAAAAAGGAAGAAAAAAAGAGTAGTACAATATCAAAGAAAAGAATAAAAAACAAAATAAAATTAGAAAAATAAAAAATATATTAGGAAAAATAAAACTACATTTGTAACAATTGCAACAGGTAAAATAAAACCACAAAGAAAAAAAAAAGGGCAGGGGGAAACAAGCCAAAAAAGAGATCACAAACAAAGTATAATGGATAAAATAAAATTAATTAGAAAAATAAAAGATTAGGAAAAATAAAATTATAAAAGAATCAACAACAATGAATCAACAAGGTAAAACAGGACCCCCAATCTAAAAGAGGAAAACAGAAAAGAAGAGAAAAAAGCCTTGGCTGTGAGGGTGGAGTTTAGGTGGGGGTGGGTGGAACCTGGGCACAGTTTTGGGTGGGGCGGGACTTAGGCAGGTCTGGGGGCAACGTTCAAGCATGGGGTGGGGCCTCTGCTTAGGACCTGCACAGAAGGGGAGAGGCAGCACATCAAAAGGAGGGCCTCTGGAGAGTGGAGCTCCCGAGTTTGGAGGTAGGGCCCTGAGTGAGGGTGTGTGGGTGGGGTTCAGGCCCAGCTCGTTGGGGGGGGGGTGTCTCTGAGTGTAGGGGTGGGGCTTGGGTTCTGTGAAGGAGGGAGGCTCTGAGTGTAGAGGATTAGGCCCAGAGCTGAACAGGCTCCCCAGTGCCTAAGTGGACAGGGAAAGTGCTGGCCCTGTTCCCTTCCCTTCTTTCATGCCCCTCCCCCACCCTCTCCCCCAGGGACTCCCCCATCACTGCTGGACCCCTAACTGTGGGTGGCTCCCACTGGGTGTAGGAACTCCTCCCCTCCCCAGCCACCCCTCAGCGGTGCCAGTCCCCAAGGTCCAGCCTTTACTTTTGCAGCCCCTTCCCTCTCACTCCCTCAGGACCTGTGCAGCTGGAGGGGTCTCAGTGGGCAGAGGATCAGGCCTGGGATCTCAACAGGTTCCTGGGGGTCCAACGGGGCAGGGGAAACTTGGCCACACTCCCTTTTGATCTTCTGCCCTCCCAATGGTTCCCCTATTTCCTCCTTTGGGCTTGGGATCCCTTCCCCTCAGGGGCGCCAGTCCCATCTCACCTCCACTTCTCCTCCCCCTTCACTCCACCCACGCCCCACATCCTACCCGGTTGCTGCAGGTTCCTCCCGTCCCCTTAGTTCTTCGTGGTCCCCCACCAGTCCCTTGTAGGTGCCCTAGTTGTGAGGAGACGCAAATTCTGCATCCTCCTAGTACACCATCTTGACTCTGCCTGCCCTCACTGTGGTTTTGATTTTCATTTCTCTGATGATTAGCAACGATGAGCATATTTTCATGTGCCCATTGAACATCAGTATGTCTTCTTTGGAAAAATATCTATTCAGGTCTTCTGCCCATTTTTTAATTGGATTGTTTGCTTTTTTGATATTGAGTTGTATGAGCTGTTTGTTTATACATTTTGGATATTAACCCCTTAATGGTCTTATCATTAGAAAGAAGTAATTTTAATGGTTGCTCAGTTAGGGCAGTCAATGATAACTCAAAGAGATCCAAGAAAAGAAAGGGGAGAGCTCATGGGAAACCTGGAATAAATAACCCAGAAGAAACAAATGTCCCCCCAAATTGACATTTATTGAAACTCAGATGTTGCTTGTGCCCTGAGGAAAAATGTTCAAGACATTTATGGAATTAGAAATCTAAGAGAAGTTATAGGAGCATGATGTAAAAGTAAAGGGCAAACAGGGAAGGCTACAATTAGTAGAAATAAATCCTGGGGTAGATTTTGGAATGAGGGGATTTCCTCTAGCTCCAACTACCCAGAAGAGGTAAGATGTTTCTGAACTATGAGTGGTAGTTCATGACCAGACCAGGTGTTAACCTCATAATGCATTAGAAGTAAAACACAGAAACTGTAACTGAGATGCAAAAAAGTACCCTTAAATGATGAAATGACCCATCACCTAGTCTACTGGTGCAAGAAATTGTGACCTGTGTTCTTCATACTTCTGATCTGGCTGTTTACTCAGAGCCAGATCATTTATCATTAAACTTTGTGCACATCTCTCTAAGTAGAGAGCAGGAATGTAGATCAGAGGGACCCAAAAGATGAACACTCTTTCCAAGGGAGAAGAATAAATACAATAAAATTGATGGAATTCAGAGGCCTTGGGAAACTGAAGATAACCATGAATGCTTGGGTGAGGTCAGAGCACTATTTAGGCAATAAATGATTGGGGTTGTCCAAGTTTTAGAGCTATAAATGTTGTCAATGTAATTATCTGCTATACAGCTGACCCTTGAATAATGTGGCGTTTGAGGCACTTACCCTCAACACAATGGAAAATACGTGTATAAATTTAGTTTTTTCTCTATATCTGGAGTTCTGCATATGTGGATTCAAACAACTAGAGATCCTGTAGTACTGAAGTAAATATTGAAAAAAATCCACATATAAGTGACCTGTGTTGTTCAAGTATCCACTGTAATTATAAATTACCCCACTCAGGTGAAATCGGTGTTTTTAAGAACTGGTAAGAGTCCAACTGGGACAACATAAACCCAATGAGAGAGGAAGCAGACCAGATCTATGGCCCTTGCACTTTGCTAGGCCTGGGGTGTCTACCTTAAACGCAGTGAAATCTATGGGACTTTACTGTTGATACTGAGTTTTTACTTTCCACAGTTAAATCTTTTAATATTAGAAAGATTCCTTGAAGACAGGATGAGAATTCACAATATCTAGTTCAAAGAGGCAAATTTAAACCTGAATGTAGAAGATGTAGGCTTGTGAGGTCCTCTTAGCCTAATAATTGTTAGGGGTCTAGTTGAATTAATAATCATCATAGATTTGTGCAACAGACAAATTGATAGAGGTTGAATAATGTCATACCCGTTTCTTGTGCATCCATGATTATTAAATCCTGGGAAGTTGAGAGAGATTTCAGATGAATACCATGTAAAGAAATAGATGTCTGGGTCCAGTAGTGGTCATCTCCTTTATATAGGTGGAAGTTCTAGGAGGCCGTCCAATGAACCATGAACAGTGTATCATAAGAATCAATAATTGAAATGGATATACAAAAAAAGGACAGATATCTCTTGCTCCTGCACCATATATTGACTCAATTGTCTGTCTGTACAGAAGCCAAATGGGACTTTAGAGACTTATGTTCAATTTTTAGGGAGGGTAATCTTGTACCCAGTTTGGGACTGTCTGTCTTGTCTTACTCTTGTTTCTGTGTGACTATTAATACAGCCATGTTTTACTCTTAGAAGGGTCCCTCTTTAGAAGACAAGTCATTTGGTTATCACGCAGTTATAGAGGACTTAAAGCAAATACCAAATCCAACTGCTTCCATGGTAGCCAGAAATTGAAATGGGAAATTTTTATAAATGGGAAAGTCCTGGGGAAATGAATTAGATTTAGCAAATAAATGTTAGTCTATACACCTGAAACATATGGCAGTGCAAAACTGCATTTGGGAGCAACTTATACAGTTGATATGATTGTTATTCTTTACATTTTCTGGTGTATGTCAGGAAATTTCAATAGATGTATGAAGGAGGCCATCAACGATAAAGCAAATGATAGAATTATTCTATTAATGTCCACATCAGAGGATAAAGATCAGGAAATAAACAGACTATCATCTTAGGGAATTAAAGATAGTTGTTTGGAAGTAAATAGGGAAGTGGCAAGTAATACTTGGGAATTAACTCCCTCCTGGAGAGAAGAGGACAGAAAAGTTAATTAGATTACTACTTAGGCCACCAGTGAAATATCTACCACTGTTAATACTTTTACTGGATTCTGCCAGGAATTTAAACACAATATAGTGAAATATTCCTGCCTAAATACATAGGTTGAATGTAATACCCACTAGGACTGGATAGTCCATCACATATTAATGGAAGGCAGCTTTATTGGGCAAATATGTCTGTTTCTAGAAGCAAAATACCTCTCAGATGGGACAGGCATCTGATGTATATTCCTATAGGTGCAGAGAATGGTAGGACTGGTCTTTGGACTTTAAGACTAAGTTACCCTCTCACAATTTTATTAGTAACAAAATTGATATTTTGGCCTCTTTATGTCTGCATTGGTTCTGAGATTAGAAGGGGAAAATGGGTATAATTATTATATCCTCTCAAATTCTAACATTAGTCCATGTTCTTTTATATACCAGTCTCTAGAACACTGTCATTGCAGCCACAGTGCCTATTCCAAATCCTGGAACACAGTAATGTTGTTTGTTGGAAAAATGCATGTATTTTAGTACATTTTAATTTAATAATTTAAATTTATTTTAATCCTTATAATAACTTGTTGAGTGAAGTATGAAAAACCTGTTTTAATAAAATGGCAAACTGTGGCTCAAGAGGGTAAATGACTGAGAATCAAACTCATTTCTGTTCCCAAATTTTATCCTTCTTTTCTTTCTGTGGAGAGAAAGCAAGATAACCATCTTATAGAATAACCTGGCAATGACATAGTAATTTGAGATAAACTGAACAGACAGGTTGAGGGACACTTTGGAAATCTTAAATGCCAGAGTAAGAAGTTTGAAATTACACTGGTAAGTTATTGAGAGTCAAAACTTTTTGAGGAGAATCATGGGATTTTAGTTGTAGAGATAAATAGTAAATTAGAAGGTGATAGATTGAAACTTAGACACTGTTAGGGAGGCTGATGCACTGTTTTGGTGCATGAGGTTGTAGCAGCCTGAATTAGGTTAGTGATAATAGAAATGGAAAATGATGGGAATTATAGGATATTTAATTTTTTAATTAATAAATTTTAAATGTTATCAGGATATTATTAATATTAGTTTGGATTTACATTATGTATCTGTTACCCAAGAAGTCCATCCAAGTAATTTATCCAGTTGCAGATTATTCATAAGATACCTAACAGGTGCCAAAATGTGCTTCATTATTCATTATAAATCTGAGTGGAACCATGAAGTAATGCTATTTCTCAAAAGCATACTCAATACTCTCACATCTTATGTGATTCCAAGGTTATAGTTTAACAGCAGTTTAATCGTTGACATTAATTTAAATTTTAGTCTTCTTTCTCCTTAAGGCACCACTTTGATTTTACTGTTCCTCTGCTGGAAAGCTTTCCCTGGTTCCTATTATTTTCCAGAGTCCATAATTGGTTCATCATAATGTCAGCTCCAAACTTTTGGCCAAACTTTTATCCTGTATCTTCAACTCCCCTATATAAAATTCATATAATTGAAAAAAAGCATAAAGAATCAAAATATCTTATTCTACACCTAAGTCTTATAATCCTATTTTTGTAGCTTTGCTTATAGGATGCCCATTTTCAGTTCCAGCTCTGGAGTGAATCTGTTTACGTTCAAAGCCATGTGACCTGGGATAAGTTCTGACTTCCCTCTGACTTCCCTGTACCTGTCCCTTGATTTCTTCTTCTTCTTGTTTTTGGTTTTTTTTTTTTTTTTTTTTTTTTTTTGATAAGGATTAAATAGGTAATATTGTAGTAAGAGATAATTATGTCTACAGGTAGTAGGCACTCAAATATTAGCTATAATAAATATTGTTATTTTGACTAGCAGGTCTGATCTACTCCAAAATAAGTAATATTCCTTGAAGTACAGAATCTACAGATTTTTCCATTGAAGTTTTTCCAATTGATTTAACTAAAATATTACCAGTGTCATATCTTTGGGTGTGAGGTGTTTGTTAGAAAGAAAAGGACATGACTCATTCATTTAGTTTTTTGAAGCTAAAGACATCAGATCTTTTTCTCTAAGCAACCACTCAGTGTGTCAAAGGGAACTCTAATAGCATTCTTTTCTCTTTCACGTAGCTAACTCTTGATGTCTTTATTTCTGTTCCCTGAAGAAGCATAAATGCACATCCTAGTTAACATAAATTTACTCCTGCTGACTTAACAATTTTATATCAGAAATGGAATTCAGAGGCTCACCCTGATTTTCTTATTAATGGCTAAATACTCTAAAGGTATTCTATGAGCAATTCCTCAGATGAGTATAGTAACAAAATAGATAAGGATTTTACCTAAAGAATAATTGGAGATGCTGAGGTATCTTAAGCAGGAAACATTAACTGTGAAAATAAGTTATTTTATACATTAACTACTAGAATGCAACCTTTTCATTTCAAGTAAAAAAGGCTGTTGTTTTGTGATGTTGATTTTGAAATGTTTTCATTCTTATAAATATTTATAATGTTATATGTTTTTAGTATCTTCTGGTATGAACTAATTTGTCCTTTTTTGTTGTTGATTTTGTTCCATAGACAAAATTATGTTAATCAAAGAAGTCAGGTGCCATGCAGTCATTTATAATAGACCTGTGTTTGAGTCAATAAATTATCTCTATATTAAACAGATATGACTGTTCTCAGTCTGAGATGACTAAGATGGCAGAAAATGTATGTGAATATCTTTTGAGTTTTAGCAAAAATAGATGGATGTTTTATTTGGTGTATAGGAAGAACATTTTTAAAAGAGTGAATACTTTTTAAAAAAAATAAAACTAATATTTGTTGATAGTAAGGAGTTTAAAAATGTAGAAAGATAATCTAGGTGCCAACTGAGATCTTCCCCTTTGGGACACTGACATGTCTTGGCACACCCTCGTCTACTGGGAATCACTGTAAATAAAATAGGCTGCTTGGAGGGTCACAGAGGTTTAAGAGACAACCAAGAGCTAGGGCAGTACTGAATGGTAAGGTTTATATCTTACATCAGATCACTCCTTCCTGACAGGGAGAGGTGGCTGTTTTATCTAATGCATAAGAGCCACACAAAGTCAAGAAAAATATAAATAGAGGAATATGTTCCAAACTAAAGAACAAAATAACACTTTACAGAAAAAAAAACCCTTAATAAAACAGAAATAAGTAATTTACCAGATGAAGAGTTCAAAATAATGGTCATTAAGATGCTAACCAAACTCTGCAGAGGAATGGATGAATAGAGAAAATCTAAGAAAGTACCAAATAGAAGTCACAGAGCTAAAGAATACAATAGACGAAGGGAGACAAGATGGCGGAGTAGAAGGATTTGAGCTCACTTCCACTCATGGAAACACCAAAATCACAACTAACTAACTGCTGAGCAACCATCAACAAAAAAGACAGACTGGAAACTACCAAAAAAGATGTTCTACATCCAAAGACAAAGAAGAAGCTACAATGAGATGGTAGGAGGGGCACTTTCGTGATGGTCAGTGGGTGGGTGACCCACAAACTGGAAAATAATTATATCAAAGAGGTTCTCCCACAGGAGTGAGAGTTCTGAGCCCCATGGCAGGCTCCCCAGCCTGGGGGTCTGGCAATGGGAGAAGGAGCCCTCAGAGCATTTGGTTTTGAAGACCAGCAGGGCATGAGTGCAGGAGCTCAACAGGACTGGGGGAAACAGAGTTTCCACTCTTGGAGGATGCACACAAGTTTTCACATGCACTGGGACCCATGGTAAAGCAGTGGCCCCATAGGAGCCTGGGCCAGACCTACCTGTGAGCCTTAGAGGGATCTCCTAGTGAGGTGCAGGTTGGCTGTGACCCACTGTGGGGGCAAGGACACTGATGGCAGAGGCCCCAAGGAATATTCCTCAGTGTGAGCTCTCCCAGAAGTTGCCATTTTGGCACTGAGGCCTGGCCCCACCCAACAGCCTGCAGGTTCCAGTACTGGGATGCCTCTGCAAACAACCAACTGGTAGGGAACACAGCACCACCCATCAACAGACAGACTGCCTAAAGTCGTCTGGAGCCCACAGCCACCTCTATACACACCCCTGCCCACCAGATAGACAAGACCAAGCTCCACCCACAGTGGGCAGACACCAGAAGCAAGAAGAACTATGATCCTGCAGCCTGTGGAATGAAGACCACAAACACAGAGTTAAACAAAATGAGATGGCAGAGCAATATGTTTCAGATGAAGGAACAAGATAAAAAACCTCAGAAGAACAATTAAGTGAAGTGGAGATAGGCAATCGGCCTGAAAAAGAATTCAGAATAATGACAGTAAAGATGATCCAAGATCTCAGAAAAAGAATGGAGGCACAGACTGAGAAGATACAAGAAATGCTTAACAAAGAGCTAGAAGATTTAAAGAATAAACCAGAGATGAACAATACTATAACTGAAATGAAAAATACACTAAAAGGAATCAATAGCAGAATAAATGAGGCAGGAGAATAAATAAGTGAGCTGGAAGACAGATTGGTAGAAATAACTAACTGCTGCAGAACAGAATAAAGAAAGATGAAAAGAAATGAACACAGTCTGAGAGACCTCTGGACAACATGAAACACACCATGGGGGGGTGTGTAGGGGGTCCCAGAAGGAGAACAAAGAGAGAAACGACCTGAGAAAATATTTGAAGAGATAATAGCCAAAACCTTCCCTAACATGGGAAAGGAAACACTTGCTCAAGTCCAGGAAGCACAGAGAGTCCCAGGCAGGATTAACCCAAGAGGAACATGCCAAGACACATATTAATCAAATTGACAAAAATTACAAACAAAGGGAAAACATGAAAAGCAACAAATAACATACAAGGGAATTCCTATAACGTTATCAGCTGATTTTTCAACAGAAACTCTGCAGGCCACAAGGGAATGGCATGATATATTTCAAGTTATGAAAGGGAAAAACCTACAACCAAGAATACTCTACCCAGCAAGGCTCTCATTCAGATTCGACAGATAAATCAAAAGCTTTACAGACAAGTAAAAGCTAAAAGTATTCAGCACCAACAAACCAACTTTACAACAAATGCTAAAGGCCCTTCTCTAGGTGGAAAAGAAAAGGCCACAACTAGAAATAAGAAAATTATTAATGTAAAAATACACCAGTAAAGGCAAACATACAGGAAAGGTAGGAAATCATCCACATGCAAATATGATATCAAAACCAGCAACTGTGAGAAGAGGAGAGTAAAAATTCAGGAAATTGGAAATGCATTTGAAATTAAGAAACCAGCAACTTAGAACAATCTTGTACTGCTTTATCAAAACCTCATGGGAAATGCAAACTAAAAAACTACAACAGATACACAAAAAAGAAAAAGCAAACCAAACACACTAAAGATAGTCATCAAATCACAAAAGAGGAAGGGAAGAAAAACAACCTACAAAAACAAATCCAAAACAATTAACAAAATGGCAATAAGAACACATATCAATAATTACATTAAATGTAAATGGATAAATGCTCCAACCAAAAGACATACACTGGCTGAATGGATACAAAAACAAGACCTGTATATATGCTGTCTACAAGAGACCCATTCAGATCTAGGGACACATACAGACTGAAAGTGAGGGGATGGAAAAAGGTATTCCATACAAATGGAAATCAAAAGAAAGCTGAAGTAGCAATACTCATATCAGACAAAATAGACGTTGAAATAAAGAGACAAAGAAGGACACTACATAATGATCAAGGGATCAATCCAAGAAGAAGATATACCAATGGTAAATATATATGCACCCAACATAGGAGCACCTCAGAACATAAGGCATATGCTAACAGCCATAAAAGGAGAAATCAACAGTAACACAATAATAGTGTGAGACTTTAACACCACACTTACATCAATGGACATAATGTAAGATCATTCAGACAGAAAATTAATAAGGGAACACAGGCCTTAAATGACACATTAGAGCAGATGGACTTAACTGATATTTATAGAGCATTCCATCTGAAAGCAACAGAATATATTAATACATTCTTCTCAAGTGTACATGGGACATTCTCCAGGATAGATCACATGCTGAGCCAAAAATCAAGCCTCGATAAATTTAAGAAAATTGAAATCACATCAAACATCCTTCCAGACCAAAACACTATGAGATTAGAAATCAACTACAAAAAAACAAAAAACAAAAACAAAAACACTGTAGAAAACACAAACCCATGGAGGCTAAACAACATATTACTAAACAACCAGTGGATCACTGGAGAACTCAAAGAGGAAATCAAAAAGATACCTAGAGAAAAATGAAAATGAAAACATGACCATCCAAAACCTATGGGAACAAAGCAAAGCAGTTCTAAGAGGGAAGTTTATAGAAATATGATCTTACCTCAGGAAACAAGAAAAATCTCAAATAAACAACTTAACCTTACACCTAACACAACTAGAGAAAGAAGAACAAACAAAACCCAAAGTTAGTAGAAGGAAGGACATCATAAAGATCAGAGCAGAAATAAATACAACAGAGATGAAGAAAACATTAGAAAAGATCAATGAAACTAAAAGCTGGTTCTTTGAAAAGATAAACAAAATTGATAAACCTTTAGCCAGACTCATCAAGAAAAAGAGGGAGAGGGCTCAAATCAGTACAATTAGAAATGAAAAAGGAGAAGTTACAACGGACACCATAGAAATACAAAGAATCATAAGGGACTATTACAAGCAATTTTATGCCAATAAAATGGACAACCTGGAACAAATGGACAAATTCTTAGAAAGGTACAATCTTCCAAGACTGAACCAGGAAGATATAGAAAATATGGACAGACCAATCACAAGTACTGAAATTGAAACTGTGATTTAAAAATTTCCATCAAACAAAAGTCCAGGAACAGATGTCTTCACAGGCGAATTCTTTCAAACATTTAGAGAAGAGTTAATACCTATTCTTCTGAAACCATCCCAAAAAATTGCAAAGGAAAGAACACTCCCAAACTCGTTCTACGAGGCCACCATCACCCTGATACCAAAACCAGAAAAAGATACCACAAAAAATGAAAATTACAGACCAATATCACTGATGAACATAGACACAAAAATCCTCATCAAAACTAGTAAACCAAATCAACAACACATTAAAAGGATCATACACCATGATCAAGTGAGATTTATTTTAGGGATGCAAGGATTTTTCAATATCCACAAATCAATCAGTGTGATACACCACATCAACAAATTGAATAAAAACCTTATGATCATCTCAATGGATGCAGAAAAAGCTTTTGACATAATTCAACACCCATTTATGATAAAAACATAGAGGCATAGAGGGAACATAATCAAAGCCATATATTACAAACCTACAGCTAACATCATATTCAATGGTGAAGATATGAAAGCATTTCCTCTAAAATCAGGAACAAGAAAAGGATGTCCACACTCTAGACACCTTGATTAAACGTAGTTTTGGAAGTCATAGCCATGGCAATCAGAGAAGAAAATGAAATAAAAGGAATCCAAATTGGAAAAGAAAAAGTAAGACTGTCACTGTTTGCAGATGACATGTTAACTATACATAGAAAATCCTAAAGATGCTACCAGAAAACTACTAGAGCTCATCAATGAATCTGGTAAAGTTGCAGGATACAAAATTAATACACAGAAATTTCTTGCATTTCTATACACTAACAACAAAAGTTCAGAAAGAGAAATTAAGGAAACAATCCCATTTACCATCCATTCACCATCCATGACCAATCCATTTACCACTGCATTAAAAAGAATAAAATACCTAGGAATAAACCTACCTAAGGAGACAAGAGACCTGTACTCTGAAAACTATAAGATGCTGATGAAAGCAATTGAAGGTGACACAAGTACATGGAAAGATATACCATGTTCTTGGATTGGAAGAACCACTATCTTCAAAATGACTATACTACCCAAGGCAATCTACAGAGTCAATGCAATCCCTATCAAATTACCAATAGTATTTTTCATAGAAATAGAACAAAAAAAATTTTTTTAATCTTTATGGAAACACAAAAGACCCGAAATAGCCAATGTAATCCTGAGAAAGAAAAATGGAGCTGGAGGAATTAGGCACCCTGACTTCAGACTATAATACAAAGCGACAGTAACCAAAACAGTATGGTACTGGCACAAAAATAGAAACATAGATAAATGGAACAGGATAGGAAGTCCAGAAATAAACCCACACACCTTTGGTCAATTAATCTATGACAAAGGAGGCAAGAATATACAATGAAGAAAAGACAGTCCCTTCAATAAGTGGTGCTGGGAAAACTGGACAGCTACAGGTAAAAGAATGAAATTAGAACATTTTCTAACACCATACACAAAATAACCTCAAAACTGATTAAAGATCTAAATGTAATACTGGACACTATAAAACTCTTAGAGGAAAACATAGGCAGAACACTCTCTGACATAAATTGCAGCAATATCTTTTTTGATCCACCTTCCAGAGTAATGAAAATAAAAACAAAAATAAACAAATGGGACTTAAGTAAACTTAAAAGCTTTTGCACAGCAAAGAAAACCAAAACAAAATGAAAAGACAACCCACAGAATGGGAGAAAATATTTGCAAATGATGCTATGACAAGGGATTAATCTCCAAAATATACAAACAGCTCATGCAGCTCAATATCAAAAAAACACACAACCCAAACAAAAAATGGGCAGAAGATCTAAATAGACATTTCTCTGAAGAAACATACAGATGGCCATAAAGAAAAGATGCTCAACATCACTAATTATTAGAGAAATTCAAATCAAAACTACAATGAGGTATCACCTCACAGGAGTCAGAATGGCCATTATCAAAAAATCTACCAAGAACAAATGCTGGACAGGGTGTGCTGAAAAGGGAACCCTCCTACACTGTTGGTGGGAATGTAAATTGGTGCAGCCACTATGGAGAACAGTATGGAGGTTCCTTAAAAAACTAAAAATAGAGTTACCATGTGATCCAGCAATCCCACTCCCAGCCATATATCCAGAGAAAACCATATTGAAAAGATACATGCACCCCAATATTCATTGCAGCACTATTTACTATAGCCAGGATATGGAAGCAACCTAAATGTCCATCAATAGAGGAATGAATAAAGAAGATGTTGTACAAATATACAATGGGATATTTCTCAGCCATAAAAAAGAATGAAGTAATGCCATTTGCAGCAACATGGATGGATCTAGAGATTATCATACTAAGTGAAGTAAGTCAGACAGAGACAAATATCATATGACATTACTTATATGTGAAATCTAAAAAAATGATACCAATGAACTTATTTAGAAAACAGAAATAGAGTCACAGATGTAGAAAACAAACCTATGGTTACCAGAGGGGAAAGGACAGGGGGAGGGATAAACTGGGAGATTGGGATTGACATATACACACTACTATATATAAAATAGATAACTAATAAGGACCTACTGTATAGTACAGGGAACTCTTCTCAATACTCTGTAATAACCTATATAGGAAAAGAATCTGAAAAAGAAGGGATATATGTATATATGTAACTGAATCATGTTGCTGTATACCGGAAACTAACAGAACACTGTAAATCAACTATACTCCAATAGAAGATAAAAATTAAAATATATAAATAAGGAATACAATAGAGGGGTTCAACAGCAGACCAGTTGAAGCAGAACAACGAATCACTGAACTGGAAGAGAGGGCAGTAGAACTTACCTAATCAAAGAAGCAAAAATAAAAAATAAATAAGTAAATAAATAAGAGTGAAATAGCTTAAGGGATTTAGGGGCCAACATCAAATGGAACAACATTTGAACTATAGGGGTCCTAGAGGGAGAAGAGAGAGAGATGGGGCAGAAAACTTATATTAAAGATAAAAACTGTAAACTTCACTAACCAGATCAAGGAAATAGACATCCAGATCTAGCAAACCCCAAAGACTTACAAGGATACACATAATATTAAAGCAACAAGGGAAAACAACTTGTTATGTATAAGGGAACCCCATTAGACTATCAGCACAATTTCCAGCAGAAACTTTGCATGTCTTAAGGGAGTAATACAATATATTCAAAGTGCTGAAAGAAAAAAAGTGCCAGCCAGGAATAATATATCCAGCAAGGTCGTCCTGCAGAATTGAGGGAGAGGTAAAGAGTTTTCTAGATAGGCAAAAGTTAAAGGAGTTCATCACCACTGGACTGGTCTTGAAAGAAATACTAAAGGGACTGCTTTAAGCTAAAACTAAATTGGCTTTATTCTTTGTGTACTCTTAGTTGTCATGTTTTGAAACTGTTGCTATTATGTTTTGAAGTTATCTGGTGTCATAAAAGATAAATATTCATGGTAGTTCATACTTTTAGCAGTAAAAATAAACTACATATAATTTTTGTCTGGATTTCTGTTTCATATGAAGTCAATGTTTTTGTTCTCTCATTTCTGTAAAAATACACATGCATAACTATTTTAGATAGGTTTTTAGAAACATTTTGAAATATACCATATTGGAGTTTGTTCAGTCTCATTGCATTGTAGTATTCCATTGTGTGGCTCTGCCATAATTTAGCCATTCTGTTGTTTATAAGAATTTTGGTAGGCTTCAACTTAAAGCTATGTTATCAGGTACATAAAGATTTAGCATTATAATATCCTCCTGAGAGGAAATTCCTATATCATTATGAAATATCCCTCTCTGTTCAAGCAAATATACTATAGCTAGTATAACAGTGGCTATGATTAAGAAAGTTAAGAAGTCCACTCTACTGAACACTAAGGTAACTCCCAACGATTCCTGCTTACTGCTATTCATGATCTTATATAAGCTCTTCCTTTTACTTGTTGCTAAACAATGAAACGTGGCAAAGATACTGGGATGTCACTACTGTAATTATGGTATATTTGAACTCCATCTTACTAACCAATGTACTAGAGATACCCCCTTGTTGGCTTGAAGAAGCAAGCTGCCATGGAGTAAAGGCCATGTTAGAAATCCCACATCCAAGGAACTGTGTGTAGCCCCTTTGTGGAATAGCATTCTCCAGCAAGAAACTGAAACCTCTGTCATGCAAACACTTGAAATGAATTTTGCCAATAACCTGAAGGGGCTGTGAAGCAGATATTTCCACAGCTGACCCTCTAGCCTACACATGTATTATAGCCTCCTATGACCCTGAAACCAAAGGCCGAGCTAAACTGTGCCCAGACTTCTGACTTACAGAAATTGTGGATAATAAATGTGTGTTGTTTTTAGCCACTAGGTTTGTGGTGATTCATCTTGCAGCAATAAATATCTAATACATTCACCATTACCACCATTATTCTTCTGGATTTTGCAGGGTTTATACTAGTAAATTAAGAGCATTATGATAGGGACAATTATTCATGCACACTTTAGTGACACTTTACAGGGTGATAAAATTAATCTCTGCCATTACACCTGGAATATGATATCACAGTTGATCCTTGAATGTAGGTATGAACTGTGCAGGTCCACTTATACACAGATATTTTTCAGTAGTAAATATTACAGAACAACACAGTCCATAGTTGGTTGAATTGGCACATGTGAGAAACTGCAGATATGGAGGACCAACTATAAATTACATGTGGATTAACCCTTGTGGTGTTTAAGGGTCAACTGTACTTCTTACTATTTGGCAAGGGAAATGTGTGCATTTTAAGGCTTTCCACTTGGACTTTGTATCACAATAGCTCTTAATCCACAGTTCAGGAAATTGAGACAGTTCACCAAAGGAAATAAACAACAAAATGAAAAGATAACCTATTGAATGGGAGAAAATAATGATAAGGAGTTAATATCCAAAGAATTCATACAACTCAATAGCAACAACAGCAACAATGTAATTAAAAAATAGGCAGAAGATCTGAATAGACATTTTCCAAAGAAGAAATACAGATGGCCAACAGGTACATAAAAAGATGCTCAACATCAATAATTCTCAGAGACATGCAAATCAAAACCACAATGAGATATTACCTCACACCTGTAAGAATGGCTATTATCAAAGACAAGAAATAACAGATATTGGTGACGATGTGGAGAAAAGGGAACCCTTGTGCACTTTTGGTGGGAATTTAAATTGGTGCAGCCACTATGGAAAACAGTATGAAGATTCTTCAATAAAAGTAAAAAATAGAAGCAGCAATTATACTTCTGGGTACGTAGCCAATGAAAATGAAAAAAACTAACTCAATAAGACATATGCACCCTCACAGTCTTGCAGGATTATTTACAATAGCCAAGATACAGGAATAACCTAAGTGTCTATCAGTTAACAAATGGATAAAGAAACTGTGGCATGTATATATACAATAAAATATTATTCAGTCATAACAAAGAAGGAAATCTTGCCATTTGTGACAACATGGATAGACCTTGAGAGTGTTATGCCAAGTGAAATAAGTCAAAGACATAAAAATGTCTTATGATCTCACATATGGAATCTAAAAAAACCAACAACCTCACAGATACAGAGGTGGGGGCATGGGGGTTAAGTAAAATAGGGGAAGGGGGTCAAATTGTACAAACTTCCAGTTATGAAATAAATAAATCATGGGGATGTAATGCATAGCATGCTGACTATACAGTTGATTCTTGAACAATGCGGGGGTTACGGGTACCAAAACCGCATGAAGTTGAAAATCCACATTATAACTTATAGTCACCTCTTCATATCTGTAGTTTCTCATATCCGCAACTCTGCATTTTTTGATTCAACCAACCACAGATGGCATAGTACTGTCAAATTTACTACTGAAAAAAAACATGGATAAGTGCACCTACATAGTTCAAAACTGTGTTCTTCAAGGGTCAACTGCAGTTAATATAATATACTGTATTGCATATTCAAATATTGCTAAGAGAGTAGATCTTAAAAGTCTTTATCCAGATGCAGAAAAAAGCTTTGGACAAAATTCAACATCCATTTATGATAAAAAAAAAAAACTCTCCAGAAGGTGGGCATAGAGGGAACATACCTCAACATAATAAAGACCATATATGACAAACTCACAACAAATACCGTTCTCAATGGTGAAAAACTGAATGCATTTTTCTAAGATCAGGAACAAGACAAGGATGTCCACTCTCTCCACTTTTATTCAACATAATTTTGGAAGTCCTAGCCACGACAGTCAGAGAAGAAAAAGAAATAAAAGGAATCCAAATTGGAAAAGAAGTAAAACTGTCACTGTTTGCAGATGACATGATACTACACATAGAAAATCCTAAAGATGCTGCCAAAAAACTACTAGAGCTCATGAACTTGGTAAAGTTGCAGGATGCAAAATTAATACACAGAAATCTCCTGCATTCCTATACACTAATAATGAAAGATGAGAAAGAAATTAAGGAAACAATCCCAATTACCATTACATCAAAAAGAATAAAATACCTAGGAATGAACCTACCAAAGGAGGCAAAAGACCTGTACCAGAAAACTATAAGATACTGATGAAAGAAATCAAAGATGACACAAACAGATGGAGAGATGTACCATGTTTTTGGATTGCAAGAATCAATATTGTCAAAATGACTGTACTGCCCAAAGTAATCTACAGATTCAGTGCAATCCCTATTAAATTACCAACAGCATTTTTCATAGAATTAGAACAAAAATTTTTACAATTTGTATGGAAACAGAAAAGACCCCGAATAGCCAAAGCAATCTTGAGAAAGAAAAACGGAGCTGGCAGAATCATGCTCCCTGACTGCAGACTATACTACAAAGCTACAGTAATCAAAACAGTATGGTACTGGCACAAAAATAGAAATATAGATCAATGGACCAGGATAGAAAGTCCAGAGATAAACCCATGCACCTATAGTCACCTAATCTATGACAGAGGAAGCAAGAAAATAAATGGAGAAAAGACAGTCTCTTCAATAAGTAGTGCTGGGGAAAATGGACAGCTGCATGTAGAAGAATGAAATTAGAACACTCCCTAACACCATACACAAAAATAATCTGAAAATGGATTAAAGACCTAAATGTAAGGCTGGATACTATAAAACTCCTAGAGGAAAATATAGGCAGAACACTCTCTGTCATCACAGAAAGATCTTTTTCAATCCACCTCCTAGAGTAATGAAAGTAAAAACAAAAATAAACAAATGGGACCTAATTAAACTTAAAAGCTTTTGCATAGCAAAGGAAAACATAAACAAAAGGAAAAGACAACGCACAGAATGGGAGAAAATATTTGCAAATGAAGTGACCAACAAGGGATTAATCTCCAGAATATTCAAACAGCCCATGCAGCTCAACATCAAAAAAACAAACAATCCAGTCAAAAAATGGGTGGAAGATCTAAATAAGCATTTCTCCAAAGAAGACATACAGATGGCCAAAAAGCACATGAAAAGATGCTCAACATCACTAATTATTAGAGAAATGCAAGTTGAAACTATAATGAGGTATAACCTCACACTGGTCAGAATGGCTATCAAAAAAAAATCTAGACAATAAAAGCTGGAGAGGGTGTGGAGAAAAGGAAACCTTCCTACACTATTGGTGGGAATGTAAATTGGTGCAGCCACTATGGAGAACAAGATGGAGGTTCCTTAAAAAACTATAAATAGAGCTCCATATGATCCAGCAATCCCACTCCTCCATATATATATGGAGAAAAACATAATTCGAAAAGATACATGTACCCCAATATTCAATGCAGCACTATTTACAATAGCCAGGACATGGAAGCAACCTAAATGTCCATCGACAGAGAAATGGATAAAGATGTAGTACATATATGCAATGGAATATTACTCAGCCATAAAGAAGAATGAAATAATGCCATTTGAAGTGACATGGATGGACCTAAAGATTGTCATACTGAGTGAAGTTAGTCAGACAGAGAAAGACAAGTATCATATGATATCGCTTATACGGGGAACCTAAAAATATGAACTTATTGACAAAACAGCAGTTGAGTCACAGATGTAGAAAACAAACTTATGGTTACCAAAGGGGAAGTGGGGGGAGGGATAAATTGGGAGATTGGGATTGACATATATATACATACTACTATATATAAAATAGATAACTAATAAGAGCCTACTGTATAGCACAGGGAACTCTACTCAATACTCTGTAATGACCTATAATGGGAATAGAATCTAAAAAAGAGTGGATATATGTATATGTATAACTGATTCACTTTGCTGTGTAGCAGAAACTAACACAACACTGTAAATCAACTCTACTTCAATAAAAATTAATTTAAAAGTATCTTTATCACAAGAAAACAATTGTAACTATGTATGGGGACAAATGTCAACTAGATTTATTGTGGGGATCAT
This sequence comes from Eschrichtius robustus, assembly GCF_028021215.1. Lineage (NCBI taxonomy): Eukaryota > Metazoa > Chordata > Mammalia > Artiodactyla > Eschrichtiidae > Eschrichtius > Eschrichtius robustus. The sequence continues at coordinate 70,573,297 of NC_090836.1, forward strand.
TTTGCAGTTTATACAAATATCAAATCCTTATGTCATACACCCAAAACTAATATAATGGTTTATGTCAATTATACCTCAATAATAAAAATATTTGAAAAGTTAAAAATTAGAAAAAATTTTTTAAAATTTATAAGCCAGTTGTTAACTGTTGGTAGCTTGAAATTAGCCATGGTGGGAGGATTTATGCCTCAAAAATCAACAAACACTATAAATTAGGAATTTTTTTTCCCCCAGAAAGCTAGCCTACCAGTACACCATGACCCATTCTCTTCCCTTTAAATATACATACAGACATATATGTATGTATACATATATATGTGTGTGTGTGTATATATCACCTTATTTCTTGTAAGCAACAGCCATTGAATAATCTGATCATTCTCCTTTCCACAGAGACAGTTATTCTGGTAAATTGCCATAGGTCTCTCTGGGAAAATGTGAAAGTGATCAGTATTGCCTAAACTTGCTGGGCATTGTAGGATTCTTCCTCGAGAGAACACAGCCACCCCTTTGATTGGCTCTAAGATTGAGAACTGAGACAACTGTAAAGACTAGGGGAGGGTTTCATTATTTTCCATTGTAGTAAACTATATCATCTCTCTGTTGCTACATTGTTGACATTTTTTGTATTTTTAAAATTATTACATACTTTTAAAAATTAAGAAGAAGTTGCAAGGATAGTACAAAGCTCTCTTATTTGCCTCTTACTCAGATTCACCAATTGTTTATATTTTGCTCTCACTGCATTTTTATTCTTTCTCTCTCCATGTGTGTGTGAAATTTTGTCTGAATTATTTGAGTAAGTTGGAGATAATGCACCCACTTTAATGTAAATGTTTTAAGTGTTTATTTCTTAAGAACAAGGACATTCTCTTAATAACCATAGCACAACTATCAAAATAAAAATTGACAGTAATATAATTCTGATATTAAATTGACACCATATGCAGATTCCATCTCCATAATGTGGTCTCAATAATGTTTTTCATATATAGCTGTTATATCTTCCAGTCCAGGATCTAATGCAAGAACATACACTGCATTTAGTATCCTTTCTCCTTAGTCTCCATTACTGTGAAAGAGTTCCACAGGCTTTGTCATTTTTGAATTTGACTTTTGTGAAAAGTAGAGGGCAATTATTTTGTAGAATGTCCTTCAATTTGGATTTTTCTAATATTTCCTCATGATTAGACTTAGATTATGTATTGGGGACATGAATATGACAGAAGAGGGGTGGAATATTTCTCATGACATTATATCAGGAAATGCATGGTATTAATTTGCTCCAGTATAGTAAATTTGATCATGTGGTTAAGGTGGCATCTGCCTATAAGCGTTTCTCCACTATAAAATTCCACTTTCCTCCTTTGTTCTTAGGTAATGTGGGAGAGATATAGACTTTGATTTTATGCAATTATTCTATCCTTCATTTAACTTTTACCCTCTTGTTTAAGTATCCACTGATGATTTTCTCACAGAATCAACTTTTTCTATACTTTTTATTTGGCATTCAACCTCAGTAAAAAAAACACATCCATGCATGCATGTAAGTCACTATGGACTTATGGACCACTGTTTCTTGAATGAGTTAAAATCTATTGTTATTATTGTTTGTTGTTCTTAGAGTGACCTGTATGAGTCCCTCAAGATAATCCCTGTGTCCTTTTGACATGTCCCATCATTCCTAGAGCATTTTCTTATTTTCTAGCATGAGAAAATGTTCCAGTCTCATGTACCTTCCCTTCCTCAGCCCTAAAATCAGTCTTTTCTTCTAAGGAGCCTAGGGTTCCTTTTAGTGGAGAATTGTATTTAGAAAAATATATTTGACCTGTAGATGTTCTTATTATTATATAATAATAATAGACCTTTTCAACAGATGGAGCAAAGAAAAAAAAATTACCCACCCCCCCGCCCTAGGCATGGTATTTCCTTAGTTAGGCCATGCTGAGACTTGCCCCCAGTTATTGCTCTAGAAACAAGGAAAGGTAAGGTTTTAAGAATGGCAAGCATCATCTTTCAAGGTGCCTGCCTTAGTTGAGGACCTTGCATATTCTTAATTTTGAACAAATCACCTTCTTTGTTGTAGTAGGCTAATTAAAAAAAAGCTGCAATGGGTTCATAATGACCTAAAGAATTTAAAATTGACTATTTTTCTCTCTGGAATAAGAGGCTCTAAAAGGTATTTTCTACCAGTATTTGAAATCAGAATTTCACAATTGTTAGAAATGACAAAAATGACCCTGAAATTATCTTATTTTACAAATAAGTATACTAAGACAAAAAAGTTATTTGTTTACAGTCTTGGGACTATGAGTAGTAGAATCCAAAGCAGATTACTTTGCTTGGCCTAATGGTTATTTGTTTAGTATATTTTCTCTTCATAGCGGCCGTTGTATGTTACATACTGAATGACTGCATGACTGTTTCAGAGAAACATTATTTTCTTTGTACAGAAGACAAACATAACCTTTTCTGCTCCAAATATTAAGTGTTTGATTGTAGAGTCACATATCCTAATTCTGGGTGGAATTTGATGTCTATATGACACACATCATCTGGTTACGAAAGGAAAATGCAGTTGGCAAGTAGATTGCTGGTTCACGGCTATATAGATATAAATATTATGAATGAGGTAAAGTTTTATTTTGGGGTTATTTTGGTCTCCTACATGTTTGCTGCTTTCAATCTGCACTGCATTTTAATGTCATCAGGCAATCTTCTACCTCCTCTCCAGAAAAATTGGTGGCAATATATTTGTAGTGAAACCTCCAGAGCCAATTTTATTCTTCACACCCACATGTTCTCTTTCCACAGTTACTCTATAAGTCTTTGTTTTCCTTGTTTATTTAGAGCTCTCTGACACCACGCTTCAGTGACTTCTTTAGCTTTCTTTCTACTTGGTAATAGTTTTTGCCAGTGGCTCTCTAAGGACCATGAGAGTATCCGGGAAATGTAACGTCTATGGAACAACACAAATTTTGCTTTATAAATAAAGATTTCTAGTAGCAGTGTTAATTGACTCAAATATCAGACCTGGGCTGTATATATAAAAATAAAGCCTATATATATATATATATATATATATATATATATATATATATATATATATATAGGCTTTATTTTTAAATATACATATATATGCATACATACATATTCATATTTTAATATATATATATTATATATATATATATATAAAAATGTGGAATGATGTTTAGGTTAGGGTCAGTGTATGTAGTGAGTGCAACCTTGTAAAGAATCTGTATTTTACACACACTATATAAGGATGTAATTACTTCACCCAGACTTTGAATGTTAGACATGTAAGCTGATATCACAGAATGATAAATGGGATATTTCTTGTTCCTTCTTAATAGACAGATGGGGCCCCAGCTGAAAACAGAGGCTTTCTAAAGAGACCAACAAACAACTGGAGACATAACTACTTTTCAGGATTTGTTAAGAGGCTGTACAATGAACCCTGCCACACTCAACTATTAGCCAAACACTATCCCCTCCCTTATTCTGACCATTCCTTGCCAGTTGCAGAAAAAAGGAGGAATGAGAGTATAGACTGTGTTCCTGCTCCTACTTCAAACTCCTTAACCCATGAGTCTTGCCTAAGGTGGAGAACAGAATAAATTGTGTGTATTTGTGCGTGTGTAAATTGGAAACATGTTTTTTTTTTACTGAAATATAGTTGACTTACAATGTTGTGTTAATTTCTGCTGTATAGTGAAGTGACTCAGTTATACATATTCATACATTCTTTTACATTCTTTTCCATTATGGTTTATCACAGGATATTGAATATAGTTCCCTGTGCTATACAGTAGGACCTTGCTGTATATCCACATGTTCTTTTACCACTAAATCCTTCCACTTTTATGCCTTAAGAATAAAAACATTCCCTTACGTAATGATTGAATAATTATCAAGATCAGGATATTTAACATTTTACATAATTCTCTAATACACAGTGTGTATGCATGTGTGTGTGTATACACACATATATATGTCACTATCTTGTGAAATACCTCAACATGAATTTGTCTGATGTTTATGATCAGTTTCAGCTATTACATTTTTGTCAGGAATATCACAGAAGGGATATTGTGTCCTACTCAAGGCATCATGTAAAAGGCATGTGATATTAATTTGATCATATGGTTAAAGGTTATCAGCAAAGCTTATCTACTATGAAGTCACTATATTTCCTTTTCCCCTTCATAATTATTAAATACTTTGTGAGGAGATATTTTGAAACTATGTAAATACCATTTTTCTTAGCAAAATTATACTCAATCATTTTAGCATTCATTGATTTTCTAATTCCATCATTTCTATTTTTTTTTAATTTGTAGGAATGAATTTATTTACTTCAAGCATACTAGTTAACAACTGCTTACAAATTTGGGAAAGAAAATCAGTTCTAATCTTTCATTTAACAAACAACTCTTACTTACTGAGCCCTACTGTATACAGAGTGCTGAAATGAACCAACTAACTGCTGATGAGACCATTTTTAATTCATGTATCTAACAAATTTTATTTTATGTGTCAGGCACTGTACTTTAGGCACTGGAAATCCAATGGTGAATAAAAAACAGACATGATTCTGTCCTTTGGAGTTTACTGTCTACTGAAGGAAACAGTTACTAAATGAACGGTCATAGACATAAATATAGAGCTACTTTTAAGTGAGAATGATACAGTACAGATGCCTGGTGCTAGGAGGGTAAAATAGTAGAGGGACTGACTTTGTATTGGCAAGAATCCTTCCCTGCTGAAAGGGTGACTGACCTGAAATGTGAAGGATAAGGGGCATTAACTCTGGGTAGAAGGGGAAAGAGTATTTCAGGCAGGTGCAAAGGCCCTGCAGTTGGAGTTAGTGTAGTGCTTTCGGAGAATTGAAAGGACAATGTTTTTTGACCTAGAGGACAAAGGCAAGCGTATGTGTGTGATAAACCTCTAAATTCCTTCTCTTGTAATACTTCAAGCTGCCTTTTTTTTAGTTTTGCTTTCATTTGTCCATTTGTTCATTCTTTGATTCATTCAGGCATTCAACAAATGATTATTCCATGTCATTATTCTGTGGCAGGTACTGTGTTAGGTACAGATACAACAGTGAGTAAGTCCACAGACCCTGGTCCCAAAGATCTCACAGGAAAAGAGAAAAGGATGCCCAGGTGCTATGGGATCACAGAGGAAGAACATTCATCTTGGTTTCCCATCACCCATCCCTCCATTTATGCCCTGGTGATTTGTTACTCATCATTTAAGGCCCAGCTCAATAGCCCTGCAATGCCTTCTCTGACATGCCTGGTAACCACTTTGTCTCCCGCTGCCAATGGCTAACTGCTTCTATGCAACTTTGTACATAAAAATAATTGCTGCTGTTTATTGAACATCTCTGTGCCAGGGATTTAGTTCTTAGTGTAGTATAGGCAACCCTACAAGATAATTAAAATAATGCCAACCTCACAGATAAAGAAACACACAGATTAAGAAACTCACTCCTTTTTCTGTGTTTTCTACCTTTTGAGTAGTACTCACTGTCAATCTAGCTGTCCAAACCAGAAAACCAGAACACCTTTCCCTCTACCCTACATCTAGTCAGATGCCAAGTCCTATAAATTCCAGCTGCCTAACAGCCATAAATCTGTCCCCGCCTACCCATTCACACTGCCACTAGTTCAACTTGGGCCATTATCAACTCTCAGCAATGTTCCTGCAGTAGCTTCTTTGCGAATCTTCTGTGCTTCACATTGACATGAATATGATAATTCTAAAGTACAGATCTGATCATGCCAATGCCCTGCTTAAAGTCCTTGAGTGGGTCTCCATGACTCTTAAAGGAAAAAAAAAATCCAAGACCCTTAACTCAGCCTATAGGACCCTTTAGGCTACTACCTACTTCTTTACCTTCATTTCATCCAGTCAGACTTCACAGTCTACACTGGAAGCCTCAGTGAGCTTCTCAAGGTTTCCCGCATTGCCAAGTATTCTTTTGCCTCTAGCCCATCACTTCCTCTGTTATTATTTGTGAACAGTCTCCTTCAAGGAACGACCCTTCCTTCCTTCCTGTCTGCATGGCTTCATGGATTCTTGTTTTATTCAATGGGTTTTAGTTCCTTATTGTTATTTACACATTTTGATGTTCAAAATATCCTAGATTGTCCAGTTTAAATGCCTTAAAGCTAGCATTTATATACTTTTCATATGTTCCCATCATTATTTGGACATTTTATTCACTTATGGCATAACAAAATGTTCCAGGAAAGATTCACTTTTCCTGTACTTAGATTGAGTCTATTTTCCAGGAGCCCTGTTTCCCTTTATTGGAAAATGACTGTTGGAAACCAAGATCTGGGTTCTGAATATGCCCATTGTTATTGGTATGTCACTGTTTTATACCCTCTCAGTGGACAAGCTGAGGAAAATTCTTCAATAATGTTCTCCCTGACTCCTCTTATTTTTAATGGATTTACTTATTTGTTCAAACCTATATGATATACAAAAAGTAGTTTCAGAATTGATAACCCATGCCATTGTTAAAAACAAACTTACTAATTAAAAAATTGTTTGTAGTTCTTTTTTTATAATAAAATTTACATATAGTGAAATGTTCAAATTTTAAATGTACACTTTTTTTTATTTTTGACAAACGCATACACCGATGTAACCCACATCTCTATCAAGACATAGAATATTTCCATACCCTATAAGGTTCCCTCCAGCCTCTTCCCAGAGGAGACAAATCAGAAATAATATTAGAATTTTAATTTTAATTAGAATTTTAATTTTAATGCATTTTAATAACTAGAGTAATTGAACAATTATGAGATTTTTTCCAAAGATATAATTTACAGATAAGAAAGTGTTATTTGTTCATTTGTTTGATAGCACATGATTAACAATTTATTGGAAAATATTTGTTTACTACATTACTGAAGAATATGCCATTACACAAGTTTTAAATTCAATAACTCTAATTTTCTTTCTTTACAGATGAAACTACTGAAGCTAAGAGAGAATCTAGGCTTATCCCAGTTTACAAAGTTGCTTTGTACTATCTATAGGATTAAAAGTTATATATTTCCACATATAACTTGAAAATTGTTTTTGTATCCTTCTTAAACAGAAGTCTAGTTCAACTCCAGTTTTAAAAAACAAAACAGAATGCAGGTCATCAGTTCAACCTTATGACTTTCTAACAAGGTCCAACAAGATCTCATTCATTTTCTCAGTAACATACCATTGGACACACAGAGTAAGATAAAACCTTGCAGCACAAAAAGCCCAGATTGACAGATAATTTAATGAGAGAATCTGAAAGAAATTGACATACATTATAAAGCAGATTAGATTTATTAACAATAAAATCTGCTTATGCTACAACACAAGATGAAGCTTGGGTTTGCTTCATGAAACAGAATGTGGTAGGTGTTGCCAATTGATTACCAATTCTTCACTCCCTCTCTATAATAGAATTAATTGATGCATGCTCCTATTTGACTTTGCAGTAGGTTGCTCTCACTAGAATGGGCAAAGTATCTTTTTCTGCCCCATTTATTTTGAACTTGACCATGTAACGTGCCTTGGCCAATGAAATGTGGACAGTTATGACAATGTGCCACTTCTAAACCAAGATATTACGAAGTATACTGTTTCTACTTGTTCTTTTTACACTTCTATCAGTCCCCATGAGAAAGACATGTGCTAGATACAAGGATGGTGGGAGACACATGGAACAGGACTGAAGCAGCACCACCCAGCTGACCAATGAACCAAGAAGCAAGCAAATTACATGTTACTTTAAGCCACTGAGATACTGAGGTTGTTTGTTTCATAGCAAAAACAGATCAATGTACAGAGATTGCCTGGAAAAAACGCACACGGTTGGGAGTCAATTTCTAACTCAGGAACACAAAGTATTTCTTTCTATTCCTCAACAACTGTTTGGTGATGGTGGTGCACCCTCTACACTGTTATTTTCAGCTCTCATAGAAATGATTGCTGCACACATGCAGAGTCTTCAAATTTAAAAAAATAACAATAAAACAAAGAACAGAAAAACTTCTTGGTTTGAAGTGGCAATTGCTAAATGATAGGATGGACCCCTGGGTAGTTCAATTGTAGATCTGAAAATGGACCACCATACAAATGTAGACTGAGATCAAGAAAAATTTCTCCATTCTTTCTGTTGGCAAACACTGAGTCTTGACTGACGATGAGTAAGAAGAAAAGTAACACAAAACAACATAGGGCCCATGAGCAAAAAGTGCCATGGGTATAAGGAAAGATATTGGACAAAGCACTCAGTAATCTAAAAGGAAAAAAATCCTCAGAATATAATCTACTGCTGAATAGAAAATAAGATCTATTTGATGAACTGCATAGTAGTATAAAAAAATGCAGAAAAAATAGGAAAGGAGAAGAAGAAATTCACAAGCAGGAAGGAGGGTAATAAAAGAAATAACACTACAGAATTAGATAAAAAGACAACAAAAAGATACCTGTATCTATATATTTAGATCAATGGCAAAATAAAAATTAGAATACATAATAGTTAGTGCTATGACAGTATTGATATTTTTTGAAAGCATGTGCCACAATTTAAAGTTTCCATATTATTGAATATTTTGTTTCCAATTTTTGAAATTATAAGGATTTTATTTAAAGTATATTAATATTTATATTTTAGATGATCATTTATTCTTTATGAAGTTAAAAAATATTTTGGATATTTTTAGATGGCTATAACCTTTTATATGTATAACTCTAGAAAACAGTATTATAATAGCACCCTTGAAGCTCTTTCATCTAATGATAAATAAGGTTTTGATTAACTTTTTGATGAATAAATATTTTTATTCTGATTATTTCTCAAGATTATATTCCAGAAATTGGATATTTTGGCCAAAGTTTCTTAAGTTTAAAGATGCTATTTGACTTCAAGAAGTTTACTCATGTTCCTCATAATATCCTGCCTCCCTCTCAGATACTGAAAAATTACTCTTTGCAATGGTTCTGCTAATTTCCATTCCCATAAACAATGCAATTTGTTAGGCTTTAGCCAGCACTGAGAATTTTAACTGTTTAAACTCTAGGAATTTGATAGGACTATAGTAACGCAGGGACCTTTTCTGGAACTCCTGAGAATGAGAAGCTCTCTTTCTTATACTGTGGAGCAAGGAGGCCATATAAGCCTATAGTAGCCAGGGTTCCCTATGGGGGGCAAAATAAATCTAACACAAAGAGACATGTTTGAGGAAAATCTAAATTCTGATGACGTCACCTGAATCCAAGTATTTTCATATGACTTTGAACAGTATCTTGGATTACTTTATTTATATGTCAGTGAATTCCTTTTTTTTTTTTAGTGCTTAAAATAGTTTGAGTTGGACTTCTGTAGTGTACAACAGAATAATGTATCCTAACACATAGGCAAATTGTTATTATTTTTGTATATTCAATTTGAATATTTTTTCAACTTGTGATAACACTGTCAGTTATGCTAAATATGCTCAACTATACACTTGCAGTGTAAGCTTTTCAGAGTTTTGATCACAGATAGCCTTTTAAAACCTCTTGAATGTGATTGGTTCAAGATGGTGGAGTAGAAGGACGTGCTCTCACTCCCTCTTGCTAGAACACTGGAATCACAACTAACTGCTAAACGATCATCGACAGGGACACTGGAACTCACCAAAAAAGATACCCCACATCCAAAGACAAAGGAGAAGCCACAATGAGATGGTACGAGGGGCACAATCACAATAAAATCAAATCCCATAATTGCTGGGTGGGTGACTCAAAAACTAGAGAACATTTATACCACAGAAGTCCACCCACTGGAGTGAAGGTTCTGAACCCCACGTCAGGCTTCTGAACCTGGGAGTCTGGCAACGGGAGAAGGAATTCCTAGAGAATCAGACTTTGAAGGCTAATGGGATTTGATTGCGGGACTTCGACAGGACTGGGGGAAAAAGAGACTCCCCTCGTGGAGGGCACACACAAAGTACTGTGCACATCGGGACCCAGGGGAAGGAGCAGTGACCCCATAGAGACTGAACCAGACCTACCTGCTAGTGTTGGAGGGTCTCCTGCAGAGATGGGGGGTGGCTCTGTCTCACCGTGAGGACAAGGACACTGGCAGCAGAAGTTCTGGGAAGTACTCCTTGGTGTGAGCCCTCCCAGAGTCTGCCATTAGCCCCACCAAAGAGCCCGGGTAGGCTCCAGTGTTGGGTCACCTCAGGCCAAACAACCAACAGTGAGGGGACCCAGCCCCACCCATCAGCAGACAAGCAGATTAAAGTTTTACTGAGCTCTGCCCACAAGAGCAACAGCCAGCTCTACCCACCACCAGTCCCTCCCATCAGGAAACTTCCACAAGCCTCTTAGATAGCCTCATCCACCAGAGGGCAGACAGCAGAAGCAAGAAGAACTACAGTCCTGAAGCCTGTGGAACAAAAACCACATTCACAGAAAGATAGACAGATGAAAAGGCAGAAGGCTATGTTCCAGATGAAGGAGCAAGATAAAATCCCAGAAAAACAACTAAATGAAGTGGAGATAGGCAACCTTCCAGAAAAAGAATTCAGAATAATGATAGTGAAGATGATCCAGGACCTTGGAAAAACAATGGAGGCAAAGATTGAGAAGATGCAAGAAATGTTTAACAAAGATCTAGAAGAATTAAAGAACAAACAAACAGAGGTGAACAATACAATAACTGAAATGAAAAATACACTAGAAGGAATCTATAGCAGAATAACTGAGGCAGAAGAACGGATAAGTAACCTGGAAGACAAAATGGTGGAATTCACTGCCACGGAACAGAATAAAAAAAAAAGAATGAAAAGAAATGAAGACAGCCTAAGAGACCACTGGGACAACATTAAACACAACTACATTCGCATTATAGGGGTCGCAGAAGGAGAAGAGAGGAAGGACCCAAGAAAATATTTGAAGAGTTAAGTCGAAAACTTCCCTACGATGGGAAAGGAAATAGCCACCCAAGTCCAGGAAGCATAGAGAGTCCCATACAGGATAAACCCAAGGAGAAACACGCTGAGACACATAGTAATCAAATTGGCAAAAATTAAAGACAAAGAAAAATTATTGAAAGCAGCAAGGGAAAAATGACAAATAACATACAAGGGAACTCCCATAAGGTTAACAGCTGATTTCTCAGCAGAAACTCTACAAGCCAGAAGGGAGTGGCATGATATACTTAAAGTGATGAAAGGGAAGAACCTACAACCAAGATTACTCTACCTGGCAAGGATCTCATTCAGATTTGATGGAGAAATCAAAAGCTTTACAGACAAGCAAAAGCTAAGAGAATTCAGCACCACCAAACCAGCTCGACAACAAATGCTAAAGGAACTTCTCTAAGAGGGAAACACAAGAGAAGAAAAGGACCTACAAAAACAAACCCAAAACAACTAGGAAAATGGTAATAGGAACACACATATTGATAATTACCTTAAACGTAAATGGATTAAATGCTCCAACCAAAAGACACAGGCTTGCTGAATGGATACAAAAACAAGACTCATATATATGCTGTCTACAAGAGACCCACTTCAGACCTAGGGACACATACAGACTGAAAGTGAGGGGATGGAAAAAGATATTCCATGCAACTGGAAATCAAAAGAAAGCTGGGGTAGCAATAGTCATATCAGATAAAATAGACTTTAAAATAAAGAATGTTACAGGAGACAAGACACTACATAATGATCAATCAATCCAAGGAATCAATCCAAGAAGATATAACAATTATAAATATATAGGCACCCAACATAGGAGCACCGCAAAACATAAGGCAACTGCTAAGAGCTATAAAAGGGGAAATTGAAAGTAACACGATAATAGTGGGGGACTTTAACACCTCACTTATACCAATGGACAGAACATCCAAACAGAAAGTTAATAAGGAAACACAAGCTGTAAATGACACAATAGACCACATAGATTTAATTGATACTTATAGGACATTCCATCCAAAAACAGCAGATTACACTTTCTTCTCAAGTACGCACAGAACATTCTCCAGGATAGATCACATCTTGGGACACAAATCAAGCCCCAGTAAATTTAAGGAAATTGAAATCATATCAAGCATCTTTTCTGACCACAGCGCTATGAGATTAGAAATCAATTACAGGGAAAAAAACGTAAAAAACACAAACATATGGAGGCTAAACAATACGTTACTAAATAACCAAGAGATCACTGAAGAAATCAAAGAGGAAATCAAAAAATACCTAGAGACAAATGACAATGAAAACACGATGATCCAAAACCTATGAGATGCAGCAAAAGCAGTTCTAAGAGGGAAGTTTATAGCTATACACGCCTACCTCAAGAAACAAGAAAAATCTCAAATAAACAATCTAACCTTACACCTAAAGGAACTAGAGAAAGAAGAAGAAACAAAACCCCAAGTTAGCAGAAGGAAAGTAATCATAAAGATCAGAGCAGAAATAAATGAAATAGAAACAAAGAGAACAATAGCAAGGATCAATAAAACTAAAAGCTGGTTCTTTGAGAAGATAAACAAAATTGATAAACCATTAGCCAGACTCATCAAGAAAAAGAGGGAGAGGACTCAAATCAATAAAATTAGAAATGAAAAAGGAGAAGTTACAAGAGATACCGCAGAAATACAAAGCATCATAAAATGGACAACCTGGAAGAAATGGATAAATTCTTAGAAAGGTATAACCTTCCAAGATTGAACCAGGAAGAAACAGAAAATATGAACAGACCAATCACAAGTAATGAAATTGAAACTGTGGTTAAAAATCTTCCAACAAACAAAAGTTCAGGACCAGATGGCTTCAAAGGTCAATTCTATCAAACATTTAGAGAAGAGCTAACACTCATCTTTCTCAAACTCTTCCAAAAAATTGCAGAGGAAGGAACACTCCCAAACTCATTCTATGAGGCCTCCATCACCCTGACACCAAAACCAGACAAAGATACTATAAAAAAGAGAAAATTACAGACCAATATCACTGATGAATATAGATGCAAAAACCTCAACAAAATACTAGCAAACAGGATCCAACAACATATTAAAAGGATCATACACCACAATCAAGTGGGATTTATCCCAGGGATTCAAGGATTCTTCAATATATGCAAATCAATCAATGATACATCATATTAACAAATTGAAGAATAAAAACCATATGATCATCTCAAGAGCTGCAGAAAAAGCTTTTGACAAAATTCAACACCCATTTATGATAAAAACTCTCCAGAAAGTGGGCATAGAAGGAACCTACCTCAACATAAAAAAGGCCATATACAACAAACCCGCAGCAAACATCATTCACAATGGTGAAAAACTGAAAGCATTTCCTCTAAGATCAGGAACAAGACAAGGATGTCCACTCTAGCCACTGTTGTTCAACATAGTTTTGGAGGTCCTAGTCATGGCAATCAGAGAAGAAAAAGAAATAAAATGAATACAAATTGGAAAAGAAGAATTAAACTGTCACTGTTTGCACATGACATGATACTATACATAGAGAATCCTAAAGATGCCATCAGAAAACTACTAGAGCTAATCAATGAATTTGGTAAAGTACAGGATACAAAGTTAATGCACAGAAATCTCTTGCATTCCTATACACTAATGATGAAAAATCTGAAAGAGAAATTAAGGAAACACTCCCATTTACCATTGCAGGAAAAAGAATAAAATACCTAGGAAGAAACCTACCTAGGGGGACAAAAGACCTGTATGCAGAAAACTATAAGACACTGATGAAAGAAATTAAAGATGATACCAACAGATGGAGAGATATACCATGTTCTTGGATTGGAAGACTCAATACTGTGCAAATGACTATACTACCCAAAGCAACCTACAGATTCCATGCAATCCCTATCAAATTACCAATGGCATTTTTTACGGAACTAGAACAAAAAATCTTAAAAGTTGTATGGAGACACAAAAGACCCCGAATAGCCAGAGCAGTCTTGAGGGAAAAAACCGGAGCTGGAGGAATCAGACTCCTTGACTTCAGACTATATTACAAAGCTACAGTAATCGAAACAATATGGTACTGGCACAAAAACAGAAATATAGATCAATGGAACAAGATTGAAAGCCCAGAGATAAACCCACGCACCTATGGTCAACTAATCTATGACAAAAGAGGCAAGGATATACAATGGAGAAAAGACAGTCTCTTCAATAAGTGGTGCTGGGAAAACTGCACAGCTATATGTAAATGAATGAAATTAGAACACTCCCTAACACCATACACAAAAATAAACTCAAAATGGATCGAGACCTAAATGTAAGACCGGACAGTATAAAACTCTTAGAGGAAAACATAGGAAGACCACACTTTGACATAAATCACAGCAAGATCTTTTTTGATCCACCTCCTAGATTAATGGAAATAAAAACAAAAATAAACAAATGGGACCTAATGAAACTTAAAAGCTTTTGCAAAGCAAAGGAAACCATTACAAGACAAAAAGACAACCCTCAAAATGGGAGAAAATATTTGCAAACTAATCAACGGAGAAAGGATTAATCTCCAAAATATATAAACATCTCATGCAGCTCAAAATTAAAAATACAAACAACCGAATCCCAAAGTGTGCAGAAGACCTAAATAGAGATTTCTCCAAAGAAGACATACAGATGGCCGAGAGGCACATGAAAACCTGCTCAACATCACTAATTATTAGAGAAATGCAAATCAAAACTACAATGAGGTATCACCTCACACCAGTTAGAATGGGCATCATCAGAAAATCTACAAACAACAAATGCTGGAGAGGGTGTGGAGAATAGGGAACTCTCTTGCACTGTTGGTGGGAATGTAAATTGATACAGCCATTCTGGAGAGCAGTATGGAGGTTCCTTAAAAAACTAAAAATAGAATTACCATATGACCCAGCAATCCCACTACTGGGCGTATACCCTGAGAAAACCATAATTCAAAAAGACACATGCACCCCTATGTTCATTGCAGCACTATTTACAATAGCCAGGTCATGGAAGCAACCTAAGTGTCCACTGACAGATGAATGGATAAAGAAGATGTGGTACATATATACAATGGAATATTACTCAGCCATAAAAAGGAACGAAATTTGGTCATTTGTAGAGACGTGGATAGATCTAGAGACTGTCATACAGAGTGAAGTAAGTCAGAAAGAGAAAAACAAATATCGTATATTTGTTCCACACATATATGTGGAACCTAGAAAAATAGTACAGATGAATTGGTTTGCAGGGCAGGAATTGAGACACAGATGTAGAGTACAAACGTATGGACACCAAGGGGGGAAAGCGGCGGGGGGTGGGGGTGGGTGGGTGTGTGATGAATTGGGAGATTGGGATTGACATGTATACACTGATGTGTATAAAATGGATGACTAATAAGAACCTGCTGTATAAAAAAATAAATAAAATAAACTTCAAAAATTCAGAAAAATAAATAAAACCTCTTGAATGAACTTGAAATTGCCTTTTGTTTTCAACATTAGAAGCTTAAATCTAATACCCATATATTGGGATTTTAAAATATATTTTGCTGTTTTGTTCTTGTAAATTATGCATATAGTTCATGGCTGTCTAGTAATAAAGTATATGTGAATTTTACTTTATCTTTTTCTGCTTTTTACATGCAGGAAAATAAATTATAAACTTGGTCTCTAAGGAGAGCAGAAGTAAATGTTCTGCTTCCTTAAACAGTAAGCTTATTTTGTCATTTCCATTGAATTCCTTTTTTGTTGTAAACAATCCTATTACTTATTTCAGGAAAATACTGTTTTCCATCTGAAATAGGATTTGCTTTTGTTTGTTAAAAAGACATTGGAGACTTAAGGAAAGGCTTAGAAACATCATCCTATATGTGAGATGTGCCTTTTATTTAGCTATTTCTGTTTCTTGTACAGAAAATTATTTTGTGATTGATGTTTCAGAGCTTGCCAATTCCATTTTGACCTTGGCTATATTTGCACATTTCAGTTATTTTTATTTATACTATATTTTTGCACAAAAATTCTTTCAAATTGAATGCCAATATACATGTGTCTCCCCTAGCATGCTTAGAATCTTTGCCTATAACGATCTACTAGTTTTTCCTTTTTTAATAAGGTTTTCCTGAAATCTTGAGCTCTCCTCTTTCTTAGATATACAAAATTTTTGAGCTCAGTAGAGCAGGAGAAGAATCTTCATGTAATTTCAATAACTTTTCATTTTACCTTCTTCTTATAGATCAGGGGTCAGCAATTATTTTCTGTTAAGGGACAAATGATACTATAGGTTTTGCTGGCCATGGGTCTGTCACAATTACTAATTTCTGCTGTTGTAAAAGAAAAGCAGCCATAGATGACATGTAAATAAATGTGTTGCTGTGTACCAATAAATCTTTATCTATTAAAAAGCCATGATCAGGATTTGGCCCATGAGCTGTAGTTTTCTAACCCCTGTTTCAGATGGCTACTTTTCTCATTGCTAATGAACTTAGGAAACGTATTATATTACGAGGATAATACTATGCTTCAATAATTGCAATATTTGTAGACTTCAAGCGTCCATAGCCACAATTCTTACCCTCAAGACATGTGCAGTATTGCTAGACACTTTTTGCAAAAACAAAAACATGCAGTGTATTCAATCTTATCAATATAAAAAAATAATACAGTTCACTTTGATCTCTAGCAGGATAAAAATTTTTATAAAACTAATTAAGTTCTGAAAGATGTAAAGAAACTTTTAAATTTAGTTATAAAGAGTAGGGATATGGGAGAGAAGTTATAGGAGAAACAACTAAATTCACTGCAAAGTTGAGAATTGGAACTGCTATAGATACACTATTTTTTCCCCTCTTCAAACTATTATTCATGAGAAGCAGGCTGAAGATAAAAAAGTACAGAACAGAAAGAAACTTGTAGTCAGCCTCCCACCTGCTAACCCAAGTCAGCTGATCAGATAAATATAAACACTAAATCATTGAACAGAAATGGCCAGACAGGGTATCCTTTTTTTAGTTTTTCACTGTTGAGGAAAATGTTAGCTGTGGGCTTCTTGTATATAGCCTTTTTTTATGTTGAGGTACACAATACAGTGAAATATAATAATATTAATCATGATAATAACGAAGAGGAGGAGAAGAAAATGAAATATTATTCAACATTTAAAAGGAAGGGAATACTGCCATTTGCAACAACATGGATGGACCTGGAGGACATTATGCTAAGTGATATAATCAGACACAGAAAAACACTATAATCTTACTTATATGTAGAATCTAGAATAGTCAAGTTCCTAGAAGCACAGAATAGAATGATGGCTGTCAGGGGCTGTGGGGAGGCGGGTATGGGGAGGTGATGGTCAAAGGGTACAAAGTTTCAGTTATGCAAGATAAATAGGTTCTGGAGAGCTACTTTAAAACATTGTGCCCATAGGTAATAATAATAATAATGCTATCGTACACTTAAAATGTTACGATAGCATTATTATTATTATTACCTATGGGCACAATGTTTTCTAAAAGGATAAATCTTACGTTAAGTGTTATTACCACACAGAAACAATAATGATGATGATGATGATAAAGGGAGTAGGAGAAATTTTTGGCAGGTGATGGATATGTTTATGGTCTTGATGGTGGTGGTGATTTTCTGGGTGTATACTTATATCCAAACTCATTGAGTTGTATATATTAAATATATACAGCTTTTTACCTGTCAATAATACCTCAATAAAGTGGTTAAAAACCCCTTCCATTTGTATATGAATAATAAGCATAAGGATTCAACATGATATCTACTTCTATATACTAACAGAAAAAGGAGGTATCGTAAATGACAGAACACTAAAAAAAAAAAAAAGAAAGTTGTTCCAGGAAAAGACGACATTTTAGAAGCAAATAATACCCTAAATTCTTAAAACTATTGAAAATAAGCTATCCCTTGATTCCATAAGATATTGCTCAGAGAACAACTAATAAGATAAAAGAATAACATCAAACGTGAGAACAGAGAGCAGTGCTCATCAAACTGTAGATTACAACATTGTCATTACCAAAAATGAGTACACACTAGAAACAAGGAGAAATGGGTTGCCTGCAAAGTCAATTATGGATGACAGACTTGCAGAATATATCACCATAAAAAATTTAAAAGATCAACAGAAATTCTTAAGTAACTATGACATACAGAGAAGGTCTGACATAAACATAAAGGAATAAGTGTCTTGTATGAAAGAGGGCCTTCAATTGTTGTCTAAAAGGTCAGAGCTTAGTCATGATAAACTGATAAAGAACAAAAAATAACAAAGCATATCTTGGTGAAGTTAATAAAATTCAAGTACAAAGAAAGAATCTTATACACATTTAGCTATGTAAAAGAACTCAGATATAGGAAGAAAAACATATTTTGGCTACAGCCTCCTACACAAGCAATAGAAAAGTGCCAGAATGTTATTTTAAATATCTGCTACAGAAGTAGTTCTCAAAGTGAGGTCTGAGTTCCTTTGGGGGCCTCTAAAAACTTTTTACAAATCAAAACTAATTTCACAAAAATACTAAGATGTCATTTGCTCTTTTATCTTTCATTTTCTATGAATGTATAATGGAGTTTTCTAGAGACTATATGATGTGTCTTATTGCAAGAGATGGAAGGAAGCAGATACGAGATTCCACTCATTTTCTATTAAGCTGAACATTGAAGAGATTTGCAAGAATGTAAAACGATGAGGTCGGAAAAGATGATTGATATGATTTCAATCTTCTTAAATTTATTAAGACTTGTTTTGTGGTCTAACGTAAGATCTATTAACTTAATAACCTCGAGCTAGATATTTGAACTTTCTAAATGGTTGTAAAGTAAGCAGTGTGCTGTGATTTTATAATTCCCAACACCACCTTCTCTGTGGCTCTACATGGGGTTCCCTTTCTTGGCAGCACTATCAAAATTTCCATTCCTCTTCTGTACCTCGTTCTTTTCTAGAGCCTTCTAAGTGAGGGCTTCAGCAAATCCATTCATTTCCTCTTTTAGTTATATTTGCATTTCATGTCAGAAGTACTGTAGAGATTTATGCTTACCCCTCCTCCATACTATAATCTAGAAATATGGAAAATAGCTTAAAAAGTAGAGGACATATTCTGGATATTTTTAGTATTTACTATATGGCACCTAACAGAGTAGGCTAAGATAAATGTTATTAGAAGAATATATAGAAATAAGTGAAGCTTATCATTGGGGATTTGTGAGGTTTCTCAGAGAACCAAACCATGAAAGAACATGTTCTGACTTCTAACAATAATAAGAGTATATTTTATCCCAAGGAAGGGAAACATTAAAATTCTTTTTCCAATATCTAGCTTCTCCAAACAGAGCTTTTTAAATATATGCCTGATATTCCAATAAAATACTCATAGCCTGTTGATTCATTCCACAAGAATATGAAATATCCAAAGAGTACCAGAAAAAGTAGAGCAAAACATGATCCAATCCTTACCTTCAAGAATACCTCAATTATCTCTTTGTTTCAAATTCAACTTCCTGTTCTAGATCTAACATTTCTGTTAGTGAGCAAAATGTGCCTGACATTTAATTTTCTCAACGTGAATTTTCTTTCTTGCCCACTTTGTTAGAATTGACTCCATAGCCATCTTTCCCAAACTCCCATAAACTGCTGCTCATTTCTAAATATCCACCTCTCCTCTTATATATTCTCATCATGAGTTTTAAAGACAGAATAGCCAGGCTCAAATTCCAGATTTGTCAATGTCATGCTAGGGAAACATGGGCAAGTTGCTTAATTATTCTAAACATCCATGCTTTATAAATTAAAGATACTCTATGTAAATTTTCAGCACAACGCACAGTACATAGTAGACATAATAGTGAATAGATCAATTATAGATATGTAGTCTACTCTCTCACCAGTGCAAGATGGAGAATGTTCTTTGCCTTCACAACTGTCTCAGTCATTTGCAATCTAATATGGTACTGAGGGCAACTCCTGTCAAGTTTTCCCTGTTCCAAACTGAAAGATATGGGAGGAATATGCAGTCTGATTCTGCCTAATCATGCATTCTTCCAACATTTTTTATATTACATCTGGAGCTCAACTTTTGAAATTTGAGCCACAAATTTGTTGCTATAAACATACGCTATGATTTTGCCATTAGAATATGCCTGTTACAAAAATGGTCTCATGCATGAATTAAAGAGGGCAGAAGGATATCAGATAAAACTTCATAATATCATCTCTCTTTCTCAAAATGTCATTTGCTCTCATGATCCTTTCTTTAACTTAGATTTCTAGTATTCTCCTCCCATAGGAAACACAAGTTCTATTTTAGAGTGGTCTTCACAGATATTTTCAACACCGTCTCACTTCCCAGAAGAAAAACAACCCACACAGTTTGTGAGCCACACATACAAGTATTTGGTATTTTACTTAAATGCCGATTTGATTTGTGAAACTTTTTCATTTATACAGGAAACATACAGTACAGCAAATAAAAGTAAAAATTGTTTTCAGTATCACATGGATTTGACCATGTAAGATGAAAATAAAACCAGCAGAACGTTTATTAATTATTGGTGCTTAGGATGGCATATGCCTCCTTTGGCCTGAAACGAGATCAGGGCATTTGCCCTGAGACATCATCAAGTGACTTTCTGAGTAAGCATAAAAGTGTTTTTTTTCTATCAGCTTCATTTTATCTCTATAAAAGACTATCATGATATTTTTAAACTTATTTAATAGTCCCAATACTATTTTATGTTAATGCCATAGTTTTACTAGGAATTGAAGTTGGACTCAGAGGAGTATAATTTCCAGGGGCATATTTCATGGTACTTTATAAGTTATTTTATTCTTTCAGCCTTACTTTATTGGCCTTTTTAATATATTGGCTGTATTATACTATGAGGTTCAGAGTAGATCCTATGTCCTCACAAAGACCCTGTATTTATATTTACTGTGCTCTAATTCAAGCTGCTTAAAACATTTTAAGGGTCCTGTAGTTCAAATGACAATGTGAAATCTCCATGACTATTTTAGAAGGCAATTGATGTTACTACAGTGGAGAACAGCAGTTGGAAATAGACATTATTGCACATTTATTTTAAAATGATTGTAGATCAGATCCACAATGACTTATCCACAGTTCCAAATCCACAGAGCTCTAAAAACTAAAGGACTTTTAGTTTAAAAACATTAAAAATTTTTTTTTAGATTAAAAAATTTTTCTTTTTGTTAGTTTGATGCCAAAATTCATGGAGCAGCTAAATCTGACACAAACAGAAGTGAGGCTATTTATAACTTTTATTTATCCCACTTAGTCTGAATAGCCATATGGTTTGCTATAGATTTATCAATGTGGTTAAAGAGTATTACCCTAGACTTTCCTGAGTATTACATAGTAAGTGGTATACATGTCAAAATAAGTTTTTTAAAAGGTGCAGTATAATATACATAAAGAATAATACACATGTGTATTAGTTTGCTAGGGCTGTCATAACAAAACACTATAGACTGGGCGGCTTAAACAACCTAAATTTATTTCCTCACAGTTCTAGAGGCTATAAGGCCAAGACCAAGGTGTTGGCAGGTTTGGTTTCTTCTGAGACCTCTGTCCTTGGCTTGCAGATGGCTGCCTTCTCCCTGTGCCCTCACATAGTCTTCTCACTGTGCTCTGGTGTCTGCTTGACCTAATGTCCGCTTCTTATAATAACGTCCATCGAACTGGATTAGGGTCCAGCGTAAGGCCCTCATTTTAACTTAATTACCTCTTTAAAGGCCTTATCTACAAATACATCCCCATTCTGAGGTACTAAGGGTTATAGGGCTTCAATATATAAATTTAGAGGGGATACTATTCAGCCCATAACAACATGTAGAGATTGGTAAAATTTTCACACACAACCACACCATTGCCAGCACCACAGAAGCCCCTCTTATGTTCCCTTCTGACCACTACCCCTGTGCTACCAAGGGAAATATATGCTGATTTCTGTTTGCATAGATTCAATATTTTCCTCTTTTATTTTATATTAATGGAATCATATATCATATGCTCTTTCGTGTTTAGTTTCTTTTCAATTAGCTTCTATAACTATAGATAATTCATATTGTTGTACAATAATAAATTGTGTTATAAATCAATTTGTCTATCTATTTTATCACTAATGGGCATTTGGATAGTTTCCAGTTTTGCGCTACTACAAATAACACTGCTATGAGTCTTCTTTCACGTGTCTTTTAATGAACATTATTGAGTAGGGAGATTGTTGGTCATAGGGTAAGCTTATGCTGAGCTTTAGTAAGTCTGCTATGCTGTGTTTCAAGGTTGCCAGACCAACTGAAACCTCCATTTGAACAATTTCGTGTATGTGATGTCTATTTCATAAAGGCAGATACTGTAATTTAGAATCAATATAGGAAATCATAAATAGTACAGGAAAAGCATTAGAGAGAAAATGGGAGCCTCCAGAATACGTATTGATTATTTTAAGATACAACACATATATCAGATAAGCGTGCAAAGCACTACTGTACCAACACTAAGAAGTCAAGGATAAAAATGAACATGGCTGTGTTTCATAATCATTTTTCTTAACTGATAAAAATAATAGATATTGGTTTCAAATGATTAAGAATCAGAACTAAGAACTCCCTGATTCAAGGAGCCATGATTAGACCGTGTAGCTAATTACCAAGGAAAGTTTTGAAGCAATCTTTCTTCCAGAACAAAATGATTTAAAAAATTAAATTATAAAAGGTTGTGACCATCTCTTACAAACTCAAATATATTACTATCCTTTAATCTTTGAAAGTGGTCATGACAATGAGCATGCTTGTCACTTCCCCCATTTGCTCTCAGTTAATTTCCTGAATTTCTCCCAACCTAATTTGAATTGACTGGCACTGAATCCTTCACACTATCTTTCTAAGGATCATTTACCAAGAGGATTCTAGTTGAGTTTGGCCAATAGACACACAATAAGGAATTTGGAGGACTTGAGGAAGGAAATAACCAGCACTTCCTGCTTCTACTCCATTTTTCCAGCTCTCCTCAGGCAGCCTCCCTCAGAGTTCCAATTTCCACTAGCTGGACCTGACTCTGGTCACACCATCTCCCACTTCGGCTTCTCCAGTTCCAAAGTGATCATGGTCTCCTGCTGTTAGTAATTGTTGGTTACCTCACCATCCTTTGGTTTTCCAGCACATCTATCTTTCTGTAATTCATTCATTCTGTTGAACTACTTAGGACGGGCTGTTTTGCTAATTAAACCTTTACTAATACAGGCTTAGTACCAGGAATAGCTCCACAGGAGACTCTCAACATGGGATTTTGGGATTGGATTTCTCTCCTCTTGGAGTTTGACCGCATAAGAGCTTTCTTGGCTAAAGAAAAATGCATTGCTGATATCTATGGCTTGCAGATGCATGGGGATTATCTATATTATCACATATTATTATTTTTAGTTATTTGAGATGAAATACCAATATAGGGAAAAGCTTTGAGGTGTCCAGTATTTGTTGGCTGCTTCTAACAATTATGAACACCTTTTAAAAAGATAAACTCAGACTTTCATCTCAAGAAATCAGAGAACAAGAGAGAGTTTCCATTGTTGCCTTAAATATCCTTTTTCTTTTCTTTGTCAGTATAAGGCAGTCATGGTTCAAAGTCTTACCCACAATTGAATTAGGCTGATTGTGGAATTAAAACAGAACTCAAATGCTCACCATTGCCATGATTTTTATGTTAAGATTTGGGCATTGCCTTGGAAGGAGTGGAGCCCAAAGAGTGGGATGAGAAAAGCTGAGAAGACGGACAAGTCTAAAAAAAGTTGGGTACCAGCAGAAGTACCCTTCCTCCACTGTCTGAGGAGATCAGACTTCCCTTTCTTAAAACTTTGTAGTAAGTTCATCTGAGATATTTGTTTGTAATAAAAATCTATCATGCTCAATTATATCATCCTCTGTTGCCTCAAGACTGGCAATTAGAATAATGTTGGAAGAAATTTTGATGAATGAGTGACTCTTACAATTCTTCTTGGATTAGATATCAAAATGTGTTCACTTGGTTCAGGTTTGTGGAATTGATAAATGATTAATCACAGGCTTACAGAAAGTATATAAAAAAGGCCAATTATTTCCTTGCTTAAGACATGAATTGTTAATCTAAGAATGTGGTTTTTAAAGCTAATTAAGCACTCGTTTAAAAAAAGTCATCTTTTACTTGATATTTTATAAAATATTTGAGTATATTTATAAAAATGGAATTTTCTTTCTGAAAGTTGAAATCATTGTTCTAACCATAGTCATATTTGTCCTACTAATTTTAATTACAATTTATAACAAGGAGAGTGGGAAACAGAGAGGTTGAAGGATTTTATGATGGCACACATGATCAATGACCTTTAAGGTCTCATTTTCCATAATGGTCCACTTTTTATATTCTGGTTGGTTCTGCTTCTATATGTCCATATTATGGTGAAAGCACATGATTTATCTATAAATCCTGTACCAACAGAACTACTTACTTCTCTAAGATCTGTGAGGTTAGGAATTGTGTAGGTATTTATATTTTACATTTTATTCAGCCTACTCGCTTACATAAAGTTGGCTCCTGTGGTGGTCATTACATCTGTTTGCTCATCCCTCCAGTTTTCCTCCATCACACACAGAGTAGAAGCAAACTTTCACATGTTTTGAAGTTAGGCATGACGGTGTGATTTTCTTGGCTGATGAAATGTCAGCAGGTGCACTCAGCAATGTCACCCTTGGAAGGTAGTGACTAATTTGCCATCTACGTTTCTCTGTCAGAGTAAACAGAGATGCCATAGGAAGGTCTCTAAACATGGACAAAATGGAGCACAGCCCTCTGCTGAATATATCTCATAGTTTTAAGCCCCTGAGATTTTAGGGTTGTCAGTTAACTAGACTTACTAAATTTTTTGTCGATCTGATTTCTGAGGATGGGGAGTTTTTTAAAACCCTTTGTCTATTACCCACTATAGTGGTTTTCAATCCAGTTTTAACCATGGCATCTTTTCTTCAAGTGAAATTGTAAGCCAGATAAAAACACTTGAAATTGGGTTATTCTGGTAAAGGGGCTGGTTGCTCGGAGTTCACTGCTCTACCCACCCTCATGAGCTGAGCTGTCCAGGGGCATCTCTGTGGCTCTACCAAGACTCAGTTGAGCACAATTTTAAGAATGTAATTGGTTATCAGGAGATTTTGGTTTAATCCAAACTAGTAATTGATGATACATACATTTTATTCTGAACATTTCAAAAAATACCTCCAAAATTCTGGGGGGTTTTACATACAGGATGTACATACTACAGAAATCATTCTAAATCCCACCTCATATTAGTTGTAGAGTAAGATTTGGAATGAGGGGTAAAAAATATTTGGTTTGGCTTTATATCTGTGTGTGTGTGTGCTTAAGAAATGCTGTATAACAGTAAAAATACATAATGAGATGGTACCTTTATGGCTTCTGATCAAATGGATTTTCTGAATCATAAAGCACGATAAGAATATAAATTATTTTTATTTTAATTAGGATAATGCATTTAGAGAAAACAAGTGTAAGCACTATTTTTTTAGATGATGGGTTCTGAACTCTTAGTTCCAATCCAGGAAAAGGAAACAATGATTTAGCTTTTTTTCTCCTTAGGGTGCACAAAAAGACTAAAAAGGTTGGGCAGCATTAGGAAAGGTAAGGAACTGACACAAACATAAGCTTATCCTACTCTGAAATTATTGCGAGGCTCCCCTGCAATGTTCTATACTGTGATTGCTAGTGAAATGAAAGATGTAATGCAGATAGAAGCAGCTCAGGAAGATGTAATTTAAATGGCCAAGATGATGGAATGCCTCCATGAAAAACCAGAAGATTAGGACTCTTCAGTCTTAGAAAATTAATGTGAAGAGAGTAATGATTAAAATGAATAAACTGGTCTCTGAGGCCCATTCTAGCTCAAGGAAATCTTGAACGAAATGACAAATAATAATGGTAGCTAACTTTATTGAATACTAAAACTTTCCAGACTCTGTTCTGAGCGAATTATACATGCCTATTTATTTAATCCTCAAAATAATTGTATGAAACAGATACTTTTATTTTCTCTCCTTCGTAGATGAGGAAACTGAAGGCAACCTAGTTAACTTACATAATATGATGTTAAAAAACTGGGCTAGCATCTGAATTCTTATAGATAATGGAATGGCTTTCAAATTATAATATATATTATACTTATATATAATATATATATCACAAATTAATTAATACATTTTTTTTTCAAGCAAAGCTAGCTATGGCTGCAGAACAGCCGTAGTACTGTATAAAATCGCTGCTGCTTCTTACGTCCATAAATTTTTAAGCAACATAAACACTTTAACTTTTCTGTACAAGTATGCTAAATTTATTATGTGCCTCCATTCTCTATTTGAGTACTTTTCTAGGTTTGTTGTTGTTCTGTTTTGTTTTTAATTTGATTTACCTTTTTCTCCTGTGTAAAACTTCCCTTAGCTGTTCCAATCCACAATGATCACTAGCTAGATACCTTTTATGAAATCCCTGCATTAGTCATGCTCCAGATCTTTAATCCCCGTAAGGTAAGTATTACTATCTAAGCTTTATAGCAAAGTCAAACAACGTGCTTGAAGGAGAAGCAGGAAATTCAGAAACCAGAAACATAACGAAGTTCTATCCATGAAGCTCAAGTTCAGTTCACCCACTGTCTCTTCGACTCACTCAGCACAACCCTCTCTACAACTTATTGGGGTTTACAATTTTCTCATGATATTGCTGAACAATTTTTATACATATTTACGAATAATTACCCCCAAACCTATAATTCACATACATTATTTTTAATCATCAGAACTACCATATAAGTTAGATGCATTTATTCCTCAAAGGCCTGCAGTCAAAAAGTTAGTAGTTGGAGGATATGATGGTTTGAACCCAGGTGTCAAAGTCTACATTTTCCTTCACACTCATTCAATCATTTAGTCCTTCACTCAATAATTATTTGACTGCTTATTAGGAACCAGACTTTACAAATAGCTTGGAATATACTCATGGACAGAGCAGAAAATCCCCTGTCCTTATGGAACAAACATTTTTTGAAGTGTGGCCTCTCATTTCTTTGGCTTCATTGTGAACTCTTTGAGGGCAGCAGCCAAGTGACAGACCAACAGAGCCATTTGTAAGATTTCTCAAACAGAGCTGCCTAAAGCATATGTATTGACTGAGTAATCTTGTAGTTGATTAACTCAAAGGATAGGCACACACTATTTATTAGGCCAAATTAGTAATTAATTAGCTTTACTCTATCCCAGAGCTTCAGTATAATCTCTTCTTCCAGGCTGCTCCAAAGCAAGGCAGAATGAGGACTGCCCCACTTCCATAACAGTTTTTTTATACTGCTAAGGAAAGTACTTAACCCACTGCATTACAACTGGTTGTTTACTTGTATTTTTTATTGGGCTTTATGGTTTTGAAGGCTAGATTCGGTTTAAAAAAATTTATATCCATAACAATATATATCTGGCAAATAGTAGGAAGTAAACACAGTTCTGTTGAAATAAAGGGAAAAAAATGTCACCTAGTAATCTTATAAATGCATGGAATGCTCAAAAGGAAGAAATATACAAAGGCATATATATGAATCAGTATAAAATGAACAACTCATACAACTAGAATAACAACCCATTCCAAGACATTCCAATCGGAGGGTTTAAGCTTAAATTTCAACTCTGCTACTTACTCTCTATTTGATCTGAAACAAATCTAGCTTAAAATCTAAATTGTATTATCTATAAAACTCATTTGAGATTAGATAGTTACAGATCATTTTAAAAATATAATGAGAATATAATGAGAAAATATATAGTATATGTAATTACAGATATGTTGCTGTATGTGAAAGTAATAAGATATAATAACTTTTCTCAGGTTATCAAAATGCTCTCATATAAAAAGTAGTATACATTAGTGATTTAAAATCTAAGCTCTCAAATCCAAAGACTGAAATCAAATTCCAACTCTACCAATTTATAGAAGTGTGATCTTAGACATAATTCTTATTATCTTTAAGCCTCAGTCTCTTTGACTGGAGAAAAAGAAATTTTATTAATTATACCATACCACCATATAATTATGCTATAAGAGTTAAATGATAAAAAGTACATAAAGTTATTAGCATAGAACTTTGAACTTAAAAAGCTACAGAGATCAATATGCTATTTATTTTTACAAAAGTTTACAATTAAACATTATTTAGCATGTTCAGAAACCATGCTAAAGGAACATGAAATACTTTCAAAAATTTCCCCTGCATTTTCTCTGCTTCTTGTTTTATTATTTGTTTGGTAAGTTCTATCATTTCTAATCTCTAATGATATGTGATTATTATACAGGTGTTGCTCCAAAGGAACTAGATTTGCTTTTTCTGCTTGATGTAAATAAATATTATTAGACTCTTGAAATATAGATATAATCAGTAACCTAACTCAACTCTTAATTGGATTATTTTTTCTTGTCTCATGAAAATTATGGAAAAATAAATATTTCTTTTTCTATTTACTCATATTTAGTAGTTTGAGCAAAAGTGAAATCAAGGCTTTGAATCCAATGGTTTTCTCACTCCTAAATATGCCAGGCCATGAAAAATCTGCATTTGGTTTTCCTTATACATCTTGAATGTATTTCATGTATTTTTTTAATGTTTTCTTATGATCTATTTTCTCACCAACCTCCACATGCTTGATGGAAGATGTAAAAAAGCTATTCCATATGCTCTGTGTAAAATGCATTGAATGGAGAAAATTGGGCACGAAACTGTCTACTTAGAAAAAAGTAAGCAGAACAATTGCATGAATTTTCCATCTGAACAGGCGAATTATACTTAATTGGTCTTTTCAGGTTTAAATTTCCAGATTCAAAATTCAGGTGATAAAGATTCAGCAAAAAATTACATAATTGGTCTTTTACTATTGGTTTGTAAGGATAAGCATGCGTTACATGAGTTGCACTTTCTAAGGTAACTTATTACACAGGTATGACAGACTAGGAATCATGCAAAAAACAGGAGCAAGATTTTATCTAATTCATTAGTTTACAACGTATGCACTACATAGCTCCCACGAAGAATTTAAAGTAACTTAAAAGGATCATATCCAATAAGTTAATAAGCATATATTAATGAAGTAAACCACACACCAGATGCTTTTATTCATGGAATTCAGATTATTTAGGGCTAAATTTAGGTTCTAATCTTTATGTAAAGTACAGCTAAAGACAATTAAAATATTTCCCATAACATATAGTTTTAGTTTTGTCCAAGAACATATGAGGTCATGATGTAAGCCCCATAATGTGTTTCATGAATTGTATCTTAGTTGATATTCCTCATAAGCCAAGAGAAAGTATTATTGTCCCCCTTTTACAGATGGGGAAATTGAGCTGGAAATTAAAGAAGGCATGCAAGTTTCGACAAAATTAAGTGACCAAAGTTAGGATTTAAATTCTGATCTAATTCAAATGCAAAGCTCTTTCTCACTACTTAACACATCCCTCTGTGATCTCTCCTGAAACACATTGTTGGTAAGTCACAAAGTCCTCCAAGAAATGCCATGGATACACGGAGAGAAGAAAGTCTAATAATAATAAATAAAATATAATAATTAAGGTCTTTAGTGAAATATCTACTACATTTTAAATATAACCAAAGATCTTCATCTAGGTAAACTTATTATAGGATATTGGCCTAAGAAGTCACCAGAACAATAAATGATTTATGGATTACTTATGGTCCATAGTAATCCTTACTCTTGAGAAATGAATCAATTAGTACTCCCCAGTTTCCTGACTAAAATCATATTAATGACATAATATTACATGACCAAAATTGTCTGTCTTCTGTGTAGCTTTCTCTTTATATTTTACTGAAATTAACTTATAAATATTTAAAATAGATATTAATAATTAATATTAATATCACATTAAATCACCATTATTAATGTCTGAAATAATGGGAATTTGGACTAGAATGGTCACAATGAAAAGGTGAATGGATGAAAGAGATTTGAAAGACACATTTGATAAGATTTATAAAAGATTGGATACAGAGAATAAGGAAGAGTAAGTTGTCAATGAGGACTCACTTTCTGAAATGTGAAACTGAAGGAATAGTGGGGATGCTCAGTGGAAAAGTGAAAGAGAATGAGGTGTGAGGTTACTTTAAATAACTGGGCAGTAATGCCAAACAAGGGGTGACTATATCCATCCATGCTGAGAGGAAGGATTAGGGCTGGAAATACAAAGCAATCTTCCTCAGCTAGAGAAGTTCATGAGGAATACGTGCATATGGTTAAGAAAGAGAATGTGAAGTGAGGAGAAAGGAGACTTAGGACTAACCTTTAAGGAAGTCCAACTTTAATGACCAAGTAGCAGACAGTGAGCCTACAAAGTAGACGACCTAGGAGACACCAGAGATGTAGGAGGAAAACCGATATAATTCCACCAATGCAGGTGAAGAGGAATCCAAATGAGAGAGAATATTTAATAAGTCAAATGCTGCTAAAAATAAAATAAATTGAAACCTGAAATGTCCATTTTATTTATTATAAAGAAGCTTCCATATTTATGTTTGTTTCCAACTTAACCTATTAATGTAATTTTTGCCATTTTTTTAATGTAAAAGTGTTCTGTTGGATAATTAATTGATAAATTCTATCAACTCTTCAGCATCTAAGCATTAATAAACTGATTTCAATGAAAAAAAATTGTGAGGGAGAATTAAGAATACAGGTCTTTGAGGTTTAAGAATTTCAAAACAATTGCTTTATGTAAACACAGATTTATCTTTGAAAAATATTTGTGAATTAGTATACACAGTTTTAATATAATGTTATCTCTTGAAAACCAGAGACAGATATTAATTAGGTTAAGTAAAATAATTTAAGTAAATTTAGTTAAAATAGTTTACAAAGATGAAGATTATACTGAAGGATCAATTTTCTCTTTGAAGTTCTTCTTAAGTATATTTTCATCTAAGTTCTTTTATTTCATCTTCTTAACCTAAGTACAATTTAAATACATGGAATCTTTGCTATGAAAGTATCTCAAACATTTCAGGCAGAAGGAAAATAAAGTCACCTTTAAGTTATATATAACCAAAATCTATGGAAATCAAGTTTCAATCAGAACAGAAACTTGTAACTTATTGTTCAACTGAGAGTTTCTTCAAATGGAAAAATATTATCTCATAGAAAATTTTTATGTGGATTCCTAAGTGTGTGGATGCCTGTGTATGTACACACACACACATTTTAGTGTTTCCACATGTGCATTAGGTGAATATGTGAAATATTCACCATAGTACTGTAAATAAAAAGTAAAACTGAAATCTATTTCTTTGTGTTGGGGTTTTTAAGTTTGAATAAATAACATCTTTTTCTTCCCCTCTTGGGTTGGGAATTGATTATGATAATAAAGCATAAGAGTCAAAGACACTGAGATGAAAATATCAGCTTTTAATCACAGTAAGGCTGTTTAGAGAATTTGCTTTAAATCTTCAGCATAGAGGGCCTGCTAGTACTTCAAACTATTATTAAACATACTTGAATAGATCTGAAAAATTCAAAGCTTCCCCTGGCAAGCTTCATACTAAAGGCACAAAAATTTGTTATTTTTGAGGCTGGCACCAAAACAGAGAGGGGAAAGGGAGAGGGATTGAATGTGTATAATTCCTACTACAAAATTTAGCAGATAATTCATTCTGTGCTTATAGAGATGAGCATGTGAGTAATGGGGAAAGAGGCCAAGTATTGCTCTAAGCTCTTCTCTGAGTGGAGGAGAGAGGTGGTTTCCCTCTCAATACCATACATTGATAAAATACACTTAAATTAATTTGAATACAAACTTAATACATACATGTGGACCTGTCAGGCATACCATAGCAAATTCCCATTCTATTAGTCCCTTATGTTATATTTTTAGAAATGGTTAAATTCTTCCATTTCAGGGGGAAAAAAAGGAATTTAAACTAGTAACAAGACTAATAAGCAAGTAAAATAGCCTTTTATTGCTATAATGAGCTTAAATTTCAGCAAGTTCATGTGGCCAATGAGAAAAACAGTGGCAAATATATATATATATTTGCAAGATGCAGAATGATTGTAAGACTATACAAAGAACAGATTGGCAAATATTTTATTTTTTAACACATCCATCTCACTTATACCAAAAAAGTGTTTATAATATATACCACCCCTGTCATTTTGATGATATTTGCTAACTCCAATGTTACTGTTGACCTACTATAGTCTATAAATTGCATGCCAATCAAAAGTATTAAACATCTAGTAAATTCCTGATATAAAGGCATTCTTATGGGACAAATCAACATTTTCCATCTTAACTGGTTTTTAGCTTTCACTACAACTGCTATAAAGAGAAGCCACTAAGAGTTCTTGCCTCTTCCTTACACTTTTGGCCTCTTCTTTCAATTGCTTATGTGATTTCAGGCATCTCAAAACATATACCAGGGGTACTGTATGATGCTCTATGGAGAATCTAAGAGCCAGTTTCAGTTCAATCTGAAATTGTAACATTTTTTATTAGAAAATGATCAAAATTTGAATTTCTAACTCAAATATGACAAATGGATTCTAAGAATCATAAGTTAGGAAAAAACTGAGGATAGAAACATGAGAGGGATAGAAATGCTAGTAGAAAACTCAAGGCAGTGCTGGCAATCTAATTGCCAAGGATGGAGAGGACGCTGGCTTCCTTGCCAACTTGTTCTTAGAGGCACCTCCTAACACCACACATAGTCACTGACATGTCCTTGCTGCACTCTTGCTCATCACCCACTGGGGCTATGTTTTTCCTTTTATGGCAACAGAAAAATGACACAGAACACTATGCACGAATTTGGCAGTCTCCCTGATTCTTTCTTTGCATCTAGCCCTTTCAATGTAAGAAGTACAAGGACCAATCTCAAAACCAGTGAAATTATTAAAAAAAACCAGGCTGCCTCTAATTTTCCAACCCATGAATATATTGGTAGGTAGTGGAGGTTCATAGGAAAGGGTATATACTCCTTGAGAAAAGGGAACACATCTTATTTTTTTTTACTATACTCCCAATTTCTGGATACATAATAGATGCTAAAATAATATTTGCAAGACAGGAAGAGAGGAAATCAGACAATAGTATAAAATTGGGGTGAGATATAGGAGAAAGAGTTAGAAGACAGATCTTGACTATGGCAATTAGAGAAAAAACCCTCAGAATTTATTTTTCAGTTGAATGTCCAAATAGACCTTATGTTGAGAGAATAATCAGAGCTTGTTCTAATGGCAAGAAGGCTCCATCAAATCTCACTTATTTTTGGCCACCATTTCCTATGAAATCTTTGCCTGGAAAATGAGCTGATTTCAGCTCAGAAAGGACATATATTGTTTTCAAAAGTAGACGAATACTCAGAAAATTTTAGAGGAAGCATTTCCCCCACACTTCCCCACTGCCCTACTCAGTCTCTTCTCTCATTTTAGCTTTCCTTATTAGGAAATCTCCCAGCCTTCTTGAAACTCCTTCCAGGAGATAGCTTTATTAAGCTCATACCTTGAGTGAAGAAATAGAATACAGTATCATATCAGCAGCCATTGGCTCAGTTCATTCAAAGTTAATTTGCTAATTTCCTGCATTGCAGTAACACCATAATTTGCTTCAATTTTAGCAAATGACTGCTATTGCTAAATACAATGAATATACCACATATGAGCCTGTTGTTCATCTTTCTGCCATCAAACACTTATTCATTCAGAAGTATTTGTTCAATGCCAAGCACAATGCTAGGTACTAGGGAGTCAACTGTGAACTTGACAGACATTACCTCTCTCCATAGAACTCCTCTGGTGAGGGAGGTAAATTTAAAATTCTTAAGCAATAAATATAATAATTCAAAATTCTAGTAAATGCTATAAAGGAAACAAAAAAGAAGCTAAAATAGAAGATAACTGAGGACCTACTTAAGAGAGAGTCAGTCATCCAGCTATTTACTCGGTAGGCAAAATTTAATCTGAAAAGTGAAAGAAGAATGAAGTTGCTGGCTAAGATCAGTGTTGGGAAAAGAACATTGTAGTGTGTACCCTGATGCAGTCATGGGAAAGTACTGTGTCCCATAAAGAGCCAAGAGGAGCACATGGAGAACTTTTTGATGGATTTCTGACTAAAAGAGCCAGGCAAGTTTTCTCATACTGCATACCATTTATACTTGCAGTTTTAGATGTCTCAGACATTTCCCATCTGACTCTTGGGCTAAAGCCTATTCCCACAAAGCTCTGTTTCCAGCTAGCTAGCTATCAATCCAACCACCAATAGTTTCAAACAATTCTTGCTAAGGAACTAGATGGCAATGATCTAACACCCTGGGGTAATTCTATTTTAAAAGTGGACACAAGAAGACCATAAATCCATTCAGATTCAAAGGACTGACGCGCTAATGGATCACCCAGCAAGAGTGAGTTGGGTAGGTCATGCCCACCCACTGTTACAGAAGTTAGTTTTGTAAATCTTTTCCCATTAGGGTTCATATAAAATTGAGACTTACACACTGAAGGAATTTGAAATCTGTTGATTATTTATACAAAAAAATGTGTTTGGTTCTAATTTGAGTAAATTGCGCGCACGCACACACACACACACACACACAGTGATCAATGTTCTGCTGTGACCAGGTCATTCTTAAAATTGTTTCCTTTCCCCTTTAGTCAATTAAAGTTCTTTTCATAATTATTAGAGTCATTAAGTTTGAGAACATGTTTTTGTTCTCTAAAATGACTATCTATGCTACTTCTCTGGAAAATAATTCTGTGGCTGTGCTGTTCTATAGCTATTAGGTCGAGCAGAGGACACTTTGTATAGCTTTGTCAATCTCTGACCACTGCTAAGTTATCAAACACTTTACATTAATGTTCTGAATAGTTTGACACATTGCCCCATAATCACTTAATTTGTACCAACGTAATATGGCTTATGATTCAATAAGTAAACACAGATTTTTTAAGGAATGTGTATACTCAGTAGCATTTTGATTCAATAAAATGTTTTAAAACTATTTTTTCAAACATTTGGGGTTTGGCAAAACATAAAATGCCTTGGCCAAGCGCTCTTCCTCCCAATTTTTAAACCCAGTGCATTTCAAGGGAAATTTAATTCATATGTTTCCAGTATATTTACACTTAGTTTATTTAAATGGTGTTTTGTAAGAGCTCTGAGCAGTCCAAGAAGTCAATAACCAGTTTATAAAGTGTTTTCAATTTTCTTTACATTGACCCAGGTGGGCAAATTCTGTTTGAAATAATAAAAATTCATGAATTTACCTTAAAATATGATATTCTATAACACTCATTGTGTTCAAACTGTGTAAAAGTTACATATTATTGCAAAATAGGTCTCAATAATATGGCATTAGCTGCCACCCAAGCATCCTGTGTAGGGCTGGGCTGGAACAGAGTTAAAGGAACTGGTTGAGATCCATTCAGGGTGTGAAACATCTGGCCTGTGACTTGATGACCAAGCTAGCTACACAAAGGAAACTTCTCAAACGCTTCTGGAAGTAACTGGCTCTACTAACCATATCCTAGTCTTCCCATTTACTAACAGTGACTTCAGACAAGCCATTTAACTTTTCCCCAGCCACTCTCAATTTCTTTTAGTCAAAATATTGATGATGATACAGAATTAATTTCATAGGGTTAGAATGAGGAATAAGTCAAAGAAAAGGGTAGTGTTATGTCCCTCAGAGTGGGTCTGCCTACAGTAAGTGCTCAATAATAAAAAATGATAGCTATGTGCATTTGACTTAAGATTGCCTACAAGAACTACTTTAGCCAAACTGCCTTTAGGTAGATGCCCATTAGTTGAAGACCATTTAAAAAAAACATTAGTGATTCTGGCTTATGTGGGAAAATGAATAGGACAACAGGAAATAAGCTAGAATTAGAGGGAAAATGAGAGCTTTCTAGCTTGTCTATAGTGTTGGTTAGTGAAAGGAACACTGGAGTGGGAAAGAGGAAGAGGACAAGAGTCCCCATTCTCTGCAATTAGCTGGATAATCACAGATAAGTCACATACTGGTGTTGGCCTCCAGCTTCAGCTACAAAATGATGTGGTGAGACTAGATGACCTCAGGTTCCTTTAAATTGAATGGTTCTATTGTTTACCTCAGCATTAAAATAAGCTCAAAATCTATCATGAATGTTAACTAATGATAATTATTTTTTAAAAAAATATATTGGGTTAGGGACACTATAACTTGGTTAAGCTTTAGAAAGATGCCTTCTGTTGTTAGATATAATGAATGTATACCATATATGAGCCTGCTTATCTTTCCGCCTTTAAACATTTACTCATTCTTTCTAAACTATTACTCAAAGCCAAGCACAATTCTAGGCACTGAGGAAGCAACTGTAAACTTGACTGACATTATTCCTCTTCACTTTCTAAAAAGTATTCGGATAAGTAGTCAAAAAGTATAGTTAAACTAACCCATATATGCAAGTATGCTTTATATTCATATTTTCAAAAACTGGAAATATAGAAAGGTATACTAACACATAATTATAATTCCAAATATCTGACAAGGAGCAGTGTGGAAGTATTGTACCATATCAGTCCATTTTGCTTTTTCTAATTTTTAATTCAGAAAAACATCAAAAGTAAGGAGTCAATCTATTTTTGTTGTCCATAAGAGCACAAAGATTTTCCAAACGTACTTTTATCCTCTGTCTACTATTTTTTGTTATGTTACCATTTTTAATCACATCTCCTTGACATAATTTTGTCACTCTGCAATTGGAGAAACAGAGCGTTTTCTGAGTTAGTCTAATATCAAGTTGAAAGTTCAGACCACAGTCAAAATAAGTGCCCTGAAGCCTTTTTGGCCTATCAACCACTGCCCATGACTTATGCCATAGCTAACCATTATTCAAATTAAGAATGAATTACAAATGCAAACAAAGAAAATCTTACATGATGAGGGAAAGCAATTTATCAAGGATCTGAGAATAATAACGGCACAGCTAAAATTGTGACTAAAACATCTCTCTCTTAATCCAGAAGTATTTCCATTTCCACCTCAAACATCTGTCTTTTAGGGTCTTTTTCTCACACTATTGCCAAGATAAATTCAGGAGGAGTGTACATTCTCAGCCAGATTGAGGCAGGCATGTAATTATTTTTAGATTTTACATTGAGGCACTAATGTTATTGTTCTCTTCACAAACACCTTCCTATATTCCCCTCCTTGAAACTTCTCCTCAGGTTAATAAAATAATCATAACCTAATGTATATAGTATGGTGTTTGCCACAATATCACTTTTGTGAAAATAAATTATATCATTGTTGCCACCTTAAAATATATCCATACTTATATATCAGTTATATAACTTTTGTTTCCCCTTTTCCTAGATATTAAGGGACATAAAAGTTTAAGAAACTAATCTGCCTTCCAGATGCTAACGTTCTTGTTAAATGGAGGATATTAGCATATATGATGTACTGAAAGGCAGACTTCTGACCATACATGCAATCAGGACCCGAAACAGAGAGAGATTCTTCTGGATTTGAGGATTCAGAGTTACTTCTGGACATCCCCAACAGATGTCACACACGGATCTACAGATCTGTTTGGTGCCTAATGTCACAACTCAGATTTTGCCCTAATGTGCTTCATCCTTCTCTGGTCTCGCTGACTCGTTTCTGCTGCCTGAGATGCTTGCTAAAGAAGTTTCATTAGCATCAGAGCCCATCAGGAGAATTCTGACATCTCAGCTGCGGTTGTTGGTATTGATGGTCCCCAACTTTCTATTCTTCCCGGTACCAAAATAGTGCTGGTGTGCATGTAAAAGTAGAGGGGGGAGGGTCTCTTCTGTGTCCATTGTCACCATTGGCCCCAAGCTCTTCTGTGCCCAGTTATAACAAAAATTTTGAATGCTCTATTAGCTCTGCCTCTAAACATACCTAATCCCTACATTCCCTGGTTCAAAAACCAGTATAAGAAACCTGCTGGGGGGTAGGTACTCTATTATATACACATGGTGTCTTCCTCTTCTCCCCATGAATCCCTCTCTTGACAACCTTCTCTCTATAAAATTAAAATTAAAAAATCCCACCAATATGAATGAACTGGGGAAACAAGGGAAGGCAGAGGAAGAAGCTGTTATTGACATGATTGGTAATCTCCCCAAAGAAATGAGATACATTCCTTTACAGAATTAAAGATTGAGACTTAGACAAATTAAGTGACTTCCTGAAAATCACATGTCAGCTATGGGATAAAACAATGCTTAAAACCGTACCACCTTCCCCAATTAAATTAGAAAGAAGTTTTACCAAATGAAAGTGCTAATCCGGTAATGCTTGATAGAATTATTCAGAATTCAAATTAACATTTTGAAACAGACTTAACTCATTGGAAATATTATTAAAGCAGAACATCAAATTGATCAGATTCAAAGCAATATTATTTCTTCACTGATAGAAGTTCATTATTTATTTTGTATTCATTAATTTTTCAATTTATGTATGTTTTGTTCTTTAGAACCATTTTTTGTCTCAGAAACTAATTTACATCAACTGCTATTTGGATAAATAGGCAGAAATTTCAAATATTTTAAAAATACATCAATGTATTTCCAATGTTTTATCACTCTGAGCCACAGTTTCATTAGCTGTGAAAGAATTTTTCTAGATGATCTTTAAGAACTCTTATCTTTAATACCTAATGACTCTATATAATCTATATTTAAATAAAATGTACATAATGAATATGTTCCTGATTTCTTGTAAATTTCTTAAAAAAGAACATTTTGAAACAAAACCCAAATTTGATACTAGAGAAATAAAAATAAGATATTTTGGAGAGAAAAATATACTCTAATTTCTCAGAACATTTTCACCCTGATTGTAGAAATCTACCTCTCCTTGACAAACATACAATTTTTAGAATTCTTATAATAAATTTGAGCTTTTAAAGTTAATCAGATAGAGAATAAACTTGTATTAATTTAACATTATAATTACTAGAATAAAATAGAATACAGCAATATAATTCAGTTATTTTGTTACAAAATATTAATGCTATAAAAGAGTTGCCTTTTGATAGATCTATTTATTTTTTATATATTGGGGGAACATTACCTTTAGCTGTATTGTAAAATGCCACTAAAATACACCCAGAAAAAAAAAAAAAAAACATAGCAAACACAATGCTCTCTTCAATGGGCAAATTTGAAAGCTCTGCTTCAAGTACTATGTTTCTTTTAAGTCTCCTATTATTGCAGAACAACGTCACATGCTGTATTTGAAAGCAGAAGCAGAACAAAGAAGACGTTAACTTCATGATGGGTAATTACTTTGCTTTCATATTTAGGAATTTTAAATGTACCCACACTAAGGTTTCTCACTTGGTTTTTGTTAAATATTATCAGTGACTATTCTTTCTTTCTACCTCCATTACATTTCACACATGAAAAAGATTAACATAATGTATCATGTCATTCTTTTGTATGTTAGTCTTTCTACTTTTGACAACTTTATTCAAAAACTTCCAAAAACAGTTTAAACATGCATGGTTTTGGAGAGATCCAGGTGAGAAATTCTAGACTGTCAGTGGACTTCTGCCTGGAAATAGAAATCATTGTGACATTTCAGAAAGCAATTTCCACTGCCTCACAAATACCTGGTTATGAAAGATTATCTGGATACTGGGGTTTAAATTCACTTTCAGTGTTCAAAGAGACACTTTTTATGAATTGTGGAAGTTTTCATTTGCCAATTTTTGAACAAAAGTATCTTTGTACAAATTAAATTCAACTCAATAACCACTTATTAAATCCTACTGTATGTCAGAGAAAGTGCTGTGGATACATAGCAAAAAGAAATATAACTCTGATCTCAAATTACTCAAAATCAAGCATAGGAAACAGAAATGGAAGTGACTAATAATCTCTTCTCCTTCTTCCTCACCTTCCCTAGTCAATAAAATGCAACACCACAGTCACTCTTGCTAACATTCTATGTCCTCATTTTTTTGCCTTTTTGTCTCACAAAATGCTACACTTTCTAATTTATGTGATTCGATTTCCCTTGCTCCTAAATCTGGGCTTCTGGATGATGTTACAGAACTGCATACAATCCTGGAGACTGAAGGCAGTCCAATCACCAATTCTCTGATATTTACTAGTTGTGAACACCTCTCAAGCACTTGATTTCAAGTATCATTAGCCAGTTGGCACTCAACTTTAAAAAATAATTTTTAACACATAAATTTTATGTCTCTAGATAAAACTTTTATAATCTCCACAAATTCTCCGTGCTGCCTCACCTCTTACAACTGGTTACCTTCTACATTCACTGAAACAATCATGGCTGTTAAATTGAATTAATTTAAATTGCCGTCCTCTACAACTGTATCTGCCCTCACTGCCTTTTCTCCAGCCTTGGAAGACCAGGTGCATCTTCTGTTCTTTAAGGATGTTAATTTGACCTTTTTTTTTTCTTAACAACATACTCTCCTAATTCTTTTCAATTCTCTTTTTCAACAACAGCCTAAGTTCTTTGAGGAGAGAACCATATTTGAGTCATGACAAGTATTTAAAAATGGATTCATTGTACATAATACATATGGAAGTGACCTAAGAAATACTAGTAACATCTTTCAGAAGACTGTTAGTAAATTGGTACAGCCACTATGGAAAATAGTATGGAGGTTCCTTAAAAAACTAAAGATAGAACTACCATATGAACCTGCAATCCCACTCCTGGGCATATATCTGGAGAAAACTGTAATTCCAAAAGATACATGCCCACAGTGTTTGCTGCAGTACTGTTTTCAATAGCCAAGACATGGAAACAACATAAATGTCCATCAAGAGATGAATGGATAAAGAAGATGTTGTATATTTATACAATGGAATATTACTCAGCTATAAAAAAGAATGAAATAATGCCATTTGCAGCAACATGGTTGGACCTAGAGATTATCATACTAAGTGAAGTAAGTCAAACAGAGAAAGCCAAATACCATATGATATCGCTATGTGGAATCTAAAAAACAATGATACAAATGAACTTATAAACAAAACAGAATCAGACCCACAACATAGAAAACAAACTTATGGTAACCAAAGGAGAAAGTGAGGATAAGTTAGGAGTTTGGGATTAACATATACACACTACTATATATAAAATAGATAAACAACAAGGGCCTACTGTATAGCACAGGGAAACATACTCAATATTTTGTAATAACCTATAAGGGAAAAGAATCTGAAAAAACATATATGTGTGTATAACTAAATCACTTTGCTGGACACCTGAAACTAATACAACATTGTAAATCAACTATACTTTGATAAAAATACATAAATAAATGTTTTTAAAAAGAAAATACATGTTTAAAAATATTGCTAAAGAAATGACTGATTTATGTGTTTGGCACTAATTATCCATGGAATGTCAAAACACGGGTGCTTCATAAAATTGCATATGTTAAGAAGGGGTGTAATTTCTGTTTGATATTGTACAGTGAATTAATATTTAATCAGAAACAATCTGTTCCAGACACAAAGCAGTGAGGAATAAAATATAAAAATGGGGCTTCCCTGGTGGCGCAGTGGTTGAGAGTCTGCCTGCCAATGCAGGGGACACGGGTTCAAGCCCTGGTCTGGGAAGATCCCACATGCCGCGGAGCAACTGAGCCCGTGAGCCACAACTACTGAGCCTGCGCGTCTGGAGCCTGTGCTCCGCTACGGGAGAGGCCGTGACAGTGAGAGACCCGCGCACCGCAATGAAGAGTGGCCCCCGCTCGCCGCAACTGGAGAAAGCCCTCACACAGAAACGAAGACCCAACACAGCCATAAATAAATAAATACATAAATAAATAAATTAAAAGTATATATATATATAAAAATGGAAAGCCAGTAGGACATATCTGCGCCTAAAAATAAGATTATGTTTTCTCACTGGACTTAAAAAAGACCACAAATGGAAAGTAAAGAGCAAGGCTACTGCCACAGCCCTGCTAGGTTCAAGTTCTGGAAGCATGAAGTGGCCACCAGAAATTTGAACCACCATATTGGGTAAGAGAACTAAAAGGGCTTCTGGTCAGACAGGACCTCAGAGCTAGGCCCAAGCATTTGAGCAGGGTTTGATCCCAATCCTGCTCAATGAAAGAAAGCAAAGAAAAGAGCCTTCAGTGACAAGACTGGGGTTTTGTCAGCAAAAAGACCAACAATTAAACCAAGGTGCCCACTGTCTCAAAGACTGGGTCTGCAAAGTCCTTAATACCTGGATATCATGATGTGATTGATTAGAAATTTAAAAATGTAAAGTATATTATACCTAAAAACATCCATGAGTTTGGAAGGGTAAAATCTAAATTACTAAGGGGTTAAAGAGAAAAATAAGACTAAAATTCTAAAATATTTAGAAGACTAAAAATTCTTAATATAAAAACTTGTAGGATTTAAGGGAAAAGCCTTTTAAAGATCAGAATGTATAGGCTTAAAAGCATATAATAATACTTATATGCTCTACACAAAATTTATGAAAAAAAGAATGAAAGAAAAAAATTTTAATTAAAAGAAATAGCAAAGATTAAGAAACAAAATAAACTAGAAATGAAACAATGGAAACTAAACTTGAAATAAAAGAGTGGACAAAATTTTAACACCAAAAGCTGCTTATTGGGGAAAAAATAAAAACAAATCAGAGAGAAACTCACAGCACCCTCCCCCCCAAACTATAAATTACTAGGAAAAAGAGGAATAGCAAAAAAATAGCACTAAGAATGAAAAGAAGGCTATAACTACAGATTAACTAGACATTAAACAATCATAAATGAAACATGTAAATTTTATGTTTTAGATAAAATACATAATTTTCTAAAAAACATAACCAAAGTTGATTCAAAATGATACAGAAAATCTAAATAAAGCACTAAGTATTAAAGAAATCAAATCCATTTTCAAATATATTCTGTGGCCCCTATTCCCTAAAACAGGCCCAGTCAACTTTATAAGGGAGTTTTCTATATCATCAAGGAGTAGATATTACATATGTTATATACATTTTGTTTTTCCAGAGAATAGGAAAAGAAGGAAAGTGTTCCAACTAATTTTACAAGTTAAACTTTGCTAACAAACAACAGAAATGAACACATCAAAGAGAAAATGTATTCAGAGTAATCCCACTTATGAAACTATATAAAAAAATCTAAATAAAAGGCAAAGCAATTTAATCTAGCAGTAACTTAAAACAGTAGACCATAGTCAACAATGTTAAAGGCAAGCAACATCAGAAAATTGAATAAAAATTAGCATATTAACAAAGGGAAAAACTCTATCCAAAAATGTCCAAAACAGTGCCTTTGATAAAATCA
The DNA here is from genome assembly GCF_028021215.1 of Eschrichtius robustus. NCBI lineage: Eukaryota > Metazoa > Chordata > Mammalia > Artiodactyla > Eschrichtiidae > Eschrichtius > Eschrichtius robustus. The sequence goes on from NC_090836.1 coordinate 70,616,780, forward strand.
AACCCTTATTCATGATTTTAAAAATAAGCCTTTGCAAACTAAGAAAAAATGTAATGTTTATAATCTGATAAATTTATTCCCAAACATACAAAAATCATCCTTCTTAATGGTAAAATTTTAGAAGCCAGCTATTTAAGCTCAGAATAAAGCACCAGTTTTATTCAACTTTGTAATAGATGTTCCAGTCAAGTTGATAAGAAAGGAAAATTATAAAAATTGGAAAGGAAAACTCTATGTTAAAAATGTACATACCCTTTGACTTAACAAATCCACTTGAAGTGTAATATTTTAATAACACATAGTTGTACTGGAAGACATGCACAAAATGTTTACCAAAACATTTATAACAGCAAAGATAAGGCAAATCAAGCAAAATCAGTTTTTAAAAATAGAAAATTTTAAATGTTCAACACTGTGTAAATGGATTAAACAACTGTCACTTGTTCACACAATGGAATACTACACAGTAGCTAAAATGAATGAAACTAGAATTATGTATATTAACATGGAAAATATTTTAGGATAAAAAATCAATTTGTAGAATGCTATACATACAATAATATTTCTATATTGATGAAAAATTTCACATTTGTACTTTCTCGCTTAAGTACTCATATCTAGTTAATGTGTACATATGCATGAAAAAGTGAAATATTAATTTCAAGATAGTAATTAACTCTGGGAAAGAAGAGATGATAATGGTATGAATGGTAAACAGTTAAACATGGATTCCAACCATCTCTGGAAGGCTTGCTTTTTTAAAGAATAATGTCCATAGCAGACATGGAAGAATATTTAATCTTGCTAAAACCTGTTGGATGGCATATTGGTTTTTATGTTATTTCTCTATAGTTTTATTTCTGTTAGAAATATTAAAAATTTTTAAAAAATAAACAAAAACAATAACCAAAGTGTCCTTAAGGTAGATTTTCTTACTTGCAAATCTTCACTATCCCCTTGCCACACTTCATGGGAAGAATATCTTTCTCAACACATTCATGTGCCCCTTTGTCATAAGGTTTGCTTTGGTCAGTACAATGTGAGTAAAAGCTGTGAAAGGTAGGGCAAGTTTCTGTGCCCCTTTTGTATTCGTCTACTTTCCCATGAAAACATCACATCTCATATGGGAATCTGCATCATGCTGGTCTTGGAATTAGAGGACATATTGGAGCAGACCTACATCTGACATTGAACTTGGACAAGAGTCAGCATCTAACCCACAGGCACTGGCATAAAATGTGAGAGAGAAATAAATCTACAGTTACATAAGCCACTGAAAGTCAAAGGTTATTTGTTACAGAGCCCTTTTGCAGCAAAAGCTGTTAAATAAAGCCCAATATTATTATAGTATAGAATATTAATGCAAAACATCATAAAATTGCATATTAGTGTATAAAACTGCCTCATATATTCAATATCAGAGACATGTTCATAAAATATACCCAATGACCTTCATTTTAAGTTGGTTCATGTTCACTACCCCCAACCCAATATACAACAAGAACACATGCATCATGCAAATTTCTACAATGAATAATCAGCAAAAATTAATCCTATAGCTAATGTGTAAAATTCCTTCTAAGGAAGAAGAGAATAGCACTTAAATATTGCTAAGCTATAATGCATAATTTAAAATATAAAACCAGCAAAAATATAATATGATTTTGAATTTAGTTAGTACTGTTAAGGCTTTTCACATCTTGGTAACAGATTTTTGTGGTTAATTTTCATCAGCCAAATACCACCCATATTTTGTCATATAATTTTATTTGTAGAGAAAATAGTCTCTGAAGTACAGGAATTTCTATAATAAGTGATTACGGGAAATTTCTAAGCTACCAAGCAATGATGTCAACCTCTAGTTTTTGCTAGTTACTACTAGAACAAGAGAAGAGACTGTCTTAGAAATTCTGTGTACTCTATAGTGGAGCTAAAAAGAGTGAGGAAGAAGCAAATCTTTGGATTCCACCTAATCACTGAGTCACACAATTACAGAGCTGGAGCCCTACCAATCCACCCTACTATGAGATATTGACAATGTAAAAAATTGTCACCCTGTCTTTGGTAACCATCAGAATTCCTATTCAGATTATTCCTCCCTCTGAAATCAATTAAAAGGCTGATTAAAATATTTTAAGAAATTATTTTTCAAGTTTCATAGAATAGAGATAAAAGAAATTAACGTGTCAAAATCTTAGTATAAAATTACACAGAGAAGCAAGCAGAGCACAGAAACCCACTTTATCCCTAAAGATATTTTCCAACCATGATAATATTGTACTGATGCTTTTTTGATCTCATAAGACACTGAAACAGAACCCAAAGCCTGGGACTTCCCTGGTGGTCTAGTGGTTAAGACTCCATGCTTCCACTGCAGGGGGCATGATTTTGATCCCTGGTCAGGGAACTAAGATTCCTGCATGCCACGCGGCATGGCCAAAACCCAAAGCCCTAGGCTTTCCTATGATAGGGAGTGTAACAGGAGACATCTATATACCTCCATCAAGAAAGCTAGTACCTCAAAGGCTATTCTCAATGTAAGTGTAGTGTGAGTCGAGAGTAAACCCATCCCAAGGGACTTTAAGAAAAGTGATTTGGCAATAGCAGAGTTGAGAGTGTATAGAGTGTGTGTGTGTGTGTGTGTGTGTGTGTGTGTGTGTGTGTGTGTGTGTGTGTATGTGAGATAAATCTCAGTCTCACTATATCAATACAAACACAAAAGTACTGACTGCCACCACGAAAAGACATCACATCTAATCAACATCACCATAGAATGTCTGCCAGTTTTGCATGTACATAAAACTGGAGCTAAGAAACAAAACAAAACAAAACAAAACTGGAGCTAGGTGGCTGGGGTATAAGAGCCAGATGTACATAAATCACACCAAGTGTTAACACTTTAGAGTTGCCTGATTTACATACAGGTAAATCTCACAACCAGTTGGGTAGGATTAACAACAAGCCTGTTCACTTATAGCTAGGACCACCTTATTGTGATTCACTAAGTATATAAAACCCAAATATTCATAACTCAATGATACTTGTTCTCCCTACAAGGATTTCTCCCCTTTACAAGAGTGGAGATTCATACCTTCAGTGAGAATCTGAAAACTTATTTTAAGTACGAAGGCAAAATAAAGATACTTTCAGACAAAACTAATAAAGTTGATCACAGGTGGAGTTGCACTGAAATCTATAGGATACACTATGTAAACAGAAAGAGGTCCCAGATGAAGGGGCTGAAATGAACGGAAGAAAAGCACAGGAAGTAACAAACACGTGAATAAATTTAAACAAATACTTACTGAAACAAAGAGATAATACAATGTTTAATGGGATTATATACATAGATTTCAAATACAGAACAGGAAAAACTTGTCAAGAGGAAGATAAATTAAAGTGTTCTGTGGGTCTTATATTGTTCTGGAAGGACAATATAAGTTTTGCAGTAGCTAAAACTTCCAATAAGAGTTGAATAAAAGTGGAAGAGTGGGCATCCTTGTCTTCTTCCTGATCTTAGAAGAAATGCTTCCAGCTTTTCATATTGAGTATGATGTCAGCTGTCGGTCATGTATGGCCTTTTTATGTTGAGATCTGTTCCCTCTGTAATCACGTTGTTTGGCGTTTTCATCATAAGTGGATGTTGAATTTTGTCAAAAGCTTTTTCTTCATCTGTTAAGATGATCATATGATTTTTATTCTTCAATTTGTTAATGTGGTGAATCAACAAATTGATTTGTGGATACTGAACCATCCTTGCATCCCTTGGATAAATCTCACTTGATCAGGATGTGTGACCCTTTTAAGGTATTTTTGAATTCTGTTTACTAATATTTTGCTGGGGATTTTTGCATCTACATTCAATCAGTGATATTGGCCTGTAATTTTCTTTTGTGTGTTTTGTCTGATTTTGGTATCAGGGTGATGCTGACCTCATGAATGAATTTGGAGGCATTCATTCCTCTGCAAATTTTTGGAATAGTTTGAGTAGAATAGGTGTTAACCCTTCTCTAAATGTTTGGTAGAATTCACCTGTGAAACTCTCTGATCTTGGACTTTTGTTTGTTGGGAGTTTTTAAATTACTGATTCAATTTTATTACTGGTAATTGGTCTGTTCTTATTTCCTATTCTTTTTTTTCCTGGTTCAATCTTTGGAGACTATATTTTTCTAGGAATTTGTTCATTTCTTCTAGCTGTTCATTTTATTGTCATATAATTGTTCATAGTAATCTCTTATGATCCTTTGTATTTCTGTGGTGTCGGTTGTAACTTCTTTTTCATTTATGATTTTATTGATTTGGGTCCTCTCCCTTTTTTTCTTGATGAGTCTGCCTAAAGGTTGATCAATTTTCTTTATCTTTTCAAAGAATCAGCTCTTAGTTTCATTGATCTTTTCTATTGTTTTTTAATCTCTATTTCATTTATTTCTGTTCTGATGTTTATGATTTCTTTCCTTCAACTAACTTTAGGTTTTGTTTGCTCTTCTTTTTCTAGTTCATTGAGGTGTAAGGTTGGGTTGTTTTTGAGGTTTTTCTTGTTTTCTGAGATAGGCTTGTATCATTATAAACTTCCCTCTTAGAACTGCTTTTGCTTTGTCATATAGGTTTTAGATCACTGTGCTTTCAATTTCTTTTGTCTCTAGGTATGTTTTGATTTCCTCTTTGGATTTTAGTGACCAATTGGTTGTTTAATAGCATATTGTTTAGCCTCCATGTGTTTGCTTTTTTTTTGCAGATCTTTTCTTGTAGTGGATTTCTAGTCTAAAAGCATGTGGTCAGAAAAGATGCTTGATATGATTTCAGTCTTAAATCTACTGTGACTTGTTTTGTGGCCTAGCATGTGATCTATCCTGGAGAAGGGCCATGCTCACTTGAAAAGAATGTGTATTCTGTTGCTTTGGGGTGGAATGTTTATATATATATATATATAAAATCTATCTGGTCTAATGTGTTGTTTAAGGTCAGTGTTTCATTATTGATTTTCTGTCTGGATGATCTGTCCATCAACGTAAGTGAAGTGTTAAAGTCCCCTACTATTATTGTGTTACTGTTGGTTTCTCCTTTTATGTCCATTCATATTTGCTTTATATATTTGGGTTCTACTATGTTGGATACATGTATATTTACAACTGCTATATCTTCTGCTTGGATTGATCCCTGGATCATTATGTATTGTCCTTTATCTCTTGTTACAGTCTTTGTCTTAAAGTCTACTTGGTCTGATATAAGTATTGTTAACCTGGCTTTCTATTCATTTCCATCTGCCTAGAATACCTTTTTCTATCCCCTTTCAGTCTCTGTGTGTTTTTAGATCTGAAATGAATCTCTTATAGGCAGGATATATATGGATCTTGTTTTTGTATCCACTCATCCACTCTATGTTTTTTGATTGAAGCATTTTCCCATTTACATTTAAAGTAATTATTGATAGGTAGGTACTTATTGCCATTTTGTTAATTGACTTTGGGTTGTTTTTGTAGTTTTTTGATCCTTTCTTCTTTTGCTCTCTTCTATTGTGTTTTAATGACTGTCTTTAGTGTTATGTTTGGGTTTCTTTTTGTTTTTTTGTGTTTGTATCTATTATCGATGTTTGGTTTGTGGTTACCATGAGGCTCTATTTAGCAATATATACCTCATTATTTTAAGTTGCTGATCTCTTAAGTTTGAACACATTTTAACAATCCTGCATTTTTACTGCCCTCCCCCCAATTTTTACTGTTTTTACACGATATTTACATCCTTTTGTTTTGTGTATCCCCTAACTGCTTATAGTGGATATAAGGGGATGATTTTACTATTTTTGTCTTTTAATCTTCCTACCAGCTTTATAAGTGGCTGAGCTATTACTGTTACTGTATACTTGGCTTACCAGTGAGATTTTTCCATTTGTAATTTTCACACTGTGGTAGTTGTGGCTTTTTCTTTTCCATCTAGAGAAGAAGTCCCTTTAACATTTCTTCTGAAGCTTGTTTTGTGGTGTTGAACTCTTTTAGTTTTTGCTTGTCTGTAAAACTTTTGATCTCTCCTTCAAATCTGAATGAAAGCCTTGCCAGGTAGAGGATTGTTGGTTGTAGGTTTTTCCATTTCATCACTTTAAATATATTGTGCCACTTTCTTCTGGTCTGTAGCGTTTCTGCTGAAAAGTCATCTGATGGTAGCATGGGAGTTCCCTAGTGTGTAATACTTCTTTTCCTTTGCTGCTTTTAATATTTTCTCTTTATCTTTAATTTTTGATATTTTAATACATTGTGTCTTAATGTGGTTATCTTTGGGTTGATCCTGTTTGGGACTCTTTAAGATTCCCTGACCTGAAGGTTTGTTTCCTTTCCCAGGTTATGGACGTTTTCAGTTAGTATGTCTTCAAATATGTTCTTTGCCCCTTTCTCTCTCTCTTCTCCTTCTTGGACCCCTATAACATGAATTGTCCTCATATTTTTAAAAATTATTTTTACTTTTTTCTGTTCAGCTTCAGTGATTTCCACTACTGTGTCTTCCACTATGTTGCACTGATAAATTCAGTAAAGTTGCAGGATGCAAATTTAATATACAGAAATATGTTGTGTTTCTATACTATAAAAATAAACTATCAGAAAGAGAAATTAGGAAAATAATCCCATTTATAGTTGCATCAAAAAGAATACAATATCTAGGAATAAATCTAACTAAGGAGGTAAAAGTCCAGCACTCAGAAAACTGTAAGATGCTGATGATAGAAACTGAAGACAACAAACAGATGGAAAGATTACTATGATAATGGACTGAAAGAATCAATATTGTTAAAATGACCATACTATCCAAGGCAATCTATGGATTCAGTGCAATCCCTATCTAAATATGAATGGTATTTTTCACAGAACTTGAACAAACAATTCCAAAATTTGGATGGAAACACAAAAGGCCCTGGGTAACCAACCACTCCTGAGAAAAAAAGAACAAAGTTGGAGGCATCATGCTTCCTGGCTTCAGACTATAATACAATGCTATAATAATCCAAACAGTGTGGTACTGGCACGAAAACAGACACATAGATTAACAGAACAGAATGAAGACCCCAGAAATAAATCTACACATATATCAGAATTAATCTACAACAAAGGAGGAAAGAATATACAATGGGGAAAAGACAGCCTCTTCAATAAGTAGTGCTGGGAAAACTGGACAGCTACAGGCAAAATCATCAAACTGGACTACTTTCTCACATCTTATAAAAAAAATACACTCAAAATAGATTAAAGATTTAATTATAAGACCTGAAACCATAAAATTTCTAGAAGAAAACATAGGCAGTACAGTCTTTGACATTGAGCTTAGCAATATTTTTGGATCTGTCTCCTCAGGCAAGGAGAAAAAAAGCAAAAATAAACAAATGGAACTACATCAAACTAAAAAGCTTTTGCACAGTGAATAAAACTATCAATAAAATTAAAAGGCTGCCTACTGAATGGGAGAATATATTTGCAAACAATATCTCTGACATGGGGTTCTATCCAAAATATACAAGGAACTCATACAACTAGACATCAAAAAAACAAACAACCCAAATAAAGAATGTGCAGAGGACCTGAATAGACATTTTTCCAAAGAAGACATATAGATGTCCAATAGACACATGAAAAGATGCTCAACATCATTAATCATCAGGGAAATGGAATTAAGACCACAATGAGTTATTACCTCACACCTGTCAGAATGGCTATTGTCAAAAAGAAGGAAATAAGGGTCGGCAAGAATGTGGAGAAAAGAGAACATTTGTGTACTGTTGCTGGGAATATAAATTGATGCAACCACTATGAAAAACTGTATAGAGATTCCTCAAAAAATTAAAAATATAATTACCATACAATCTAACAATTTCACATCTGAGTTTCTATCTGAAGGAAATGAAAACACTAATTTGAAGATATATATGCACCCCTACGTTCACTGTAGCATTACTTACAATAGCCAAGATATGGAAGCAACCCAAGTGCCCATTAATAGATGAATGGATAAAGTAGATGTGGTATATGTACACAATGGAATTTTACTCAGCCATAAAGCGTGAAATCTTGCCTTTTGCGACAACATGCATGGACCTAGTGGGAATTAAGCTAAGTGAAATAAGTCAGACAGAGAAAGACAAATACTGTATGATTTCACTTATATGTGAAACCTAAAAAACAAATGAACAAACATAACTAAACAGAAAACAGAGTCATAGATACATAGATTAAATAGGTGGTTGTTGGGGGAAGGGGGGAGGGGAGGAGAGAAGTAAATGAGAGAGATTAAGAGGTACAAACTTTCAGTTAGAAAATAAATGAGTCATGGGTATGAAATGTACAGTGTGGGGATACAGCCAATAATTATGTAATATCTGTGCTTGGTGACAGATGACAACTAGACTTATTATGGTGATCATTTTGAAATGTATAGAAATGTCAAATCACTATATTGTTTACCAGGAACTAACATAATGTTGTAGATCAATTATACTTCAAAAACAAATAAACCAACAAACATATAAAAAGAGATCAGATTTGTGGTTACCAGAGGTGGGGATTGGGGGGGGACTGGATGAAGGTAGTCAAAAGGTACAAGTTTCCAGTTATAGGTTAAATGAGCACTAGGGCTGTAATGTCCAACATAATAAATATAATTAACACTGCCAAAAATTACATATGAAAGTTATTAAGAAAGTAAATCCTAAGAGTTCTAATCACAAAGAAAAAATACTTTGTTTCTATGTCTTTAATATTGTATCTATATGAGATGATGGATGTTCACTAAACTTGTTGTGGTAATCACTCCATGCTGTATGTAAGTCACATCATTATGTTATACACCTTAAACTTACACAGTGCTATATATCAATTATATCTCAATAAAACTGCAAGAAAAAAAGAAAAAGTTTTTAAAAAATCAATGTATATAGAAAGTAAAAGAATGGAAAGAGATGAGTCAAGAAAATTCTAACCAAAAGGAACAGGGGTTGCTGTAAGATTTACTGAGAGATCAGAAGGTAAGGAAAGGCATTATCAAAGATAAAGAGTTTCATTTTATAGTAAATAAAAATTCAATTTGTGAGAAAGATAGTGCAGTGTGGAATGTCTATGTACCCTAATAACAGCTATAAGCATTAGCATTAATGATACTTAAACATATAAATGTAAAGCAAAATAAGTCATAGAGATAAACCTATACTATGATTCCATTTTTATAAATTTAAATATCATACGAAACTAAATGATGACCAGGAGAGAAGATGGCGGAAGAGTAAGACGCGGAGATCACCTTCCTTCCCACAGATACAGTAGAAATACATCTACACGTGGAACTGCTCCTACAGAACACCCACTGAACGCTGGCAGAAAACATCCGACCTCCAAAAAGGCAAGAAACTCCCCCCGTACTTGGGTAGGGCAAAAGAAAAAAGAAATAACAGAGACAAAAGAATAGGGACGGCACCTGCACCAGTGGGAGGGAGCTGTGAAGGAGGAAAGATTTCCACGCACTAGAAAGCCCCTTCGCGGGCAGAGACTGAGGGTGGCAGAGGGGGGAAGCTTCGGAGCCACGGAGGAGAGTGCAGCCACAGGGGTGCGGAGGGCAAAGCGGAGAGGTTCCCGCACGGAGGAGCGGTGCCGAGCAGCACTCACCAGCCCGAGAGTCTCATCTGCTCACCCGCCGGGGCGGGCGGGGCTGGGAGCTGAGGCTCGGGCTTCAGTTGGATCGCAGGGAGAGGACTGGGGCTGGCGGCATGAACACAGCCTGAAGGGGTTAGCGCACCACAGCTGGCTGGGAGGGAGACCGGGAAAAGGTCTGCAGCTGCCGAAGAGGCAAGAGACTTTTTCTTGCCTCTTTGTTTCGCTGCGCGCAAGGAGAGGGGATTCAGAGCGTCGCCTAAACGAACTCCAGAGAAGGGCGCGAGCCGCGGCAATCATCGCGGACCCCAGAGACAGGCGTGAGACGCTGGGGCTGCTGCTGCCGCCTCCAAAAAGCCTGTGTGTGAGCACAGGTCACTCTCCACACCGCCCCTCCCGGGAGCCTGTGCAGCCCGCCACTGCCAGGGTCCCGTGATCCACGGACAACCTCCCCGGGAGAACGCACGGCGCGCCTCAGGCTGGTGCAACGTCACGCCGGCCTCGGCCGCCGCAGGCTCGCCCCGCCTTCTCTGTACCGCTCCCTCCCCCCGGCCTGAGTGAGCCAGAGCCCCCGAAGCAGCTGCTCCTTTAACCCCGTCCTGTCTGGGCGGGGAATAGACGCCCTCAGACGACCTACACGCAGAGGCGGGTCCAAATCCAAAGCTGAACCCCAGGAGCTGTGCGAACAGGGAAGAGAAGGGGAAATCTCTCCCAGCAGCCTCAGAAGCAGCGGATTAAAACTCCACAAACAACTTGATGTGCCTGCATCTGTTGAATACCTGAATAGACAACAAATCATCCCAAATTCAGGAGGTGGACTTTGGGAGCAGGATATATTAATTTTTCCCCTGTTCCTTTTTTTTGTGAGTGTATATGTATATGCTTCTGGGTGAGATTTTGTCTGTATAGTTTTGCTTTACAATAGCTTTATTTTACTTCACTATATTATAGCCTCTTTCTTTCTTTCTATTTGTTCTCCCTTTTACTCTGAGCCGTGTGGACGAAAGGATCTTGGTGCTCCAGCCAGGCATCAGGGCCGTGCCTCTGAGGTGGGAGAGCCAACTTCAGGACACTGGTCCACAAGAGACCTCCCAGCTCCATGTAATACCAAACGGCAAAAATCTCTCAGAGATCTCCATCTCAACATCAAGACCCAGCTTCACTCAATGACCAGCAAGCTACAGTGCTGAACACCCTATGCCAAACAACTAGCAAGACAGGAACACAGCCACATCCATTAGCAGAGAGGCTGCCTAAAATCATAATAAGGCCACAGACACCCCAAAATACACCACCAGACGTGCACGTGCCCACCAGAAAGACAAGATCCAGCCTCATCCACCAGAACTCAGGCACTACTTCCCTCCACCAGGAAGCCTACACAACCCACTGAACCAACCTTAGCCACTGGGGACAGATACCAAAAACAATAGGAACTACGAACCTGCAGCCTGTGAAAAGGAGACCCCAAACACAGTAAGATAAGCAAAATGAGACAACAGAAATACACACAGCAGATGAAGGAACAGGGTCAAAACACACCAGACTTAACAAATGAAGAGGAAATAGGTAGTCTACCTGAAAAAGAATTCAGAATAATGATAGTAAGGATGATCCAAAATCTGGGAAATAGAATAGACAAAATGCAAGAAACATTTAACAAGGACGTAGAAGAACTAAAGAGGAACCAAGCAACGATGAAAAACACAATAAATGAAATTAAAAATACTCTAGATGGGATCAATAGCAGAATAACTGAGGCAGAAGAAAGGATAAGTGACCTGGAAGATAAAATGGTGGAAATAACTACTGCAGAGCAGGATAAAGAAAAAAGAATGAAAAGAACTAAGGACAGTCTCAGATACCTCTGGGACAACATTAAACGCACCAACATTCGAATTATAGGAGTCCCAGAAGAAGAAGAGAAGAAGAAAGGGACTGAGAAAATATTTGAAGAGATTATAGTTGAAAACTTCCCTAATATGGGAAAGGAAATAGGTAACCAAGTCCTGGAAGCACAGAGAGTCCCATACAGGATAAACCCAAGGAGAAACACGCCAAGACACATATTAATCAAACTGTCAAAAATTAAATATAAGGAAAACATATTAAAGGCAGCAAGGGAAAAAAAACAAATAACACACAAGGGAATCCCCATAAGGTTAACATCTGATCTTTCAGCAGAAACTCTGCAAGCCAGAAGGGAGTGGCAGGATATACTTAAAGTGATGAAGGAGAAAAACCTACAACCAAGATTACTCTACACAGCAAGGATCTCATTCAGATTTGATGGAGAAATTAAAACCTTTACAGACAAGCAAAAGCTGAGAGAGTTCAGCACCACCAAACCAGCTTTACAACAAATGCTAAAGGAACTTCTCTAGGCAAGAAACACAAGAGAAGGAAAACACCTACAATAACAAACCCAAAACATTTAAGAAAATGGGAATAGGAACATACATATCGATAATTACCTTGAATGTAAATGGATTAAATGCTCCCACCAAAAGACACAGGCTGGCTGAATGGATACAAAAACAAGACCCATATATATGCTGTCTACAAGAGACCCACTTCAGACCTAGAGACACATACAGACTGAAAGTGAGGGGATGGAAAAAGATATTCCATGCAAATGGAAATCAAAAGAAAGCTGTAGTAGCAATTCTCATATCAGACAAAATAGACTTTAAAATAAAGACTATTACAAGAGACAAAGAAGAACACTACATAATGATCAAGGGATCAATCCAAGAAGAAGATATAACAATTGTAAATATTTATGCACCCAACATAGGAGCACCTCAATACATAAGGCAAATACTAACAGCCATAAAAGGGGAAATCGACAGCAACACAATCATAGTAGGGGACTTTACCACCCCACTTTCACCAATGGACAGATCATCCAAAATGAAAATAAATAAGGAAACACAAGCTTTAAATGATACATTAAACAAGATGGACTTAATTGATATTTATAGGACATTCCACCCAAAAACAACAGAATACACATTTTTCTCAAGTGCTCATGGAACATTCTCCAGGATAGATCATATCTTGGGTCACAAATCAAGCCTTGGTAAATTTAAGCAAATTGAAATCGTATCAAGTATCTTTTCCGACCACAACGCTATGAGACTAGATATCAATTACAGGAAAAGATCTGTAAAAAATACAAACACATGGAGGCTACACAATACACTACTTAATAACGAAGTGATCACTGAAGAAATCAAAGGGGAAATCAAAAAATACCTAGAAACAAATGACAATGGAGATACGACGACCCAAAACCTATGGGACGCAGCAAAAGCAGTGCTAAGAGGGAAGTTTATAGCAATACAAGCCTACCTCAAGAAACAGGAAACATCTCAAATAAACAACCTAACCTTGCACCTAAAGCAATTAGAGAAAGAAGAACAAAAAACCCCCAAAGCCAGCAGAAGGAAAGAAATCATAAAGATTAGGTCAGAAATAAATGAAAAAGAAATGAAGGAAACAATAGCAAAAATCAATGAAACTAAAAGCTGGTTCTTTGAGAAGATAAACAAAATTGATAAACCATTAGCCAGACTCATCAAGAGAAAAAGGGAGAAGACTCAAATCAATAGAATTAGAAATGAAAAAGGAGAAGTAACCACTGACACTGCAGAAATACAAACAATCATGAGAGATTACTATAAGCAACTCTATGCCAATAAAATGGACAACCTGGAAGAAATGGACAGATTCTTAGAAATGCACAAACTGCCGAGACTGAACCAGGAAGAAATAGAAAATATGAACAGACCAATCACAAGCACTGAAATTGAAACTGTGATTAAAAACCTTCCAACAAACAAAAGCCCAGGACCAGATGGCTTCACAGGCGAAGTCTATCAAACACTGAGAGAAGAGCTAACACCTATCCTTCTCAAACTCTTCCAAAATATTGCAGAGGGAGGAACACTCCCAAAATCATTCTACGAGGCCACTATCACCCTGATACCAAAACCAGACAAAGATGTCACAAAGAAAGAAAACTACAGGCCAATATCACTGATGAACATAGATGCAAAAATCCTCAACAAAATACTAGCAAACAGAATCCAACAGCACATTAAAAGGATTATACACCATGATCAAGTGGGGTTTATCCCAGGAATGCAAGGATTCTTCAACATACGCAAATCAATCAATGTGATACACCATATTAACAAATTTAAGGAGAAAAACCATATGATCATCTCAATAGATGCAGAGAAAGCTTTCGACAAAATTCAACACCCATTTATGATAAAAGCCCTGCAGAAAGTAGGCATAGAGGGAACTTTCCTCAACATAATAAAGGCCATATATGACAAACCCACAGGCAACATCGTCCTCAATGGTGAAAAACTGAAACCATTTCCACTAAGATCAGGAACAAGACAAGGTTGCTCACTCTCACCACTATTATTCAACATAGTTTTGGAAGTGTTAGCCACAGCAATCAGAGAAGACAAAGAAATAAAAGGAATCCAAATCGGAAAAGAAGAAGTAAAGCTGTCACTATTTGCAGATGACATGATACTATACATAGAGAATCCTAAAGATGGTACCAGAAAACTCCTAGAGCTAATCAATGAATTTGGTAAAGTAGCAGGATACAAAATTAATGCACAGAAATCTCTTGCATTTCTATACACTAATGACGAAAAATCTGAAAGTGAAATTAAGAAAACACTCCCGTTTACCACTGCAACAAAAAGAATAAAATATCTAGGAATAAACCTACCTAAGGAGACAAAAGACCTGTATACAGAAAATTATAAGACACTGATGAAAGAAATTAAAGATGATACAAATAGATGGAGAGATATACCATGTTCCTGGATTGGAAGAATCAACATTGTGAAAATGACTCTACTACCCAAAGCAATCTACAGATTCAATGCAATCCCTATCAACCTACCACTTGCATTTTTCACAGAACTAGAACAAAACATTTCACAATTTGTATGGAAACACAAAAGACCCCGAATAGCCAAAGCAATCTTGAGAACGAAAAATGGAGCTGGGGGAATCAGGCTCCCTGACTTCAGACTATATTACAAAGCTTCAGTAATCAAGACAGTTTGGTACTGGCACAAAAACAGAAATATAGATCAATGGAACAGGATAGAAAGCCCAGAGATAAACCCACACACATATGGTCACCTTATCTTTGATAAAGGAGGCAAGCATATACAGTGGAGAAAAGACAGCCTCTTCAATAAGTGGTGCTGGGAAAATTGGACAGCTACATGTAAAAGTATGAAATTAGAACACTCCCTGACACCATGCACAAAAATAAACCCAAAATGGATTAAAGACCTAAGTGTAAGGGCAGACACTATCAAACTCTTAGAGGAAAACATAGGCAGAACACTCTATGACATACATCACAGCAAGATCCTTTTTGACCCAGCTCCCAGAGAAATGGAAATAAGAACACAAATAAACAAATGGGACCTAATGAAACTTAAAAGCTTTTGCACAGCAAAGGAAACCATAAACAAGACCAAAAGACAACCATCAGAATGGGAGAAAATATTTGCAAATGAAGCAACTGACAAAGGATTAATCTCCAAGATTTACAAGCAGCTCATGCAGCTCAATAACAAAAAAACCAACAACCCAATCCAAAAATGGGCAGAAGACCTAAATAGACATTTCTCCAAAGAAGATATACAGATGGCCTTCAGATACATGAAAGAATGCTCAACATCATTAATCATTAGAGAAATGCAAATCAAAACTACAATGAGATATCATCTCACACCGGTCAGAATGGCCATCATCAAAAAATCTAGAAACAATAAATGCTGGAGAGGGTGTGGAGGAAAGGGAACACTCTTGCACTGTTGGTGGGAATGTAAATTGATACAGCCACTATGGAGAACAGTATGGAGGTTCCTTAAAAAACTACAAATAGAACTACCATACGACCCAGCAATCCCACTACTGGGCATATACCCTGAGAAAACCATAGGTCAAAAAGAGTCATGTACCAAAATGTTCATTGCAGCTCTATTTACAATAGCCAGGACATGGAAGCAACCTAAATGTCCATCGACAGATGAATGGATAAAGAAGATGTGGCACATATATACAATGGAATATTACTCAGCCATAAAAAGAAATGAAATGGAGGTATTTGTAATGAGGTGGATGGAGTTAGAGTCTGTCATACAGAGTGAAGTAAGTCAGAAAGAGAAAAACAAATACAGTATGCTAACACATATATACGGAATCTAAGGGGAAAAAAAAGGCCATGAAGAACCTAGTGGCAAGACGGGAATAAAGACACAGACCTACTAGAGAATAGACTTGAGGATATGGGGAGGGGGTGGGGTGAGATGTGACAGGGTAAGAGAGTGTCATGGACATATATACACTATCAAATGTAAAATAGATAGCTAGTGGGAAGCAGCCGCATAGCACAGGGAGATCAGCTCGGTGCTTTGTGACCACCTAGAGGGGTGGGATGGGGAGGGTGGGAGGGAGGGAGATGCAAGAGGGAAGAGATATGGGGACATATGTATATGTATAACTGATTCACTTTGTTATAAAGCAGAAGCTAACACACCATTGTAAGGCAATTATACTTCAATAAAGATGTTTAAAAAAAAAAAAAACTAAATGACCTTTTTAGGGATATATAATATATATGAGGTTATCTCAGGGGGTTCTAAGTGAAGGGTAATATTTTCACTATTAAACCGAGTGGTAGTAACAAGGGTGTTTGCTTTATTATTATTTTTAAAGTATGTGTGTACATTTGTACATTCCTATCTATTCCTACGACAATTTTTTAAAATGTGAAACTTCAGGTCCTAAAGGAATAAATGGCATAGTTAAGGTAACACTGTCAGTGATAGTATCTACAATATCTGTCTCCTACTGCATTATTTTTTTCTTTTACAATATGATTGATTTAACTTCCTTAATAACAACTCTTATGTTCCTCAGTGGCCCATTTGTACAAAGATATATGATATGTTTATAAATACCTTATTTCTTGGAAAATACATGTGAGTAACATTTTTATTTTATCAACTCATTTAGCAACTCAAATATTCATTCCTGAATAACTACACAGTTACCTAGTGTTGTAACCTAATTTGCAATTATCTTGGAGTCATTTTGCCTGACTTAAATCTCCCCTTCTTCTATAAACAGAAATCTTCTTTACTATGGGCATATTATTTCATGAGTTTTAAGTCTTCTTGATCCTGCCTCAGAGATGAGCAGATAACCTAGAATCTGGACCTGGTGAATGAAAATACCACAGTCCCCATAGCAATACTGATTGGTTGGGTTGTGCATGTGGCCTGACACAGGCCAATGAAAGCCCTCCAAGGTGTCACTTTGGAATTACTGGGTTATACTCTCCTTCCATGTAGAATTATGGAAATTAAAGATGCTGTAAGCCTGGGGGGACCAGTTGTCTTTCTCATCTCACAGATAGAACCAGACTGAGAATGTAGCCAACAGGGAGCACAACGGCATCAGTAAATGAAGAACAAAAGAAATAGATTACTGATGACTGCTAGAACAAATAATGTGAGCATTAACTTCCCACTTTTTGTTTGTTTAAAGAAATTTGAGTTGGTTCCTGCCACCTATGACCCCAAAGTATTAACTATTTCAGTCCTTATAAAACCTTAAATCAGGGATTGAAACCAAAAGGCCTAGAGGAACCAGGCAAGCAAATGGGTTAAACTAGCCAGGTAAATATTACAATAGTTTTCACCCCCTTACTTCCTGGTTTTCCAAAGCCCTTAAATCTCTAAATTTTGTCTCTGCAAAAGAATAAAAATATTACTGTTAAAAAATAAGAATTTCTAAGTCTTAGCCAAATGCTATAAACAATAGAACACTTGACGTTGATGGATCTGGAGAGTTCATCCCCCATCAGAGGGTGCAGCTACTATTAGGCTCCAGCAGACATTTGTAATTCAAGCATGTAGGCCCAGTGTGGATGTATTTTCTGATTTTTCAAGAGAAGATAAATTTTTTTCATTTTGGGGAAATTCCCCTATTTTTAATTGTGACAATTAATTCAAGTTCGTTTTAAAAAATGTGTATGCCAAACAAAACACATCTCCAGACAAGATTCATCCACAGAGCCAGCAGTATGGAACATGTCTCTCATTGTAATCACCTCAATATGACCTTTTAGATAGTTCTCAAGAGTTCTTCTTTCTCCCTCTGTCTCCTTCCCTCCCTCTCTCTCTTGCTCCACCCCACCCCCCTCTCTCCTTCTCGCCCACACCTACAGGTCTGTAATGTCTACCTGGTAGTTAAAAAAACTATCTTGGTTAGTGAAGTCAAATAGAAAAAATTGTAAGCTAAGTTTTTCATACTGTAAGGAAAAGATACATTCATGGCTTATATCAGTTAATCACTATTAATTGTTAGTCATTCTGATTAAAAGAGTAGATGAAGAGTAATAGTTTTAAACAATAGAGATATGTTGTTAAATATAGAGAGAACACTATTAGGGGTTACCTAGGTAAAATGTTATAATTATATGATGTGGTCAGGCATATTTTGGAATAAACACACACGTGTATTTACGCACATCATCACTTTTCACATAAGAGAACAACACATTGAATTAGAATTAAACAATCTTGATTTAGTTCACAAAGGGAATGGCTGTGTTGAGAAATATTGATGATGGTTCCAACAAGGTGTCAATAGTTTGACACTCTGTAAAAGTTTTGGCATTCTCAATATCATGAAACAGAAAGGAAAACTGGGGTAGAGATTCAAAATATATTTTCAGGAGAAAAATGTCTGAGCTCTTTTGGTTGAAAAACATCAGTAATGGATAAAAGGGGATGCATGGGCCTGTTACTCAAAGTATATTTTAGCAAAAGAACATGTAATTAAAAAAATTAAATTGTAATTAACATAAACAAGGATTAAAGACATAAATTTAAGGCCAGACACTGTAAAACTCTTAGAGGAAAACATAGGAAGAACACTCTTTGACATAAATCACAGCAAGATCCTTTCTACCCACCTCCTAGAAAAATGGAAATAAAAACAAAAATAAACAAATGGGACTTAATGAAACTTAAAAGCTTTTGCACAGCAAAGGAAAACATAAACAAGACAAAAAGACAACCCTCAGAATGGGAGAAAATATTTGCAAATGAAGCAGCTGACAAAGGATTAATCTCCAAAATTTACAAGCATCTTATGCATCTGAGTATCAAAAAAACAAACAACTCAATCCAAAAATGGGCAGAAGACCTAAACAGACTTTTCTCCATAGAAGATATACAGATTGCCAACAAACCCGTGAAAGGATGTTCAACATCACTAATCATTAGAGAAATGCAAATCAAAACTGCAATGAGGTATCACCTCACACCAATCAGAATGGCCATCATCAAAAAATCTACAAACAATAAATGCTGGAGAGGATGTGGAGAAAAGGGAACCCTCTTAGACTGTTGGTGGGAACGTAAATTGATACAGCCAGTATGGAGAACAGTATGGAGGTTCCTGAAAAAAACTAAAAACAGAACTACCATATGACCCAGCAATCCCACTACTGGGCATATACCCTGAGAAAACCATAATTCAAAAAGAGTCATGGACCACAATGCTCATTGCAGCTCTATTTACAATAGCCAGGACATGGAAGCAACCTAAGTGTCCATCGACAGACGAATGGATAAAGAAGATATTGGACATATATACAATGGAATATTACTCAGCCATAAAAAGAAACGAAATTGAGTTATTTGTAGTGAGGTGGATGGACCTAGAGTCTGTCATACAGAGTGAAGTAAGTCAGAA
Source organism: Eschrichtius robustus (assembly GCF_028021215.1). Taxonomy (NCBI): domain Eukaryota; kingdom Metazoa; phylum Chordata; class Mammalia; order Artiodactyla; family Eschrichtiidae; genus Eschrichtius; species Eschrichtius robustus. The sequence continues at coordinate 70,636,222 of NC_090836.1, forward strand.
AGAGAAAAACAAATACCGTATGCTAACACATATATATGGAATCTTAAAAAAAAAGTGGTTCTGATGAACCTAGGGGCAGGACAGGAATAAAGATGCAGACGTAGAGAATGGACTTGAGGATATGCGGAGGGGGAAGGGTAAGCTGGGACGAAGTGAGAGAGCGGCATGGACATATATACACTACCAAATGTAAAATAGATAGCTAGTGGGAAGCAGTCGCATAGCACAGGGAGATCAGGTCGGTGCTTTGTGACCACCTAGAGGGGTGGGATAGGGAGGGTGGGAGGGAGACGCAAGAGGGAGGAGATATGGGGATATATGTATATGTATAGCTGATCCACTTTGTTATAAAGCAGAAACTAACACACCATTATAAAGCAATTATACTCCAATAAAGATGTTAAAAAAATAAATTAAATAAATAAATTAAATAAACATGTGTAAATACATTTAATATTGTTTCCTTAAGGGTGAAGGCAAAGGACATTATCTTTATAGCATTTATAAATTGACTTGGATTGTTAGCCATAACCCATCAGCAGAAAAATTTGGGATACAATTAGGAGTGACTAAATAAACCAAGAAGATATGATTCATGGAATCTGAAAAACTTTTCAGGGTACAACCAACCTATAAAGTCACAGTAATCTCATCCACCTAAGTGATGGTACTAAGATGGTACCTCTATACTTCTGGCACATAAAGAACTTCATCAGTCAGCTATTGTTGTTGTACAAACCATGCAAACACTTGGTGGCTGAAAATGATACCTGTGCCTTATTGCTTACTAGTCTATCCTATGGCTGGCAGTTCTTCTGGTTTTATCTGGGCTTTCTCATGCATCTGTAGTTAGCTGTGGGACGGATATGCAGCTGTGCTAATTTTGTCTGGACTCACTCACATGTTTGGAATCAGTCTACCATTGACTGTGCAAATCAGCTCCCCTCCATGTGCCTTCTCATCCTCCAGGAGGCTAATACAGGCTTATTCTCATAGCGAAGGCAGAAGAGCAAGAGGGAGAACAAAAGCATGCAAGGACTCTTGAGTCTTAGGCTCTGAACTGGCACACTGTCACTCCTACACATTCTGCTGGCCTAGGCAAGTCACAGCTCAGATTCAAGGACCAGGGAGATAAACTCCAGCTCATAATGGAAAGAACAGGAGAAATTTTTCACATTGCAAAATTTGTGAATACAGGGAAGGTTGGAAAATCTGTACCATTGTAATCAGTCCACCAAAAGACACCCAGCAGAGATAATGGACATGGAAGGTCTTTGAATTTTGTTTAAAAGAGAAAATATAATTTACAAGCATCTTACCATAGCCCATCACACACACACAAACACATACATATATACACACACACAATCCCCCTCCCTCCCTGTCATTCCTCCTAAAATTTGTGCCTTTTACTACAGCTCCAAAATATCTAAGGAGAAAAGCTTTAGCTAAATGCTATTTTTAATGCAACATCAAAGAGAAAGTAAAGAGCAGTGGTGGATCAGTTATGAAAAGGTGCTTCTTATGAGCTCAGGCTGCAAAGGTAGAACATTGCCTATGGCAGACAGCATCCCATAGCAAAGAGAATGCCATGACCATGGCCTTGAGAGGTCTGAAAGCTTCAGAAATCCAGGTCTGTACCATAACCAGACTGGCTTCATACATAAGAAACAGTGTGTCATTGTCAGGGCACATAGTTTACGTATGTATTATACACACTTTTGTGTGTTTTGTTATACAGCAATACCTGATGGATGTTCAGGGAAATACCAGGTTTCAGACATGCAGATTCCACATCAAACTTTGTTTAAATAGACAATTTCAGCATTTAATCTTCAGAGACTCTTTAAATGCTAACTTGTACTTCATTGACTATGTTATCTATGAATAATTGAGTCAAATATCTTCCTTACATTTCAGGTATCATTTATTTACTGAGCATGTCTGGAAAAGTCACAGAGGTATTCTGAAACTTACTTAAAAATCATCTAAGGGAATGTCATAACCATATCCATTATCCCTATGGATATCCTCAGACCTTGGTACGAATTTTATGTTTCCTAACCCACCCTCCTAATTCCCACCTTTCTCTCACAGAATCAATCACTATGTTCTGTCTTCTTAATATTTCTTTAAGTTTGCTGCAGTTCATCCTTTTCTCTCATTTCCAATATCACAAACCTCAATACAATTACATATTTTCTTGCCCAGAATAGCTCCCCAAATTTTATTTATAGTTAATCCTTTCCAATTTACCTGCATTATTTTATCCACATGTATTTTCATAAACACAAATCTGAACAGGTTATTTCACTGTTTTGAATTATTCCAATACTTCCTGAAAATATTTGGGAAAGCATCATTATTAAGACATCAAAGGCTTCCATAGCATATTTCTAGCCTGCCTCTACACTCCATTTCCCTCCCCTTGCTCTTTATTCTTCATCTGGATTCAAATCCTTGGAGATCTGTAACACTCGCATCCATCATTTCCTATACTGCTAATATGCTTTTTTTGATTAATTCTAATATATCCTCCTGGTTTTATCTTCAGAATCCCTTCCCCAAAGAACCTTTCTTTGACTCACTGAATCTGCATTAGAGTTCTTCTTCTGCTTGTATGTCTTCCATAACACCAACTACCCTACATAACTGCCCCAGTCACCAATAGACTATATATTGCTTGAGGAAAGGTCTCTTGTGTTCGGGTGTGTGTGTGTAGCTTTCATAAATTCATAAAAATGGCTGTCATTTCACCAACAGAAGCCAGAGACAGAATTTGAGATTCTCCTTACCCCACATTTTATTCTCAAAAATTGAATCTTAATTAAACAAAATATCTCAATTAAGTTTTATTCTAAGAGTACCCATATTCCAAAATGTAGAAACTAAAAACTGGATGGTTTCAAGGGAAGACAATATAATTCTGTGTTTAATAAAGTGACAGAGGATCAAAGAGTTGGAGGAAACTCAAATGTATCTAGTATAATGTAATCCCATCTACTGAAATAATGTCTTTAGTAATGTCTATATTCTGAGTGTGTTCTTAGTTGTGTTTTATGAATAACCATTTAGAGAGCTGTTCAATGTATCCACCTTTACTAGGTAATTATTCTTATACTGTTTAAGTAATGAGTATTATTTTTAGAAACTCCTTGAAGTTGATATTTATTTGTTAACTTCACTATAAACAAAACAACCAAATTGTCCTAAGCAAGTTTATTCTGTCCATTTAACAGATTGCAAAATGTCTTCAAAATGGACTTTATTAATAAAAAAGGCATGATTAGTCATTTGAATGTGATGAAAATGAAATGAAGCCATGAAAGAAGTAAAATGGTCCCTTTTATTGTACACCTGCCATTATGAAAATTCATCTCTGTTTATTACTTATGGTAGAATGTTATAAATTGGATCATAGCCTTAATCCATGTAACATTACAATGATTTCCAGAGCCATTCAATCACAGTAAGGGTAAATGATAGCCACTCAATTTTTAATCACTTTAGAAAGCTATCAACACATGATATTGAAATATAAAATACTAGTGCCTATAATTCTTTTTTCTATTTTAAAAGCAACTTTCAGTCAGTCTTAGGAGATATTTCAATAGAAATTAATCTATTGTCATCGAAATAATAAACAGTAACTCTGAACTTGGAATTTTTATGTTATTTTTTTCCAGTGAAGATTCTGTACTTCCTGGCAATTTTTATTGACTTATTTATTTTGTAAAATGTTATTTACCTATTTACACATATATACAAACCACTTATTTGTTGCGGTTCACATACTTTCCTTTCCTTTTATCTCTCACCTGTATGCCCAGCTCTCCCATAGAACATTATATCCTTGTCTTCTAATCTCCCCCATGTGCCCCTATTGTCTTAGGGAATGACAGGCAAATGCTACATGGGGGAATTGGTGCATTCTCCAAATCAAAGTAGTTGTCAAAAGACAGAATGACCCACATTCCCCAAAGAACTGCATATGATGCATTTTTTGTTGAAGATTTGTCAGGCGAGACTATGTAGTAAATACAGGTCATACAAAAAACAAGATATTATTCTTGAGTAGTACCAGATATTACAGAATATGTGTGGGCAGAAAAGTTGTGGAGGTGAAATACAGGCACCTCTATATGATCTCTGAGCACAGTTAGTAAATGCTGGAATTATTTTCTGTAGTGTCTATTTGTGAAAACAATCTCACTCAAGACATCCTTGATTTATGTCTACAGCTTTACGTGGGTACATTTCCTGGTAGCAGAAAATTCTGCCTACTTAAGCAACAAGGAAATGTATAAACTCAAAAATAAATGACAGTTAATGGAGCTCCACGCAGGGTCTGCTGGTACACAGTTCCCACTCCTCAGTGTTCCTGTTGGTCTGTACTTCTCCTTGTGTGTGGCTATTTTATTGGGTTGATAGTGAGATAGCCATGGAACTTCCAAGCTGAACATCTTTATTTGTCAGTGTCCATATGAAGAACATGTACATATTTTTTTTCACCTCTCCTTTTCAGAAGTACATAAACCTTTCCTAGAAACCTTTAGCAGATTTCTCCTTAGTTCTCATTGGTCAGGGTTGTATCATGCATATAACCTGGTTGGATCATGTGACAATTATCACCAATAAAATAGTCATGCCAGGATGGGCTTTGATTAATCACTGGGGATGAAATGGATATTAGGAAATTAAGCAAGAACATACTACATCAACATATATTTGGTAATTTTGTGAGCTAATTTATGAGAATAAACTTTTAAAAGAAAGAGTTTGTCTTTATTGCTTATCATTGAATTTGTCACTAAGACCAATGTGTGTGTGTGTGTATGTGTTTTCCTAAATGATTATGAGAACGGATATTTCAAAATAATTGCATTTTTTCTTCAATATCTGCAAGTAGCCAACCCATTACTGAATGATGAGAAATAAAACACACACTTTTCACATTGAGTATTTGAGATTTACCCTTTCAGATATTTTCCAAAAGCAATGATACTACAGGGTAAATACAGAGCTCTCTTTGTAAAGATCTGAGATGACTAAATGAGGAATGAGTGCATCTGAAACTACAGGTACATTCATTTTACATTCTTGTTAACTGGGTTAGGTGGGTGTGACTCAAAGTCATGAAGATGAGAGAGGGGAAAACAAGAGTACCAAGGGTAGGCTGGACACTCTTCCTCAATGATGTCCCTATCCTACCCTCTCTGAAATTTCTTCAAATGCCAGATAATTTTGGACTGTTTCCTTTTTTTGTTGTTGTTGTTGTTGCTGCTTTACTGGTTTCTGCTTTTATCTCTATTATTATTATTGACTGCATTGGGTCTTCGTTGCTGTGTGCAGGCTTTTTCTAGTTGCTGTGAGCGGGGGCTACTCTTTGTTGTGGTGGGCGGTCTTCTCATTGTGGTGGCTTCTCTTTCTGTGGAGCACAGGCTCTAGGTGTGCAGGCTTCAGTAACTGCAGCACATGGGCTCAGTAGTTGTGACACAGGGCCCTAGAGCACGCGGGTTCAGTAGTTGTGGTGCATGGGCTCAGCTGCTCCACGGCATGTGGGATCTTCCCAGACCAGGGATTAAACCCTGGTCCCCTGCATTGGCAGGTGGATTCTTAACCACTGCACCACCAGGGAAGTCCCTGTTTCCTTTTTAAAATTACAAATTTAGTAATAAGCTAAAGGCTTATTTATACCTTCAAGTGCATATTGAGTTCTTGATTTTATTTGTCATCCTACTAGAAGAGGAACCTATCTAAATCCTACCTGGTTTTCTGAGGCTTGTTGTCCTTACTCAGGGAAGCTGGAATTGTTTCCTTGGTCACTGAAAGCTTTTCTGATATAATGCTGCAGGTCACACTATGACCACAACATTGCCACCCATGCCTCTTACACATATATTTCTTCAGTGCAAGCACACTGACTCTCCAAAACACCATATTCATGCCAAGAACCAGGTCTGTGTTATATCCTTCTTCATATGTACTGTGATCCTTGTTAAATTGTCTGCCTCATAGAAGATGCCCAGTGAATAACTGTAAAGTGTACATAGGAAGAGATAATCGCTGAAAAATTTCCCCAATATTATACCAACTAATGTAGTGTTCTGGCTTTGGAGTCAAACAAAGCAGAAGTCATATCCTAAATTCCCACTTACAATCTACTGACTAAAAACAAGCTAATCTCATCAAGCACCAGTTCCAAACCCACAAAAGTGGCACAACAGTACCCTAACAATGGATACATAGCAATAGAATTGTTTGACAATCAAATTAGACAATAAATAAAATAAATTTGGAATATGCTTGACCTATAGGACACACTCAATAAAACATAGCTCATTATTATGCAAATCCTAAGTAGTAAAACTTTGATTAAGATGTCTTTGAAAATAATTCTACTATTAAAATATGGACAATTCTTTCCTCTTAAAAAATCTCTTTCGTAGGCATGAAATGTATAAGTTCCAAGCAGTTATTCTAAATTGAGAGTGGATGGGGCATCTTAATCTTCATATCTGCTCTCAACTCTCTTAAACCTTGCTCTCTGCTCTGTGAGGCACATTTGTAAGAACTACATTAGCAAGTTCCCATGTCTTTTGGTTTCAGATTGGGTTTGGCCAACAGGAAAGCCTAATAGGAGAACAAAGTGGCCAGGTTATTTTCCCCTGGATCCTTCTCTGCAGAGAACTGGCTATTTCCTTTGACTGAAGGCCCATGCTAACTCTATAGAATTATTTACTTCCAGATTCCCAAAACCACTACCCCTATCCCTTTTTCCAATGGGACTAGGAATGGTAAGAGGAGTGATACTACTAAGTCCAGCACTAACCCTCATGGTTCTACCACATGCAGACTTTTATAAATAGTCTCTCTGAAAACAAACTATCCTCAAATGATCCTGAATGTGCCAACAATCTCCTATTGAGGCCCTGATTGGTAGGGTAATTGGTACATGAACTGACCCCAGGAAAGAGACACTTATAATGGCATTCTGGGATTGGATTCGTTAAAGAGTAAATAATTACTGGCATAAATTCACTGCTAGTGGAGGGTAGGGTGGAGAAAAGGGCCATGCATAATCTATGTCAAGAAGTGGCATCAGGCAACATTGGAGCCTACAAGGCTGTTTGGTGGGGCTAATGGTGGACTCTGGGAGGGCTCATGCCAAGGAGTACTTCCCAGAACTTCCACTGCCAGTCTCCTCATCCTCATGGTGAGACACAGCCACTCTCCGCCTCTGCAGGAGATCCTCCAACACTAGCAGCCATGTGGATGAAAGGCTCTTGGTGCTCCAGCCAGGCATCAGGGCTGTGCCTCTGAGGTGGGAGAGCCAACCTCAGGACACTGGTCCACAAGAGACCTCCCGGCTCCATGTAATGCCAAATGGTGAAAATCTCCCAGAGATCTCCATCTCAACACCAAGACCCAGCTTCACGCAACGACCAGCAGGCTACAGTGCTGGACACCCTATGCCAAACAACTAGCCAGACACGAACACAGCCCCATCCATTAGCAGAGAGGTTGCCTAAAACCATAAAAAGGCCACAGACACCCCAAAACACACCACCAGACGTGGACGTGACCACCAGAAAGACAATATCCAACCCCTTCCACCAGAACACAGGCACTAATCCCCTCCACCAGGAAGCCTACACAACCCACTGAACCAACCTTAGCCACTGGGGACAGATACCAAAAACAATAGGAACTACGAACCTGCAGCCTGCGAAAAGGACACCCCAAACACAGTAAGATAAGCAAAATGAGAAGACAGAAAAACACACAGCAGATGAAGGAGCAGGGTCAAAACACACCAGACCTAACAAATGAAGAGGAAATAGGCAGTCTACCTGAAAAAGAATTCAGAATAGTGATAGTAAAGATGATCCAAAATCTTGGAAACAGAATAGACAAAATGCAAGAAACATTTAACAAGGACGTAGAAGAACTAAAGAGGAACCAAGCAACGATGAACAACACAATAAATGAAATTAAAAATACTCTAGAAGGGATCAATAGCAGAATAACTGAGGCAGAAGAACGAAAAAGTGACCTGGAAGATAAAATGGTGGAAATAACTACTGCAGAGCAGAATAAAGAAAAAAGAATGAAAAGAACTGAGGACAGTCTCAGAGACCTCTGGGACAACATTAAACGCACCAACATTCGAATTATACGGGTCCCAGAAGAAGAAGGGAAAAAGAAAGGGACTGAGAAAATATTTGAAGAGATTATAGTTGAAAACTTCCCTAATATGGGAAAGGAAATAGTTAATCAAGTCCTGGAAGCACAGAGAGTCCCACACAGGATAAATCCAAGGAGAAACATGCCAATACAAATATTAATCAACTATCAAAAATTAAATATAAAGAAAACATATTAAAAGCAGCAAGGGAAACACAACAAATAACACACAAGGGAATCCCCATAAGGTTAACAGCTGATCTTTCAGCAGAAACGCTGCAGGCCAGAAGGGAGTGGCAGGACATATTTAAAGTGATGAAGGAGAAAAACCTACAACCAAGATTACTCTACACAGCAAGGATCTCATTCAGATTTGATGGAGAAATTAAAACCTTTACAGACAAGCAAAAGCTGAGAGAGTTCAGCACCACCAAACCAGCTTTACAACAAATGCTAAAGGAACTTCTCTAGGCAAGAAACACAAGAGAAGGAAAACACCTACAATAACAAAGCCAAAACATTTAAGAAAATGGGAATAGGAACATACATATCAATAATTACCTTGAATGTAAATGGATTAAATGCTCCCACCAAAAGACACAGACTGGCTGAATGGATACAAAAACAAGACCCATATATATGCTGTCTACAAGAGACCCACTTCAGACCTAGGGACACATACAGACTGAAAGTGAGGGGATGGAAAAAGATATTCCATGCAAATGGAAATCAAAAGAAAGCTGGAGTAGCAATTCTCATATCAGACAAAATAGACTTTAAAATAAAGACTATTACAAGAGACAAAGAAGGACACTATATAATGATCAAGGGATCAATCCAAGAAGAAGATATAACAATTGTAAATATTTATGCACCCAACATAGGAGCACCTCAATACATAAGGCAAATACTAACAGCCATAAAAGGGGAAATCGACAGCAACACAGTCATAGTAGGGGACTTTACCACCCCACTTTCACCAATGGACAGATCATCCAAAATGAAAATAAATAAGGAAACACAAGCTTTAAATGATACATTAAACAAGATGGACTTAATTGATATTTATAGGACATTCCACCCAAAAACAACAGAATACACATTTTTCTCAAGTGCTCATGGAACATTCTCCAGGATAGATCATATCTTGGGTCACAAATCAAGCCTTGGTAAATTTAAGAACACTGAAATCGTATCAAGTATCTTTTCTGACCACAACGCTATGAGACTAGATATCAATTACAGGAAAAGATCTGTAAAAAATACAAACACATGGAGGCTACACAATACACTACTTAATAACGAAGTGATCACTGAAAAAATCAAAGGGGAAATCAAAAAATACCTAGAAACAAATGACAATGGAGACACGACGACCCAAAACCTATGGGATGCAGCAAAAGCAGTTCTAAGAGGGAAGTTTATAGCAATACAAGCCTACCTCAAGAAACAGGAAACATCTCAAATAAACAAACTAACCTTGCACCTAAAGCAATTAGAGAAAGAAGAACAAAAAACCCCAAAAGTTAGCCGAAGGAAAGAAATCATAAAGATCAGAGCAGGAATAAATGAAAAAGAAATGAAGGAAACAATAGCAAAGATCAATAAAACTAAAAGCTGGTTCTTTAAGAAGATAAACAAAATTGATAAACCATTAGCCAGACTCATCAAGAAAAAAAGGGAGAAGACTCCAATCAACAGAATTAGAAATGAAAAAGGAGAAGTAACAACTGACACTGCAGAAATACAAAGGATCATGAGAGATTACTACAAGCAACTCTATGCCAATAAAATGGACAACCTGGAAGAAATGGACAAATTCTTAGAAATGCACACTCTTCCGAGACTGAACCAGGAAGAAATAGAAAATATGAACAGACCAATCACAAGCACTGAAATTGAAACTGTGATTAAAAATCTTCCAACAAACAAAAGCCCAGGACCAGATGGCTTCACAGGCGAAGTCTATCAAACACTGAGAGAAGAGCTAACACCTATCCTTCTCAAACTCTTCCAAAATATTGCAGAGGGAGGAACACTCCCCAACTCATTCTATGAGGCTACCATCACCCTGATACCAAAACCAGACAAAGATGTCACAAAGAAAGAAAACTACAGGCCAATATCCCTGATGAACATAGACGCAAAAATCCTCAACAAAATATTAGCAAACAGAATCCAACAGCACATTAAAAGGATCATACACCATGATCAAGTGGGGTTTATTCCAGGAATGCAAGGATTCTTCAATATACGCAAATCAATCAACGTGATACATCATATTAACAAACTGAAGGAGAAAAACCATATGATCATCTCAATAGATGCAGAGAAAGCTTTAGACAAAATTCAACACCCATTTATGATAAAAGCCCTGCAGAAAATAGGCATAGAGGGAACTTACCTCAACATAATAAAGGCTATATATGACAAACCCACAGCCAACATCGTCCTCAATGGTGAAAAACTGAAACCATTTCCACTAAGATCAGGAACAAGACGAGGTTGCCCACTCTCACCACTATTATTCAACATAGTTTTGGAAGTGTTAGCCACAGCAATCAGAGAAGAAAAAGAAATAAAAGGAATCCAAATTGGAAAAGAAGAAGTAAAGCTGTCACTGTTTGCAGATGATATGATACTATACATAGAGAATCCTAAAGATGCTACCAGAAAACTACTAGAGGTAATCAATGAATTTGGTAAAGTAGCAGGATACAAAATTCATGCACAGAAATCTCTGGCATTCCTATACACTAATGATGACAAATCTGAAAGTGAAATTAAGGAAACACTCCCATTTACCACTGCAACAAAAAGAATAAAATATCTAGGAATAAACCTACCTAAGGAGACAAAAGGTCTGTATGCAGAAAATTACAAGACACTGATGAAAGAAATTACAGATGATACAAATAGATGGAGAGATATACCATGTTCTTGGATTGGAAGAATCAACATTGTGAAAATGACTCTACTACCCAAAGCAATCTACAGATTCAGTGCAATCCCTATCAAACTACCACTGGCATTTTTCACAGAACTAGAACAAAACATTTCACAATTTGTATGGAAACACAAAAGACCCCGAATAGCCAAAGCAATCTTGAGAATGAAAAATGGAGCTGGAGGAATCAGGCTCCCTGACTTCAGACTATACTACAAAGCCGCAGTAATCAAGACAGTATGGTACTGGCACAAAAACAGAATCATAGAGCAATGGAACAGTATAGAAAGCCCAGAGATAAACCCACACACATATGGTCACCTTATCTTTGATAAAGGAGGCAAGCATATACAGTGGAGAAAAGACAGCCTCTTCAATAAGTGGTGCTGGGAAAACTGGACAGGTACATGTAAAAGTATGAAATTAGAATACTCCCTAACACCATACACAAAAATAAACTCAAAATGGATTAAAGACCTAAATGGAAGGCCAGGCACTATAAAACTCTTAGAGGAAGACATAGGCAGAACACTCTATGTCATAAATCACAGCAAGATCCTTTTTGACCCAGCTCCTAGAGAAATGGAAATAAAAACAAAAGTAATCAAATGGGACCTAATGATACTTAAAAGCTTTTACACAGCAAAGGAAACCATAAACAAGACCAAAAGACAACCCTCAGAATGGGAGAAAATATTTGCAAATTAAGCAACTGACAAAGGATTAATCTCCAAAATTTACAAGCAGCTCATGCAGCTAATAACAAAAAAAAAACAACCCAATCCAATAATGGGCAGAAGACCTAAATAGACATTCCTCCAAAGAAGATATACAGATGGCCTACAGACACATGAAAGAATGCTCAACATCATTAATCATTAGGGAAATGCAAATCAAAACTACAATGAGATATCATCTCACACCAGTCAGAATGGCCATCATCAAAAAATCTAGAAAAAATAAATGCTGGAGCGGGTGTGGAGGAAAGGGAACACTCTTGCACTGTTGGTGGGAATGTAAATTGATACAACCACTATGGAGAACAGTATGGAGGGTCCTTAAAAAACTACAAATAGAACTACCATACGATCCAGCAATCCCACTACTGGGCTTATACCCTGAGAAAACCATAATTCAAAAAGAGTCATGTACCAAAATGTTCATTGCAGCTCTATTTACAATAGCCAGGACATGGAAGCAACCTAAGTGTCCATCATCGGATGAATGGATAATGAAAATGTGGCACATATATACAATGGAATATTACTCAGCCATAGAAAGAAATGAAATGGAGGTATTTGTAGTGAGGTGGATGGAGTTAGAGTCTGTCATACAGAGTGAAGTAAGTCAGAAAGAGAAAAACAAATACAGTACGCTAACACATATATATGGAATCTAAGGGGAAAAAAAAAAAGGTCATGAAGAACCTAGTGGCAAGACGGGAATAAAGACACAGACTTACTAGAGAATGGACCTGAGGATATGGGGAGGGGGAAGGGTAAGATGTGACAAAGTGAGAGAGTGGCATGGACATATATACACTACCAAACGTAAAATAGCTAGTGGGAAGCAACCACATAGCACAGGGAGATCAGCTCTGTGCTTTGTGACCACCTAGATGGGTGGGATAGGGAGGGTGGGAGGGAGGGAGATGCAAGAGGGAAGAGATATGGGGACATATGTATATGTATAACTGATTCACTTTGTTATAAAGCAGAAACTAACACACCATTGTAAAGCAATTACACTCCAATAAAGATGTTAAGAAAAAAAAAAAAAGAAGTGGCATCAGATCCAATTAAATTATTATCTCTTGTGGCATGAGTGGAAGCATAGATGAAAGAAAGAAGGTTGGGAGAACAAGTTCCTGAAGGTACAAGAAGTAGTGGTTATAAAGCTTGTGCAATCAGTTGGCTGTTTCCCATAGCTCTAGAGAGTTTACACAGGGAAAAGGAGAACTAAAATCTACAATCTTAAAATAAGAAGCAGAGAGCCTTCATGAAACCTTTTTTTTTTTTTTAATATTTTATTTATTTACTTATGGCTGTGTTGGGTCTTCGTTTGTGTGTGAGGGCTTTCTCCAGTTGTGGCAAGTGGGGGCCATTCTTCATCGCGGTGCGCGGGCCTCTATCGCGGCCTCTCTTGTTGCGGAGCACAGGCTCCAGACGCGCAGGCTCAGTAATTGTGGCTCACGGGCCCAGTCGCTCCGCGGCATGTGGGATCTTCCCAGACCAGGGCTCGAACCCGTGTCCCCTGCATTGGCAGGCAGATTCTCAACCACTGCGCCACCAGGGAAGCCCTGCATGAAACCTTTGACAAAGCATCCTATCTCCAGTAATAGAAGAGCAGATATGGCTGAAGAAGTTTAGATTGGATTGCAGCAGTGGCAGATTTACAGTGCTAATTGGGTAGGGGAACAGAACTTGGGATGTGGGATAGGGATTTGGGGGCATACATGGAAGAGTCTGACAACTTCTAGATTCTCTTGAGTTCTTCCTGGACAAGGCAGCCCTTCTCTTCCCCAGGAAGCTGCTCTCCTATGCCTAAAAGCCATTCCATAGTTAACTCTGAGAAAGATACCTCATAAGTTAATGCCAAATCTCCTCAAGATAATCTCTTTCCAGAGTATTGTCTTCAGGTGTATATATAGACTTAGAGTCCTATTTAATTCAAACAGATACGCTTTTCTACCTGGAAAGAGATAGCTATTACACCAAAAATGTTCTAAGCTCTAAGCATCTGTATCTGCAGGAAACTGGGGAGTATTATGGAGTGCAATCTAAAAGTGTTGTACTGTATGGAAGAAGAGATACGTGACATAATCATACATCATGATCATATATCATGACTTGATCAGGATGAATTCGTTAACTTGGTAAGCACTCATTGAGAATTTGGGTTTTAATGTGTTGTTGTAAGCACCTGTGATTGATGTTACTATTAATAGTCTATTGGATTGGCGAGCAAAGCCTGGACTAAGCAATTATTTACAATCAATGTGGTTGAAATGCAGCAATTTCAAAAGCACAGGATTGGCAAAGGAGTTCATAGGCTGCTGAAATAGCAGGCTTTTTTTGAGTAACCTGCCCCTCCAACCCTAAGAAAGTCCAGAAAACACTTCCTTATCTAAAGCATTAAGAGATACCTTGGACTGGGGCAAGGCTGGGGTACCAGAATATTTGAAGAGCTCCGTGCTAGTTCTATCGTGCAAGCTATGACAGTGGGAAATGTTTAAATGCATTGGTTCCCCTATCTCAAGAGGAAAAAGGAGATCCCAGAAGGGTAGAAATCAGGTGTCATGATTCTATGCTCAGCGATAAGGTGGGTGCATGTGCACTATAAGACACAGAGACAAAAGGGTAATCCAGTGGTTTCCAAACTTCTCTGCACATTAGAATCATCTGGAGAGTTCAAAAAAAAATCTGATTCCCAGGTTACCCTCCATACAAACTAAATTACAATGTATGCAGTGAGAGCTAGGAATCAGTATTTGAAAAAGATTTCCCAGATGATTACAATGTGAAGCGGACTTTGGAAAAGAATGGATTAATCAGTTTTTGATCCCAGGAATCTGTGGCAAGAGCCTAGTGATCACAGTCTCCCTAGAATTTAAACTTAAACAGGTTGGCAGCCTACTGAGATACTATTTGATATGTATTTAGAAGAAAAATTGAGTCTCCTGGGCTGAAAGCCACTAAGTTATCACAGTGAGAATTTACAAATTATAAATTGGAAAGAGGCCAAACAAGTCTCAGGAAATGAAGGAAAACACCAAACATAATGAAAAGATGTAGGACTGAAAAGAGCAATAGAGTTTGAAGGGGTTAAACTGTCACATTTATTAAGGGGCAGTTGCTGGTTTACACTGCACGTATTTCAAGTTATGTCCAGTTCTCTTTCATTACAACACCTTTGGCTATATACATTTTTAAATTTACATCAGTAACCTTATGCCATAATTAGAAATGCAAATATATGCTAAATCTTATATATTGTAATAAAGGATATTGTCTAAATGTCAAAGTGCTATATAACCAACTGCTACAACAGAGATTAGACACTGGATCATAGGGAAGAAAAAGAGTCCAGGAAATTTCTCAGAGAGTGTGATACACAATTGTGAAGCTCTGTACAGACAGTGTGAGCATGCCTGCTTCTCCCTCAGCTAACCGGTGCTCTATGTATTATGTCTTCCATTTATCCTGGGGATGGCAGAAGGATCAAAAGTTCCTGGTTATCTTCCTCCTCTTGCCTTCCTTACTATGGACATTCCCTCCATGTACTTCTTAAACTTTTGCTATTCACTCCTTTTATCCTTAGCTTATTCTTGCCCAGGGCTCCAATATTGCAGGTAACTTCTGTACAGTTAAATTCACTTGTTACTTATTCAGAACTGCAACAGACTCTTTTACTATACTCCAAAGAGCCACCACAATTTTGAGTTGGGGGTTTGCCATAGCTTCAAATTTCCTGTTCAAAACCAATGTAATGTTTGCTTTTCCTCTCCGATCAGAGGGACTCAGTTATGTGACATTGTTACTCAAAACATTTCTCTTAATCTGTCTTTTTCTTTCCATTCCCTATGCCATCCCTTTCATCTCTTGTTGGGATTAATACAGTAACCACTTTACATGTCTGCTTGTCTTCAGTCTCTCCTCACTCCACTCCCATAACATATGGCCAGTTGATTAAACTTTCAAAAACATTGATTTTATTAAAGTATGCCTTTGTACACAAACATGCCCTCAGGATAGAATGTGAACTCTTTAAGTGTGGCTTTCAAAGTCCTTCTTTAACTCTCCCCACCTATTCTCCCTCCTCCCACCAGCTTTAGCTAATCACTGTTACATACAAACATTCTATGGTCAATTTATTCTCATTTTGCTTTTAGTATCTTTGGTTCTCGAGACAATTTCTTTGATAACTGCTTCATACACTACTATATCACTGCCTGCCATCTGATAATTTTAAATTATACTTTCTCAAGATTAAGAAATAAATTATGATAAAGCCATAAAATTGACTTCTGTGAAGATAAATGGATTATTTGGTAATATATGAAAATGTTCATAGTTCATTGGTAAGTTTTTGTCATAAATGTAAAAAAAAATAATACATTGTGCATAATATATATGCATAATCATTATACTGCATATGGTAATATACATAGCTATAGTTTTTGTAGAGATTTCCTTTAAATATGGGGATGATGAATGACTAATTTCACTTTTTATGCTTTTCTGTAATTTCAGAGTTTTCAGCAAAAAATATTAGTATATTCATATAATCATAAAAAATGTTTTGGCTTAATAAAAACATTAAAAATGTACATGTCACATTTCTTTAGCTATATTGAAATGTTTCTATCTTATATAAAATTTATTTTTTGGAAGTTTTTATAATTTCATTTTTATTACTTTTGATATTTATTTTAAACTCTCTCTATATACCTATTATTAATGAATCCTAGCTTTATGGTTTTCATCCTGAGCTTTGGTCCTGGTGTTATAGTCAAAATCTGGCTTGGAGGTAGTTATTATGTGGAATATTAGAAAAGGTTTTCTGCCCTCTGCTATAAACACTTCAGGCTATTATATTGACATTTTGAGGAAGCACTCCTTAAAATTTTTCTGCAAATGGTTTCTGGGTCCCTTAATACTAATCCTCGAATTGATCATCAAATGTCTAGTTACAAAAAGAAGGAATCAAAAGTTAATTTTTTCCTTCAGTGGTTACTTTGATACTTGTAATGAAAAAGCCTGTTGTTATACATTCATTATATCTTTAAAAATCTACATTTTGTTTAATACAAAGAGCAACTGGAAAAGTAGGCCTGAAGCGCTGTACAATTTACTCATACAAGCAAATTTTCATTATCCACACTGTCCCAGAATATGTGATTTAGCTCAAAAGGAGGCAGCAAGGAGGAGAAACACAAGATGCGGCCTCTCAATCAATGAACTAAAAGACAATTGTTGAATACATATTACATATTTAGCTTAGGATATTTCCCCCCTACTTATTCTAATGGGAACATTTTTCATGCTATCTAATTTATTTGAGAACATTGTTGAATAAATTTACAGTCCTACAGTAATATATAAAACTGCCAGTCTCATCCTGAGTAACGCTATTTTCCAAAGCACATTCTTGGTAACTGCAAAATCTGTATTTCTATCCCCTCTTTCTCTTCATGCTGAGAGCCATATTTCAAAGTACACAGATGTACCAAAGCCACCTCAGATTTGGTTAAAAACTAAACTGGACTTGTTATCTTCCCCCCCAAATTTTATGCCTTCTTCTGTTTTCTGTCTCCATGAACGATGTCAGAACTATCTACTTCCCCAAGCTTAAAGCTTCAAACTCATCCTCAAACATGATCTCTCCTATTTCTCCCTGAGACCGTCAATGGAATCCTCTTATTTTGATATGATGCCTTTCAATGTTCTTTTTTTTCCTCCAAAAATGTTACTGCTTTATATCTGTCTTTTGTAAACGCTCAACTAATACATGTCAATGGCATGCTTCCTACCCCCAAGTATCTTTTATCCAGTTGTTAAAATTACATTCATAAAAAAAATGACATTTTAAAAGTCAATCTTCTGCTTAGTATATTTCATCACCTTCCAATGATAATTAAAATGATTATTAAAAGTCAAATTCCTGAACATGACATACAAGCTGTCTATGATCTAATTTTTTAAACCAGATTTTCTCATTTACCTATTTTAGCCATACTGTGTAAATCAAAGCTCTCTCATAGAAACCATGCCTGAACCCCCAGCCAATGCCAGCACCAATCGTAACTTACATGAGTAAGTCATCTTGAATGTCTCAGCCCTGATTAAGCCACTAGATGAAAGCAGTCCAGATGGTAGAAAAGATCTTTCTCGATTTACAGTGAGGTTACATCTGATAAACTCATCATAAGCTGAAAAGATTGTCAACTGAAAATGCATTTAATACACCTAACCCACTGAACATTAGAGCTTAACCTAGCCTACCTTAAACGTGCTCAGAACACTTACATTAGCCTACAGTTGGGCAAAATTATCTACACAAAGCCTATTTTATAATAAAGTGTTAAATATCTTATGTAATGTATTGAGTACTGTACTGAAAGTGAAAAGCAGAATGGTTGTATGGGTACAACCATTGCCATTACCAAGTGTATCGGTTATTCGCCTTCGTTATCACTTGGCTGACTGGAAGCTGTGGCTCGCTGCCACTACCCAGCATCGTGAGAAAGTATGTACCTCGTATTGCCAGTTTGGAAAACGATCAAAATTCAAAATTTGATGTATGCTTTCTACTGAATGTTTACTGCTTTCCCACCATCATAAAGTCAAACCACTGTAAGTTGGGGACAATTTGTATATGGAACAAACAAGACTAGTCCACCTAAGCCCAGTCAATTCCAGAGAATTATGACAGCTAATAAATGGAAGTTATTTTAAGTGATACACCAATAAATAGATAACAAAAATAGTAAGAATCCAAAAAAGTTTCATTACCATGTATTTAAGTATGATACACTTATGTATAATGCATTTATGTTCAATCCAAGCAACCTTCTAATTTATGAGTATTCCTCACGTCATTCAAAGTTCCACCTATAAAGATCTGTTTACATTTTCCACCTCTGAAGATCTGTTTATTTTACGTTTAGAATATAGGTAATATTTTCTATATACTTTGCCTAGAAATTTTGAAACCTAGAATTTAAACTTGTATCATGCAATAGAACTGAGATTTATTTTGTTAGAGGAAGTGAGTTTTCCAAGTATTGTCTTGTCAAATATTTATTGCTCTTATCCAGTTTTTATTTATTGAAAAAAAAAGAAAGACAAACAATAATGTAAGCAAACAAATAAAAACAGTAAATATTAATCCTGAGTCCAGGGAATACACATTCTAGATGGAGATTCAGACAAGCTAGCAAACAACTGTGGTACAGTGTTAATCCAGCAGAGATATACATGGGGTTTCTATAGGAAACAAGTAATAACAACAATATAATAAGCAAGTAATTAAGTCCTAAAAGGAGGGGTAGTAATGCGAACAATTTCTTATGAGGAGGAAACTATTTCATTCTGAAGGACAAGGAAGAGATAGACAGGAAGGAAAATGTCAATAAGTATATTTCCTGACAGAGGGATTAATATATAAAACCTAAGGACCCAGTCTATAAAATATTTAGTATAACTTTATTATATATGCATGACAGATGTCCAGCTATGACAAGGGTCAGAAATGTAAACAGGGAGCTGGGTGACAAGATATGTATGCCACAAGAGGAGTTAATTATTGGTATTATCAGATTTCTGTTTGACAAATAGAAACAGACTGGGAAGTTGGTATAAGGGTATCAGAGATAGAGGTTGGTATAATAGCTGGGTAAATAATGTAGTAAAGCAGGTTAAAATACTATATATAAAATAGTATATACAAACAGTGACATTGGGCATGGAGAGAAACATATGCATGACAATTTTTTGGAGGTAGAATTTAAAGGGCTTTATGACTGGAATTGTGAGTTTAAGAAGTTAACAATGGTTCCTAAGTTCCTGACAGGCATGAGGGAGGGAATCGTGATTCCATTCCCTAAGAAATTGAATTTGGGAGGAGTAACCATGGTATAGGTGGAAACTGATGACTTTGAAGTGCCCATGGATATTTGGTAGATTTTAAATAGAATAAATAAGATTTTTACTATACCACCTGGATTTTTCTACCTTTTTCTCCATTTCACTATCATTGACCAGAAAAATAGATATCAGTATTTAGTATGTATTAGACAAAGTGTTCTGTCTGGGTTAAAAGATCAGTTACACACTTATTTCTGCCCCACAGGAATCATATTTCTAATTTCCTGTCCACCTCCATAGTTTAAAATTATTGGAAGAAATTTCATTAGCCATAGATAGTTTGTGCTTTGCTTTCCCTTTCAGAGTGATTTATTGATAAAAGGAATACAACTAATTGTATACATTGCATGTATCCATTGATGCAATGGAAGCATGTATTCAAATTAGTATTGTATATATTAAGAGACAGGGAAAAGGGGCATGCCTACCTCATAAATAGAAAACATCTATCCAAAATTTTGTCTTTTATGGACTGAATTGTGTTACCCTCCCCCCAAATTCATATGTTGAAGTCCTAAACCCCTGGTACCTTAGAGTGTGACTATACTTGCAGACAGGGCCTTTAAAGAGGTAATAACTGTTGAATGAGGTCAGATGAATGGGCCTTAATCTAATACTACTGGTGTTCTTATAAAAAAGATGAAGCGATACCAGGGATGTCCACAAACAGAGACAGGCCATGTAAAGACAGAGAGAGAAGGCAGCTGTCTATAAGCCAAGGAGAGAGGCCTCAGGAGAAGCTAAACCTGCCATCATCTCAGTCTTGGGTTTCCAGCCTCCAGAACTGCAAGAAAATAAATGTATGTTGTTTAAGCCACCTAGTCTCTGGTATTTTGTTATGGCAGCCCTAGCAAATGAATACACCCTCTTTTGTTTGGAGGAAACAATTGAAAGAACTTTTGATGTTTTATTCATGGTTCTCCTCCAGAAAATAAAATTAATGAATTTGTTCTCAATTTCAGTATATGCTGTGTTTTACCAGCAAGCTATATCACTCTAGTCAAAGCCAGTGTTCATGCATTCTGTGCTCTCTCCCCGCCACCCCTGTAATAAGCATACATCTTTTATCCCTTTAAAAAGTCTGCTCATACTTGTTCATTCTGCTACTCAGAAAAATGAACTCTAGTCTGTCTTTCAGATGCATTTATTCTCATTTTAAATCAGAATAAATTAGGAAACCCTGCTTAGGTCTCTTATATGAACTGTATCTCAAGTCTACACTTGGAATATTGGATATTGGGAAATTGTTTGGTGATTTATAAAAGTATTATCTTATTCGTTATATTTTTTTGTTTATTGACTCAGAGAAATTTGGAAGAAAAGGAATAAGAAGTAGGGTCTGGGCTTCAATACTTTCCCTAAACCCCCTAAAAATAAATATTATATTTTCTATTAAAGTGTCTGCTAAAGAAGGCCTATTATAAAAACACAGCATCTATTTTCCATGTGCTCATGAATAAGGAAAACTTCATGGCTAGATAGAATTTAGGGTATCTTTAAAAATATAACTGGGAAGTGCTTAAAATTGAGTTTTATTAAAATGTCAAAATGATTTGTTTACCATGGCCAATTACTTGATTGCTCTGTTCACTCACCAGAAAATTTTATCATCACATTAAAGATAATACTTTTTGAAATTAAAACAGTCATAAATTGTTATACAGTGTGGTCTTCAAAAGTAGGCTCTAAAATCAGAACTGATTTAATTGGAATTTCATAGACCAAGAAATTGTTTTATTTGACTCAGTATACTGCATTTGTGTGATCAGAGAAGTGAACCTGAAGGACGTAATTGCATTGTAGGTATGTTAAAATTAGCAACAAAAAACAGAGCATTATCAAGTTCTAGATTTCCTGAATTTAAAATATTGTTACAATTGTAATGGATCTATTGGGAATAAATGCACATAGACTAAAATAAGTTTAAAGTAATTCAGAATCCCTAAAATATAGGAAGTTAAATTATTTCTACCTAATATAATGGACTTTGCTAGAGCAGGAAAGGAAAGGTATATTTAATGTTAAGTATTTCATTTGAAAAAACAAAGTATTCCACTTAAGAATGATACTTGCATTGTTTTTAAGGTAAGTGCATTTTTACTGCATCTCTTTTTTAACTGAAAATGGTTTAATGGACATCTAGTGAAAGATAGATTGTGCACATACATTTAACTCCATCCCTTGTCAAAACCCTCATAAATAACATTAAAGAAGTTTTTAAAACGTGTTAACCCATGATGGGTAATGTAACATAGATATAATGGCAGAGAACAAGCAAGCAAAAAAATGACAAAAAATCAAAACCCATAAATTGGATTGACATGGTAGAAGGCTAAAAAAAAGTTAAGTTGTACTGGAAACTACACACACTAGAGTGACTAAAATGAAAAAAATGAAAAATACCAAGTTTGGGCCAGAATGTGGAGAAACTGGAATTCATATATTGCTGGTGAAAGTGTATATTTCTACGAACACTCTGGAAAACTGTTTAATTATCCACTAATTCTGAACTTATGCATATCCTATGACCCTAAAATCTTACTATTTGTATTCTCAACGCAAGCCTCTACTCCAACAGCTAGGGAGCAGACACCATCTCTGACAGGGCAGTGACAACAACAGAGCAAAGGGGCGGTGCTGCTCAATATCCAGTGCTGGCTCAGGTCACCACATCAGTCACACCTCCTATCAAGGGGATAACGGCCAGCATACACTGAGGAAAAAGGTGGCAAACATCCATACTAAAAACAGCCCTTGCACCAAAAAATATTAACCCATGCAGGTTACACAGGGATGTTCCCACATAAAAATACCCAAGACAGTCTGGGGGTCTGGCACTGGAGGGAAGAATCCCCAGAGCATCTAGCCTTGAAGGCCAGCGGGGCTTGAGTGCAGGAGCTCCACACGCCACACTGTTTCTGGGAGAAACAGTGACCCCACTCTTGGAAGGTGCACACAAGGTCTCACATGCACTGGGAGCAAAACAAAGCAGTATCTCCATAAAAAACTGGGCTACACCTACCTAGGTGTAGGGTCTTGGAGGGTCTCCTGGGGAGACGAGGGTTGGCTGTAGCTCACTGTGGGGGCAAGAACACTGTGAGCAGAGGCCCCAGGGAATACTGATCGGCATGAGCTCTCCTGGAGGTCTCCATTTCAGCACCAAGACCTGGCCCCAACCAACAGCCTGCAGGTTCCAGTGCTGGAACGCCTCAAGCCAAACAACCAACAAGGTAGGGAACACAGCCACACCCATCAGCAAACAGGTTGCCTAAAGTTGTACTGAGCTCACAGCCACCTCAAAATACAATCCTCGTCATGGCCCTGCCCAATAGAGGCACAAAACCCAGCCCCACCCATAAGAGGGCAGGCACCAGTCCCTCCCACCATGAAGCCTGCACAAGCCCCTGGACTAATCTCACCCACCAGGGGACAGACAGCAGAAGCAAGAAGGACTACAACCCTGAAGCTTGAGGAACTGAAACACCAATCACACAACGTTAAGACAAAATGAGACAGCAGAGGAATATGTCTCAGATGAAGGAAAAAGATAAAACCCCAGAAGAACAACTAAGTGAAGTGGAGATAGGAAATCTACCTGAAAAAGAATTCAGAATAATTATAGTAAAGATGATCCAAGATCTCAGAAAAAGAATGGAGGCACAGACCAAGAAGGTACAAAAAACGTTTAATAAAGAGATAGAAGATTTAAAGAACAAACAAATAGAGATGAACAGCACAATAACTGAATTGAAAAGTACAGTAGAAGAAATCAATAGCAGAATACCTGAGGGAGAAGAATGAATAAGTGAGCTGGAAGGCAGGGTGGTGGAAATCACTGCCATAGAACAGAAGAAAGAAAAAAGAATGAAAAAAAATGAGGACAGTCTCAGAGACCTCTGGGACAACATTAAATGCACCAACATCTGCATTATAGGAGTCCCAGAAGAAGAAGAGAAGGGAAAGGGCCTGAGAAAATATATGAAGAGATTATAGCTGAAAACTTCCCTAACATGGGAAAGGAAACAGTTACCCAAGGCCAGGAAGTGCAGAGAGTCCCAAACATGATAAATCCAAGGAGGAACATGCTGAGACACAAAGTAATTAAACTAACAAAAATTAAATACAAAAAAAAAAATATATTAAAAGCAACAAGGGAAAAGCAACAAATAACATACAAGGGAATCCCCATAAGGTTATCAGCTGTTTTTTCGGCAGAAACTCTGCAGGCCAGAAGGGAGTGGCTTGATATATTTCAAGTGATTTAAGGGAAGAACCTACAACCAAGAATGCTCTACCAAGCAAAGCTTTCATTCAGATTTGATGGAGAAACCAAAACTTTACAGACAAGCAAAAGCTAGGAGAATTCAGCACCACCAAACCAGCATCACAACAAATGCTAAAGGAACTTCTATAGGCTGGGGGTGGGGGGGGAAGCAACAAGAAAATCACAAATGGGAAAGCTCACGGGTAAAGGCAAACATACGGTAAAAGTAGTAGTAGTAGTAAAAAAGTAGTAGTAACAAATATGATATCAAAACCAGGAACTGTGACAAGAGGAGAGTACAAATGCCAGCAATAGGAATTACATTTGAAATTAAGAGACCAGCAACTTAAAACAACCTTGGACATATATAGACTGCTATATCAAAACCTCATGGGAACTGCAAACAAAAAAACTACAACAGATACAGACACAAAAAAGAAGAAGCAACCCAAACAAAACACTAAAGAAGTTATCAAACCACAAGAGAAGAGAGCAAAAGAAGGAAGGAAGGAAAAAGACTGACTAAAATGAACCCAAAACCATTAAGAAAAGGGCAATAGGAACATACAGGTCAATAATTACCTTAAATGTAAGTGGATTAAATGCTCCAGCCAGAAGATGTAGGCTGGCTGAATGGATACAAAAACGAGATCCAAATATATGATGTCTACAAGAGACCCACTTCAGACCTAGGGACACATACAGACTGAAAGTGAGGGGATGGAAAAAGATATTCCAGGCAAATAAAAATTAAAAGAAAGTAGCAATACTCATATAAGAAAAAATAGACTTTAAAATAAAGACTGTTACATGAGACAAGGAAGGACACTACATGGTGATCAAGGGATCAATCCCAGAAGGAGATATAACAATTGTAAATATATATGCACCCAACATAGGAGCACCTCAATATATAGCAAATGTTAAGAGCCATAAAGGGGAAACTGACAGTAACACCCAATTTATACCAATGGACGGATCATCCAGAGAGAAAGTCAGTAAGGAAACACAAACCTTAAATGACACATTAGACCAGATGAACTAATTGATATTTACAGGGCATTCCATCCTAAAGCAGCAGAATAAACTTTCTTCCCAAGTGCACATGAAACATTCTCCAGGATAGATCACATCTTAGGCCACAAATCAAGGCTCGGTAAATTTAAGAAAACTGAAATCATATCAAGCATCTTTTATGACCACAACACTATGAGACTGGAAATCAATTACAGGGAAAGAAAACATTAAAAACACAAACATATGGAGGCTAAACAATACATTACTAAACAACCAATGGATCACTGAAGATTCAAACAGGAAATCAAAAAATAACTAGAGACAAATAACAAGAAAAAACAACAATCCAAAACCTACTTGATGCAGCAAAAGCAGTTCTAAGAGCGAAGTTTATAGCAATACAATATTACCTCTGGAAACAAAGCTCAAATAAACAACCTAATGTTACACCTAAAGCAGCAAGAGAAAGAAAAAGAAACAAAACCCAAAATTAGTAGAAGGAAAGAAATCATAAAAATCAGAGCAGAAATAAATGAAATAGAGTTGAAGAAAACAACAGCTAAGATCAATGAAACTATTAAAAGCTGGTTCTTTGAAAAGATAAGAAAAATTGATAAACCTTTAGCTAGACTCATCAGGAAAAAAAAGGAGAGGGCTCAAATCAACAAAATTAGAAATGAAAAAGGACAAGTTACAACAAACACTGCAGAGATACAAAGGATCATAAGAGACTACTACAAGAAAATATACGTCAATAAAATGGACAACCTAGAAGAAATGGACAAAGTCTTAGAAAGGTATAACCTTCCAAGACTGGATCAGGAGGGAAAAGAACATATGAACATACCAATCACAGTTACTGAAATGTACACTATAATAAAAAAAACTCCCCCAAGAACTCCAGGACCAGATGACTTCACAAGCAAATTCTATCAAACATTTAGAGAAGAGTTAGCATCTATTTTTCTGAAGCTCTCCCCAAAAAATTGCAGAGGAAAGAACACTCCCAAGCTCATTCTATGAGGCCACAATCACCCTGATACCAAAACCAGACAAAGATACCACAAAAAAAAGAAAATTACAGACCAATATCACTGAAGAACATAGATGCAAAAATCTTCAACAAAATACTAGCAAATCGAATCCAACAACACATTAAAAGGATCATACACCACGATCAAGTGGGATTTATCCCAGGGATGCAAGGCTTCTTCAATATAGGCAAATCAGTTAACGTGACACACCACATTAACAAACTGAAGAATAAAAAACATATGATCATCTCAATAGATGCAGAAAAAAGATTATGACAAAATTTAATACCCATTTATGATAAAAAACTCTCCAGAAAATGGGCACAGAGGGAACCTACCTCAACATAATAAAGGCCATATATGACACACCCACAGCTAACACAATTCTCAACTATGAAAAACTGAAAGCATTCCCTCTAAGATCAGGAACAAGACAACGATGTCCACTCCTGCCACTTTTGGTAGTCACTAGATTTGGTAGTTCTAGCCATGGCAATCTGAGAGGAAAAAGAAATAAAAGGAATCCAAATTGGAAAAGAAAAAGTAAGACTGTCACTGTTTGCAGATGACAAGATACTATACATAGAGAATCTTAAAGATGCTACCAGAAAACTACTAGAGCTAATCAATGAATTTGGTAGAGTAGCAGGATACAAAATTAATGCACAGAAATCTCTTGCATTCCTATACACTAATGATGAAAAATCTGAAAGAGAAATTAACGAAACACTCCCATTACCATTACAACGAAAAGAATAAAATACCTAGGAATAAACCTACTTAAGGAGACAAAAGACCTGTATGCAGAAAACTATAAGCCACTGATGAAAGAAATTAAAGATGATACAAACAGATGGAGAGATATACCATGTTCTTGGATTGGAAGAATCAACATTGTGAAAATGACTATACTACCCAAAGCAATATACAGATTATATTGAATCCCTACCAAGGGCATTTTTCACAGGATTAGAACAAAAAATTTACAATTTGTATGGAAATACAAAAGAGCCTGAATAGCCAAAGCAATCTTGAGAAAGAAAAACAGAGCTGGCGGAATCAGGCTCCCAGACTTCAGACTATACTACAAAGCTACAGTCATCAAAACAGTATGGTACTGGCACAAAAATAGAAATATAGATCAATGGAACATGATAGAAAGTCCAGATATAAACCCATGGTCAACTAATTTATGACAAAGGAGGAAAGAATATACAATGGAGAAAAGACAGCCTCTTCAATAAGTGGTGCTCGGAGAACTGGACAGCTACATGTAAAAGAATGAAATTAGAACACTCCTTAACACAATACACAAAAATAAACTCAAAATGGGTTAAAGACCTAAATGTAAGGTCAGACACTATAAAACTCTTATAGAGGAAAACATAGGCAGAATACTCTCTGACATAAATTGCAGCAATATATTTTTGGATCCACCTCCAAGAGTAATGAAAATAAAAATAAAAATAAACAAATGGGACCTAATGAAACTTAAAAGCTTTTGCACAGCAAAGGAAACCATAAACAAGACTGAAAGACAACCCTCAAAATGTGGGAAAATATTTGCAATGAAGTAACTGACAAGGGATTAATCTCCAAAATATACAAACAGCCCATGCAGTTCAATATCAAAAAAACAAACAACCCAATCAAAAAAATGGGCAGAAGACCTAAATAGACATTTCTGCAGAGAAGACATACAGATGGCCAAAAATCACATGAAAAGATGCTCCACATCACTAATTATTGGCCAAAAAAACACATAAAAAAAATGCTCAGCATCACTAATTATTAGAGAAATGCAAATCAAAACTGCAATGAGGCATCACCTCACACTGGTTAGCATGGCCATCATCAAAAAATCTACAAACAATAAATTCTGGAGAGGATGCAGAGAAAAGGGAACCCTCTTACACTGTTGATGGGCATGTACATTGTTACAACATTATGGAGAACAGTATGGAGGTTCTTTAAAAAACTAAAGGTCGGGCTTCCCTGGTGGCGCAGTGGTTGAGAGTCTGCCTGCCAATGCAGGGGACGCGGGTTCGAGCCCTGGTCTGGGAAGATCCCACATGCCACGGAGCAACTGGGCCCGTGAGCCACAACTACTGAGCCTGCGCGTCTGGAGCCTGTGCTCCGCAACAAGAGAGGCTGCAATAGTGAGAGGCCTGCGCACCGTGATGAAGAGTGGCCCCCGCTTGCCGCAACTAGAGAAAGCCCTTGCACAGAAATGAAGACCCAACACAGCTAAAAATAAATAAATAATAAAAATAAAGGAATTCCTTAAAAAAGAAAAAACTAAATGTAGAACTACCATATGATCCAGCAATCCCACTTCTGGGCATATATCCAGAGAAAACCATAATTTGAAAAGATACATGCACCCCAATGTTCATTGCAGCACTATTTACAGTAGCCGAGATATTGAAGCAACCTAAATGTTCATTGACAGAGGAGTGGATAAAGAAGATGTGGTACATATGTACAATGGAATATTACTTAGCCATAAAAATCAATGAAATAATGTCATTTGCAGTGACATGGATAACCTAAAGATTATGATACTAAGTGAAATAAGTCAGACAGAGAAAGACAAATAACATATGACATCACTTATATGTAGAATTTTTAAAAATGATACGAATGAACTCACAAGACAGAAATAAAGTCACAGATGTAGAAAACAAACTTATGGTTACCAGAGGATAAGGGGGAAGGGATAAATTGGGAGACTGGGACTGACAAGTACACACTACTAGATATAAAATAGATAACTCATAAGGGCCTACTGTATAGCACAGGGAACTCTACTTAATACTCTGTAATGACCTATATGGGAAAAGAAACTAAAAAAGAGTGGATATATGTACACGTATAAATGATTCACTTTGCTGTATACCTGAAACTAACACAACAATTTAAATCAATTATACTCCAATAAAAATTTTTTTAAAAAGTCAGTGAATATTACCTTTAGGGCAACAGACAGGTAGGCAAGGAGTTTGAATACAGATGCCGGTATGATAGTAGATTAGGTACAATGAAGATCAGGGAGTTTATTATGTCTACTTGCTTTACCTGTGAGTTAAGGGGAGTGAGAATAAAAGGAGCATGAGGAGAGAAGAAAGGGGGTTTGAAATGGTCATTTTGGAAAGAGGAAAACAGAATATTGTAGTCACGGCCAGTAACACAGTTTTCTTTACCATTACTATGTATTAAATTTGAACAATGTTAATTAATATTTAGAGATTTAAAAGAACAAAAGACATTGTCCTTGTTTATGAAAAATTATCAATTTATTTAGAAGTATTTTATTCCTAAAATTAACATTTGATTAGGAGAAGCTAGAGAGGCTCTTCAAGCTATTCTTTAAACTGGACTGAACAAATACCTGAAAGAAAAATCAGATTGCACTATCATCTGAGTAGGTAAGTATAAAAAAATTTTCATGAGGTTAAAAAAGAAGACATGTTGCTAAAATTAAATGGAACTGGTATCACTTTAGCTATATATACAATATATTTATTGATTATCTTAAGTCAAATATTAGAGTACGATTGGAGATTTTAAGTTATGATTAGGAAAGAAAGGATGAGCATCATATCCTTAGGAAGTTTTCTATCAAGTAGGGGAGATATAGTTGTAAAGAAATCATAGCAATTATTGTAAAGAATATGATAAAACAAATAGGTACCTGCACAATGTTGAGTGATGGCAACTGTAACAAAGTAACTCTTATTTGGGGCAGCTACATATTTCAGTCTTACTACAAAGAAGACAAAGCACCATGCTTTTCTGTTGATTTTTGATTAATTTATCCATTCAACATATGGATTCAACATTTATTGAGCACCAACTACATACCAGGAATTGTTTTACATGCTGGGGTAAAGCAGTGAATAAGACAGATATCATCCTTGTCCTCAGGTAGGGTACATTCTAGTAGTAGAGAGAGACAATAAACAAACACACAAATCATATCATCTAGAGATAAAAATTATAAAGAAGTTATTAACTGACATATGAAGTTGGAAAGGCAAAGGAACCCATGTGGCATTTACTAGCAACTAAGAAAATCAATAGCAAGATGCAAGGAAAAGAGAGAGGAAATAAGATTAAAGACGGGGTGAAATCTGTTGAATCTTTTGAATGTTGTATAAAATAGTGGATTTTATTCTGATGGCACTGTCAAACTACTAAAGGGTATCAAGCAAGGGAGTGACTTAGATTTTTATTTTAAAATAATTGCTTGGACAGTGGTGTAGTGTTTGAATCTCAGTAGAGATAGACTAAAATTGAGATAGCCTTTTAGGGAAGAAAAGAAGGCAAGACAAAAAGAAAGGGAAAAAAGAGGATGAGGGAGAAGGGGAAAGAAGAGGAAGGAAGAGAGAGAGAGAGAGGCAGAAACAAGGGCAGAAAAAAAATGAAGAAAAAATTCAGATTAGAAAAGCAAGAAACTATTTTCTGAATGAAATAAAGGGTGTATTCAAGAGATAACAGTACAGCATTATTATTTAATCATAGGCCCTATAGCCAGGCTCCCTGCCTCCTAATCCCATCTTGTCCACTCACTTCTGCATGACCTTGGGTAATGGTTTCCTTTGTCTCAGATTATTTGTAAAATGAGGATGACAATAGAACATACCTCATATGATTGTTATTAGAATTGAAATAATTAGTACATGTGTTTTTCTTTGAAAACCTGTAACTGGCGCATGATAAGTGATCAATATCTATAAGAAAATTAAAAAGCAGAATCTGTTGGTTTGGGGGATATAAAGAAAATCATAGAATAATGAGTAGAAGATAACCTCAAATTTCTTGTTCCATTATTTGGCCTGATGATAGCAGCACCAATCTAGAGAGGGAGACCAATTTGAAAGGTAATAATAAGGTCATTGTTTAACATGTTGATTTTGAATTACCTGAGGGACACCTAATTAAGTTTGTTCATTAGGCAATTGGATTTTCAATCAGGAGTTCAATGAGGGGGTCTGTATTGAAGACAAATATTTGTGAATCATTTCTGTGTAGGAACAGATGAAGTCATTCATAGCAGATACTATTATCTAGGGAAACTATGTAGATTTGCAGAAGATAAAAGTGTGCCCAATATACACAGAATTAAATGAGAAAATCAAAAAGGCATAGTCAGGTTTGAAGAAGAAGTATGAAAGAAACATGTAAAGATATTAAAGGAATAAAGATTTTCTTGAAAAGAGTGTTCAATATTATCAAATGCTGCCATAGAAAATAGGACAAGAATATAAAATCTTCTCACTTCTTTCTCAGTTACCACTAGCAGAATGAATATCCATATTTCTCCTAATGGTCTGTTCAAGGCCATCTAGGCTTATTCTACCATGCTCCTCAAAATTTGAGAGCCAATTGCTCAAACCAAAAGTCCCTTCCACACTATTAGGTATTTGTTACAGCAGCTCCCCACTTTTCAAAAACCAGAATTTATATTGGTTTCCTATTGCTGCAATATTAATTCCTTACAAATAGAGTCACTTTGAACAATACAAATGTATTATTTTGCAGTTCTGGAAGTCAGAAATCCAAGAGGAATTTCACTGGATTAAAGTTAAGGTGTTGATAGGGTTGCATTCATTTGTGGAGGCTGTAGAGAATATTTAATTTTCTTGCCTTAAACAAGCTTCTAGAGATTGCCTGCATTCCTTGGCTTATGGCCTCCCTCCATCTTCAAAGCCAGCTATGGCCACTCAAGTTTTTTTATGATGTCATCTCTCTGGTTCTAATCCTTTTCCCCTCTTCCCTTTAGAGGGTCCTAGTGATTACATTGGCCCCACCCCAATAATTCAGGATAATCTCTTATTTTCAGGTAGCTGACTTGCAAGATTAATTCCATCTGCAATTTT